>NC_086448.1:563303478-563943478 GCF_028390025.1 Pseudophryne corroboree
GGTACTTGCAAGCGACCAAGGTGTCCAATCAATAATGAAAAAACCAGGTACTAAAAAATAGTATGATTTAATTTTAGAGATACACAGCACTAAAAAAGGGGTAACAAATAAAACAATGATATTAAAATGCAGCCTAATCAATAAATATTAGACGAAAAAAAGGGGGCTAGGCTAAAAACATCAAAAGGCACACGTGTCCAAATACATAAAATAGTACTCTTTGGGCCGACCTTGGAAAAGGGTCAGTAACTCGAACAGATCAGTACCTGGACGGGGGACCTCCAGGGAATATCAGTCGCGTGTTGGTCAATATTGCACATGATAGGGCACTAATACGTTTTAACTCATGTATTTTCTCTCACTAGCAGCTCTCATACCTCATAGTCCATTTTTTTCAGATTCTTCCTTTATTGCATCTTTCTTGGTCCTTTGCATCTTTCTTTGTCTGTGATATTTCCTATTATCATCCATTGAAATGAGAGGACCCGTCTCCAAACCCAGCCCTAAACATTACAACCATACCTCCTTGGGGACGCCCAACACCGTCCGATCTTGGAAGCTAAGCAAGGTTGGGCCCGGTCAGTACAAGGATGGGAGACCTCCTTGGGAGACCGGGTGTTGTAAATACAGAGGCGTAAAGGGAACTAATGGTACTTCTCAGTAAAGTATGGATGTTGTCTGGTCCTTAGTACACAGGACCCACTTCACGATGTTTACATAAGCACCACCCACCTTTCTCACGGAATTCTCGCAAGACATATTCCACCCAGTTCCACCCAGCTCTATTTATCTATTTTTCATATAACCTCTGCATTGTATTCCCATAGTGGGAGTATCCATCTAATCATCAGTTTACACCTCCTTTCTACATTTATTTGTATGTGCAGTTTCATTCCCCCTGTATATATTTTCTATATTTTTTTATTTTTTTATTTTAATTTTATTTTTTTTTATTTTATTTTTATATTTATTTTTATTTTCATCTATTTATTATTATTTTTATTTTATTTTATTTTTTTTATTTATTATTATTATTATTTTTATTTTTATTTTTTTATTTTTTTTTATTATTATTATTTTCATTTTTATTTTTATTTTTATTCTTAATTAATTTCATCCTCATTCTCTTACCTATAGGTTCATTTCCACTTCCATTGCTATTGTAGTACCATTTTTTATTTATTTATTTCCAGTACTCTCTGTTGTTATGCAACCATTTTGACTCATTATCCCCATCTATTTTCATTTTCCATATACCTCTCGGCGAGCCGCAACACCTGTATACTAATGACCTATGAGACAAGTGGACGCATCCCCAACCTTCGAATTATAACATAGACCGCAGCACATGAACTTCCTCTGCGGCAGAACTATGTTTGATCATATGCTTAGACAACCAAAAAGATGGCCGCCGCTATATGAAGACGACAACACATGGACATCCTCACAGCATTTTGCCCACACGGCGCATGCGCAGAACTGTTTTGAAGCCGCCGGAAGCGGGGCGGAAGTGGGGCGGATGTCATGAGCCACACAGCCCGGACCGGAAATAGACGGACGGACCCGGTTTTTATGTTTTTTAGCAATAGTATGCCTCGTTTTGAGTAAGGAACACACTAGTAGTGTTCTCCATTGTACCTTCCTTGCAAGTATCTGTTTATATATGCACTTTGAATATATGTTAACATTGCACTAATTAACCTAACAGGAAGTGATGCCAGCAACACTTCCCCCAGTAATGAGGTATAAATATGTTCTGTCTCTAGCCTTACACTACCCCTTGATGAAGTCCATGAGGGACGAAACGCGTTGGGTGCTATTCTGATTTTACCTCAAACCTCTTAAGATAAGCTACCTCATCTCCTCTTTTTCTATGTTTTATCCTATGCATTTTTATACCCGTTTTTTTCTGTGCTTTTATGTACTATTTTATGTATTTGGACACGTGTGCCTTTTGATGTTTTTAGCCTAGCCCCCTTTTTTTCGTCTAATATTTATTGATTAGGCTGCATTTTAATATCATTGTTTTATTTGTTACCCCTTTTTTAGTGCTGTGTATCTCTAAAATTAAATCATACTATTTTTTAGTACCTGGTTTTTTCATTATTGATTGGACACCTTGGTCGCTTGCAAGTACCTCATCCCCCCACACCACTTTATAACCAGTAGGCATATATACCAGTGCCTATATATATTTTTGAGGTCTCTGAGCTGACGCCCTAATATTTCTAAGGGAGTGTCCACCAGGTTATGTTCTGTTAATTACTACGGAACGTATCTTTCCCTTACTGTTGTTTATACCAAAATACTACATTTGTGGCGCTGCCAGCTTCTTCAGTACGTATCTTTGTCTTTGGTATCATTGCTTCCAGCTGCCTGGAGTGAAACAGTATTGAACACAGTATGTTTGGAATAAACGAACGCACTAATAAAAGGAGTAATCTCTGCCAAAAGATTTTCAATGAGACTATTATCCCTGAAACTACACCCACCTCCAACGATCTGGATAGCATGTTCTGGAATATCGAGAGACTGCTAACCAAGGAAGTTAAAGCATGGTGGGATATAAGGGGTTTGGAACATTATGTCAGCGTCAATAGAGTCCCGAGGGGCCTAAGGATCACGAAACAGCCCACTTTTGGAAAGGACAATCAAGAATTTGTACAAGAATGGGACAAGACCTTACATAACTGCTCAATAAATCTCATGAAATTATTAATCACGGAGAAAAAACGCATCATCTCAGACCTAGAAGCTGACATCAAAGAGGCTGAGAAGAAAATGGAAGTACATAAAGACAAAGAGGACTTCAGGATTAACGAAAAAGTCTTGAATAAAAAACTTGATCGTATAGAAGATGAGGTCATCAGAAACAAAGAAAGGAAATTCGCAAGAGACAGACACGACTATGAAAACAACATGGTAAAGAACTGGAACCGCTTCTCTGGAGGAAGCCAGTCGGCTCCCAAAGGAAGAAGAGAGTATTGGAAAACGGTCCCCAGAAAACCCAGAGGCCCTAGGAACACTACCAAGGAGACCCAGGAATCTCACAATTCCGAGACCATTAACAGATTCACAGCATTACAGAGACTTGACTCTAATGTTGAGGAGTCTTTTTTATCAACAGGTACGAACCACCACCCCCGAGACACTACAAAGACACCTGCAAGAACAAAAAACACATCACCTCGCAAAAGAAGATTGGAAGACGAAGAGGATGCCGTGGGGGTAGGAGAGAAAAGATTATACAAAAGACGAAATTTCGTCTAGAACCCCCTACACCTAAGGGCATCTTTAATCTTTCCAGTCACACCTTGACAAACCACGAGACTACACTTCTCAACAAAGGCCTTTCATTCGCACCTACAAAGGGTATGAACAAGTTCGATGTTTTCATCGATCTGAATAAATTCATAAGGAAAATCACTCTCAAACGTCACTTCCTGAAAAAAGAAGATGCGGTGATACAGAATTACGAACAATCAAAATCTGGCTTGAAACCCACTTCTAAATTTTACCTTTTGGAATCAAAGGGTCACAATGTGGGTCTTTTCTATGAGTTAGTTAAGAAGGATTTGTGTGATGCTAATATTCCATCTATAAAGGAGAAGAACCTCTCCAACAGGGAGACGGAAGCAATAAAACAGCTACAAGAAAATCGTAACATAGTTATAAAACCTGCTGATAAAGGGGGGGGGGGGTTGGTCATCATGGACAGAGACGCCTATGTCACAGAAGCACTCAGACTACTAGGCGATCGGTCATCATATGTGCCATTGCCCTGTGATCCCAAAGAACCATTTGTGGAAGATCTGAGACAGATGATTCTGAAGGCCTTCAGAAAGGAGATACTCACGAAGGACGAATACCAGTATCTCCTCAATTCCAACCCCACTACCCCCATTTTTTACTTTCTCCCAAAAGTACACAAGTCTATGGACAATCCCCCTGGTAGGCCTATAGTGGCTGGCATTGATTCTCTGACCTCACACCTGTCAGAATATGTGGACATATTCCTGAGGAAGTATGTAATGGAACTACCGGCTTTCCTTAAAGATACCACATCGGTCCTGAACTTCTTGGAACCACTACAATGGAAAGACACTTATAGGTGGGCCACTATTGACGTGCAATCCTTATATACCTGTATAGAGCACGAGAAAGGTATTGAGGCATGCAACAACTTTCTCTCTTCGGACCCTCAAATTACAGAAGATCATAGACTGTTTTTATGTGAGCTTATGAATTTTATACTCAAACACAATTATTTTACATTTTTAGATGTGTTTATCTTCAAATATGTGGAACAGCCATGGGCACAATTTTCGCACCTAGTTTTGCCAATTTATTCATGGGACAATGGGAAAAGGAATATATTTTTAGCAACCACCAATACCAACAAAACATCATTTTCTATAAACGCTATATAGATGATATTATATTGGTATGGGAAGGAGACCAGCTGTGTTTTAAAGAATTTTTAACATACATTTCGGGTAATACCATGAACCTCAAGTTTACGGCCAATGAGGATACAGATCGGATTGAATTCCTGGACCTTGTTCTAACACACTCAGGGGAGGAAATCATCACAAGCAACTACATAAAGAAGGTGGATATGAACAGTTACGTTCACTACAAGAGCAACCACCGGCAACAATGGAAGGATAATACCCCTCTTTCCCAATTCACTAGAATAGCACGGAATTGCAAGAAGACAGAGGACAGAGATCAACAACTTGAAGTATATAAAGGAAGATTCAAGGAAAAGGGTTACCCGACCCGACTCCTGGAAGAAGCCACCATTAAGGCTAAAGCTATAGAAAGAAGGGATCTTCTCAAGTACAAACCCAAGAACACTAAGGAGGACACAGTCAAATTCATCACTACGTACAGCAGACACGAGAACCTCATTAAGAATGTCCTAAAGAAACATTGGAACATACTCCTTATGGACCCTATACTGAAGAACTACCTCACCAAGGAGCCAGAAATGGTCTTTCGCAAATCACGGAGTCTAAAAGACATAATAGCACCAAGTATGTTGAAAAATCCAGAAGCCATAAGCATTATGCCCAAATGCAAAGGAAGCTTCAAATGCGGTCGGTGTAACGTATGTAGATACCTCCATCCAAACAGGAAGTCTTTCCAGAATACTGAAACTCAAAAGGAATATCGGATAAAACAATTTATTAATTGCAATACCTCATCGGTGATATACCTTCTGGAGTGTCCATGTAAATTGAAGTACATCGGGAAAACCAAAAGACCCCTCAAAATACGCATCCAGGAACACGTTAGGAATATCAAGAACAAAGTCCTCACCCATGCAGTTTCCAAACACTTCCATCTTTTCCACAACTCCGATCCAGAGACACTAACATACAAAGGCATTGAATTAGTAGCGCTGGGAGCCAGAGGAGGAGACCTTTCGAATCTTCTTTCCAGGAGAGAGATGTATTGGATATACGAACTTAACACTCTCCATCCGGATGGCTTCAACGAAGGATATGAGATAGCACCCTTCCTATGATGTAAGCTATTTCTACCTCCACATTTTATTCCTGCCTCCCTCTACCTCTCGATTCGCACAAACATCACCTCTTTACTCTTTGGGCCGACCTTGGAAAATGGTCAGTAACTCGAACAGATCAGTACCTGGACGGGGGACCTCCAGGGAATATCAGTCGCGTGTTGGTCAATATTGCACACGATAGGGCACTAATACGTTTTAACTCATGTATTCTCTCTCACTAGCAGCTCTCATACCTCATAGTCCATTTTTTTCAGATTCTTCCTTTATTGCATCTTTCTTGGTCCTTTGCATCTTTCTTTGTCTGTGATATTTCCTATTATCATCCATTGAAATGAGAGGACCCGTCTCCAAACCCAGCCCTAAACATTACAACCATACCTCCTTGGGGACGCCCAACACCGTCCGATCTTGGAAGCTAAGCAAGGTTGGGCCCGGTCAGTACAAGGATGGGAGACCTCCTTGGGAGACCGGGTGTTGTAAATACAGAGGCGTAAAGGGAACTAATGGTACTTCTCAGTAAAGTATGGATGTTGTCTGGTCCTTAGTACACAGGACCCACTTCACGATGTTTACATAAGCACCACCCACCTTTCTCACGGAATTCTCGCAAGACATATTCCACCCAGATCCACCCAGCTCTATTTATCTATTTTTCATATAACCTCTGCATTGTATTCCCATAGTGGGAGTATCCATCTAATCATCAGTTTACACCTCCTTTCTACATTTATTTGTATGTGCAGTTTCATTCCCCCTGTATATATTTTCTATATTTTTTTTTTTTTTTTAATTTTATTTTATTTTATTTTTTTTTATATTTATTTTTATTTTCATCTATTTATTATTATTTTTATTTTATTTTATTTTTTTTATTTATTATTATTATTATTTTTATTTTTATTTTTTTATTTTTTTTATTATTATTATTTTCATTTTTATTTTTATTTTTATTCTTAATTAATTTCATCCTCATTCTCTTACCTATAGGTTCATTTCCACTTCCATTGCTATTGTAGTACCATTTTTTATTTATTTATTTCCAGTACTCTCTGTTGTTATGCAACCATTTTGACTCATTATCCCCATCTATTTTCATTTTCCATATACCTCTCGGCGAGCCGCAACACCTGTATACTAATGACCTATGAGACAAGTGGACGCATCCCCAACCTTCGAATTATAACATAGACCGCAGCACATGAACTTCCTCTGCGGCAGAACTATGTTTGATCATATGCTTAGACAACCAAAAAGATGGCCGCCGCTATATGAAGACGACAACACATGGACATCCTCACAGCATTTTGCCCACACGGCGCATGCGCAGAACTGTTTTGAAGCCGCCGGAAGTGGGGCGGACGTGGGGCGGATGTCATGAGCCACACAGCCCGGACCGGAAATAGACGGACGGACCCGGTTTTTATGTTTTTTAGCAATAGTATGCCTCGTTTTGAGTAAGGAACACACTAGTAGTGTTCTCCATTGTACCTTCCTTGCAAGTATCTGTTTATATATGCACTTTGAATATATGTTAACATTGCACTAATTAACCTAACAGGAAGTGATGCCAGCAACACTTCCCCCAGTAATGAGGTATAAATATGTTCTGTCTCTAGCCTTACACTACCCCTTGATGAAGTCCATGAGGGACGAAACGCGTTGGGTGCTATTCTGATTTTACCTCAAACCTCTTAAGATAAGCTACCTCATCTCCTCTTTTTCTATGTTTTATCCTATGCATTTTTATACCCGTTTTTTTCTGTGCTTTTATGTACTATTTTATGTATTTGGACACGTGTGCCTTTTGATGTTTTTAGCCTAGCCCCCTTTTTTCCGTCTAATATTTATTGATTAGGCTGCATTTTAATATCATTGTTTTATTTGTTACCCCTTTTTTAGTGCTGTGTATCTCTAAAATTAAATCATACTATTTTTTAGTACCTGGTTTTTTCATTATTGATTGGACACCTTGGTCGCTTGCAAGTACCTCATCCCCCCACACCACTTTATAACCAGTAGGCATATATACCAGTGCCTATATATATTTTTGAGGTCTCTGAGCTGACGCCCTAATATTTCTAAGGGAGTGTCCACCAGGTTATGTTCTGTTAATTACTACGGAACGTATCTTTCCCTTACTGTTGTTTATACCAAAATACTACATTTGTGGCGCTGCCAGCTTCTTCAGTACGTATATATATATATATATATATATATATATGTATGTATGTATGCGTGGTAGGGTTTGGGGGGGGGGGGGGTTGGGGATCAGGGTTAGCTTACTTAATTAGTAAGTGTCAGGATTTTTTCCTGCAGCGTAAACATAGCCCTCCTCCCCCCCCCCCCCCCCCAGCCTAACCCTCCCCAGGTGTGCCTAACCCTCCCCCCCACAACCTACACCTAACCTAAGCGTCCCACACGGAGGTCATGGTGTAGTAGGATGTGTCTCAATGTCGGCTGCATGGAGCACACAGATGCAGGCCTTGGAGAGCAGACGCCGGACGCTGCCAGGGAGCAATGTATGGCGCGGCGCCTGCACGTCCCTGCGCTGCAACTCACCTCTCGGCACTGCAGGATGAGGATGAGTTGCGAGGTGTGCGGAGGCGGAGGTGGGGCGGGGGACAGCCCGAGCTCCCGGTGAAGACAACCACGACTTTCCCCGAACTGTCAGTTAAAGAAAAGTGTCATAAACGGTAGGGGGAATCCACCAGTGGTTGGGGAATCCCTCTCCTCGTCGGGTGAAAGTCCCGCCCTCCGCCTCCTCCACGGGCTCCAGCAGATTTGTTGCCTCCTTAGCTGGTTTGTGGACTCGGCGCCGGGAGCAGATCATCTTATACATGGTCATCAGGTCGGGAGGGTGGGGGGAAGTGAGTGACACAAGAGGGGGATGTGGAAATAGCTTATCTGACACCGGGTTAGGGGGTAGCGGACGTGGTTGCCTGACATCCCAAATGGCGAGCGCAGAGCAGTCACTTCCTTTTTTTTTTTTGCTGCACTCAGTGCCGCCGTTCAGCTGCTGCCGCCCATAGGCAGCTGCCTAAAGCTGCCTAATGGTGGCGCCGGCCCTGGGTGTGTGGCATAATGTAACATGGACATTGATGTGTGTTTCATAATGTGTCACAGGCATTACGGTGTGTAGTATACTATATCACGGCAGAGCTGGATTAAGGCTTCGGGGGGCCCCGAGGTACTTAAGACAGTGGGGCCCTAAAATCTCAAATTAAAATCCTAACGTCTTCAATTACTACAAAGAAAATTACAATTTGGTGGTAAATTGGAAAGAATCTTCCAGATAGGGAGCACACGCATGTATATATAATATATATGTGTGTGTGTATATTCACATTATAGCACACAGTATGAGCCGAAATTCACATTATAGCACATAGTATGAGCCGAAATTCACATTATAGCACACGGTATGAGCCGAAATTCACATTATAGCACACGGTATGAGCCAAAATTCACATTACAACACACAGTATGAGCCGAAATTCACATTGTAGCACACAGTATGAGCCGTAATTCACATTATAGCACATGGTATGAGCCAAAATTCACATTACAGCACACGGTATGAGCCGAAATTCACATTATAGAACACATAATGAGCCAAAATTCACATTATGCCACATGGAATGAGGCAAAATTCAGGGAGAGTGACAGCAGGGACAGGGAGAGTGACAGAGGGACAGGAAAAGTGACAGCAGGGACATAGGGACAGGGAGACTGACAGCAGGGACAGGGAGGGTGACAGAGGGACAGGGAAAGTGACAGCAGGAACCCAGGGACAGGGAGAGTGACAGAGGGACAGGGAAAGTGACAGCAGGCG
The DNA here is from genome assembly GCF_028390025.1 of Pseudophryne corroboree. NCBI lineage: Eukaryota > Metazoa > Chordata > Amphibia > Anura > Myobatrachidae > Pseudophryne > Pseudophryne corroboree. Next base: position 563,312,847 of record NC_086448.1, read on the forward strand.
CATAGGGACAGGGAGAGTGACAGAGAGCGGGACAGCAAGGGCATACAGTAGGGACTAGGGAGAGAGAAAGGCAGCAGGGTAAGATTACCAACAGTATTTAGCAGCGGCGGTGCTGAGGATGCTGTGGTCTGCGGTGCAGTGGATGCGGAGGCTGTGGCCGGCACAGTGCGGAGGAGGCGGCTGTGTGGAGAAGGATTGAGGGTGGTGGCGGGGCAGCACGGGAAGCCCTGAAATGTTGTTGTATAAGTTGACATATACTGTTGACATATACTGTGTGTGTATATGTATATGTATATATACACACAACTATTGCTCTGATGCTGGTAGGTCTAGTGTATAGTGGTGCTGGCTGGGCGCAGGAAGGCTCCACATGCGCTGCCCTCCCTGTTCCCTGCAGCCTGCGTGCCCAGCCAATGGCTGAACCACTGGCTGCTGCTGCTGCACAGATTAATGGACAGCTGAGCCGTCGCTCAGCTGTCCTTCCTGGACACACTACACAGTCCCTACGTGCGGCTGCGGTGCCACCGCCAGGGAAGTTGGGACAGCCATAACTCAGCTGCCCTGCATGTGGAGCTGCCGCGCCAGCTCCCGGGAGCCGGGAGTGCAGCACCGCAGATCGGATCAGAGATCCGATCTGTGGCGGCTGCTGGGGGGCCCTTTTAAAAAGGGGTACTTATCCCCGGGGCCCCCCTCTTAATCCAGCTCTGTATCACGAGCATTGTGGTATGTGGTATAATGTCTCAGGGGCATTGCAGTGTGTGGCATAATGTATAACGGGCATTGCGGTGTGTGTCATAATGTGTCACAGGCAAGATGGTGTGTGGTATAATGTGTCACAGGCATTACGGTGTGTGGTATACTATATCATGGGTACTGTGGTATGTAGTAAAATGTCTCAGGGGCATTGCAGTGTGTGGCATCATTTGTAAGGGGCATTGCAGTTTGTGGCATAATGTGTCACAGGCATTACGTTGTGTTTGGCATAATGTGTCAGGGGCATTACGGTGTGGCATATTGTGTAATGGGCATTATGGTGTGTGGCATAATGTCTAAGGGCCATTGCAGTGTGTGGCATAATGTGCAAGGGGCATTACTATAAGGAGGAAAAATGACAAATAATGTTAGGGGCATAAATCAGGATTTATTTTTTTTCCTCTGGTGGCCAATGTCTCAGAGTACAGGTTGCAAAACTGGGGTATAAGGTAGTCTTTTCCTGCAATACCACACCCCTTTCAGTGAAGCCACACCCATTTAGTGAGGCCACGCCCCCGTTTACCACCAGTTAGGCCACTGGTGGTACTGCAGTGGCAGACAGGATGGCAGTTTTATAAATTATGCCCCAAAAATGCTCCAAAGAGCACATAATGCAAAGAAAAGAGGTGCAAGATGGAATTGTCCCACCCACCCTTATGATGTATATATTAAACAGGACATGCATTGTTTAACAAACCAATCATTTCAGTGACAGGTACAGGTCTTTACATTGCAGCCAAAGCCTCAGCGTCAGACTGCTCATTCTTTGGTCTCTCAACTGCCACTCGGTCACTGGCCATGGTAGCCTCCAGTCCCCTACTGCTGACCATGCAAATACTCCCTGGCTGGCAGTAAATACAGTTAAAGGTTACCAGCCTTCTCTCTGCTGTCTGTTCTGTGTGTGAGGGGTGTGCTGAGACTTTCTCTGTGGCTGCCGGCTGTCATCTCTGGCTCCACCCACTTTTTATGCTGGCTCTGCCTACTTTATTGCAGCAAGTCAGGTCTCTGCCTGATGCCTATGCCTACAGGTAAACAGCCACGGCACGCAGCCCCTGCACCAGTACCCGGAGCCCTCTCGGGCATCACCCCCCGCCCCCCTGTGCCTGGCAGCATGTCTACAGCCCAATGTTTACAGATAGGCCAGCCAGGTCACAGTGGGGAGAGTGACCACAGGAGGGAGGGAACACCAGTTTGACTGTCAGCTGTAACTGACAGCTCTTTTATACCCTTTAGTGAGGTAAGGCCCCGCCCACTGGCAATCACCCCCATCTCACTTTGGGTGATAGACCTGAGTGATAGGCCCCTCCCACTGGCAATTACCCTACTGGCTGATTGACAGCTAGGAGAGAGAGGAGTTGCTAGAATGTTCCCTCAGTAACTAGCTACCAATGCATACCCTCCAACATTTTACACACAAAAATCGGTACAAATTAGAAAAGGGGGCGTGACCTTGGGTAAAAGGGGCGTGGTCACGCCCCATTTCCTATACTTTCAATGTAAGTTTGGAGAGACAGACCCAAAAAAAAAGGTACTGTACCTGCCAAAAAGGTACAGTTGGAGGGTATGCCAATGTGTACATACATTCTAATTACATTTTAATGGTACAAAGCAGTTAAGTGTAACTAAATAAAGTATTGATATGACAATTGTAATAAATATATATATATATTTGTAATCCTCTGAGGTGTAAATACATTAAATTAACCATTTATAAATATATATGACACATTTGTTTCTCTCAGTATAGAGATATAACGTTGATTACAACAACTTTTACATCACATATAACACCATAACCCCTAATCAGGGTAAAACTACTATTAGACTTCTTGTTATGAATACTAACACCATTTACAGTATAATGATATTCATACTCTAGGATAACATTTATCTTTAAAATAGTAACTTTGAAAATGGATGTAATGCCCTTTAATTCTAATGATGTAATGCTCTTAATGTTCTAGAAAAAAAAATGTAACCTAACATATTAACATGATATTAACTCCTTTGGGGCATATGGGTACTGCACTTCTCATTAGTTTACCCTTTTTATAAAAAAAAATTGTGGTTTGAGGGAAATTATATCATCTTCAGTAATATTTGGTCCTTGGAAATAATGTGACAATCGTTTCTAATGATTTCCTCTATTTCTTTATATTGTCCATTAAAATTAACAATAATGATTTTCTGTCACTTACCGCTTTGCTGCATAGACACACTGTGTCCGGTGGATGGCTACTCATGGCTCCAGAGCTTGTCTCCTGGGGTGCTGCCATCTTGGTTTCCAGGCCATGTGCCTTCGACAGCCAATAAACAATCTTCCAAGTGACTGGCATTCTATAGAAACCTCCTGAGTTGCTGCTTCATTGTCAGATCCATGTGTCTCTCACCATGGAAACACTCCCTGACCCCATAGCTGCTCCTTGTTCCTGCCAAGCTTTTCTTTAGTTTTTTTCTGTGAATTTCTTCCTCTAATCAATCAGGATTTTCCAAGTGACTCTATCCTCAGCTACATCTGCTTTCCCCTACACAGTGGGTCCACATATTCCGAGCCAATCCTCTGTCTGCAGCACCATCATATTCCCTCTGTAGTATGTCCACATATAAAGTTGGACTGGGGCATGAAGGGCCCACCAGGAAGAATGTAGTAGCAGGGGTCATGTTTAAGGGGTGTGCCTATCCACCACAGGGGTTGTGGCCAGTCACCAAAGAGGTTTCATCAACCACTGGAATGGACATAGGGGGTAATTCAGAGTTGATCGCAGCAGCAAATTTGTTAGCAGTTGGGCAAAACCATGTGCACTGCAGGGGGGGCAGATATAACATTTGCAGAGAGAGTTAGATTTGGGTGGGTTATATTGTTTCTGTGCAGGATAAATACTGGCTGCTTTATTTTTACACTGCAATTTAGATTTCAGTTTCAACACACCCCACCCAAATCTAACTCTCTCTGCACATATTGTATCTGCCCCCCTGCAGTGCACATGGTTTTGCCCAACTGCTAAGAAATTTTCTGCTGCAATCAACTCTGAATTACCCCCATAGCCTGTAAACAACATGGCTACTTCAATGCAAATTTAAATATACTGTATATTGGGGGTCATTCCGAGTTGTTCGCTCGGTAAAAATCTTCGCATCGATTTTCCGCTTAATGCGCATGCGCAATGTCCGCACTGCGACTGCGCCAAGTAAATTTGCTATGCAGTTAGGATTTTTACTCACGGCTTTTTCATCGTTCTGGCGATCGTAATGTGATTGACAGGAAATGGGTGTTACTGGGCGGAAACAGGCCGTTTTATGGGCGTGTGGGAAAAAACGCTACCGTTTCCGGAAAAAACGCAGGAGTGGCCGAAGAAACGGGGGAGTGTCTGGGCGAACGCTGGGTGTGTTTGTGACGTCAAACCAGGAACGACAAGCACTGAACTGATCGCAGATGCCGAGTAAGTCTGAAGCTACTCAGAAACTGCTACGAGGTGTGTAATCGCAATATTGCGAATACATCGTTCGCAATTTTAAGATGCTAAGATTCACTCCCAGTAGGCGGCGGCTTAGCATGAGCAAATCTGCTAAAATCCGCTTGCGAGCGAACAACTCGGAATGACCCCCATAGTAAATACTAGAGATGTGCGCCGGCCCAATTCTCAGGTTTTGGGTTCTTGTTTTGGATCTGTATTTGTTTTGCCTCTTACTTCCTTGCGAGTTTTGGATCTGTAATTATGTTCAGAGCCGGCCCTAACCAATATGATGCCCTAGGCAAGATTTTGGCTGGTGCCCCTTAGCACCACCGCTAGTTCTGCGTCTGACTCTGCACCCCTTTCCCAGCACCATCACCCCCCACCCATAGTAGTCCTTTTTTTCCCTACCCAATGTAATTTAAATAAGAACAGTGTGCACATTTGGCGCACAGCCCAAAAAGATATGTGTTTTTGCTGGCAAGGGGCATGGCCACACAATAGTACCCCCAATTCAAATTATGCCTCACAGTAGTGCAACTTTATTCACAATTTATCATGTGATAGTGTCCCTTATTTACATTACATCACACAGTAGTACCAATTTACTTTATATACGTTACTTCACACAGTAGTGCCCCTAATTCACATAACATCATACTGAATTGCTCCTTATTCACATTACACCACACCATATTGCTCTTTATTCACATTACACCACACCATATTGCTCTTAATTCACATTAGACCACACAGTAGTGCCCTTTCTATACGTTACGCCACACAGTAGAGCACCTTATACACATAATGCCACACACTGGTAATGCATTTATACACATAATACCACACAGTAATGCCCCTTACACATATGACACACATTATTAATGTCCTTATAAACATAGTGCGCCTTACACATTATGCCAACCCTTACTAATGCCATTATACACATAATTTCCCTTACACATATGCCGCACATTGTTAATGCCCATATACACATAATGACACACATAATGTCCCTTACACATATGCCGCACATTATTAGTGCCCTTATACACATAATGACACACATAGTGCCCCTTACACATATGTTACACATTATTAATGCCCTTATACAAATAATGACACATATAGTTCCTGGCGTGAGTCAACTGGCAGCTCTGCTAACGTCGGGTGCCTATTTTTTATGAAAATGCATCTTATTTGCATTGATATGTGGCTAGGATGCACACGCAGCTTCTGCTGATTAAAATGATATGCAGCATGCCTATATATTGTGTGCGACTGTGGCTGTATCTGCATACGAAATGCTGCACACAGAATATAGGCATGCCGCATATCATTTTAATCAGCAGAAGCTGCTTGTGCCCCTAGGTATACCAGATGCCCTAGGCAATTGCCTAGTTTGCCTATGCCTAAGGCCGGCTCTGATTATGTTGGCTCTATAATATTTTTTTTAAATCATAAAAACAGCTAAAATCACATAATGTGGGCCTGTTTTTGCTCCTACTGTATTATTAACCTCAATAACATTCATTTCCACTAATTTCCAGTCAATTTTGGCCACCTCACAGCTCACAATATTGTTTTCATCCAGTTTAGGCCAAAAGATTGCACCAAGGTAGCTGGATGACTAAGCTAAGCGACAGCAATGGGCGGCACAAACATGTGGCACTTAAACTTCCAACATGGCACATCTCGGAAACAGAATGGCACTGCAGTGGTAGACAGGGTGGCAGTTTAATAAACTATAAAAATGTTTGTCATCTACACAAGAAGACGAAATAATAATAATATACTGTCACAGTACTTTTTCTTTTTTTATATATTTATAGTTTTAGGCTCTTTGTTTCTAGCTTTTATCATTTTACAATGGGGTGGAGTCCCTGGATGGACGGACAGATCACCCCTTTCAGATACAGCATACAGAGCACTCCTGGACAGATACAGCAGACAGAGCACCCCTGGACAGATACAGCAGACAGAGCACCATGCCTGGACTGATACAGCAGACAGTGCACCCCTGGACTGATACAGCAGACAGAGCACCCCTGGACTGATACAGCAGACAGAGCACCCCTGGACTGATACAGCAGACAGGGCACCCCTGGACTGATACAACTGACAGGGCACCCCATGACTCATACAGCAGACAGAGCACCCCTGGACTCATACAGCACACTTAAGACCCCTGTACTGATACAGTAGACAGAGCACCCCTGGACTGATGCAGCAGGCAGGACATTACTGGACTGATACAGCAGATAGAGCTCCCCTGGACTGATACAGCAGACAGACACCCGCCCCATGCCAGACAACACAGTACTGAGACAGACACGTCCATCCAGTACGCTCTCCACAGCCAGAGTGAAGATGGCACCGATCACCGGGGACCTTCATAGAATACAAAACCTGTGAGAATCTGACAGTGGGATGATGACGTTCCTCCTCGATTTGGGATCCAGGTAAGGTGGTAAACCCTGTGCCAGACTCGGATACTGCCTCGGATTCCAACGTTCGTGGGTCCGGTTCTCCGAGAACTGCACCCGTTCATCTCTAGGGTCCATAAGTGCACTGCATTACAAAAGTTGTATCACAGAGTAGTCTGTTTGATTCTGGTATACCCACGTGACTTTCTCAAAGGTAGAGAGACTTCCCATAGTGCCAGCTTAATATAACCAGTCATAGCTGCCAGCTGGATAAAATGATCCAAAGCTGATGGATAAGCAATTCAGATGTTCCAAACAGAACTTAAGGTGGGTACACACTGGCAGATATATTGGCCGATCAATTGATCGGCCAATTTATCGTTAACTGATCGGCGGGTGTGTACAAACAATATGTCTGTGAACGACGTCGTTCACAGACATATCGCGTCGGCCCTGCAGCACAGCCGATGACCAATATATCTGCAGATATATTGGTACATCGCTATGTGTGTATGGCCTACCCGCAATACTGTAGGTCAGCCTTTCTACCTATCATGACTCAGCCAGGTCGTAGTATTGCGATGTACACTGCTGGCAGGGAGCGGAGCGCTCTTGCTGCTGGCCGGGTTACCTGGGGGATGCCCTGGTCACCGCTCCAAGCACTGTTGAGAGACAAGCTGGAGTCCTCTTCCAGTTCCTTTGGCGCCGCAGGTCCCATTCAGGTCCACCGGGCACGCAGTTCCCTTCCAGGTCCGCCAATACCGCACCACCGCAGGGGTCGCAGTTCCTCTTCGGTTCCGCCTGGTCAGCAGTTCCCTTTAAGGTCCGCCGGGTTCACAGTTCCCCTTCAGGTCTGCAGCTCCCTTGAGGAGGTTTCGCCAGGCGCGTAGTCCCCTTCCTGGTCCACAGGGAGCGGGGAAAGGGGGGCGCGGTTGTGACCCCCAGGGCCAGGGGTGTGCGGCCACTGGTGAGGTGAACGCGGGGGGGGGGCATACAGATGCTGCTGCTGTGTGACCATCAGTGGCGGTGAGGGTGGTGGTGCGGGCTCTGTGACCATCAGGAGCCCTGGCCAGCAAGAGACATTGGCAGTGTGTATTTATTAAGACAAATTACACACATACATAAAATCATACACATTCAACTTGAAGCAACAATCAATGATGCAATGTGGCAGTGTCAAGTGTAGTAACTGGATTGTTGTAAAAAACTATATATATTAGCTTGTATCATATAACTCTCAGCCTGCTCAATTGCAAGTAAAAGATAAAGAAATAAATCTGGATGTATCGAGTGCGTAATATATACACCTGGTAGATAGATAAATTGTATTGGTGTGTAGGAGCATAGATCTCAGGTCAAATGTATGCACCTGTGTACATATACAATAATTTGTGGCTCTATGTCCATAAGCTTTTATTCCACAGTGGGAGACAATGACTGAAATTGGGAGCCTCTACTAGCGGGAGCCATGATCTGCGGGAGCCCGACCAGCAAGAGCAGTCACCTGTGGGTGCCAACATATGCCCTGAGGGGTTTTATGGAGTCAGTTCCACGCACTAGTTATATTTTATTTATATATTGTCTCCTCAGAAACAGTAAGGATTGCAGGAGACCGAGGGATTGAGACAGTGGGAGACGGAAGGAGTGAGAGAGAGAGAGAGAGAGAGAAGAGAGAGAGACAGTGTGAATCAGATGGAGCAAGACAGTGGGAGATGGAGGGAGTGAGAAACAGTGGGAGACGGAGGGAGTGAGAGAGAGAGAGACGGATGGTACGAGAGAGATAGAGTGGGAGAGAATTGGAGAATAAAAAAGGCCTCTTTCCTTTACCTGTGTACCCTTTAGAAAGCCAGCCCATTATGTAAATTGCAGGAATATTTGGCTCATTTCATGACAACAATCTGCCAGTGTGTACAGAGGAAAGATTAATTGGCCAATGTCCTCTGCAACAGATATATCTGCAGATGGCAGTGGTGATTGGTCAGTGTGTACCATCTACAGATAGGTCTGCAGATCGATTGAACTGCAGATATATCTGCCAGTGTGTACCCAGCTTTAGACATGGGACATACTGTACATATTTTCTAAAGCACTGGAGCCTGTTAACAAAACATAAAAATATTTAATTAAAAACGGAATCATGTCATATATGATACATTGCTTGGGTCCCAGTGTATACATAGTCTTTTTCTCTGTTACTGACTAGGGGACGAGACAGCTGTCTCCAGACTCTCCATACCCAAGTGCTGGCCAGATCAAAGGGCATGAAGAAGGAGCTGTAGTAAAAACGTGCACCCCTAATTCTACAAATGTTGACAAGGGGGTCATTATATAAAGCATATGGTTTGATATTATTTGAATATTGTACTTAATCATTTAAGTCAAATAACAATTTTTGCAATATTTTCTACTATAAACACAAAGCAGCAATTCATTGTGTTGTATAAATTAACATTTGGCAAACATAAAACAACAACCTGGATCCTTGTTATTAAATGCTGGCATCACTTTACTCCCCAGGCAACACCAGTTTTCCGGGAAATCTGAGATCACTTAAAAGGAAAGACAAAGACAGACGCTCGGGAATAGACTGACTTTTAAGTGCAAGACAAATGAAATAGAAAAAACTGTTCAAGTTACTGCTCTGTGTGCCAAAGATAAAGATGAGAACTATTTGGCACAAGGTTGGTTCTCATTACTGAGGTTTTAAATAAATGCAGCAAACTGTTGTTAATGATTTATGATCTGTAAAACCTTTTGTGTGAAACACAATTTTAAAGTTTAAGTCCACTCAAAAATGATGTTGTCTCATTAAAATCATTACTGTATAATGGACACTTCAACTTAGTGGAATAAATAGCGATACTTCAAATATGGGTTTCTGAAGCCCCCTATCGAAAATTGAGAAACATACTGTCGTTGACTAGGTAACTCTGGAACAACTGAGCTTTCTCAGCAAGAACTGTAACCATTAAAACTGATTGCGGTTACAAATCATTTCTCCATGGCTAAGGAGGGTCAATTATTCACAATCAATCCATCAAATGATAGAAATGACATGGTCCTTGGTTTGCAACAGGCAATATCGAACTCAATTCCTATTTTAAACAGCAGGATTCCAGAAATTTGTGGTACACACCATAGGACTGAAACAGAATTGTACACAAGTCAGTTTGCATAGTGTATCTTGCGTGTTTTCGCACTGTGCATGCTAATGCGTACATATCTACAGCTGTTGCAAAGTCATACGAATCTTAGGCACATGTCTATTTGCAAGTGAGTAGGCATAACTGGACTGTAACTGGACATTCTCATGTAGCCTAAGTTCAGATAGGGTGTGTCAATGGAATACTGTAGCAATCTATGTAGAGTTGTGTGCAGAGCAGCCATCGAGGGGGATATTTTGGGACTGGGCTCCCGGGCCCATCCAGAGAGGGGGGCCCACCCCTGACTCCTACCGCCAATACCTGTAGAGCTGCACCAGTGTGTGAATCAGTGGCAGGCTAATGCGCAGGGAGGACTTCTTAAAACAAGCCTTCCCTGCACATCAGATCTCTGTAAACCGTTCCTGCATATCTGCAACACTCCACCTATATGTAATGGTCACAATGTATAATATCACATAGGGGTGAATCAGTGCGGCAGGTGGAGGGAAGGGCCCTGTCTATTTTGTCAGTCCCGGTCCCCACAATTTCTGATGGCAGCCGTGGTTGTGTGTAACAATGAGGAACTGGTTCATGTAACAGGAGTTGACTAAAGAAATGCTACAGTAAAGACTTAAACTACAATAGGTAGTGTATATATTATTGGCCCAAACAGCACAGAGGATTCTTCTGAAGCATATTGTATAAGGGCAAGTTTAAGAACAAGTTCAAGTAATAGGTTTTACTGTAGGTACGGTTGCCTCTGAACGGCAGATGTGAAATTATCTCAGACCTTTCCTAACACAGTTCTTCTTTTGGCGATCAAAAGAATGTGGGTGTAATTCAGAGATGGACACTTCCACAGCAAGATCTGCGTCCATCTATTAACATGCTGGGGGTTGCCCAGCACAGGGCAAGGCTGTCCAGCATGTGTGTGGCGTCACCCTGTGATGCGTTTGCAATTTAATTTCTATTAGTCAGTTGGACTGTGGGAAATGAGAACTTCTGGTGACATATTAGATGTCCCATTCACTGGTTAATGTTTGGAACTCAACACTCATGGACTGCATGGCACTGTCAGTAAGTAGCTTGCATGGTATGCAATGTGCATAAAAGTGTCTTTCATTTTGTTGATGACTGCGGCACCTTTCACTTTGGGAAGATAATCTATCTTAAACAAACCAGGATATGAATTTTGCGGCAGAGACAGGCAGGCAGAGACAGTCGGTTCAATGTCAGCAGCCATAGATGACCATAAAAAGGCATCCTTAGCCCTCTGTATGGTGGTCTTATGCCAGGGATGCCCCTGGTGGGCTTGCTGAGCATAGGAACCTTGAAAGGCATAGATATCACAAAATACTGAATACGCAGGAGGATGCCTTCTGAGAGAGTGAAATCATCAATGAAAATGAAGAAAGACTTGCGGTCACGAGACAGATCACTGGAGGAAGAAGGCTAGTTATGCAGGCCAACATAAGAAAACCATTGGCAGTGGTCTTCCCTGAGTGTCGCATCATGGAGGTCCTCCATGCACCTGGAGTAGAAGACATCAAATTCTATGGTATCATGTCATCATTAGAATCAGGGACACCTGAGTCTGGGATGTGAGCACATGAAAATTGCAACATAGAGGTCCTTTTCACATTTGTAAACTACATCCAGATGGTACCTTTGGAGCCTAGGCATGAAACATTTACGTTGTGCTGAGACAGTATGCAGCGGTTTGCGGAGAATGGTAATCAAGGGTTAGTGGTCTGTCTCAACCAACACTGGAATCCCATATATGAACTCATGAAACTTTTGACAAGCAAAGACTGGAGCTAACAGTGCCTTTACAATAATTATTATTATTACCAGTTATTTATATAGCGCACACATATTCCGCAGCGCTTTACAGAGACTATTTTTCCCATTCACATCAGTCCCTGCCCCAGTGGAGCTTACACTCTATATTCCCTATCACATGTACACACATTTATGCTAGTGTTAATTTTGTTGGGAGCCAGTTAACTTACCAGTATATTTTTGGATTGTGGGAGGAAACCGGAGTACCCGGAGGAAACCCACGCAAGTACGGGGAGAATATACAAACTCCGCACAGTTAGGGATATGGTGGGAATCGAACCCATGCCCTCAGCGCTGTGAGGCACTAATGCTAACCATTACACCGTCTGTGCTGCTGCCCATAATCACACCATATGCTAATGCACCATAATCACATTTCTCTGCTAGTAATTTCAGTCTGGCAGCATATGACTGGTTACTTAGAGTGAATACATAGAGTGGGTCTACATAGCAGTGTTAAAAGCATGTCTGTTCTTTATAATTCCACAATGGTATTATTCAAAACCAGTGGATCTATGCGTCTGAGACCTTGAGGAAATGTACTAGAGGTCAGATTTGAATTTAGAGTCATTTTGCCATCAGTTTTTGAAAACCGACCATTTACTAAAGTCAAACCTGACGGCAAAATGCAGAAACCTGACTTTAGAAAACTTTAGAACATGGACCAAATGCTAAAATAACCACAAGACCCACACACAGCATGTGGTAATATTTAATTAAAAAAAAAAAACCCTGACATACAGTATTACAAAACCCCCATTTCACACTTACCAAATCATTGGATGGGCTCTTCATCATTCCAAGTACGCATCCACAGGGTCTTGGTAAAATAATAAACCCGCATACCTCCATACTTTAATGAAGGATGAAGCGGGACTCCTGCGCGGCATAGCCGTGCCCGCCGGATAAGGGGACATGGCTTCAGAGGAAAGGAGCGTGGCTTCACGGCAATACCGCGATCGTGAGCCACGCCCCCAATTTCCATCACTGTCAGGGCATAGCCAGCGGTCTGTAAGCTGTTGATATGCCCACAGACCCTTTGTCTCCATGGATAGACGCTGTGTGTGCATGCGCACAGCATCTATTCACCGCTGCTCTATAGCAGAACAGTGAGGGACAGGAGCCTCCCAACTGCCCCCCCCCCCCCCCTTCCCACGGGACACTGCGGCCTGCGGGCGGGACAGTCCCAAAAAAAGGGACTGTCCTGCAAGGACACATGGGAGGTATGAACCAGGCGGAACCCACAGGACAGGTATTGTTGTACACCACGTACAGTGCCAATGCAAAATGACAGGCCACTTGCAAACACTGCCATTGAAATGAATGGGGAAGCACCGATTGGCTGGGAACGGACCCTGCCATAGCAACCGTTGCTACATAAAGCAGATCTTTTGTGAGGAATACAAGTTAACACTGACATTGTATCACTTAAAAATAAGAAAAACTTTTTTTATTCTATTTATCATAGTAATCATTCTTCACAATACAATATAAATATGTCTCTAATGCAGTAGCCAAATGGCATCTTGTGTCAAAGGTGTATAACTTACAGTGGCAAATAAAATGATAGTAATCCATGCAAGTTGTTTAATACATCTAATAATGTTGCTATACATAGTGATTAGCCAGGAACTGTGTTTTCTCTGCTATATCAGAGATACTGGCATTGTGTTTGCGAAGTTTAAGCAGATAATTAGCGAGGCTGTTCTTACCCAGAGAATGGGAGCCATCAGGAAAAAGAACAGCCTAGACAGCATACAATCAAATGAAGTATTTACAGTACATACAAGACTGTAAGACGATTGTTCTCCATGTTTGCAATTGTCTGACAGATCCTTGAACAAACCATTTCCACAGAACAAATATTTATTAATGTTTCCAAATTAATACTAATATTAAAAAACCCTATTAGAAGTACTTTCCAAGCCCAAAGTATTTGTAAAAAATGGTCACTTTTTATATATATCACCCAATGGGTAATATGAAAATCTGCAATTATCTTCAGCATTAAATAGCAATTTCCTAATTAGTTTTAAAGTTCTAATATAAATAACAAAGCTGGCTAAGAGACTTTTTATTATAGCCAATTACTGTAGTCCACATTATGGATGCAATATCAAAAAGGAACAATGATGGTATTTGCCAATGTATACGTCAATGTATATGTTTGAAATATCAAAATATTCAAGGGCGTAGCTACCAGTAACGTGCGGTGGGGCGAGGCAGGTGAGGCAGAGCCTTTCCTGTCATATTAACGTTTGCTCCAGAGTTTTGACTGTATAAAGTATATGAAAAATACAAAGAATACATTAGAAATATCTCCTTTGTGTTATTCTAATCATTTTTATAGTCAAAACTCTGGAGTAAAAAGTCTATGGCAGGTGAGGCAGTGCCTCACCTGCTTATCTTTTCCGCACATCTCTGATCAAAACTCAACAAATTCCCATGAGTTTATACAGATGCACCTGTGTGTAATGCTCACATGCACCCTTTGGCTTATATATTGTGTGTAAATTTGGCTCTGGTATTAGCCAGTGCCTCCTAAGCCATTTAGCTCACCGCACATCCCTGGTAGCTACCATAGATGCGGGCAGTGCAGCTGCTATGCGGCCAAGAGCTGAGAGGGGGCCACCTTCCCTGTCAAAGTTACATGTGACCTATATATTTTTCACCATTGGAGATACATAGTGTATTTACAAACGTTTGCCTTGGGGCCTACCGATATCTTCTTTTGGCCCCTGGACCTTCTCTTTGTAAAGTGGTTCAAAATGAACTGGAGGGCACTGTGTTGTGCAAAATATGAACTTGGTCACTCTAATGTGGCATAATATGAACTAGGGACACTGTATGTCATAATGTGACTTGGGGGTACTGTGTGGCATAATGTATACTGGCAGCACTACAGTGTAGCATAATGTGAATTAGGGCACTTCTATGGCTCATAAAATAATTAGGGCACTACTATGGTGCATAACATTAACTAAAGCACTACTATGGTCCAGAATATATACTAGGGCATTACTTTGGGGCATAAAATTAACACCTACTATGGAGAGGTGTTTCTCTAGAAGCATTTGGACAGGGGCACCTACAAAATGTTGCTATGGGGCCCACAAAGTTCTGACTACGCCCATGGAAATATTATCATCAGTGGCACCAAATAATTGGATGTCAAATATTTATGGCATTACCATTAATATAACATTGGAAAAGAGAGAATGGAGAAATGTAATAGCCTACGAGATGCAAGCATTGGCACTACTTAGGCAAGACTGGCTGATGTTTTAAAGTGGCAATAATTTAAATTGCAAACCAAGCAGGTCGTTCATTTTATTTTTAAATGATTGCTGCTTTAAAACACTGGGCATACTCACTAGAATAGCTCCAGTATCTGTATCCTGCTGGCTACTACATTTAAAAAAAATCTCTACTGCAAGGGCATCGCAAAGGTACCTTGGCGTGTGTGCAGTGCAATTGCAGCACATGCGCAGTCGGCCGATAGACGTTCAGTTGCATGAACTGTGTTCAAATCGGAATCAGGCCGTGTATAGGGTAGGTTAGGGGAAAGTAATGACCACTGGAACAAAAACATTAATGGTAATTAAGAATTACAATGGCAAAACCATTGAACATCTGAACCAAAACATTAAAAGTCCCATCCATAGTTTACATGAGGTGGTAAGATTTTATAATGGTTTTTAACATAGTTTCACTTTAAATGGGAATTTATTAAATATATTTTTGTGTTTCATGCTTCGACTTTTTCGGCAGTGCCTTGTAATAAGTAATAAGCATTATTAACTTCACCTTGGGGATGATTCTGCTGTATTCACACAAATGGTCAATGTTTTCCAACTATGTATGAGTCTAATTCACTAAAAAGCCACACAGCGCATGTATCTCGCAGTGTGTAGGTACAGAGGTGTGTTAACGATTGAGACACACATTTTCAGGAACGTGCTGGCCATCTCTGGACGGTGACTATTCAGACACACAAAGTTGTTATGTCTTTAGGGGCGTGCTATGGGAGCGCTGCAGATGTGTTACTGAAATGGATATGAACAAAGTCGCATAATCGCTCGCATTGGAGGACATACTCTGATGGAGAATCTGAAACTAGCAAAGATCTGGTGCAAATTTCAATGGTGACACACTTGTTGCATCCAAAGATGCACTGAGCGGTATTTCAGCAGCTAAAGATGCTCAATGTGGGAATCTCAGTCCTCGCACATTCAGACTCATGGCCGGCCTTCTAGCAGTATTAGCATAAAGATGCACCAAGGAGAATGCAACGTCAGACTCAGAATCATGCCCCTTACCTGAGGTCTGCATAGGATTCACTGAGCTCTAGACAGCAATGATAGCAGATCAGTGATAACATCAAACTATTATTTGTCATTGTACTAAAACATAACTAGATATACAGATATGTCCTCATACAGTACATTTCTGCTGCAGTCACGCCTAACTGCCCCTTTTGGACACCATGTGGAAAATGCATCTTAGACGCAAAAGGTGTACCCAGGATCAGGGCTGGTGCAAGGTTTCCCGACACCCTAGGCAAAACTTCAGCCTGCAGCCCCCCCCAAACCACACACTGGTACCCACTTTCAAGCTCCTCAAGGGAAAATGTGGAGGTAGCATCTTAGAAGTTCATAGAAGTTCAGCAGTTGCCATATGTATTAAGTTTAACAACGATGCATCTTTCAGAGCTATCCTTCACTTTGTGATAAGCAGGCTCAGTATTTTAAATATTCTTTTTATTTTGGTCAGCGCTTAATGCCAATGATGTAGACAAAAGTATATAGAACAATTTATTAGACAAAACTAAAAAACACATAACAATTAAAAATTATAATCCCACAGCATAACAATCATATAAAACTGAGGTATCTATTACCTCTGAAATAAACAATAGTATATACTAATTGTAAACAGTAGAAGGCAGTCGCAAAACTCTGCCTCTTGAAGAAGCCGCCTGGCGTGCGGAGAAATGCGTTGAAGGTACAGAGAGAAGGGGTCGCCAATACTCTTATTGCCCACAAGAACAAGGTTTTGTCCTCATAGCAGCTGATCACAGCATTTGCCGGCAATTGCTTATCTCTAACGAGACTGCACCACATACTTTTCTCCACTGCACTGGGAACGCCTTACACCCTGCCCTGCCAAGCACTACTCCAACTGTGCTGAGGGTGTTGAACGGCGGACTGGTGCATCTACATTGTGCCGGACGGTGGAGAGCGGCTCCCTGCTTGATTGTGCCGCTGACGGATGGTGCCCCTAATGGATTGTGCCGCTGACGGATGTCTCACCCGTGCATAGGGTGATATAGAGCGGCTTTATACAACACATGAGGTGCAGCAAGGACAATTCCTACACACTGTGAGTAGCAGTCACTATACAACTTTATATTTCTGCACCGTTTATACATCCAGTGGACCTTTAAGTTGATGAACATTTTTCAGCTGTGATTAAACCTGTATTAACTGAGGACAACTATATGCACGGCCGTGTAAGATTCATCTGTGCTTATACTGTGGGCAATTATTCAAACACGGATAAAATCAAACTGAGGGTCATTCCCATATAAGGTTTTGCGACTTCCTTCTACTGTTTACAATTAGTGTATACTATTGTTTATTCCAGAGGTAATAGATACCTCAGTTTTATATGATTGTTATGCTGTGGTCTTATCATTTTTAATTGTTATATGTTCTTTTAGTTTTGTCTAATAAATTGTTTTATATACTTTTGTCTACATCATTGGCATTAAGCGCTGACCTGGTAATTTTCTGCATTTGTTTTGTTGTTTGAGGAGGCTGGCTACCTCCTCACCAGGTGGCAGCTAATCCCAGGGTGTAAACATACACAGTTCTGCTCAGCGCCAAAAAAAACTTTTTTTCTTTTGATTCTTTTTTTTTGTACTTGATACTGTGATTAAAAAAAATTGCAAATTATTTGAGGAGAATTGGAATAACTGCACCAGTGTCATAGATCATCCCACGGATTGGGAACTAGTAACCTCTAAAGCAGCGGTGATCAACCCGCGGCTCTTGAGCCGCATGCGGCGCTTTCTTCCTCCACATGCGGCTCGGTCGGCTCCCGCGGCCCGCCTCCCACTGCCCGACAGCCCGACACACTTCTGTTTCTAACGGCGCCGGCTCCTGAGCCAATGCAGACCGGCAGCTAAGGCTCCTGTTTGGCTGTCTGTTCACAAGCTTTGATTGGCTCACGGATCGGTGACAAATTGGAGATAGAGTGACACCACCACCGGAGACTGAGGGGCAGAAGAGGCACATGCTGCACTCTCCTCCCCACCCTCACAAACAGCAGCAGTGCTGTGAGCAGCACTTGGGGGGGGGGAGGCACTGTGAGGACATGTGTATCTGGCACTGGGGGCATATCTGGCAATGTGGATACATGTGTATCTGGCACTGGAGGCATATCTGGCACTGTGGGGGCATGTGTATCTGGCACTGTGGGGCCATGTGTATCTGGCACTGGGGGCATATATGTATCTGGCACTGTGAGGACATGTGTATCTGGCACTGGGGGCATATCTGGCAGTGTGGGTACATGTGTATCTGGCACTGGAGGCATATCTCGCACTGTTGGGGCATGTGTATCTGGCACTGTGGGGCCATGTGTATCTGGCACTGGGGGCATATATGTATCTGGCACTGTGAGGACATGTGTATCTGGAACTGAGGGCATATCTGGCACTGTGGGAACATGTGTATCTGGCACTGGGGGCATATATGTATCTGGCACTGTGGGGACATGTGTGTCTGGCACTGGGGGCAGATATGTATCTGGCACTGTGGGGACATGTGTATCTGGCACTGGGTGCATATATGTATCTGGCACTGTGGGGCATATGTGTACCTGGCACTGTGGGGCTTATATGTATTTGGCACTGTGGGGAATATATGTAACTGGCACTGTGGAGACATGTGTATCTGGCACTATGGGGACATGTGTATTTGGAACTGTGTATGTGGAGGCATTTGTATCTGGCACTGTGGAGGCATGTGTATCTGGCACTGTGGAGGCATGTATATCTGGCACTGTGGAGGCATCAATGTTTGGGCATTTTTATATGTATGTGTATTGTACTGGGGCATTATATGTATGTGGCACTGTACTGGGGCATTATATGTATGGGGCATTATATGTACAACATGACTAAAAACTGAGTTATGACACAAGAGCATACTCCTACAAATGTTATATTGAAAAGTATGCGCAGAAAAATAGGGTGTGGCTTTGTGACAACTAGGCCATGCCCCCATTTTTGCACGTGTGCCTTTGGCGCGCGCATGATAGTGGCTCTTGCCCTTGACTACAGATCTTTTCTGGCTCTTTGTCTCTGACTGGTTGGCCACCCCTGCTCTAAAGCTATTCAGATTGAAATGTAAATTAACTGTACTAATCGGTGGATTTGAATATTTTAAACCAGCTTGAACTCACCATGACTGACAAAAGTACTAGAGAGACAAAAGTGAGATATAGATTGAGATCAGGTGACTGGATCGCCCATTGCAAAATATTCGGCATCTTTGCTTTAACAACTCTTTGGTTGCTTTCACAGTATGTTTTTTGCCATTGTCCATGCACATTGTGAAGCGCTGTCCAATCAAATTTGCTGAATGTGGCTGAATCTGAGCAGACCATATATCCCTATACGCTTCAGAATTCATCCAGCTGCTTCTGTCTTCTGTCACATCATCAATAAACTAGAGATGAGCGCCGGAAATTTTTCGGGTTTTGTGTTTTGGTTTTGGGTTCGGTTCCGCGGCCGTGTTTTGGGTTCGACCGCGTTTTGGCAAAACCTCACCGAATTTTTTTCGGGTGTGTTTTGGATTCGGGTGTTTTTTTCAAAAAACCCTAAAAAACAGCTTAAATCATAGAATTTGGGGGTCATTTTGATCCCAAAGTATTATTAACCTCAAAAACCATAATTTACACTCATTTTCAGTCTATTCTGAATACCTCACACCTCACAATATTATTTTTAGTCCTAAAATTTGCACCGAGGTCGCTGTGTGAGTAAGATAAGCGACCCTAGTGGCCGACACAAACACCGGGCCCATCTAGGAGTGGCACTGCAGTGTCACGCAGGATGTCCCTTCCAAAAAACCCTCCCCAAACAGCACATGACGCAAAGAAAAAAAGAGGCGCAATGAGGTAGCTGTTTGAGTAAGATAAGCGACCCTAGTGGCCGACACAAACACCGGGCCCATCTAGGAGTGGCACTGCAGTGTCACGCAGGATGTCCCTTCCAAAAAACCTCCCCAAACAGCACATGACGCAAAGAAAAAAAGAGGCGCAATGAGGTAGCTGACTGTGTGAGTAAGATAAGCGACCCTAGTGGCCGACACAAACACCGGGCCCATCTAGGAGTGGCACTGCAGTGTCATGCAGGATGGCCCTTCCAAAAAACCCTCCCCAAACAGCACATGACGCAAAGAAAAAAAGAGGCGCAATGAGGTAGCTGACTGTGTGAGTAAGATAAGCGACCCTAGTGGCCGACACAAACACCGGGCCCATCTAGGAGTGGCACTGCAGTGTCACGCAGGATGGCCCTTCCAAAAAACCCTCCCCAAACAGCACATGACGCAAAGAAAAAAAGAGGCGCAATGAGGTAGCTGACTGTGTGAGTAAGATAAGCGACCCTAGTGGCCGACACAAACACCGGGCCCATCTAGGAGTGGCACTGCAGTGTCACGCAGGATGGCCCTTCCAAAAAACCCTCCCCAAACAGCACATGACGCAAAGAAAAATAAAAGAAAAAAGAGGTGCAAGATGGAATTGTCCTTGGGCCCTCCCACCCACCCTTATGTTGTATAAACAGGAAATGCACACTTTAACCAACCCATCATTTCAGTGACAGGGTCTGCCACACGACTGTGACTGATATGACGGGTTGGTTTGGACCCCCCCCAAAAAGAAGCAATTAATCTCTCCTTGCACAAACTGGCTCTACAGAGGGAAGATGTCCACCTCATCATCATCCTCCGATATATCACCGTGTACATCCCCCTCCTCACAGATTATCAATTCGTCCCCACTGGAATCCACCATCTCAGCTCCCTGTGTACTTTGTGGAGGCAATTGCTGCTGGTCAATGTCTCCGCGGAGGAATTGATTATAATTCATTTTAATGAACATCATCTTCTCCACATTTTCTGGATGTAACCTCGTACGCCGATTGCTGACAAGGTGAGCGGCGGCACTAAACACTCTTTCGGAGTACACACTTGTGGGAGGGCAACTTAGGTAGAATAAAGCCAGTTTGTGCAAGGGCCTCCAAATTGCCTCTTTTTCCTGCCAGTATAAGTACGGACTGTGTGACGTGCCTACTTGGATGCGGTCACTCATATAATCCTCCACCATTCTTTCAATGTTGAGAGAATCATATGCAGTGACAGTAGACGACATGTCCGTAATCGTTGTCAGGTCCTTCAGTCCGGACCAGATGTCAGCATCAGCAGTCGCTCCAGACTGCCCTGCATCACCGCCAGCGGGTGGGCTCGGAATTCTGAGCCTTTTCCTCGCACCCCCAGTTGCGTGAGAATGTGAAGGAGGAGATGTTGACAGGTCGCATTCCGCTTGACTTGACAATTTTCTCACCAGCAGGTCTTTCAACCCCAGCAGACTTGTGTCTGCCGGAAAGAGAGATCCAAGGTAGGTTTTAAATCTAGGATCGAGCACGGTGGCCAAAATGTAGTGCTCTGATTTCAACAGATTGACCACCCGTGAATCCTTGTTAAGCGAATTAAGGGCTCCATCCACAAGTCCCACATGCCTAGCGGAATCGCTCCGTGTTAGCTCCTCCTTCAATGTCTCCAGCTTCTTCTGCAAAAGCCTGATGAGGGGAATGACCTGACTCAGGCTGGCAGTGTCTGAACTGACTTCACGTGTGGCAAGTTCAAAGGGCATCAGAACCTTGCACAACGTTGAAATCATTCTCCACTGCACTTGAGACAGGTGCATTCCACCTCCTATATCGTGCTCAATTGTATAGGCTTGAATGGCCTTTTGCTGCTCCTCCAACCTCTGAAGCATATAGAGGGTTGAATTCCACCTCGTTACCACTTCTTGCTTCAGATGATGGCAGGGCAGGTTCAGTAGTTTTTGGTGGTGCTCCAGTCTTCTGTACGTGGTGCCTGTACGCCGAAAGTGTCCCGCAATTCTTCTGGCCACCGACAGCATCTCTTGCATGCCCCTGTCGTTTTTTAAAAAATTCTGCACCACCAAATTCAAGGTATGTGCAAAACATGGGACGTGCTGGAATTTGCCCATATTTAATGCACACACAATATTGCTGGCGTTGTCCGATGCCACAAATCCACAGGAGAGTCCAATTGGGGTAAGCCATTCTGCGATGATCTTCCTCAGTTGCCGTAAGAGGTTTTTAGCTGTGTGCGTATTCTGGAAAGCGGTGATACAAAGCGTAGCCTGCCTAGGAAAGAGTTGGCGTTTGCGAGATGCTGCTACTGGTGCCGCCGCTGCTGTTCTTGCGGCGGGAGTCCATACATCTACCCAGTGGGCTGTCACAGTCATATAGTCCTGACCCTGCCCTGCTCCACTTGTCCACATGTCCGTGGTTAAGTGGACATTGGGTACAACTGCATTTTTTAGGACACTGGTGAGTCTTTTTCTGACGTCCGTGTACATTCTCGGTATCGCCTGCCTACAGAAGTGGAACCTAGATGGTATTTGGTAACGGGGGCACACTGCCTCAATAAATTGTCTAGTTCCCTGTGAACTAACGGCGGATACCGGACGCACGTCTAACACCAACATAGTTGTCAAGGCCTCAGTTATCCGCTTTGCAGCAGGATGACTGCTGTGATATTTCATCTTCCTCGCAAAGGACTGTTGGACAGTCAATTGCTTACTGGAAGTAGTACAAGTGGGCTTACGACTTCCCCTCTGGGATGACCATCGACTCCCAGCAGCAACAACAGCAGCGCCAGCAGCAGTAGGCGTTACACGCAAGGATGCATCGGAGGAATCCCAGGCAGGAGAGGACTCGTCAGAATTGCCAGTGACATGGCCTGCAGGACTATTGGCATTCCTGGGGAAGGAGGAAATTGACACTGAGGGAGTTGGTGGGGTGGTTTGCGTGAGCTTGGTTACAAGAGGAAGGGATTTACTGGTCAGTGGACTGCTTCCGCTGTCGCCCAAAGTTTTTGAACTTGTCACTGACTTATTATGAATGCGCTGCAGGTGACGTATAAGGGAGGATGTTCCGAGGTGGTTAACGTCCTTACCCCTACTTATTACAGCTTGACAAAGGGAACACACGGCTTGACAAATGTTGTCCGCATTTCTGGTGAAATACTTCCACACCGAAGAGCTGATTTTTTTGGTATTTTCACCAGGCATGTCAACGGCCATATTCCTCCCACGGACAACAGGTGTCTCCCCGGGTGCCTGACTTAAACAAACCACCTCACCATCAGAATCCTCCTGGTCAATTTCCTCCCCAGCGCCAGCAACACCCATATCCTCCTCATCCTGGTGTACTTCAACACTGACATCTTCAATCTGACTATCAGGAACTGGACTGCGGGTGCTCCTTCCAGCACTTGCAGGGGGCGTGCAAATGGTGGAAGGCGCATGCTCTTCACGTCCAGTGTTAGGAAGGTCAGGCATCGCAACCGACACAATTGGACTCTCCTTGTGGATTTGGGATTTCGAAGAACGCACAGTTCTTTGCGGTGCTTTTGCCAGCTTGAGTCTTTTCAGTTTTCTAGCGAGAGGCTGAGTGCTTCCATCCTCATGTGAAGCTGAACCACTAGCCATGAACATAGGCCAGGGCCTCAGCCGTTCCTTGCCACTCCGTGTGGTAAATGGCATATTGGCAAGTTTACGCTTCTCCTCCGACAATTTTATTTTAGGTTTTGGAGTCCTTTTTTTACTGATATTTGGTGTTTTGGATTTGACATGCTCTGTACTATGACATTGGGCATCGGCCTTGGCAGACGACGTTGCTGGCATTTCATCGTCTCGGCCATGACTAGTGGCAGCAGCTTCAGCACGAGGTGGAAGTGGATCTTGATCTTTCCCTAATTTTGGAACCTCAACATTTTTGTTCTCCATATTTTAATAGGCACAACTAAAATGCACCTCAGGTAAACAATGGAGATGGATGGATACTAGTATACAATTATGGATGGACTGCCGAGTGCCGACACAGAGGTAGCTACAGCCGTGGACTATTGTACTGTACTGTGTCTGCTGCTAATATAGACTGGATGATAATGAGATGCAGTATGTATGTATAAAGAAGAAAGAAAAAAAATCCACGGGTAGGTGGTATACAATTATGGATGGACTGCCGAGTGCCGACACAGAGGTAGCTACAGCCGTGGACTACTGTACTGTGTCTGCTGCTAATATAGACTGGTTGATAAAGAGATGTAGTATGTATGTATAAAGAAGAAAGAAAAAAAAACCACGGGTAGGTGGTATACAATTATGGATGGACTGCCGAGTGCCGACACAGAGGTAGCTACAGCCGTGGACTACCGTACTGTGTCTGCTGCTAATATAGACTGGTTGATAATGAGATGTAGTATGTATAAAGAAGAAAGAAAAAAAAAACCACGGGTAGGTGGTATACAATTATGGACGGACTGCCGAGTGCCGACACAGAGGTAGCTACAGCCGTGGACTACCGTACTGTACTGTGTCTGCTGCTAATATAGACTGGATGATAATGAGATGTAGTATGTATAAAGAAGAAAGAAAAAAAAACCACGGGTAGGTGGTATACAATTATGGATGGACTGCCGAGTGCCGACACAGAGGTAGCTACAGCCGTGGACTACCGTACTGTGTCTGCTGCTAATATAGACTGGTTGATAATGAGATGTAGTATGTATAAAGAAGAAAGAAAAAAAAACCACGGGTAGGTGGTATACAATTATGGACGGACTGCCGAGTGCCGACACAGAGGTAGCTACAGCCGTGGACTACCGTACTGTGTCTGCTGCTAATATAGACTGGTTGATAATGAGATGTAGTATGTATAAAGAAGAAAGAAAAAAAAAACACGGGTAGGTGGTATACAATTATGGATGGACTGCCGAGTGCCGACACAGAGGTAGCTACAGCCGTGGACTACTGTACTGTGTCTGCTGCTAATATAGACTGGTTGATAAAGAGATGTAGTATGTATGTATAAAGAAGAAAGAAAAAAAAACCACGGGTAGGTGGTATACAATTATGGACGGACTGCCGAGTGCCGACACAGAGGTAGCTACAGCCGTGGACTACCGTACTGTACTGTGTCTGCTGCTAATATAGACTGGTTGATAAAGAGATGTAGTATGTATGTATAAAGAAGAAAGAAAAAAAAACCACGGGTAGGTGGTATACAATTATGGATGGACTGCCGAGTGCCGACACAGAGGTAGCTACAGCCGTGGACTACTGTACTGTGTCTGCTGCTAATATAGACTGGTTGATAAAGAGATGTAGTATGTATGTATAAAGAAGAAAGAAAAAAAAACCACGGGTAGGTGGTATACAATTATGGACGGACTGCCGAGTGCCGACACAGAGGTAGCTACAGCCGTGGACTACCGTACTGTACTGTGTCTGCTGCTAATATAGACTGGTTGATAAAGAGATGTAGTATGTATGTATAAAGAAGAAAGAAAAAAAAACCACGGGTAGGTGGTATACAATTATGGATGGACTGCCGAGTGCCGACACAGAGGTAGCTACAGCCGTGGACTACTGTACTGTGTCTGCTGCTAATATAGACTGGTTGATAAAGAGATGTAGTATGTATGTATAAAGAAGAAAGAAAAAAAAACCACGGGTAGGTGGTATACAATTATGGACGGACTGCCGAGTGCCGACACAGAGGTAGCTACAGCCGTGGACTACCGTACTGTACTGTGTCTGCTGCTAATATAGACTGGTTGATAAAGAGATGTAGTATGTATGTATAAAGAAGAAAGAAAAAAAACCACGGGTAGGTGGTATACAATTATGGATGGACTGCCGAGTGCCGACACAGAGGTAGCTACAGCCGTGAACTACCGTACTGTGTCTGCTGCGACTGGATGATAAATAATGATATAAAAAATATATATATATCACTACTGCAGCCGGACAGGTATATATTATATAATGACGGACCTGCTGGACACTGTCTGTCAGCAGAATGAGTTTTTTATAGAATAAAAAAAAAAACACCACACAAGTCACACGACGAGTGTTTAACTTTTTCAGGCAATCACAATATAGTATACTACTAACTATACTGGTGGTCAGTGTGGTCAGGTCACTGGTCAGTCACACTGGCAGTGGCACTCCTGCAGCAAAAGTGTGCACTGTTTAATTTTAATAATATGTACTCCTGGCTCCTGCTATAACCTATAACTGGCACTGCTCCACAGTCTCCCCCACAATTATAAGCTGTGTGAGCACAGTCAGATATATACATAGATGATGCAGCACACTGGGCTGAGCAGTGCACACAGATATGGTATGTGACTGAGTCACTGTGTATCGTTTTTTTCAGGCAGAGAACGGATTATATTAAATAAAACTGCACTGTCTGGTGGTCACTGTGGTCAGTCACTACTAAACTCTGCACTCTCTACAGTACTCCTAAGCTCCAGTAAATCAAGTGTCTCTGTCTCAAATCAATCTCACTCTCTCTCTTCTAATCTAAATGGAGAGGACGCCAGCCACGTCCTCTCCCTATCAATCTCAATGCACGTGTGAAAATGGCGGCGACGCGCGGCTACTTATATAGAATCCGAGTCTCGCGAGAATCCGACAGCGTCATGATGACGTTCGGGCGCGCTCGGGTTAACCGAGCAAGGCGGGAAGATCCGAGTCGCTCGGACCCGTGAAAAAAAACATGAAGTTCGGGCGGGTTCGGATTCCGAGGAACCGAACCCGCTCATCTCTACAATAAACACTAGAGATGTGCACCGGAAATTTTTCGGGTTTTGCTTTTGGATTCGGTTCCGCGGCCGTGTTTTGGATTCGGACGCATTTTGCCAAAACCTTCCTGAAAATTTTTTGTCGGATTCAGGTGTATTTTGGATTCGGGTGCTTATTTTTTTTAAAAACTCAAAAATAGCTTAAATCATAGAATTTGGGGGTAATTTTGATCCCATAGTATTATTAACCTCAATAACTGTAAGGATTTAACCCTTTTTGTGCCCCCTCGATATGATGACCTCTTTGGTACCAGTGAGAGTAAGACTTAACGTGATATGGAATACACGAGTCAATGGTTAAGAATTACTCTGGTTTATTATAAGGTTAACAGTAGAATATAAAGACGACGTACATGGGTGTAACTGACATGTGTTACACTCTTATTGGCTCGTTAGTAGTTACTAGGCAGAAGACAGAGATAGTACATCAGGCGGATTTCCATATATGGGTTTTCTGCAAACGTCTCAAACCTCTAAGAAAGTTGGTAACACAGGATATTTGGTAACACACAGAAGAAGAAATAACAGGTTTGATCTGGTATGGAACTGTCCTTGAAGATAGAGACACAAACAAGCCTTGTAATGTATGAACAGATAAGGGTATCCTGTAGAGAGTGCGTACGTGTCTATTCAAGCACATAACAGTTCATATAGCATGTTTAACCCTTCAATCCCCTCTTAGAATCATATATTTATATAACATGATTCTTTACATGGAGCTTTTTATTTCTATATTCAGTTAGGTATTGCTTATAGGCTGCAGGGGAGTTAGGAGGGATTGTAAGGACGGCTTCATACATAAGCGAGTTTTCAATACCTTTTGTGGCGACTTTTCTGCAGCAGGGTATAATGCAAAAGAAAACAACACAAAAAATTGCTATCACAATCAATATGTAGATTCCTAGTTGAACAAGACCCTGTTTCCAATTTTCAAACCAACCAAAGTATTGGCTCCATGGGTTATCAATACCTGAATTCTTTTTTAGCTCTATGGATAAATCATCTAGTTTTTTATGGCTAGGGTAACTTTACCATTTGGCCCTGTGTTGTCAGGGATAAAGGTACAACATCCTTCTACCTGTTTTATATAGACACAAACTCCACCCTTTTCAGCCAGTATCATGTCTAAGGCCATACGGTTTTGGAATGTCATTTGGGAGGTGGCTTCTAATTGTTCAGCTATGCCTTTGAGTGCAACTTTGGTATCATTAATGAATCTCTGTTGGTTATAGTAGATATAATTGATCCATGCAACATTTTTATTGACAGTTATTATAGGGATTAAGGATTCAAATCCTGCAGCTACTTCATCTCTAGCTTTGAATTCGTCTGGCACCCCTCTTGGGACCCCAATTGTGTCAATATAAACATGTGGATCGAAGCTACCTATTGGAGCTTCCCTTTTTCTTCTATGTGTGGGAGCAGTGTTTGAGGTAGGGGAACCTTCATTAGTTGGGAGTATGTGTAATGGCATAATTATTTTGGCTAAGGCACATTGACCTTTCCATGGGATATCTAATCTAGTTCTGAGTTTTAAATCTCCACAGATATAATAAATGTCCCCTAGGGACTTGGTTTGATTAGCTAGGATGGTGTTACGTGTTTCTGAGCAGTATCCAGGAGGAAAATTTTTAAAATCCTTACCAGAGTGGCTAGTGGAGTTGTAGCAGGTGTAGTTACCTGGGTATATGGTTATTGTGTTACCAGGGTTGGGGTTTTTTGAGAGTATGGGGTATTCCTTTTTCCACATTTCACATTGGCTGTCATTGGTTTTTGGTGCCGTTGTAAAGGCTGAAAAAACAACTTTCCTGCTCTAGGGGTATATTAAGGGGCACTGTGCCTAGGTGAGGCCTAGATCTGCCACAAACATAGCAGTTACTTTTATTATGTTTATTGGCGCTATATTTCATCCATTCTAACCAGAAATTGATGTCAGAGAAACCAGTTTCAATAGCTAGGATGTCTTCAAAGGTGGGATTGTTAATGGCTATCATATCCTTGAAGGTAGCTATATGAGGCCTTAGGGGTTTACCTTGGGGGATAGCCTTAGACTGATACGCTGGATTGTTAAACATGTCCCATAAATGAAAGCTTTGCCTTTCGCTATAGTACCCTGTTCCCCACCATATTCCAACTACATAGGTACCATTATCTGCTCTGCTGGGGCGTTCTATGTTTAATCTGAACCTATATGCACTTAGGCCCTCGTCCATCTTAAAGATAGACATTCTAGAGAGTAGAGGTATTCCATCAGGTTGGTTCCATCTATTTAAGGCATCTGATGGTCTGTACCCCCAGTCAATTCCTGTGTTCCACCCCACAGATCCCCAGGAATCACAGTTGTATCCCCACCATGAATCAGTAACACAAATATAAACTGTCTCAGATATTCCTGATTTTCTTTTTTTGTGTATAGAGTGTTTTGCTTCAGCAAGCTTGGAGAACATAAAGTAATCTAAGACATAGGTGGCTACGTGTGTGTTGGAGGAGTTATACCATAAGGTGGTCACCCCTTCCTTTTGTGAGATGTTAACCTCAGTTCTTACAGGGAAGTGTTAGGACTGTGATGAGGGTTAGGATAACACATGCCCAGCGGGGTCCGTGGTTCACAATCATCTTCTCCATGTGTGAGGTCATCTTGGTTGGAGGTCAGGGCTGTCTGCCCCCGTTAGTACCTCTCCTCGTTGGAGGTCAGGGCTGTCTGCCCCCGTTAGTACCTCTCCTGGACTTGCTTTGCGGTTTGGGCTGGGTATCTTCTTTACTCGGGATGCATGTATCCACGTGGGCCCCTCTTCAGTAAGGACAGCCGTCCTGGTCACTGCCACGACTTCCGTCTCTGGACCATAGGTGAAATCTCCTGGACCTTTATTCCTCGGGAGCACCTTCACAACGACTCTGTCTCCGACCTGGAAAGGGTGTGTTGATTCCTGTGGGTTAGAAGGATTTTTACAAACAACCTTGTGTTCAATTTCATCTAGTTTCGTTATAAGGGACCTGACGTATTCTTCCCTTATGAGCTCTAAGTCTCCTTCCTGTACTACTAATGGTTTCTTAGCCCAAGGTGTGGGAAAGGGTCTTCCCATGAAAATTTCAAAGGGTGAATAACCTAGGGTCTTTTGAGGAGTCATTCTGATTTCAGCTAGGATGATAGGGAGGGCTTGCTTGAGGTATACATGGTTTCCCCTCTTTGCAGATTAATCCTGTTTTAGGATTCTTCTGCATTATTGGAAACAACCAATCAGCTAAATTTTTGGGGGAGGCAGAAACTTGGAGTTCAGTAAATAGATACTGATCATCTATCATGGGTGGGGTTATGACGGCCATGGCTTGGTATGTGGAGTCATTTGGTCTAGCACAAGAGCCGTCAACAGAAACATGGTCAGAGCCAGGAACAGGTATGGGGGACATGTCCAGTCTGGGAGATGTCTCAGTCTCTATGGTCAGACAGCAGTCATGGTCGTCGGGCAAGTCATCTTGGGGACCTTTGAGACCAAGAAGAGCGTTTAGAATAGGGGCAGGACCTGAAGTTGTATTAGCATACTTGATGGTGAGGGAGGGATTTCCCAGCAATTGTACTTCATAGCCACTAAGGCGTTGGGCAGACATGTGTTGTGTATGTAATCCTTTAAGAATGGCCAAAACATCATGGGTTGTGTGAAGTACAGTGGTGTGTCCTAGGGTGAGTGTAGTTGCCATTTCAGCTACCATTGCACAGGCCGCTAGTGCCCGAAGACAGGCAGGCATACCTTGGACCGACACAGGCATTACTTTGGAAAAGAATGCCACGGGGCGCAGCTTGCCTCCATGAAATTGAGTCAGTACCCCCGCCATGGTTTTACAGTTGTCCCTTGCATATAAATGAAACGGCAGTACATAGTTTGGGAGGCCCAGTGCCGGACTTTTTACCAACATACATTTTAGACTTTCATATGCAGTTAACATTTCTTGTGACCATTGAATCTGTTTAGGTTTGTCATTGAGAGTGGCTTGTCTCAAGATATTGTCATAGTAGGAACAATCAGATATCCACTGTCTGCAATAATTAATCATGCCCAGAAAGGATAGCATTTCCTTCTGAGTGGTTGGGGTGACCAGGCCCAGTACAGACTGAATGCGTTGTGGACTGATTTTCCTTTCTCCCTTTGTAAGTACAAAACCTAGATAATCAACATGCTTTTTACACCATTGCATTTTTGTTTTAGACACATTCACAGAGCCAGTTTAACAGTGATATACCATCCTCTCGGCAGGCCTCCTCCGTTTGACTACAGAGAAGCAGATCATCTGCATACTGTAGCAGGACAGAACCATAGGGGGGGTGCCAGGGAACTGCTTGCCCTCAAAAGAAAAAGCAAAAAGTAATTGTGTCTGAGGGTCCACTGGTATGCTGAAAATGCATTTTTTTAAATCAATTACTGAGAAAAATGCAGCGTGTACAGGGATGGCTGAAATGAGTGAGTTTACATCAGGTACAATAGGTGCAATAGGAACAATTAGCTGATTAATTGCTCTAAGATCTTGCACAAACCTTATAGTCCCATCTGATTTAGCTACAGGGTTAACTGGTGTGCAGTATGGGGATACTACATGTTTGAGAATTCCTTGCTTTAGGAATTGTTGTACCATGGGTCTAAGACCCTCTATCTTTTCTTGTGACAAAGGGTACTGTTTGTGGTACACTGGCTGTGAGTCTGGTTTTGAGTGTGGCCTTGTATGGTGTGCAAGATATCAGTCCTGTGTCAAAGGGACCTTCTGCCCACACAAGGGGGTCTATTGTATCTAGTTCAGTGGTCTCAGTGAGCACGGGGAAGTGTGGTGAGGTTATGTCCATACCCCTACCAGTAGGGGTGATGGTTATCTGTAGTTCAGTAAGGAGGTCTCCTCCCAGCAAGTTAACTGGACAGTCAGGTATGACAGTGAATGAGTGAGTCCCTATGTAATGTCCCCGTGGTGTGTCAATAGGGATAGGTACAGTGGAGTAAGCTTTTGTGGGTATCCCATTGATTCTCATTGAAGGAGCGGACTTTCTCAGGGGCCCATGGTACTCTCGCGAGAATCCGACAGCGTCATGATGACGTTCGGGCGCGCTCGGGTTAACCGAGCAAGGCGGGAAGATCCGAGTCGCTCGGACCCGTGAAAAAAAACATGAAGTTCGGGCGGGTTTGGATTCCGAGGAACCGAACCCGCTCATCTCTACAATAAACACTAGAGATGTGCACCGGAAATTTTTCGGGTTTTGCTTTTGGATTCGGTTCCGCGGCCGTGTTTTGGATTCGGACGCATTTTGCCAAAACCTTCCTGAAAATTTTTTGTCGGATTCAGGTGTGTTTTGGATTCGGGTGCTTATTTTTTTTAAAAACTCAAAAATAGCTTAAATCATAGAATTTGGGGGTAATTTTGATCCCATAGTATTATTAACCTCAATAACCATAATTTCCACTCATTTCCAGTCTATTCTGAACACCTCACAATATTATTTTTAGTCCTAAAATTTGCACCGAGGTCTCTGGATGACTAAACTAAGCGACCCTAAGTGGGCGGCACAAACACCTGGCCCATCTAGGAGTGGCACTGCAGTGTCAGACAGGATGGCACTTAAAAAAATTAGCCCCAAACATCACATGATGCAGAGATAAATAAAATAAAAAAGAGGTGCAAGATGGAATTGTCCTTGGGCCCTCCCACCCACCCTTATGTTGTATAAACAGAACATGCACACTTTAACAAACCCATCAATACAGCCACAGGGTCTGCCACACGACTGTGACTGAAATGACTGGTTGGTTTGGGCCCCCACCAAAAAAAAGCAATCAATCTCTCCTTGCACAAACTGGCTCTACAGAGGGAAGATGTCCACCTCCTCCTCATCGTCCGATTCATCACCCCTTTCACTGTGTACATCCTCCTCCTCACAGAGTATTAATTCGTCCCCTCTGGAATCCACCATCTCAGGTCCCTGTGTACTTTCTGGAGGCAATTGCTGGTGAATGTCTCCACGGAGGAATTGATTATAATTCATTTTGATGAATATCATCTTCTCCACATTTTCTGGAAGTAACCTCGTACGCCGATTGCTGACAAGGTGACCGGCTGCACTAAACACTCTTTCGGAGTACACACTGGAGGGGGGCAACTTAGGTAAAATAAAGCCAGTTTGTGCAAGGGCCTCCAAATTGCCTCTTTTTCCTGCCAGTATACGTACAGACTGTCTGACGTGCCTACTTGGATGCTGTCACTCATATAATCCTCCACCAATCTTTCAGTGGTGACAGAATCATATGCAGTGACAGTAGACGACATGTCAGTAATCGTTGACAGGTCCTTCAGTCCGGACCAGATGTCAGCACTCGCTCCAGACTGCCCTGCATCACCGCCAGCGAGTGGGCTCGGAACTCTTAGCCTTTTCCTTGCAGCCCCAGTTGCGGGAGAATGTGAAGGAGGAGCTGTTGATGGGTCACGTTCCGCTTGACTTGACAAGTGTCTCACCAGCAGGTCTTTGAACATGTGCAGACTTGTGTCTGCCGGAAAGAGAGATACAACGTAGGCTTTAAACCTAGGATCGAGCACGGTGGCCAAAATGTAGTTCTCTGATTTCAACAGATTGACCACCCGTGAATCCTGGATAAGCGAATGAAGGGCTCCATCCACAAGTACCACATGCCTAGCGGAATCGCACCATTTTAGCTCCTCCTTCAATCTCTCCAGCTGCTTTTGCAAAAGCCTGATGAGGGGAATGACCTGACTCAGGCTGGCAGTGTCTAAACTGACTTCACATGTGGCAAGTTCAAAGGGTTGCAGAACCTTGCACAACGTTGAAATCATTCTCCACTGTGCTTGAGTCAGGTGCATTCCCCCTCCTTTGCCTATATCATAGGCAGATGTATAGGCTTGAATGGCCTTTTGCTGCTTTTCCATCCTCTGAAGCATATAAAGGGTTGAATTCCACCTCGTTACCACCTCTAGCTTCAGATGATGGCGGGGCAGGTTCAGGACTGTTTGCTGGTGCTCCAGTCTTCGGCACGCGGTGGCTGAATGCCAAAAGTGGCCCGCAATTCTTCGGGCAACCGACAGCATCTCTTGCACGTCCCTGTCGTTTTTTAAATAATTCTGCACCACCAAATTCAATGTATGTGCAAAACATGGGACGTGCTGGAATGTGCCCACATGTAATGCACACACAATATTGGTGGCATTGTCCAATGTCACAAATCCACAGGAGAGTCCAATTGGGGTAAGCCATTCTGCGATGATGTTCCTCAGTTTCCGTAAGAGGTTGTCAGCTGTGTACCTCTTATGGAAAGCGGTGATACAAAGCGTAGCCTGCCTAGGAACGAGTTGGCTTTTGCGAGATGCTGCTACTGGTGCCGCCGCTGCTGTTCTTGCTGCGGGAGGCAATACCTCTACCCAGTGTGCTGTCACAGTCATATAGTCCTGAGTCTGCCCTGCTCCACTTGTCCGCATGTCCGTGGTTAAGTGGACATTTTTTAGGACACTGGTGACTCTTTTTCTGACGTCTGTGTACATTCTCGGTATCGCCTGCCTAGAGAAGTGGAACCTAGATGGTATTTGGTACCGTGGACACACTACCTCAAGTAATTCTCTAATTCCCTGTGAATTAACGGTGGATACCGGAACCACGTTTAACACCAACACAGCTGCCAAGGCCTGAGTTATCCGCTTTGCAGCAGGATGACTGCTGTGATATTTCATCTTCCTCGCAAAGGACTGTTGGACAGTCAGTTGCTTACTGGAAGTAGTACAAGTGATCTTCCGACTTCCCCTCTGGGATGACAATCGACTCCCAGCAGCAACAACAGCAGCACCAGCAGCAGTAGGCGTTACACTCAAGGATCCATCGGAGGAATCACAGGAGAGGACTCGTCAGACTTGCCAGTGACATAGCCTGCAGGACTATTGGCGTTCCTGTGTAAGGAGGAAATTGACACTGAGGGAGTTGGTGGTGTGGTTTGCAGGAGCTTGGGTACAAGAGGAAGGGATTTAGTTATCAGTGGACTGCTTCCGCTGTCACCCAAAGTTTTTGGACTTGTCAATGACTTCTGATGAATGCACTCCAGGTGATGTATAAGGGAGTATGTTCCTAGGTGGTAAACGTCCTTACCCCTAATTATTACAGCTTGACAGAGGCAACACACGGCTTGACACCTGTTGTCCGCATTTCTGTTAAAATAATTCCACACCGAAGAGGTGATTTTCTTTTTGTAATTTTACCAGGCATGTCAATGGCCAAATTCATCCCACGGACAACAGGTGTCTCCCCGGGTGCCTGACTTAAACAAACCACCCCGCCATCAGAATCCTCCTAATCAATTTCCTCTTCAGCGCCAGCAACATCCATATCCTCATCCTGGTGTACTTCAAGAGTGACATCTTCAATTTGACTATCAGGAACTGGACTGTGGGTGCTCCTTCCAGCACTTGCAAGGGGCGTGCAAATGGTGGAAGGCGCCACCTCTTGCCGTCCAGTGTTGGGAAGGTCAGGCATCGCAACCGACACAATTGGACTCTCCTTGGGGATTTGTGATTTAGAAGAACGCACAGTTCTTTGCTGTGCTTTTGCCATCTCAACTCTTTTCAGTTTTTTAGCGGGAGGATGAGTGCTTCCATCCTCATGTGAAGCTGAACCACTAGCCATGAACATAGGCCAGGGCCTCAGCCGTTCCTTGCGACTCCGTGTCGTAAATGGCATATTGGCAAGTTTACGCTTCTCCGCAGACGCTTTTAGTTTAGATTTTTGGGTCATTTTACTGAACTTTAGTTTTTTGGATTTTACATGCTCTCTACTATGACATTGGGCATCGGCCTTGGCAGACGACGTTGATGGCATTTCATCGTCTCGGCCATGACTAGTGGCAGCAGCTTCAGCACGAGGTGGAAGTGGATCTTGATCTTTCCCTATTTTACCCTCCACATTTTTGTTCTCCATTTTTTAATGTGTGGAATTATATGCCAGTAATATATCAATAGCAATGGCCTACTGTACTGTACTATATGTATACTGCTGGTCACCAAAATGCTGCACTGTCCTACTATATACTGCTCACAATAATGCAGCACAGAGATAGTATACTTGACACAGAGCTGCAAGATACAGCAATGGCCTACTGTACTGTACAATATGTATACTGCTGGTCACCAAAATGCTGCACTGTCCTACTATATACTGCCAGGGCCGGATTAACAATGGGGCGGATGGAGCTGCAGCTCCAAGCCCCCCACTGAAAATAGGCCCACAGAGTTCCCTGCAGTTCAGATAGTGCTAACAGGAAAAAAAAAACCTTTTCTCCTGTCATCACAGTATTCTCCCATTGATCTCCTGTCACGGAGACCCAAAGCTCCATCTATCTCCTCCCAAGAGACCCAACCGCCCCCCTGCTGTCCGAAGTTTATAGCCAGGTTTGAAATAAGCTCCACCCCAAATCAAGATTAGCTCCGCCTCCTGATCCATTTGTAGCTGTGCTCCCGATTACCAGTTCCTCTCATATGCCATCCATGCTGTGTGTCACTGGGCCACTATAAGCTCCCTTACCCTGAGTCTTCCACAGTTGAGCCCCCTGCTGCCCTAAGCTCCACCCCCGGGCCGTTCTAAGCTCCGCCCACTGTATAGAACACTGCAGTGGTCACCGTCCGGGTCTATTGTGAATGTGAAGGTTTTCTACAGCTGCTGGTTGAGGTAAAAAAGAGCACTACGCTACGCTGTGTATCCCTATGCCCAGGATAGAACACCAAGCATTCTCACACTGCTCCTCTGTGTTACCACATGAAACCCCAACATTGAAAGTTTTGTCTGTATGCTCTCTAACCTTATTAGCATAGTGTTTTAAATATTGCTCAGTGTGTGTGTGTGTGTGTGTGTGTGTGTGTGTGTGTGTGTGTGTGTGTGTGTGTGTGTGTATATATATATTTAATAAAGTGTAAACAAGTGCACTTGCACTGGTACGTCCTTAGGTTAGTTCTGGCCTGGGTGTATGCAAGTCCATCATTAAATCAGGTGTCTTTTTTTTTTCAGAAGTGCCACTTACCATACCTTTTCCCTACCATTTGTTTTTAAGTCTGTCCTTGTTTGTCACGGTTTCATATTTCAGCTTGCACGGTGGTGGCGAGCTGACATGCAAGAGGAGTGCCCTGTTTGTGCATCCAAACGGCACTTTTCACAATTGCGTCCAGCACTTTGATTGGGTTAAGCTGCTTTACGCAGCTAAAACCCAACCTCTATGGATGCGATCAGCGTGAAAAAGTACTGTGATTGACTATCGCCCGATCTCCCATCACTTTAGCTGGGACATCGGGTGCGGTAATCAATTGAATACCGCCCAATGTGTATAACAGACACTACTGTGTGGTGGTGTAATGTGTATAACGGACACTACTGTGTTGTGGTGTAATGTGTATAACAGACACTACTGTGTGGTGGTGTAATGTGTATAACTGACACTACTGTGCGGTGGTGTAATGTGTATATCTGACACTACTGTGCGGTGTAATGTGACTAACAGACACTACTGTGTGGTGGTGTAATGTATATAACGGACACTACTGTGTGGTGGTGTAATGTGTATAATGGACACTACTGTGTGGTGGTGTAATGTATATAATGGACACTACTGTGTGGTGGTGTAATGTGTATAATGGACACTGCTGTGTGGTGGTGTAATTTGTATAATGGACACTACAGTGCGGTGTAATGTGACTAACAGACACTACTGTGTGGTGGTGTGATGTGACTAACAGACATTACTGTGTGGTGGTGTAATGTGTATAATGGACACTACTGTGTGGTGGTGTAATGTGACTAACAGACACTACTGTGTGGTGGTGTAATGTGTATAAAGGCCCTACTGTGTGGTGGGGTAATGTGTATAATGGACACTACTGTGTGGTGGTGTAATGTGTATAACGGACACTACTGTGTGGTGGTGTCATTTGTATAATGGCTGCTACTCTGCGGTATAATGTGACTAACGGACGCTACTGTGCGGTGTAATGTGTCTAACTGACACTACTGCATATCCTCCAACATGACCTGTTCCATTAGGTTCATAATGCTCTGTTCCTGGATTTCCGTGGCAGTTGCAGAGGTGGGGCTGCAGTGCAGTCCAAAATTCAGACGGGAGCCACACCAACTGCCAATAAGTCCTGGCAGGCAACGCTTGGCAGTTTGGGGTGGCAGTTGGTGTGGCTCCCCTATCTTAATTTTGGACTATGCTGCAGCCACACCTCTGGAGCCTCCATTGGAAAGGAAGTCCAGGAACAGAGCAATTTGTACCTAATGAGATGGGTTATGTTGAGGGTACGTGACTGTGTGATGTAATGGGAGTAACGGATGCTACTATGTGGTGTAATATAAGTAACAGCTGCTACTTTGTAATGTGAATTGGTACTAATCTGTGACCACGTCCCTTCCCCACAAAGTCACATCCCTATATGAAATTTGGAGGGTGGCACCAATGATCTTTCTGGCACTGGCACCAAAATGTCTAGTTATGGCTCTGGTGGTCACTGATGCTCTCTAATATACGGTGGTCACTGATGCTTTCTGTAGTATATGGGGGGTCACTGATGCTCTCTGTAATATTTGGTGGTCACTGATGCTCTCTAATATACGGTGGTCACTGATGCTTTCTGTAGTATATGGGGGTCACTGATGCTCTCTGTAATGTTTGGTGGTCACTGATGCTCTCTAATATACAGTGGTCACTGATGCTTTCTGTAATATTTGGTGGTCACTGATGCTCTCTGTAATATATGGTGGTCACTGATGCTATTTGTGGTCAATTGGGGTCACTGATGCTCTCTGTAATATATGGTGGTCACTGATGCTTTCTGTATTATATGGAGGCGTCCTTTTCACATCGTTCTGACACATTTTAATGGAAAAAGTTGCATGTAAAAACGTTAGGTGCCACAGAGTCACGCCACAGCATGATGTGACTAGAAGGGCTGCTTAACGTGCAGGGATGTAAGATGCAAGTGGACACATCTGTGTGGTGGTCACTGATGCTCTCTGTAATTTATAATTTAACTAGTAGAGTAGTGGTAGTTGCACCACCATGTTACCTGTTCTGTTAGCGCCATCTAAGTTTAAAATAGTTTTTTCTCTGACGTCCTAAGTGGATGCTGGGGACTCCGTCAGGACCATGGGGATAGCGGCTCCGCAGGAGACAGGGCACAAAATTAAAAGTTTGACCACTAGGTGGTGTGCACTGGCTCCTCCCCCTATGACCCTCCTCCAAGCCTTAGTTAGGTTTTTGTGCCCGGCCGAGAAGGGTGCAATCTAGGTGGCTCTCCTAAAGAGCTGCTTAGAATAAAAGTTTGTTAGGTTTTTTATTTTCAGTGAGTCCTGCTGGCAACAGGCTCACTGCAACGTGGGACTAAGGGGAGAAGAAGCGAACTCACCTGCGTGCAGGATGGATTGGCTTCTTAGGCTACTGGACACTAGCTCCAGAGGGACGATCACAGGTACAGCCTGGATGGGTCACCGGAGCCGCGCCGCCGGCCCTCTTACAGATGCTGAAGAGAGAAGAGGTCCAGAAATCGGCGGCTGAAGACGTCCCAGTCTTCTTAAGGTAGCGCACAGCACTGCAGCTGTGCGCCATTGCTCTCAGCACACTTCACACCGCGGTCACTGAGGGTGCAGGGCGCTGGGGGGGGGCGCCCTGGGCAGCAATGTAATTACCTTTACTGGCTAAAAATACATCACATATAGCCCCTGGGCTATATGGATGTATTTAACCCCTGCCAGGATTACAGAAAAAACCGGGAGAAGAGCCTGCCGTGAAGGGGGCGGGGCCTATCTCCTCAGCACACAGCGCCATTTTTCCCACACAGATCCGCTGGTGGGAAGGCTCCCAGGCTCTCCCCTGCACTGCACTACAGAAACAGGGTTAAAACA
Source organism: Pseudophryne corroboree (assembly GCF_028390025.1). NCBI lineage: Eukaryota > Metazoa > Chordata > Amphibia > Anura > Myobatrachidae > Pseudophryne > Pseudophryne corroboree. The sequence goes on from NC_086448.1 coordinate 563,352,351, forward strand.
GAGAGGGGGGGCATATTTTGGCGATATTAATATATATTAAGCTGCTATAAGGGAAAACACTTACTATAAGGTTGTCCCTGTATAATTATAGCGCCTTGGTGTGTGCTGGCAAACTCTCCCTCTGTCTCCCCAAAGGGCTAGTGGGGTCCTGTCCTCTATCAGAGCATTCCCTGTGTGTGTGCTGTGTGTCGGTACGTGTGTGTCAACAGGTATGAGGACGATGTTAGTGGAGGCGGAGCAATTGCCTGTAATGGGATGTCACCCCCTAGGGAGTCGACACCGGAATGGATGGCTTTATTTATGGAATTACGTGATAGTGTCAACACGCTACAAGGTCGGTTGACGATATGAGACGGCCGGCAAACCAATTAGTACCTGTCCAGGCGTCTCAAACACCGTCAGGGGCTTTAAAACGCCCATTACCTCAGTCGGTCGACAGACACAGACACGGACACTGACTCCAGTGTCGACGGTGAAGAAACAAACGTATTTTCCAGTACGGCCACACGTTACATAATCACGGCAATGAAGGAGGCGTTACATATTTCTGATACTACAAGTACCACAAAAATGGGTATTATGTGGGGTGTGAAAAAACTACCTGTAGTTTTTCCTGAATCAGATGAATTGATTGAAGTGTGTGATGAAGCGTGGGTTACCCCCGATAGGAAGTTGCTAATTTCAGAGAAGTTATTGGCATTATGCCCTTTCCCGCCAGAGGTTAGGGCGCGCTGGGAAACACCCTCTAGGGTAGATAAGGCGCTCACACGCTTATCAAAACAAGTGGCGTTACGTCTCCTGATACGGCCGCCCTCAAAGATCCAGCTGATAGGAGGCTGGAAAATACTCTAAAAAGTATATACACACATACTGATGTTATACTGCGACCAGCAATCGCCCCAGCATGGATGTGCAGTGCTGGGGGGGTTGGGTCGGAATCTCTGACTGGAAATATTGATACCCTGAATAGCGACAATATTTTATTGACTATAGAGCATTTAAAGGATGCATTTTCTTTATATGCGAGATGCACAGAGGGATATTTGCACTCTGGCATCAAGGGTAAGTGCGCTGTCCATTTCTGCCAGAAGAAGTTTATGGACGCGACAGTGGTCAGGTGATGCGGATTCCAAGCGGCATATGGAAGTTTGCCGTATAAAGGGGAGGAATTATTTGGGGTCGGTCTATCGGACTTGGTGGCCACGGCAACAGCCGGAAAATCCACCTTTTTTACCTCAGGTCACCTCCCAACAGAAAAAGACACCGTCTTTTCAGCCTCAGTCCTTTCGTTCTCATAAGAACAAGCGGGCAAAAGGCCATTCATATCTGCCTGAGGCAAAGGAAAGGGTAAGAGACTGCAGCAAGCAGCTCTTTCCCAGGAGCAGAAGCACTCCCCCGCTTCTGAAAAGTCTTCAGCATGTCGCTGGGGCCTTACAAGCGGACTCAGGTCCGGTGGGGGGGTCGTCTCAAGAATTTCAGCGCGCAGTGGGCTCACTCGCAAGTCGACCCCTGGATCCTGCAGGTAGTATCACAGGGGTACAGATTGGAATTCGAGACGTCTCTTCCTCGCAGATTCCTGAAGTCTGCTTTACCAACAGGGAGACAGTGTTGGAAGCTATTCACAAGCTGTATTCCCAGCAAGTAATAGTCAAGGTACCCCTACTACAACAAGGAAAGGGGTATTATTCCACGCTGTTTGTGGTACCGAAGCCGGACGGCTCGGTGAGACCTATTCTAAGTCTGAAATCTTTTGAACACTTACATACAAAGGTTCAAGTTCAAGATGAAATCACTCAGAGCAGTGATAGCGAATCTGGAAGAAGGGGACTTTATGGTGTCCTTGGACATCAAGGATGCTTACCTCCATGTCCCAATTTGCCCTTCAAACCAAGGGTACCTCAGGTTCGTGGTACAAAACTGTCACTATCAGTTTCAGACGTTGCCGTTTGGATTGTCCACGGCACCCCGGGTTTTTACCAAGGTAATGGCCGAAATGATGATTCTTCTTCGAAGAAAAGGCGTATTAATTATCCCTTACTTGGACGATCTCCTGATAAGGGCAAGATCCAGAGAACAGTTAGAGGCCGGTGTAGCACTAACCCAAGTAGTGCTGCAACAGCACGGGTGGATTCTAAATTTTCCAAAATCCCAGCTGAGCCCGACGACACGTCTGCTGTTCCTAGGGATGATTCTGGACACAGTTCAGAAAAAGGTTTTTCTCCCGGAGGAGAAAGCCAGGGAGTTATCCGAGCTAGTCAGGAACCTCCTAAAACCAGGAAAAGTGTCAGTGCATCAATGCACAAGAGTCCTGGGTAAATGGTGGCTTCTTACGAAGCGATTCCATTCGGCAGATTCCACGCAAGAACCTTTCAGTGGGATCTGCTGGACAAATGGTCCGGATCGCATCTTCAGATGCATCAGCGGATAGCCCCGTCTCCAAGGACAAGGGGGTCTCTTCTGTGGTGGTTGCAGAGTGCTCACCTTTTTGGAGGGCCGCAGATTCGGCATTCAGGACTGGGTCCTGGTGACCACGAATGCCAGCCTGAGAGGCTGGGGAGCAGTCACACAGGGAAGAAATTTCCAGGGAGTGTGGTCAAGCCTGGAGACTTCACTTCACATAAATATACTGGAGCTAAGGGCAATTTACAATGCTCTAAGCCTGGCAAGACCTCTGCTTCAGGGTCAGCCGGTGTTGATCCAGTAGGGCAACACCACGGCAGTCGCCCACGTAAACAGACAGGGCGACACAAGAAGCAGGAGGGCAATGGCAGAAGCTGCAAGGATTTTTCACTGGGCAGAAAATCATGTGATAGCACTGTCAGCAGTGTTCATTCCGGGAGTGGACAACTGGGAAGCAGACTTCCTCAGCAGACACGATCACCACCCGGGAGAGTGGGGACTTCATCCAGAAGTCTTCCACATGATTGTGAACCGTTGGGAAAAACCAAAGGTGGACATGATGGCGTCCCGCCTCAACAAAAAACTGGACAGGTATTGCGCCAGGTCAAGAGACCCTCAGGCAATAGCTGTGGACGCGTTGGTAACACCATGGGTGTACCAGTCAATGTATGTGTACCCCCCTCTGCCTCTCATACCCAAGGTACTGAGAATTATAAGGCGAAGGGGAGTAAGAACGATACTCGTGGCTCCGGATTTGCCAAGAAAGACTTGGTACCCGGAACTTCAAGAGATGCGCACGGAGGATCCGTGCACTCTACCTCTAGACTTACCGCGGCTGCGTTTGACGGCATGGCGGTTGAACGCCGGATCCTGAAGGAGAGGGCTCCGACGGAGGAATTTCAACTGGGTCGATTCCTACATTTCCTGCAAACAGGATTGTCTATGGGCCTCAAATTGGGGTCCATTAAGGTTCAAATTTCGGCCCTGTCGATTTTCTTCCAGAAAGAATTGGCTTCAGTTCCTGAAGTCCAAGCTTTTGTCAAAGGAGTACTACATATACAGCCCCGGTTGTGCCTCCAGTGGCACTGTGGGATCTCAATGTAGTTTTGGGATTCCTCAAATCCCATTGGTTTGAGCCACTCAAATCGGTGGATTTGAAATATCTTACATGGAAAGTGACCATGCTACTGGCCCTGGCTTCGGCCAGGAGAGTGTCAGAATTGGCGGCTTTTTCGTACAAAAGCCATATCTGATTTTCCATTGGGACAGGGCAGAACTGCGGACGCGTCCTCAGTTTCTCCCTAAGGTGGTATCAGCGTTTCACCTGAACCAACCTATTGTGGTGCCTGCGGCTTCTAGCGACTTGGAGGACTCCAAGTTGTTCGACGTTGTCAGAGCCTTAAAAATATATATATATATTTCAAGGACGGCTGGAGTCAGAAAGTCTGACTCGCTGTTTATACTGTATGCACCCAACAAGCTGGGTGTTCCTGCGTCTAAGCAGACGATTGCTCGTTGGATTTGTAGCACAATTCAACTTGCGCATTCTGTGGCAGGCCTGCCACAGCCAAAATCTGTAAATGCCCACTCCACAAGGAAGGTGGGCTCACCTTGGGCGGCTGCCCGAGGGGTCTCGGCATTACAACGCTGCCGAGCAGCTACGTGGTCAGGGGAGAACACGTTTGTAAAATTCTACAAATTTGATACCCTGGCTAAGGAGGACCTGGAGTTCTCTCATTCGGTGCTGCAGAGTCATCCGCACTCTCCCGCCCGTTTGGGAGCTTTGGTATAATCCCCATGGTCCTGACGGAGTCCCCAGCATCCACTTAGGACGTCAGAGAAAATAAGAATTTACTTACCGATAATTCTATTTCTCGTAGTCCGTAGTGGATGCTGGGCGCCCATCGGAAAGTGCGGATTGTCTGCAATACTTGTACATAGTTATTGTTACAAAAATCGGGTTATTATTGTTGGAAGCCATCTTTTCAGAGGCTCCTCTGTTATCATGCTGTTAACTGGGTTCAGATCTCAAGTTGTACAGTGTGATTGGTGTGGCTGGTATGAGTCTTACCCGGGATTCAAAATCCTTCCTTATTGTGTACGCTCGTCCGGGCACAGTATCCTAACTGAGGCTTGGAGGAGGGTCATAGGGGGAGGAGCCAGTGCACACCACCTAGTGGTCAAACTTTTAATTTTGTGCCCTGTCTCCTGCGGAGCCGCTATCCCCATGGTCCTGACGGAGTCCCCAGCATCCACTACGGACTACGAGAAATAGAATCATCGGTAAGTAAATTCTTATTTTTTTGTTGATGTATTTTTATATGTAAAGACTTTTTTTTTATTATATTTTTTTATCAGCTTAAATATATATATATTTTAAATGTGTTTGTATTTTTTAATTAAAAAGTAAAACTCAAACTGACTCATGCATTAACATCTGCAATGCAGTAAGTTAACACTCACTGCCCTGGTGCAGTATTGCCATTGCAGCTACAATATTTTAGAGATGTGCACTTGAAATTTTTCGGGTTTTGTGTTTTGGTTTTGGGTTCGGTTCCGCGGCCGTGTTTTGGGTTCGACCGCGTTTTGGCAAAACCTCACCGAATTTTTTTTGTCGGATTCGGGTGTGTTTTGGATTCGGGTGTTTTTTTCAAAAAACACTAAAAAACAGCTTAAATCATAGAATTTGGGGGTCATTTTGATCCCAAAGTATTATTAACCTCAAAAACCATAATTTCCACTCATTTTCAGTCTATTCTGAATACCTCACACCTCACAATATTATTTTTAGTCCTAAAATTTGCACCGAGGTCGCTGGATGACTAAGCTAAGCGACCCTAGTGGCCGACACAAACACCTGGCCCATCTAGGAGTGGCACTGCAGTGTCACGCAGGATGGCCCTTCCAAAAAACACTCCCCAAACAGCACATGACGCAAAGAAAAAAAGAGGCGCAATGAGGTAGCTGTGTGAGTAAGCTAAGCGACCCTAGTGGCCGACACAAACACCTGGCCCATCTAGGAGTGGCACTGCAGTGTCACGCAGGATGGCCCTTCCAAAAAACACTCCCCAAACAGCACATGACGCAAAGAAAAAAAGAGGCGCAATGAGGTAGCTGTGTGAGTAAGCTAAGCGACCCTAGTGGCCGACACAAACACCTGGCCCATCTAGGAGTGGCACTGCAGTGTCACGCAGGATGGCCCTTCCAAAAAACACTCCCCAAACAGCACATGACGCAAAGAAAAAAAGAGGCGCAATGAGGTAGCTGTGTGAGTAAGATAAGCGACCCTAGTGGCCGACACAAACACCTGGCCCATCTAGGAGTGGCACGCACTGCAGTGTCACGCAGGATGGCCCTTCCAAAAAACACTCCCCAAACAGCACATGACGCAAAGAAAAAAAGAGGCGCAATGAGGTAGCTGTGTGAGTAAGATAAGCGACCCTAGTGGCCGACACAAACACCTGGCCCATCTAGGAGTGGCACTGCAGTGTCACGCAGGATGGCCCTTCCAAAAAACACTCCCCAAACAGCACATGACGCAAAGAAAAAAAGAGGCGCAATGAGGTAGCTGTGTGAGTAAGCTAAGCGACCCTAGTGGCCGACACAAACACCTGGCCCATCTAGGAGTGGCACTGCAGTGTCACGCAGGATGGCCCTTCCAAAAAACACTCCCCAAACAGCACATGACGCAAAGAAAAAAAGAGGCGCAATGAGGTAGCTGTGTGAGTAAGATAAGCGACCCTAGTGGCCGACACAAACACCTGGCCCATCTAGGAGTGGCACTGCAGTGTCACGCAGGATGGCCCTTCCAAAAAACACTCCCCAAACAGCACATGACGCAAAGAAAAATTAAAGAAAAAAGAGGTGCAAGATGGAATTGTCCTTGGGCCCTCCCACCCACCCTTATGTTGTATAAACAGGACATGCACACTTTAACCAACCCATCATTTCAGTGACAGGGTCTGCCACACGACTGTGACTGAAATGACGGGTTGGTTTGGACCCCCACCAAAAAAGAAGCAATTAATCTCTCCTTGCACAAACTGGCTCTACAGAGGCAAGATGTCCACCTCATCATCATCCTCCGATATATCACCGTGTACATCCCCCTCCTCACAGATTATCAATTCGTCCCCACTGGAATCCACCATCTCAGCTCCCTGTGTACTTTGTGGAGGCAATTGCTGCTGGTCAATGTCTCCACGGAGGAATTGATTATAATTCATTTTAATGAACATCATCTTCTCCACATTTTCTGGAAGTAACCTCGTACGCCGATTGCTGACAAGGTGAGCGGCGGCACTAAACACTCTTTCGGAGTACACACTTGTGGGAGGGCAACTTAGGTAGAATAAAGCCAGTTTGTGCAAGGGCCTCCAAATTGCCTCTTTTTCCTGCCAGTATAAGTACGGACTGTCTGACGTGCCTACTTGGATGCGGTCACTCATATAATCCTCCACCATTCTTTCAATGGGGAGAGAATCATATGCAGTGACAGTAGACGACATGTCCGTAATCGTTGTCAGGTCCTTCAGTCCGGACCAGATGTCAGCATCAGCAGTCGCTCCAGACTGCCCTGCATCACCGCCAGCGGGTGGGCTCGGAATTCTGAGCCTTTTCCTCGCACCCCCAGTTGCGGAAGAATGTGAAGGAGGAGATGTTGACAGGTCGCGTTCCGCTTGACTTGACAATTTTCTCACCAGCAGGTCTTTGAACCCCAGCAGACTTGTGTCTGCCGGAAAGAGAGATCCAAGGTAGGTTTTAAATCTAGGATCGAGCACGGTGGCCAAAATGTAGTGATCTGATTTCAACAGATTGACCACCCGTGAATCCTTGTTAAGCGAATTAAGGGCTCCATCCACAAGTCCCACATGCCTAGCGGAATCGCTCCGTGTTAGCTCCTTCTTCAATGTCTCCAGCTTCTTCTGCAAAAGCCTGATGAGGGGAATGACCTGACTCAGGCTGGCAGTGTCTGAACTGACTTCACGTGTGGCAAGTTCAAAGGGCAGCAGAACCTTGCACAACGTTGAAATCATTCTCCACTGCGCTTGAGACAGGTGCATTCCACCTCCTATATCGTGCTGAATTGTATAGGCTTGAATGGCCTTTTGCTGCTCCTCCAACCTCTGAAGCATATAGAGGGTTGAATTCCACCTCGTTACCACTTCTTGCTTCAGATGATGGCAGGGCAGGTTCAGGCGTTTTTGGTGTTGCTCCAGTCTTCTGTACGTGGTGCCTGTACGCCGAAAGTGTCCCGCAATTCTTCTGGCCACCAACAGCATCTCTTGCACGCCCCTGTCGTTTTTTAAAAAATTCTGCACCACCAAATTCAAGGTATGTGCAAAACATGGGACGTGCTGGAATTTGCCCATATTTAATGCACACACAATATTGCTGGCGTTGTCCGATGCCACAAATCCACAGGAGAGTCCAATTGGGGTAAGCCATTCCGCGATGATCTTCCTCAGTTGCCGTAAGAGGTTTTCAGCTGTGTGCGTATTCTGGAAACCGGTGATACAAAGCGTAGCCTGCCTAGGAAAGAGTTGGCGTTTGCGAGATGCTGCTACTGGTGCCGCCGCTGCTGTTCTTGCGGCGGGAGTCCATACATCTACCCAGTGGGCTGTCACAGTCATATAGTCCTGACCCTGCCCTGCTCCACTTGTCCACATGTCCGTGGTTAAGTGGACATTGGGTACAACTGCATTTTTTAGGACACTGGTGAGTCTTTTTCTGACGTCCGTGTACATTCTCGGTATCGCCTGCCTAGAGAAGTGGAACCTAGATGGTATTTGGTAACGGGGGCACACTACCTCATGAAATTGTCTAGTTCCCTGTGAACTAACGGCGGATACCGGACGCACGTCTAACACCAACATAGTTGTCAAGGCCTCAGTTATCCGCTTTGCAACAGGATGACTGCTGTGATATTTCATCTTCCTCGCAAAGGACTGTTGGACAGTCAATTGCTTGGTGGAAGTAGTAAAAGTGGGCTTACGACTTCCCCTCTGGGATGACCATCGACTCCCAGCAGCAACAACAGCAGCGCCAGCAGCAGTAGGCGTTACACGCAAGGATGCATCGGAGGAATCCCAGGCAGGAGAGGACTCGTCAGAATTGCCAGTGACATGGCCTGCAGGACTATTGGCATTCCTGGGGAAGGAGGAAATTGACACTGAGGGAGTTGGTGGGGTGGTTTGCGTGAGCTTGGTTACAAGAGGAAGGAATTTACTGGTCAGTGGACTGCTTCCGCTGTCGCCCAAAGTTTTTGAACTTGTCACTGACTTATTATGAATGCGCTGCAGGTGACGTATAAGGGAGGATGTTCCGAGGTGGTTAACGTCCTTACCCCTACTTATTACAGCTTGACAAAGGCAACACACGGCTTGACAAATGTTGTCCGCATTTCTGTTGAAATACTTCCACACCGAAGAGCTGATTTTTTGGGTATTTTCACCAGGCATGTCAACGGCCATATTCCTCCCACGGACAACAGGTGTCTCCCCGGGTGCCTGACTTAAACAAACCACCTCACCATCAGAATCCTCCTTGTCAATTTCCTCCCCAGCGCCAGCAACACCCATATCCTCCTCATCCTGGTGTACTTCAACACTGACATCTTCAATCTGACTATCAGGAACTGGACTGCGGGTGCTCCTTCCAGCACTTGCAGGGGGCGTGCAAATGGTGGAAGGCGCATGCTCTTCACGTCCAGTGTTGGGAAGGTCAGGCATCGCAACCGGCACAATTGGACTCTCCTTGTGGATTTGTGATTTCGAAGAACGCACAGTTCTTTGCGGTGCTTTTGCCAGCTTGAGTCTTTTCATTTTTCTAGCGAGAGGCTGAGTGCTTCCATCCTCATGTGAAGCTGAACCACTAGCCATGAACATAGGCCAGGGCCTCAGCCGTTCCTTGCCACTCCGTGTGGTAAATGGCATATTGGCAAGTTTACGCTTCTCCTCCGACAATTTTATTTTAGATTTTTGAGTCCTTTTTTTACTGATATTTGGTGTTTTGGATTTTACATGCTCTGTACTATGACATTGGGCATCGGCCTTGGCAGACGACGTTGCTGGCATTTCATCGTCTCGGCCATGACTAGTGGCAGCAGCTTCAGCACGAGGTGGAAGTCGATCTTGATCTTTCCCTAATTTTGGAACCTCAACATTTTTGTTCTCCATATTTTAATAGGCACAACTAAAAGGCACCTCAGGTAAACAATGGAGATGGATGGATACTAGTATACTTATGGATGGACGAGCGACTGCCGACACAGAGGTAGCTACAGCCGTGGACTACCGTACTGTGTCTGCTGCTAATATAGACTGGATGATAATGAGATAAAATTAATATATATATATATATATATATATCACACTAGTACTGCAGCCGGACAGGTATATATTATGTAATGACGGACCTGCTGGACAATGTCTGTCAGCACTGCAGACTCCTAAAGTAAGCTACTAGTATCAAGAAGATAGAAAAAATAAATAAACCACGGGTAGGTGGTATACAATTATGGATGGACGAGCGACTGCCGACACAGAGGTAGCTACAGCCGTGGACTACCGTACTGTGTCTACTGCTAATATAGACTGGATGATAATGAGATAAAATTAAAATATATATATATATATATATATCACACTAGTACTGCAGCCGGACAGGTATATATTATGTAATGACGGACCTGCTTGACACTGTCTGTCAGCACTGCAGACTCCTAAAGTAAGCTACTAGTATCAAGAAGATAGAAAAAAAAAATAAACCACGGGTAGGTGGTATACAATTATGGATGGACGAGCGACTGCCGACACAGAGGTAGCTACAGCCGTGGACTACCGTACTGTGTCTGCTGCTAATATAGACTGGATGATAATGAGATAAAATTAAAATATATATATATATATATATATATCACACTAGTACTGCAGCCGGACAGGTATATATTATGTAATGACGGACCTGCTGGACACTGTCAGCACTGCAGACTCCTAAAGTAAGCTACTAGTATCAAGAAGATAGAAAAAATAAATAAACCACGGGTAGGTGGTATACAATTATGGATGGACGAGCGACTGCCGACACAGAGGTAGCTACAGCCGTGGACTACCGTACTGTGTCTGCTGCTAATATAGACTGGATGATAATGAGATAAAATTAAAATATATATATATATCACACTAGTACTGCAGCCGGACAGGTATATATTATGTAATGACGGACCTGCTGGACACTGTCTGTCAGACTCAGCACTGCAGACTCCTAAAGTAAGCTACTAGTATCAAGAAGATAGAAAAAAAAAATAAACCACGGGTAGGTGGTATACAATTATGGATGGACGAGCGACTGCCGACACAGAGGTAGCTACAGCCGTGGACTACCGTACTGTGTCTGCTGCTAATATAGACTGGATGATAATGAGATAAAATTAAAATATATATATATATATCACACTAGTACTGCAGCCGGACAGGTATATATTATGTAATGACGGACCTGCTGGACACTGTCTGTCAGCACTGCAGACTCCTAAAGTAAGCTACTAGTATCAAGAAGATAAAAAAAAAATAAACCACGGGTAGGTGGTATACAATTATGGATGGACGAGCGACTGCCGACACAGAGGTAGCTACAGCCGTGGACTACCGTACTGTGTCTGCTGCTAATATAGACTGGATGATAATGAGATTAAATTAAAATATATATATATATATATATCACACTAGTACTGCAGCCGGACAGGTATATATTATGTAATGACGGACCTGCTGGACACTGTCTGCAGAACGCGTTTATAAAAACACCACACGACGAGTGTTTAACTTTTTCAGGCAGACAATCACAATATACTGGTGGTCAGCAGACAATCACAATACTGGTGGTCAGTGGTCACTGGTCAGTCACACTGGCCGTGGCACTCTGGCAGCAAAAGTGTGCACTGTACTTAAAATATGTACTCCTGCTATAACTGCTCCCCAGTCTCCCCCACAATTAAGCTGTGTGAGCAGTGAGCACTCAGCAGTCAGATAATGATATACAGTATATGATGCAGCACACTGGGCTGAGCACAGATATGGTATGTGTGACTGTGTCACACTGTGTATCGTTTTTTTTCAGGCAGAGAACGGATTCATTAAACTGGTGGCACTGGTCACTGCCACTGGTCACACTATCAGCAGCAAGTGTAGTACTCCTCCTATATTATGCTCCCCAAAATTTGTGTCTCTCTCTCTCTAGTACTATTAGTCACTCTAAACGGAGAGGACGCCAGCCACGTCCTCTCCCTATCAATCTCAATGCACGTGTGAAAAATGGCGGCGACGCGCGGCTCCTTATATAGAATCCGAGTCTCGCGATTGAATCCGAGCCTCGCGAGAATCCGACAGCGGGATGATGACGTTCGGGCGCGCTCGGGTTAACCGAGCAAGGCGGGAGGATCCGAGCCTGCTCGGCCCCGTGTAAAAAAAGCTGAAGTTCGGCGGGTTCGGATTCAGAGAAACCGAACCCGCTCATCTCTACAATATTTATTTTGTAAACAGACAACAGCAAAGAAGGCTGTTCATTTTGTGGGATGAACACTTAAATAAATATGGGGGGTGATTCCGAGTTGTTCGCTCGCTAGCTGCTTTTAGCAGCATTGCACACGCTAGGCCGCCGCCCTCTGGGAGTGTATCGTCGCTTAGCAGAATTGCGAACGAAAGAGTAGCAGAATTGCGAATAGAAATTTCTTAGCAGTTTCTGAGTAGCTCGAGACTTACTCCTACACTGCGATCAGCTCAGCCCGTTTCGTTCCTGGTTTGACGTCACAAACACGCCCTGCGTTCGGCCAGCCACTCCCCCGTTTCTCCAGACACTCCCGCGTTTTATCCTGGCACGCCTGCGTTTTTCCGCACACTCCCAGGAAACAGTCAGTTTCCGCCCAGAAACACCCACTTCCTGTCAATCACACTCCGATCACTTCAACGATGAAAATTCTTCGTTCGGACCTGAGTAAATCTACTAAGTTTTGAGCTAAAATACTCAGCGCATGCGCACTGCGTACCATGCGCATGCGCATTTTCGCCTTAATCGCTCCGTTGCGAAAATCGGCAACGAGCGAACAACTCGGAATGACCCCCGAGGTAATAATTACTGAACAATTTTGTATTTTTTTATTTAAACTATTTTAGCACCCAAGGAAAGGCAAACAGTTCTCACCCTTTCACACACAAAAAAAAACCTAACACTTTTCTCTTGTTATGTGACGGTTCTGCTCACTTATACAGCAGGAAAGCGCAGGATATCCTTTTCTTGTCCTTCTATGTGATGCCTCCTCTAATGGCAAATGTAAATCAGCGCCCACCGCTGATGTGAGCTGGCCATGTTGGGTACTCAGCTTCAAGGTGTATGGTGGGAGTATTAGAGGTGACAACTGAACACATGTGGACGGGGCGCTCCCACAGCTGACCTTCTTCATTAAAAAAATATATATATACATGCAATCGGCCGGTGGTTGATGGCAGGCATGGACGCCTGGGATAATATATCCCTTGCTCCCCCCTCCTTTATCCGGATCTGCTGCAGCGGCACACAATAGGCCTTTAATAAATTTCAGCTCCAGGCCCATGTGGACATTAATCTGGCACTGTATACTGCTCACAATAATGCAGCACAGAGATGGTATACTTGACAAAGAGCTGCAAGATACAGCAATGGCCTACTGTACTGTACTACTATAATTATATACTGGTGGTCCCCAGTCCCCACAATGCAGCACACTGAGGACAGATATTTGAAGCACACTGAGCACAGATATGGAGCGTTTTCAGGCAGAGAACGTAGATATTTTCAGCACACTGAGCACAGATATTTGCAGCACACTGAGCACAGATATTTGCAGCACACTGAACACATATACGGAGCTTTTCAGGGAGAGAACGCAGCAACGTCCTCTCCGTTCAATCTCCAATGAACGAGTGAAAATGGCAGCGACGCGCGGCTCTTTATATAGAATACGAATCTCGCGAGAATCCGACAGCGGGATGATGACGTTCGGCCACGTTCAGGTTAACCGAGCAAGGCGGGAAGATCCGAGGCTGCCTCGGAACCATGTAAAATAGGTGAAGTTCGGGGGGGTTTGGATCTCGGAGAACCGAACCCGCTCATCTCTAATAAATACTAGTGACCCAATGCCATTGGAAGTCATGCCGTAACATGCCATCACACTGCCTCCACCTTGTTTCACGCAAGATGAAGTAAACTTTGGATCATGAGCCGTTCCAAGCATTCCGCACACTTTTTTCTTCCCATCATTCTGGTACAGGTTGATCTTAGTTTCATTTGTCAAAAGAATGCTGTTCCAGAACTGGGCTGGCTATTTTAAGATGTTTTTGGCAAAATCTAATCTGTCTTTTGTATTCTTGAGGTTTATAAATGGTTTGCACCCAGTGTCAGACTGGGGTATACTGGGAGATGCAGTGGTCAGGGCCCATGTTTAGGGATGTGGCCACTCTCCAGAGGGGTAGGTGTGTGTGGCTAGCTGGGCCCCTTGATATATTTATATATTAAATACTGCTAGTGCATGCATGATAATGTACCAGCTTAATAACAGCAATGCAGAATAGAAAATACGTACACTATAGTCCTGTGCAGTATAAGGTAACATATGTATAATGTATAATTCAAGTGCACAGTCTAGAACCTGATCCCTAGAGGAGAAGGTGGGGGCCCAGGCAGTGGGGCCCACCGGGGGGGTTCCCCTGGACCCCTGTGGGCCAGTCCAACACTGATTGCACCTTGTGGTGAACAATCTGTATTTGCTCTCATGAAGTCTTTTCTTTATAGTAGACCTAAATAATGACATGCCTACCTCCTGGAAAGTGTTCTTCACTTGGCTTGATGCTGTAGAGGGTTTTTTATTTTACTATGGAAAGGATCCTGCGATAATCTACTAATCTACTATACCACTATTGTCTTCTGTGGATGTCCAGTTCTTTTTGTGTTGCTGAACTCAACGTTACGGGGGGGGGGGGGGGGGGGGGGTCATAGTATGTATCAAACTGTAGATTTGTCTATGCCTAAGGTTCCTTCCTACTATCTCTTAATTTTTTTTTATTTTTTTTTTGCAGCCTAACATTGGCCTGTTTTACTTGCACTGAGAGGTCCTTTTACTGCAAGTTGTAGGTTCACAGCAACAGCTTCCAAATGCAAATGCCGCATTAGGAATCACTTACAGACTTTTCTTCCTGCTTAATTGATGATGATATAACGAAGGAATAGTCCAGACCTGTCCATGAACCAGCTTTTGAGTCAATTGTCCATTTACTTTTTGCCCCAGTGAAAAAGATGGGGGGCTCAGTGGCGTAACTACAATTTTTTCTCCCCCAAGCCAAAACATTCTCTGGTGCCCCCCCCCCCCCATAATTGCCACTAGTAAAGTGATGAATCCGCAAAAAAAGAAAAGAGAGTGTGGCCTTTCTGAAATGGGTGTGGCCTTGCTTAAAGGGGCGTGGCATTGCAGGAAAAGACTACCTTATACCCCGAGCTTTGTAAATTGCACGCCCAGACGTTGGCCACCACAGGAAGAATAATAATCCTGATTCATACTCCTTACATTATTTGTCATTTTTCCTCCTTCTAGTAATGCCCAGTATACATTATGCCACATACTGCAATGGCCCTTAGACATTATGTCACACAGAATAATGCCCATTACACAATATGCCACACACCGTAATGCCACTGACACATTATGCCACACATTGTAATGCCTGTGACCAGAGCCGTCTTAACAGCAGTGTAGGCCCCTGGGCACAGCAATGCACTGGGGCCCCTACCCACCCATCAACGGTAGGGGTGGGGGGTGCTATCAGCGGAAGCTTTGATGTCCCTCCGGAGGTAGGGGGGTTCTATCTTTCGCTCAGCATGTAGGACCTGGAGAAATAATTTTTGCTAATTACTCCTTTATTGCACAAATGAGTCGGGAAGGAGAATGCTAAACTGTAGAAGGGGACATTGTGCTGAATGAAGGGGCCCTAGTATATGACTTCCAGGGTGGTAGGGGGTGTTTAATACACAGGGGAAGGGTGGATAGTGGAGTGGGCTTAATATTCATTATTTTTCGGGGGTCAGGGCAGCTTGCTTTACCGCAGGTATCTCCAGTTTCTGGAAATAGATTTCTTAGCTTTAATGGGTTAAAAAAACTAGAGAGTCCCAACTTTCAGGAGGTACTGGGAACTTGGGGATCAGACTTTAGGAGCCAGAGCAATCCACCAACAAAAATATAAAACTGCATATTAGGCGTGTGGAGCTGTAGCCGGGACCAGCTGCTTGAAGGCTGATATCTCTGGTTCTGGGCATAGTAGAGACAAGCTGCCAATGTCCACTGAAAGGGGAGAGTCTCAGATTTTAGAGGGTACCCTCAGAAAAACTCTACGTCAGACAGAACTCGAGATATCTGGCTGGGAAGAACAATTAACAGGCTTGGATGGGGACCACTGCTTTGAAGTCTGATATCTCTGGTTCCCCAGGGCCGATTTTCAAATATCTGGTACCCCTGGAAAGAGGGGACCCTCAGCTAACAGCCTAGGGCCCTTTTACTCCTGGGGCCCTTGGGCAAGAGCCCATACGAAAAGACGGCCCTGCCTGTGACACATTATGCCACGCATCACAATGCCCGTTATACTTTATGCTACACACTGCAATGCCCCTGAGACATTATACCACATACCACAATGCCCGTGATATAGTATACCACACACCGCAATGCCTGTGACACATTATGCCACACACCACAATGTCCGTGATACATTATGCCACACACCGCAATGTCCGTGACATATTATGCCACAAACCACAATGTCCGTGATACATTATGCCACACACCGCAATGCCCATTACACATTAAGCCCTACAGTAAGGCTTTTAATTACTTTTAAATTACCTGCTCGTTGCCAGGGGTTTCATGACCTTGGTTCCATGCACAGTGCCAGGGGTTTTCATGCTCAGGGTGTCATGCTCGGTGCCTGGGGTTTCATGCGCTAGATGTTATGCTTGTTGCTAGGGGTATCATGTGCTGGGTGTCAAGCTCATTGCCAGGGGGTAATATTCATTGCCAGGGGTTTCATGCACTGGGTGGCATGCTTGGTTGCTAGGGGGTAATGCTTGTTGCCAGGGATTTCATGAGCTGGGTGTTGTGCTTCTTACCAGGGGGTAATGCTTGTTGCTAGGGCTGTGCTCCCAGTGCCACATATGCCCCCAGTGCCAGATATTCCCCAACAGAGCCAGATAAAAATATACCTCCATAGTGCTAGAAACACATATGCCCCCAGTGACACATATGCCCCCAGTGCCAAATATGCCCCCCTGTGCCAGATACACATATGCCCCCAGTGCCCCATATGCCCCCCCCAAGTGCCAAATATGCCCCCCCAGTGCCAGGTACACACCCACCCCCCACTGCTGTGCGGAAAGGAGGGTACAGTCTGTGAGTCCGGGAAGGAGCCGGAGGGCACAGCGCGCGCCACTCCTGTGTCCGTCCTGTGTCTCCAGTGGCGTGTCTGTCAAATGAAGTGCTGGTTCGTGAGCCAATTAGAGCTCGCGGACCGGCAGCTGCGGCTCCTGATTGGCTGCCAGTCTGTGAGCTCTGATTGGCTCACAAACCGGCACTTCATTTGACAGGCACGCCGCCGCCAGAGACATAGGAGGGACACAGGAGAGGCGCGCGCTTGGGCCCCCTCCTCTCAGCGCTGGACAGTCTGGGCACTAGAGGGCTCAGACTTTACTGCGCATGCGCATATCACCAGGAAAATGGTGTGGTGGACATTTTCCCAGTGATTTCTTTACTGCACGTACACAGAACACCATGAAAATGGCCGCTGTGACATTTTTACGGTGATTCCATAGCGCTGCTGGCATTGGCGCGGGACTCCGGAGGAGTAAGTATTCAAAAAATGGGTGCAGTGATTGCGGTGGGGACCCCCTCTGGACTCAGGGGCCCGTGTGCACCACACACACTGCACCAATTATAGATACGCCAGAGATATCATGTATCTCGTCAAATGTCCAGGTGCCCTGTCCAAACACTGATCCACTGTGAATGTTACAGCAAGGTAGAAATGGATGATGCTCAGGGGATGCAATCAATTTGCCAGCTGTCGGGATCCTGGTGGTCAGGATACCAATGCCGGAATCCCAACAGCCGACAATGCTGCCAGCCTTCCTGCGCACAGGTACTATGTCCACTCATGGGTGTCCACAACACTCATAGAGTGAGAATAGAACCTTGGGAAAGCGCAGCAAGGCACCGAGCATGCAGCGTGGTGAGCACAGCAAGCCCGCAAGGGGACTCTTAGCGCTCGCCCCGCTACCAGCATTCTGGCGGGCAGGATGCAGCTGTCGGGATCTTGACAGCTGGTGCTTTTAATATCATATATAATATAATATATACTGTATATATATTTTCTATAACGGTTAGCCAGGCCTCTGTGGTTGCTGGCAACATTTACCCCGGAGCATGGGCCCCACCATTTCCAGTGGGCTCTTCATGCCTTAGTCCGTCATCACTACTACAGTCAACAAACACTTCTGTTATTTTCCAAACATAGGGGCAGATTTATCATGATGCAGGTAAAATGCTGGCTGTTGGGATCCTGGCGTTCAGGATACCGATGTCGGAATCCCGTCAACCGACATTATACTGGTGGCCAGAATCCTGACACCCGCCGCAAATTCCCACTCGGTGGGTGGGTCCACGCCACCAACCGAGTGGGAATAGGACCTGTGGCGAGTGAAGCCCGCAAGGGGATTTGTGGCCTCGCTGATGGGATTCCAGCAAACGGGATGCCGCTGTCGCTATACTGCCAGCCAGCATCCCGTCTGCAGGGATTTCATACCGGATCCGATTTATCAATGAGTGATATTCTTGTTATCACTCATTACAAATGATAAATGGTACTCCAGTCAATCAGCTCCTAACTATCATGTGTTTGAAAAATAACAGTTAGGAGCTAACTGGCTTGAATCCCGGGATTGGAAGCTCCAGTCACGGGGATTTCAGAAAATAGCCAGCCCCCTTGTTTTTCAATTCCAGGCAGCATTGAGCATCCTCGGGAGGCTCAGACGCTGCCCGTCTTCCTGCTCAACTCTCCCTGCCCCAGGCTGTGTGCGCTGCGCAGCATGACGTGAAGCCAGAGGTCACACAGCGTAGCCAGCAGCCCACCGCGTGGACCTCACCATCCGCAATGCCTTGCACCTCACGGCCCCGCAGGAAATGGACCCACCTTCCCATCCGACCAGACAATGGTGAGTTGTGTCGACTGGGCTGGGTGGGGCAGGGGGGGGGGGGGGGACACACATTTAAAACAAACCAATCCTGGGATTGATCATTTTTCAACCCCGATTCCCGGGACTGAAAAAAAATGGCCTGGAATTGGCAACCCTAATCAAAACTCTGAAGTAAAAAGTCTATGGCAGGTGAGGCAGTGCCTCCCTTGGCTACCTTTTCTGCACATCACTTACCAAATTTCCAGCAATATATTTATTATTTATTACCAGTTATTTATATAGTGCACACATATTCCACAGCGCTTTACAGAGAATATTTGCCCAGTCACATCAGTGGATCCCCTTATGGCCATTAGTTCGGGTTAATGCGGTTTGTTTGTTCTTTTAATCCCTGGATGCATGCATAGACCCATGAGGACCGATCTAAGCCAGGTATACAGTAGATGAGTATTTTTTTTAACAGATACCCTATGGATTTCTACTGAACAAAGCGACGTGAATGGCTACGTGGGATGTAGGTAAGTATATGTACATGTGAGTGTGCAAGTATGTTTTATTAAAGCTATACTTTGTAAGGTGTGCGTGTCTTGTCTTTATTGTAATATTTCTTTTACAGGTGGAACTACAGGTACCAGCAGGCCCTTTAATGCCCCGCATGCTGGTACTTGTGGGCTTGCTGGGACCTATAGTTCCACAGGTAAAAGACAATATATATATTCTTAATTTTACACTTGGGCTATCAGCCCGGCATTCACAGCCCAGGAATGCTAGAGACAGCCCTGGGTTTAGCCTTGGCCTTTGGGTGTCTGGAGGTAGGGGCCCCAGTCCCTCAGGACACACTGGCCAGGGCTAACTAGTTGGGGGTAATGCCACAGCCGCAGGAACCTGTGTAAATGTGTCCCCAGCTGTGTTATTATCTCCTTGACTAGTGGAGCCTGGTGCTGGTTCCAAAAATATGGGGCCCCCTACATCTTTTTGGAACTAGGAACGGTCCAAGAGCCTGGTGTGGTTGTTGAAATATTGGGGACCCCTGATAATTATTTTCCCTGTATGTATTTATTCTGAGTTAAACTGCACATTTTCTGACCTTGTGAGAAGCATTGAAGATATTAATTTTGGAACAAATAGTTTCTTTTCTTTGCTGTGAGCAGATGTCACTTATTTTACTCTGTGTCCTTTTGACTAGTTTTATTTCTCCTATTTTTTTCACCCATATTTCGCTTTCTTTCACAAATCTCTTATAGTGTCAGAATACTCTGACCTTAGAGAATCTTATTGATTTTATTATTTGAGGGTAATTAGCCCAGGGTTAAACTGGGAACATTGTCATTATATGAATTTATGATATTTCAATTCCTTCTCCTCTTTGTCATAAATGTAGCATAGGTCTCCTTCACCTCTGTGCTGTGAATCCGACTGTATGATAACATGGCACATGCACAACCCTGCACACGCCACTGTGCTGAGTGTCACATTACTCCTCACCATATACTGCTGTATTTACCTGCAGTACCGCTATTATAGCCACCAGTATTACTTCTGTTACCACTGACAGTGTACCGCTGTTACTGTTGTTACCAATTAACCTAAAAGCCTAGTTAAGGACATCTGTGGGCAGTGTCGGACTGGTAAATGAAGGGCCCACCATGAGAATGCAGTGGTAGGGGTCAATGTTTAGGGGTGTGACTAGCCTCCAGAGGGGGTGTGGCTAACCAATAGAGAATGCATAGTCTGGGCCGCTTGATAAATATATAGTAAATACTGATAGCACATGCAATGTACCTGATTAATAACAACAATGCACTGTAGAAAATACCAATACTTCTTTGCAGTCTACGGTAACATGGCATACAAAGTAGCAATTCCGTGTGTGGACCCAGTATCAAAGACTGTTCGTTACAGTGTTACACACTGCATAATCAGGACTTCAGCATTTATTCTTATAAAGTGTTGCCAATGCAGCTATTTAAATAATTATACATATTTTATGCCAATCAGGGATTATTCCCTTATTCAAGTTACAAATAATACATGCATGCTCGTATAGGTGACTAATATTTTAGATTTGAGATGTTTGTTTTTATGTATATGTAATAAATGTTATTTGAGATATTTGCGGACGTCTCCCGATCTCATCACTGATTCATACAGAGCCAATTTTCTACAGTATATATCTCTTCCTATATTTATATTTATTTTTATATATATAATTTATTACTGCTTATATTTATTAAAGTTAAAAAAAAAACAGTAACACACAGTGCGATGTTTTAAATATCTATGTATGTACTCTCCTTGAGCGGCTGGGAGGCTCCTGAAATTCGGGTGGCACTCCTGGCCTCCCGGAAGTGTGGGCAAGTCTCCCTGCCAGGCATCCACTTGCACCACCCCCACAGCCCACCGCATTTGCCAGCACAGCATACCCTTCGCAAGTTATTGCGGTCCGGGGGGTTCCAATGAGGCGATTAACATCATTGTGGCCCTGCCCCCCACATTGTAATGCCAGTAACCTCTGCATTATGAAGCGAGGATGGGGCCATAATGATGTTGCCACGCTTCCCCACCCACAGTTCAGCCACTATTCGGCATCATATAGTCCGCCATGCCCCCCGCTGTAGTGACCTGGCAGACCCCTCCCGGAGGGGCAGCCAGAATGTCGGCATGTATGCATTACACAGCACAGTAGTGCCCATCATGCACATTACAACGCGCAGTAGCACCCTTCAGTCACGTTACTGCACAGTAGCACCCATCAGTCACATTACACCGCGCTGTAGCATCCATCAGTCACATTACACAGCAGCGTCTGTCATACACATTACCCTGCACAGCAGCGTCTGTTATACACATTACCCTGCACAGTAGCGTCAGTCATCTTATACAATTTACGCCATAGAAGAGCCCTTTATACACATTAAGCTAGCTAGGTAGAGGGGAGAGTGTGTGTATATGTGTGGAAAGAGGGTGTGTGTGTGTGTGTGTGTGTGTGTGTGTGTGTGTGTGTGTGTGTGTGTGTGTGTGTGTGTGTGTGTGTGTGTGTGTGTGAGTGTGTGTGTGTGTGTGTGTAAAGAGAGAAAGTGAGTATTGTACTATTTACTTATCCATTCAACTGCCGGCTTCTGTCCCGCATAAGTCCCTCTCCACACACTGCAAAAAGGGTGGCGTGGGGGGCAGGCAGAGCACATGCCTGCTGCTGTAATCTACATACAGCAGATAGACATGAGGGAGCACGAGGGACTGAGTGGCCACTGACGGTGATAGGAGAAACTGCCGCCAGAGAAGGGGATCCGGGAGGTGGTGGACAGCTGCAGCGCTGGTGGTCGTGGCAATTGCGAGAGAAGAGGCAGGGCATACCTCACCACTGCCAATGCTGCAGCTAGCGGTGGTGGTCACGGCCCCATGGGTTCTGCTGGTGATCCTGTGCCCATAGTTCTTTTGCACTGTGTGCCAGGTACCACTGGCCCATAGGTAGTTAAGGCCCTGCATTTGCCCCACCTGCAGTTCAGCATGGTTTTGAACAGTTGATTGCTTTTTTGCTTTACTTACAATCATGAATCAAGCCAAATGTTCGTTCCAATTAACAAACTGTGGTTTTTACAATATACTTCACCAGTCAGGATGTCCATTTCATCTGCACACTGTTTCCCGCACAAACCTTATCCCACCAACCTGTGTGATCCATGCTGGATCCACATTGGCGGTAATTCAGACCTGATCGTAGCAGCACATTTGTTAGCTAATGGACAAAACCATGTGCACTGCACGGGGGGCAGATATAACATGTGCAGAGAGAGTTAGATTTGGGTGGGTTATTTGGTTTCTGTGCAGAGTAAATACTGGCTGCTTTTTTATTACATTGCAATTTAGATTGCAGATTGACCACACCCCACCCAAATCTAACTCTGCACATGTTATATCTGCCTCCCCTGCAGTGCACATGGGGGGTCATTCCGACCCGTTCGCACGCTGCTGTTCATCGCAGCGGTACGAACGGGTTGGAACTGCGCATGCACGGCAGCCACATTGCGCAGGCACGTTGTTGCAAGAAGATTGACAGGCGGAAGGCGTTCTGGGGCGTCAACTCACCATTTTCCGAAAGTGGAGATCCAAACGCAGGCGTGTCCAGGCATTTGGAGGGCAGATGTCTGACTTAATTCCGGGACCTTCATCGCTGGATCCATCGCACAGGGTAAGTAACTGCAGGGCTAGTCTTGTTTTACACAAAACCTTTTTAGCATAGCAGGGATGCACAAGCGATCGCAGCCCTGCTATGCTAAAATACACTCCCCCATAGGCGGCGTCTAGTTGATCGCATGAGCAGCAAAAAGATGCTACGTGCGATCAACTCGGAATGACCCCCAAGGTTTTGCCCAAATGCCAACAAATTTGCAGCAGCGATCAGGTCTGAATTAGGCCCATTGATCCTGGCTGCAGGGGTGATTCCACACCGGTGTACTATAGGTGATGTCACAAGGCATTAACTGGTACTAGTGCTAGTCTATCTTTTATAAATAAAACTTTTATGCACTATGGAAAGCCCCCTTTTCATATATATATATATATATATATATATATATATATATATATATTTGGAGGTGTAAGTACTGTATTTGGAAGTGGATTGTGAAAATATATATTGCTATACATTGATAATGTATTATTTGTGCTGGGTGCATAGTGGAATGCTCTCTACAACTTTGTGTACATTTTGCACAACTTACAAATGAGCAGTGTCAACTCACAGCAAATATATTATATTATTGTGACTCTTATATGGTCGGTTGCATTTAAGTGTAACACAATGGTAGTTTAATAGATCTAAGTGACCTAATGTCGAACGTAAAACAATAAATCTGCCAGTGATCATGTAACAAATGAGATATTGATCTTTTAGCCACAGATCGAAATGTCTGCTTAGACTCTGAAATATGCTCTTTTTCATTCTAGCTTTCAATTAGTCTGTAATTAATTTTACTCATTAACTGTACCTCTCATAAATGTCAATTAAATGATTTTTGTTTCATCCAATATTATACAGTATGTAAGCCTTGTGAGTGTTTTTTTTTACTATTTAAGAACTTAAGAATAATTAATTGCTCTTTGTCCTCACATCGCCTTACGTTATGGAAGGACAATCTGCATCTATGGGGGTAATTCAGACCTGATCATAGATGTGCCCATCCACTTCCCTATATACTCTATTTTGTGTATTATGTACACTTGAAGGTTTGAGAGCCCTTCAGCCTTGATCAACACCTCTCCCCCACCTCTCACTGATTGATCTTAAGTAAGGAACCTAGCATTATCTGACTGCACATTTTGAACAAGGCACATTGTAGTTATGTGACCGGCGGTCAGGAGACCGATGGTCACATAACCTTCCCCTACATCCCGCCCCCTCACAAACCCAACAGGGACTATTCCCACACGACACCCATAGAGAAGGAATAGAACCCATGGTGACCATAGGTCGCCACGAGCCCGCAGCGTGGCAAGCACAGCCTGGTGAGCACAGCGAGCCCGCAAGGGGTTTGCTGCACTCACCACCCCCACCGATATTCCGCTGCCAGTCACTCATACTACACCCCAAATAAGGTAAGACCTAAAAGTTTATATCTCACCCCACAACTCCTATCAGTTTTGGGGTGAGTTTTGAGGCATGGGTCCCCCTTAGCTGCTTTGGTGCTTTGGCTGGGCTACTCCAGGGCATCACAATATAATACTTACTTTAGCACCCTATATCAGTTTTTATATATATATATATATATATATATATATATATATATATCCAAGGAAGTCCTGCACTCACATCCGTGTGCAATCAACTGTGGGGTGCACCCAGTAGAATCCACACAATCATGGTGGGTCTACACATGTAGTCGTAGTTCCAGTTTCCTGGGGGGCACTCTCCTTCAAAAATCGAGTCCAATCGTATTCTCTTAGATTATAATCGGCTTTATTGGGTCGACGTTTTGGCTTAACAAGCAGAGCCTTTATCAAGACAAGCCTTGCATATTTTCATATTGCCAAACAGTCATAACTAGGATGAAATAACTCAACAGTATAACACTGTAATAGGACAGACGACCAAGTCGGCATATAAGCCTTCACACATAATTCCAGAAAAGTAATCCATTCAAGGACACATCAGTCAATAAGCCCTCACTGGAGGCTAAAGGTGAACGTCCATTCAGTGTGACTTTTACCATTATAATCATGGGAAATGCGATCTGGTTAATAAAAAAAGTGAATTAAAGGGTTTGAAAAAAACCTGCTACAAAAGCCCTTTAATACAGTCAGGTGATACTAAAATAATGTGAAAAGGGTGTGAAAACACCTTTTTTAACATTTATTTTAGTAACATAAATGTTACTAAGGCCCTAAATCTGCCCCAATATCTTTGGGATTTATTGACGAACTTATAGGACAAGATGTAATGACACCCAAAATCGTCGGAGATGCGGAATGCCGCTCGATCTAGGACTTTTTTTTTTAAAGGGGCAATCAGAGGTTACAGTGAGCCGGAACGGGGCGGAACTGTGTTCCGTCAGTTCTATTTGGAAACAGAACCAGTTCCACCTCCTCCGGCTCACCTAACCCAGAATGTGACACCGGAGCAGCAGGGAAATGCTGGGTAGAAATGCAAAAAAGAAGAAGAATTTACCAATTGGTAATTCTAGCCAGGCGCTGATTGGGGAGGTTCAACACAGCAGCTATATATGAGGTTGGTCAGACCTCGCATACAATAGGCAATAAAAATAGATAGCGCTAGTAGGTCATAGATGAGATAAGTATATCAAACAATATATTTAATACATAATAAAACCAATGTAACATCCATATGGAGTAGTAATATATGATAAATAAAACATTAAAAAACCTTAATGAAAAAGGATTTAGGAAAAAACTCCCATGTGCACTGAAAAAGCAGTTGTGGAGATAATAGGACCTGTTCCTATAAAGTAGTCCCCTTCTAAAAGTCCATAGACCCACTTAGTGGTCGAGTGCCGACACCGGTGTGAGCTGCCTTTCTGCATCAATCCCTGGACCTGCACTGTTTGGAGATTGGACGACCTGAACCAAGTTCCCCCCACTTCACTGGGACCCAAAGACCCCAACTAGAGGTATACCAATTGAACTGTGGACATTGCTAAACCATCTACCTCACCGAGGAATTGCAATACTGCGGACTGCCAAGCCGCTTAAAATTATCCTTGGACATACCTGTGGTAACTATTAATGTCGGCACTCGACCACTAAGTGGGTCTATGGACTTTTAGAAGGGGACTACTTTATAGGAACAGGTCCTATTATCTCCACAACTGCTTTTTCAGTGCACATGGGAGTTTTTTCCTAAATCCTTTTTCATTAAGGTTTTTTAATGTTTTATTTATCATATATTACTACTCCATATGGATGTTACATTGGTTTTATTATGTATTAAATATATTGTTTGATATACTTATCTCATCTATGACCTACTAGGGAAATGCTGGGTGCCCGCTGAGGTTTTGTTACCAGCAGGAGCCGGCTCCTTCCCCTCAGTGGCAGCCGGAGGCAGGAACTCACTCCTGAGTACTGGCTTCTGGCTCAGGCAGTGTGCGGCTATGTGGCACTATAGGAGAGACGTCATGATGTCTCTCCCATAGATCCGAGGAGCGGACGGCCAGGCAGAGGGCAGCGGTCCAGAAGCAGGAGCGGGGCTGGTGAGTATTGTGGGTTTTTTTTAGAGGTTTTTTTTGTGTGTGTGTGTGTGTGTGTGTGTGTGTGTGTGTGTGTGTGCAAGCGGCGCTACTACGGGGGGAATTACCAGAGGGGGCATATCTACAGGGGCCCGATCTAAAGGAGCCATATCTACTAGGGGCATATCTACTAGGGGCATATCTACAGGGGGCATATCTACAGGGGCCATATCTACTGACTGTGAGCATAACTACTGACTGGGCGCATAACTACAGGGAGCATAACTACTGACTGGGGGTATATCTACTGGGGGCATAACTACAGGGGGCATAACTACTGGGGACATATCTACTGGGGGCATAACTACTGGGGGCATTGCATATGGGGCACTTAATAAGGAGCATCACTCCTGAGGACATAAGGGGCACTGTATAAGAGCCACCAATACTATGGGCTCTACATAAGAGGCACTACAACTGTGGGCACTACCACCACAGTGGGCACTGCATAAGGGCACTATTACTGAGCACGTTGAATAAAGGGCACTACTGCTGTGGGCATTATGTGTATTTGGGGTGCTACTACTGTGGGATTTGTGTATAAGGGGCACTACTGTGTGTCATAACATGAATAAGGGACACTACTATGTGGTGTAAAGTGAACAAGATTGTGCTACTGTGTGGTGTAATTTGAATTGGGGATACTATTGGGTGAACACGCCCCTTTCTTCTCGAGGTCACGCACCTTTATTTGTGGTGTGTGCCTGCGGCGCATGCAATCCCTTTATTGCACAGGCGTGTATGTGGCTGGCATGGGCTGGTGGCTGGCAACTTACAGCCTGGGGGGCAGACTCAAGCAAGCGGCCTAGTTTTTCTAAGGGAATCTGCAGTCATGTGGCCCTGGAATACCTAAATTGCACTGGCCCTGGGGGCAGATGGCACCCTGCCCCCCTGCCCAGCCAGCCCCTGGTGGGTGGGGTGAGTTCCACCACCTCTCTAGTACCACTTTAAGCACAGGGGGCAATCACTTACAAGGTAAACCCATTGCTTGTAATGGGTTTGCCCCTTTAAAAAAAGTCTGAGATCTTCTGGCATCCCGCACCTCCGGTGATCTTGGGCATCATTACATCAAGTGCCGTAGATGGAGCATAAATGTACGGGGGAAATTAGAAAGTGAAACCAATTCAAGCATAAATACAGTTTGGGGTCTATTCATAATCACTTAATTAATACCAAGGCAGGTGAAAATTAACATTTTCACCTGCTTTTGTTTTGCTGGTGGTGTCAGCAGTGTGGGGGTGACGGCGATATCAGCAGTGTGGAGGTGCTGACTGTGTCCTCAATGCGGGTATGCTGGTGGTGTGGGCAGTGTAGGGGTGCTGGTGGTGTCTGCAGTGTGGGGGTGCTGGCAGTGTCAGCAGTGAGGGGGTGGCCGACATCTTCTATTCGCTCTGCCCTGCTGTGCCCATTGAAATCTATGGGGAAGTGCTTATTGGCTGAGAAGAGATGGCACTCTCAGACAATCAACAGTCAGTCCATTGATATCAATGGGACTTTGAAGTTGGCGCAAAATACAAAACCCGCAGTATCTGACAGCAGGAGGATGATGTTTTGGCTCGTTTTGGGATCCGAGGCAGACAGGCAGGTACAAACTCCACCTTTGGATCTTCTCAGATCCCGGAAGTTCCGATGGGCTTGGTTCTCTGAGAACCAGGCCGCTCATTTCTTTTTTTTCTTTCCAAAATATTTTTATTGAGGTCAAAAAGGCATGTTGAATCATAACAGATGATGACATATAATGACATATAATTCAACTGTACCTGGGGCCACATTAGCCACCCGGGACAGTTGTGTGTGAAAAGAAAGAGAAAATAGAATCCAAAGCCTAGAACAGAGAACCTCACATTTTCACTTTTTACATCGATACATTTAGATATATGTTATATCATAGTATTGTGTAACCAAATAGCAAAGTTAGTAAACATAAAATATGATGGAACAGTTAATGTGTTCCTGCTAATTAGCAGATTCTTTGCCTAGCAGTAAAGCATATTAATGCGTCTCCCCCTTTGGGGATCGCTAAATCCTAAAACAATAAAAACATTAACAGTATTAACAACATTATTAACATTATTAATCGTACCTGCCAGAACCCGGGGGCCGCCGACCCATCCACGGAGACATCAACAGTGTGATAAGAAGAGATAGACGATAGATATCCAGTGTTAGGGAGTAGGAGGAGGTAGATGTAAGAACTTAAGGGTCAGGTGCGGCAATCAGAGTTGAGACGATGAGAGGGAATAGAAAGCAAGAAAACAAGAGAAGAGTAGAAGGTAGGGAAGCGGAGAGGGGGCTAGGGTGTAGTTATGGAAGAGCGATGGGGGGGTCATCTGCTAGAATTTGGAGCCCGTACCAGGTGGTGCAGTGAAAGCTTTGTTTAATGGCTGTTTTTGTCGGAATAGGTAGTGTGTTGATAAATCGTCGCCAGCAGTGAAACAAGGTGGGGGTTAATATTTCTTTGTTAAGGGAAGTCTCCAGCCAGTCCATTGTGAATAGGAATAGTAGTCTGGCGGTAGCTAGAGGTAGTGTGGGGGGGGTATTGGATATCCATTGTTGTAATATGGCCTTCCTGCCTACCGCTGAGAGGATCATAATTAGTTTCGTGTCTCGAGAGGGAATATCGTTTTGGTCACGGACATACCCGAATAGCGCCCAAGAGGCAGTACATCGGAAGCGCAAGCCCAACTCGGCAGTTCCGTAGGTGTGTAGTTCTGTCCAAAATTTTTGGATGTGGCTGCAGTGCCAGAAGCAGTGCATAAGATCTGCTATTAATGAAGAGCATTTTAAGCATTTAGCCGAGTCGGACAAGCCCATCAAATGGCCCCTCCTTGGTGATATGTAGGCTCTGTGTAGTATTTTGTATGCCATTTCTTGATAGAGGCTGGCAGGGATAAGTTTGAGGGAGCTCGCAAAGCTATCCACTATGTTCTCCGGGGACATTGACGGGATTTGGGTGGACCATGTTTGTATTTGTGTGAGGTCTGTAGTAGGTATGTGTTCCGTGCGTATGCGGGTATATATTGCTGAGATGGAGCAAGTCCCTGAGCGCAGAAGTGCGTCCAGAGAGTTAACCAGGTCTGTGGCAGTAAGATGTGAGAGGGTCGATCGTATGTAGTGTGATATTTGGTAGAAATAAAAGCGATGGCGGGGGCTAACTCCATATTTGGTTGACACCTCCGTGAAGGTGAGTATTCTTTTGTTGGAGTCGAGGAGGTTTCCTATACATGTGATACCTGAGGCGTGCCAATTGGTAAAGGGGGTGTGGGCCTGACCATTTTGGAATTGTGTATTTCCTACCAAAGGGAGAAAGAGTGAGTAGGTGTGGTGTAGCTTAAGAGATCTGCGGGAGAGTCTCCACGCTACAATAGTAGAGGTTAATAGAGGGTTATCCAAATGAAGGTTAGATATTTCCGATTTGTTTGCATGGAGGATGTAGCTGAGGGATAGGGGGGCACAGAATTGGGAGTCGACTAATGAGTCGGTAAAAGTAGACGTTCCGTGGATCCAGTCCATGGCGAATCGGAGGAGACAAGCATGGTTGTATTGCTCCACGCTCGGCAGATTCACCCCTCCATTTTGTATTGTTTGGGTTAACTTAAAAAGACTTATCCTGGGTCGTTTATTGGCCCAGATAAATTTCGAGATCGAGGAATTGAGATGAGTTACATCAACTTTTGAGAGTATGATGGGCAACATCTGCAGAACGTAGAGCAGTCTGGGGAAACTAACCATCTTGACTAGATTACAGCGCCCCAAGAGATTTAAGGGTAGTGTTTGCCATAGCGTGAGTTCTGTCTGGATCTTAATGAGAATTGGGTGGATGTTGTCGGTGTATAGACGGGTGGGGTCAGCGGGTAGTATGATGCCTAGATATGTAATGTGGGTGCTAGCCCATCGGAATGGGAAGGGGGTATCCCAGCCTTTAGTAATCTGGGGAAATATGGCCAATGCTTCCGACTTGTCGAAATTGACGGTGAAGCCTGCAAAAGAGGAAAAGCGGTCAATAGCTTCTTGTAGTGCTGTTATCGACTGTCGTGGGTTGGAGGTAAGTATAAGGATGTCGTCTGCAAACGCCATAAGTTTAATTTCCCTGTTGCCAATTTTTATACCACGAAAGGTGGGTAAGTTGGTGATATATCGTATAAGGGGTTCTAGGGCGATGTTGAAGAGGAGGGGGGAAAGGGGGCAACCCTGTCTAGTTCCTCTCTCTAGGAGAAAGGGTGGGGAGGGGGTATTGTTAACTATCACCTGCGCAGATGGATTAATGTAGAGAGAGTCAACCAGTCCCCGAAACGTCTCGCCAAATCGCTGGTAGAGTAGAACTCTTGTTAAGTGAGGCCAGGCGATCTTGTCGAAAGCTTTTTCAGCGTCCAGGTTGATTAGGATGTTGTCTGTGATATTATTGGTGTGGGAGTGAGTAATGGCTGCCAGCGCCACTCTGATGCCTCGCACTGATTGTCTATGTTTAAGAAATCCCATCTGCGCTGGCGATATAATACGGGAAAGGCATAGCTGTAGTCGATTGGCCATCAGTTTGGTGAGGACCTTAAAGTCTTGATTAAGGAGTGAGATCGGTCTGTAGGACCCAGGCAGGGAGGGGTCTTTGCCTGGTTTTGGTATGACAATAATTGTGGCTTCGTTAAACCTAATGGGGATCTGTTTAGAGGTGAGAATATGGTTATAGAGTGATGTGAGGGTAGGGGCGAGTTCGTCTCTTAATATTTTGTAAAATTCCGCTCCGTATCCATCTGGGCCGGGGCTTTTGTTGTTTGGTAGGGTCTTGATGACCTCCACCACCTCCTCCACTGTTATCGGTTTATCTAGGGAGTCCCTCTCCTCTTGGGTCAAAATGGGGAGGTCTGCTTCCTTCAAAAATGATTGGTTGGCAGCAGGATCATCAGGGCCTTTAGTATATAAAGATTGGTAGAAATTTCTAAATTCTGAACAAATGAGGTCAGGAGTGGTGGTCAGTTTGTCCGCATGCATGATCGCGTTGACCCAGTTACGAGATTTGGGTCCTTTGATTAAATTTGCTAATAATTTGCCTGATTTGTTACCCCATCTGTGGAGTCTATTCCGCTGATAGTCATAGGAAAGCTGAGCCCGTTCCGTGAGAAATGTATCATATACAAGCTTGGCTGAGAGGTACGCCTCTTTGTGGGCGGGGGTGTCGTGTTGTGTGTAGCTGCGGTATGTTGAGGTGAGAGTGGAGCTCAGGGCGTGTAGTTGGGAGGAAAATTTTTTCCGTTTGGCGTGTGTATAGGACATAATGTGTCCCCTAAGGACGGCCTTTGCCGCCCCCCAAAAGATTGGTGAATCTAATTGTTGATCGCTATTGTCTGAGGTGTAGTTATGCCAGGACTGTTTGAGGTGAAGCATAAAATCAGTAGACTGGCGGAGGTAGGCTGGAAATCGCCATCTCAAGGCGGTGCGTTGTGGTAATCCTAGTTGGAGATGGAGAGATATAGGGGCATGGTCCGAGATGATAATATTCTCGATAGATGTATAGGTGATTTTGGGTAGGAGATTGGTGCCGGTAAAGATGTAGTCGATTCTGGAGTGGGATGAATGGGGGTGGGAATAAAAGGAATAGTCTTTTTGGGTGGGGTGGAGTATTCTCCACGGGTCTAGGAGGTTTAGTTGGGTACAGAAGGAGGAGAGCAAGTGGGTGTGGGGAGTAGAGGTAGTAGCACTTACCCTGGATCTGTCCATGGATGGGTCGACGACCGTGTTAAAATCTCCGCCAACTATCAAGTTTTGGCCTCCCCAGGTTATAAGGGTCGATAGCAGATCTGCAAAAAAAGAATCTGGTGAGGTATTTGGTGCATATACGTTAAGGAGAGTGTATGTCGTGTTTTGTATGTTTATATCTAATAATAAAAATCTGCCCTCTGGGTCAAGCTGTTTTCTGAGGATTGAGTGTTGTAGGTTGGCATGGATTAAAATCGCCACACCCCTAGATTTCGTGTGATAGGGAGAAGATATGCAACTCCCTATCCACGGGGCACGGAGGGTGTGTCTAGGATCATCCAACCAGTGTGTCTCTTGTAAAAATACAATCTGGGGAGACAAACGTTTCAAATGAGCCAGCACTTTTTTCCGTTTGACCGGGTGATTAAGGCCCTCTACGTTCCAAGATACCATGTGGAGTAATGTGGCCACTGGATCTACGTCTATGGGAGTTTGTGAGTGGGAGTCGGAGGGCATATTATCCCACTCCCATCGGGAAAAATATCATTAGAAAGGTTGGAAGGATAAGATGGGGTCCCACCCCGACCCAGCGAACGGGGGGGGAGTTTCCCAGTGGGGGGAGGGGGCTCCCACTTAGGCAGGCACAACTGACAAAACATAAAAATAATAACATAAGTAGTTTCCAACTATGGAAACCTAAACAACAGAGAATATACATGAGTGCGGGATATTCGCACTCCTTATATTCTGCATTTGAGACCCGAAAAGAAGGTTCGGATAGTGTTTAGCCATAATCAAAAAGAGTCACATGGTGATCAAGTGGAAGGAAGGGCGAAGTGTAGCCTAGCTTCGTCTGGATCTTCAAAGAACTTCGGACGTCCGTCTTCAAAGACTCTGAGGCGCGCTGGGTATAGTAGTGCGAATTTGATCTTTGCCTCAAAGAGGTGTCTGCATATGGGGGCAAACTCTTTGCGTTTCGCCGCCACTGCAGCTGAGAAGTCCTGAAAGATGAGAAGGCGTTCTCCGTTGATCGTCAGATTGGCTGTTTTTCGGTATTGGTCTAGGAGTCTCGTTTTATCTGCGTAATTTAAGATCCTCATGATGACCGGACGTGGGCGGCCTGATGTGTTTTTCCGTTCCGGGCCTAATCTGTGTGCTCTTTCAATGATCAGGGGGGATCCCTTGAGGTTCATGGACAGTTGTTCTGGGATGGCTAGCGAGAGGAGATCTAAGAGCTCGTGGCCTTTTACGGATTCGGGGATACCGATGACTCGTAGGTTATTTCTTCTGCTACGATTTTCCAAGTCATCGAGCTTATCTGAGAGATCCGCGACTTCGAGTTGTTTCGCCTGTAAGGATCTTTGAGCTTCAGTCAGATCATCCTCTAGGGCCGAGATCCTTTGCTCTGCCTCATCCAGGCGAGTGGAGTGTTGGGTTAATAGAGTTGATGATGATTCGATAGCTTCCTTTATGCCCGCTAGTTTTTCGTCGAGGAGAGGGCCTAGTACCGCCAGTAGGTCTTTGTGCTTCATCTTGGGTTGTTTGGCAGGCGGTTTAGATTTGCGGGAGCTTCTGGAAAGTGAGCGTGTAGTAGAGTGATCAGAGTCCGATGAGTCTATTTCCGGGGTGTCCTCTCGGGTTTGTTGATCAGTCCCTGCGGGCATTACGGATAGAGGTATCAAAAAATTTTCCATGCAGGGTCGCCCAGATGGGGAGGTTAAGGCTAGAAACACTAGGTGTTTAGGTAGTAAATGATGTAGTGGGT
This sequence comes from Pseudophryne corroboree, assembly GCF_028390025.1. NCBI lineage: Eukaryota > Metazoa > Chordata > Amphibia > Anura > Myobatrachidae > Pseudophryne > Pseudophryne corroboree. The sequence goes on from NC_086448.1 coordinate 563,386,215, forward strand.
CTCATGTGCTAGGTGGTTATTTATTGCTGGTCTTCATTTAGTGCGTTGCAGGTGCTCATCAAATATGGCATCTATCTCACTAAAGCAGAGATCAGGTTGAGGGGGTATGGGTATCTTCTTGACCGATGTTGAGGAGGTTGTCAGAAGTATAGATAAGAGTTGCAATAGGCTTGATTTTCGCTATCAGCAGCCGCCGCTCCGATTCCGCAGTTCGGGTCTGGTGAGAGCGGGGTGTTGAGGGAGATCTGACAGGGAGGCAGGCGTCGGCTGAGTCCTCAGGCTTCCGGCGCAATAGCCGCCGAAATTGAGGCCCCGGTTTTTGCTCTGTGACTGGGCCGCAATCTGCGGGAGCGTCCACGTTGCTCCCCGACTCCGCGGTCCGGGTCTGATGAGAGCGGGGTGTTGAGGGGAGCGTTAGTGAGTGGGGGTAATGAATAGGAGCGGGTTTTGACGGTCCTGGAGGGGATTTTTGATGTTTTAAAGCAGGAGCTCCTCCAGTCTGCGACTGCTCTTCTCCTGTGCCAGGCCACGCCCCCCAGGCCTCACTTCTTATATCTGTAGGGTACACCTGTCGGTTTCACAAACCTCACCAGCTGTTGCAGGTCTCTGTTATACAGGAGACTATACCCCAGGTCGTCAGGGAGCAGTGTGATTAATATAAAATTTGATCCCAAGGCAGGTCTGCTGCCAAGCCATGCCCCTCCGTATCGGTCATTTCAAGATGATATACAATGATGCTGATGATTCCCCTCCGGTTGTCAGAGAGGAGACCTGTGGGCAGGCAATATTATAGGGATAAATGTGTAGCAGCTGTAGTACCAGAAGCAACCACCAGAGGGAGCTCCTATTGCAGCCTATCTCCAGCTATGAAGCAGGATGGGTGTTTCGCCAACCTCAAGATGGCCGCCGCCAGTTGATGAGGCCAAGTCCCTCCGGAGCTCTCCCGGTCGCCATCCACCGTCAGCGGGGTGGGGGGGCTGTCAAGCGGGGGTATGTGAGGCGGGGGGCGGGTGTCAGGCGTCTGTGGTGGCCGGGGGATCGGCGAGGCAGCGCAGGTGAAGAGGTTTTGGTCAGTGCCAACCACAAGATGGCCGCCGGCCGTCCGTTCCGTGTGTCCCGGCCACTGTCTCCCGCAGGCCGCCCATTCCCTGGTCCTCTCTGGGTCTTTGGGGGTTTGCTGGGCAGGGTGTCTGACCTCCAGAGAGCTGCTTAGGTGGAGGGGAAAGTCCGTGTAGCCGCCGCTCCGGGCCCGGCGGTCCTCCGTCCTCAACCCAAAATCGAGGCCCCGGCTTCAGGGACAGAGGTAGGCCGCAATCCGCAGGGGGCAGCGCAGGGCCCCCCCGATTCCGCAGCCTCGACCTCTGGATGCAGGGTGGTTCAGCAGGGCTTAGGGGCTGTGTATTTATACAGAAGCCCTCAGATTTGGGCCAGGGGGTCCCTTTTAAAAAGCTGCTGACAGGAGCTCTCCACAATCCTGACCTCCCTCGATGCCAGCCAGGCCACGCCCAGCAGGCCGCTCATTTCTTTTTGTTGCCGTTTACAATAGCAGCTTCTTAGTAGCTTCATAGCTAAATTGCCAATGAAGAGCATCTCCACAATGGTGGTCATTCCGAGTAGTTCGCTACCAGATTTTGTTTGCAGCGCAGCGATCTGGAAAAAAAACGTCCCTTCTGCGCATGCGTATGCGGCGCAATGCGCACGCGCGTCGTACTATTACAACGAATGTTGTAGTTTCACACAAGGTCTAGCTAAGCTTTTCAGTCGCACTGCTGCCCGCAGAGTGATTGACATGAAGTGGGCGTTTCTGGGTGTCAACTGACCGTTTTCAGGGAGTGTTTGAAAAAACGCAGGCGTGGCTGGCCGAACGCAGGGCGTGTTCGTGATGTCAAAACAGGAACTGAACAGTCTGAAGTGATCGCAAGCGCTGAGTAGGTCTGAAGCTACTTTGAAACTGCATAGCGTTTGCACGGCTGCTAAAAACTGCAGGCGAGTGAACAACTCGGAATGACCACCTATATTAGGTACTAATAGAGTACTAAACAATTTGTGTGTGATAATAATATTACTGGAGGTTTATTATAGCTATTACAAAGACATATACATACAGATGTGTTCTTTTTCACTGTGACTTCAGGTGTGACAGGTGCTCAAAATGTGCATCTTATTCGTATGAACAGAAGTACTGGAAATCGACATAACTGCATTGTCAGTGTACACAGGGCCTAATTCAGACCTGATTACAAAAGCAAAATATCTTTCTCTAATGGGCAAAACCATGTGCACTGCAGGTGGGGCAGATGTAACATGTGCAGAGACAGAGATTTGGGTGGGTTATATACTGTTTCTGTGCAGGGTAAATACTGTCAGCTTTATTTTTACACTGCAATTTAGATTTCAGATTGAACACACCCAATTCTAACTCTCTCTGCACGTTATATCTGCCCCCCACTTCCCGCACTACACATGGTTTTGCCCATTACAGAAAAAGTTTGCTGTTGCGATCAGGTCTGAAGTAGGCCCACAGTACAGATTGCAGATTCTCCTAGAAAGCAGAGTATGCAATCCCTTCTTTCGCATGCTGGGGGCCACCCATCACAGGGCAAGGCCGCCCAGCATCCAGAATGGCCTACCCAGCAGCTGCGACAGCAATTAAAACATAACATAGAAACATAGAATTTGACGGCAGATAAGAACCACTTGGCCCATCTAGTCTGCCCCTTTTTTCATCCTTTAGGCCATGGGTGGGGAACCTCCGGCCCGCGGGCCATATAAGGCCCGCGAAGCCGTTTGGTCCGGCCCACCAGCTTGTGTCAGTGAGACACGTTGCCGCTCAGTCCGGCGGCTGCATGTCTCAGCTGTCAGAACAGGGAGGAGAGCGCGGCGTGTATGACTTGAAACCAGCTGCCGGTTCGTGAGCCAATCAGAGCTCGCGGACCGGCAGCCAATCAGAAGCCGTGGCTGCCGGTCCGCGAGCTCTGATTGGCTCTCGAACCGGCGGCTGGTTTCAAGTCCTACATGCCGCCGCCGCCCAACATAGCCGCGCTCTCCGCCGTGTCCCGCCGAAAGCAGCACGGTAAGCAGCACGGAGGGGAGGGGGGGGAAGGGGGGGGGCAGGGCAGGGCATCTGTATACCTGGCTCTGTGGGGGGCATCTGTACACCTGGCACTGTGGGGGGCATCTGTATACCTGGCACTGTGGGGACATCTGTATACCTGGCACTATGAGGGGCATCTGTATACCTGGTGTCAAAGTCAAAAATATTACATAGAGAGAACATACAAACTGCACACATTTAAGTCGCTATACTTGCAAATATGCGCAGCGAGCACAGCAATATATGTTAACACACGCATTTACACAGACATGGCACAGAGATGGATTCGACACTTATTTCATACAGTACATAATTATAATAATATCAAGCACCAGACATCATGGAGATTTAAAATTACCTAATGAATTAATGTCATGAATGTGTATTATTTGAACAGAACCAGATACACCCGTCATGTTTACTATTGAAACAAGCAGATTGGTGTGTAGATTAATTTGATACTTGTTGTGAAGTTGTGGGACATTGCTGCAGATAGTTATGATTATATGTATAAAAGCTAAAATCACTTTGTTAGAACAATTAATGATACAGTGAACAGGGAACTGAAGCCAACCCTTTTTAGCAGTTTTCAGGGCTGGACCTGATCAGCATATACAAAGAGAATAGTAACTGAATCGTGCAGGAGAGACCCCTCCCCCAGGAACTAGTCACACAGGAAAGTAGTTCCTGGCTAGAGAAGAGGTCAGTGTTCAGTTGCTTGTGGTTTCAGAGGACAGATGTACTGTAGCTACACACAGCTACAAAGCTCTCAAAAGCATGGCTGGTTCATCACCAGGACTGAACACCTTACGAAGGCTAAAGGGTATATGCAATTGCGGTCGAATTCGCGGCAATTATCGCCGTTTTTTAATTCGACCAAATTCGCCAGGTGAATCCCGGCAGGTGCCTGCCGGGATTCACCATATTCAATGAAAAATGGATTCGCCAGAATCGCGGGCGAAAATCGGCCGATTTGGCGGATTTTGCCGCGATTTTAAAAAACGTGAAAAAAACGTGAAAAACCAGAAAAAAAAATGGCGTGGGGTCCCCCCTCCAAAGCATAACCAGCCTCGGGCTCTTTGAGCTGGTCCTGGTTCTAAAAATGCAGGGGAAAAATTGGCCAGGGATCCCCCGTATTTTTAAAACCAGCACCGGGCTCTGCGCCTGATGCTGGTGCCAAAAATACGGGGGACAAAAAGAGTAGGGGTCCCCCGTATTTTTAACACCAGCATCGGGCTCCACTAGCTGGACAGATAATGCCACAGCCGGGGGTCACTTTTATGCCGTGCCCTGCGGCCGTGGCATCAAATATCCAACTAGTCACCCCTGGCCGGGGTACCCTGGGGGAGTGGGGACCCCTTCAATCAAGGGGTCCCCCCCCCAGCCACCCAAGGGCCAGGGGTGAAGCCCGAGGCTGTCCCCCCCCCCCATCCAATGGGCTGCGGATGGGGGGGCTGATAGCCTTTGTGATAATAAAAAGATATTGTTTTTTCCATTAGTACTACAAGTCCCAGCAAGCCTCCCCCGCAAGCTGGTACTTGGAGAACCACAAGTACCAGCATGCGGGAGAAAAACGGGCCCGCTGGTACATGTAGTACTACTGGAAAAAAAATACCCAAATAAAAACAGGACACAGACACCGTGACTTGTACAACTTTATTACATACTGCCGACACACACATACTTACCTATGTTGACACGCCGACTGCCACGGTCGCCGACGATCCGAGGGTACCTGTGAAAAAATTATACTCACCTTCCAGCGTCCAGAGGTACATCCACGTCCAGAGGTAAATCCACGTTCTTGGCAAAAAAACAAACCGAACACCGATCCATACCGGACTAGAAAGGGGTCCAATGTTTTCACATCAGACCCCTTTCTCCCGAATGCCGGGACATCACGTGACTCCTGTCACTGACGTCCCTTCAGCCAATCAGGAAGCGCTACTTCCGTGGCGCTCACCTGATTGGCTGTCCGCTGTCTGTACTGTGACAGCGCATCGCAAAGCCGCTCCATTACTTTCAATGGTGGGAACTTTGCGGGTAGCGGTGGGGTCACCCGCCGGTCAGCCGCTGACCGGCGGGTGACCTCACCGCTAGCCGCTAAGTTCCCACCATTGAATATAATGGAGGGAGCTGTGCGATGCGCTGTCACAGTGCAGACAGCGCTCAGCCAATCAGGTGAGCGCAACGAAGTTGCGCTTCCTGATTGGCTTAGAGACCTGTCAGTGACAGCTGTCACTGACAGGTCTCATTCGTGGAAAGGTGTCCCATGTGTCAGCATGGGACCCCTTTCAGTCCGTTTTTGGTGCGGGTATTTGCGTTTTCTTATTTTGCCAAGTCCGTGGATTTATCTCTGGACCATGGTTGAGGTGAGTATTTTGAACTTTTCTTTACAGGTATCCGTGGATTCTACATGGAGAAGAGGACCGATGTCGGCGTGTGAACATAGGTAAGTATGTGTGTGTCGACGTATGAAATAAAGTTTTACTGTCGACGGTGTGTGTGTCCTGTTTTTATTTGGGTATTTTTTTCCCAGTAGTACTACAGGTACCAGCGGGCCCGTTTTTCTCCCGCATGCTGGTACTTGTGGTTCTCCAAGTACCAGCTTGCGGGGGAGGCTTGCTGGGACTTGTAGTACTATTGGAAAAAACAATATCTTTTTATTATCACAAAGGCTATCAGCCCCCCCATCCGCAGCCCATTGGATGGGGGGGGACAGCCTCGGGCTTCACCCCTGGCCCTTGGGTGGCTGGGGGGGGGGACCCCTTGATTGAAGGGGTCCCCACTCCCCCAGGGTACCCCGGCCAGGGGTGACTAGTTGGATATTTGATGCCACGGCCGCAGGGCACGGCATAAAAGTGACCCCCGGCTGTGGCATTATCTGTCCAGCTAGTGGAGCCCGATGCTGGTGTTAAAAATACGGGGGACCCCTACTCTTTTTGTCCCCCGTATTTTTGGCACCAGCACCAGGCGCAGAGCCCGGTGCTGGTTTTAAAAATACGGGGGATCCCCTGTCAATTTTTTCCCCGCATTTTTAGAACCAGGACCAGCTCAATGAGCCCGAGGCTGGTTATGCTTTGGAGGGGGGACCCCACGCCATTTTTTTTTATGATTTTACCCTTCCAGCATAAAAAAAAAAAAAATAATATTTTAAAAAATATATAAATAATATTTGTGCCTCCCAAAAAAAAAAAAAAGTACCTAATCCCTTCTAATATAAATAGATCTGCTATTCCCAAAAAAAAAAACCACCAAAAAAAACATGTTTAAAATTTTTTTATTTGTTTTCACCCTCCAAAGTGTGGCGGATTGAAAATGACGAATTTGCTGTCTAAAAGCACTGCTGTCGAATTTCCAAACTTGAATTGAATATGCTTTGGTCGAATTGCAGCACTTGTATCATTGCAGAAAAGTCGAATTTGCAAAAAGTCGAATTTCAAAAAGTCGAATTTTGAAAGTCCGTTTTTTGGTCGGAAAGCACTGGATTGCATAGGGGAATTTTTTTTTTTGGTCGAAAATGACCCGAAATTCGACAATTTCGGGAATTCGACCACAATTGCATATACCCCTAAGTATTGAATCCACATGGCTTAATGGCATAGAATAGTTTAAATATGTGTTTGAGGTAAAGTAGTTGTGAAATGATTGGTATAGCATAGTTGGTTTGGAGATACAAATGGCTTAAGGTTAATGATGCTTGTGCAGTTGTGTGATTGTTGGGTGTTTGTGTTGATACTCTATGAAATCTATAATGAATTGGAACAGTAGACAATCTGTAGCATAGCATTTCCTGGTATACATTTATGGATGGTGATTTATAACAGATTATAGTAGTTTTACATGATGCATCTTGCTGAAGGTTTGAAGTCAAAACATACTTCCTTTTGTTACTGTAGTCATGTGCTTGTAGCAATGGCAGGCTGATACTTGTGGTTACCTGGTGATCTGGTGTTGTGATGGTTCATATAACATGGACTGTATGCAATAAACTGAGTTTGTTTGGTATGTGAAATTGAATAAGATGGTTCTAGGAAGTTGGATTGGAATGTGGAATATAATTAGTTGGATTGGAATGTGGAATATAATTAGTTGGTTTGTAGAAGATGGCTGCTGCTGGGTGTTTTCTCCTCCCCCTTTGAACCATGTGTTGCAGTCTTTAGAATCATGGGAGTTTTTCCCAAAATGGAGTCTAGCTTCTGTCTCATGCGGTATTGTAGGGACCATTGTGTTGTTGCTGGGTGTTGTGTATATAGGGACAGCCAGCCTGGGTAAGAACAAGTATTCTCTCCACAAAGATTCTCGGCATTGACTAACTGCGCAGCGATTATTTCTCACATGTGTAAGTTTCTCTGCAACCATATTGTCTTTATTGTTATTGCAAGCCACTCTCTCTCTCTCTCTCTCTCTCCCTCTCCTTCCCCTTAAAAGTACTTGTGTTTTTATTGTATTTTATGTGTAGTAACTTGGTTAGGAATTCTATGTTATGATGGTAGTGTATAACTTGTAATGTATATTCTTTTGCAATAGAACGTTCATTTAAGGTGTTAGAACCTGAGACCAGTATCTGTGTGTGTTCATTATATTTCTAAGTATTCTCAGAGCGTCACATACGCTCATACAGCTTTTAAGCTAACAAGGTTACACTGCATTACATCTACACATTATCACTGCACAAAGGTTTACATTATAAGTACATTCCTTAAGGTATAGTTATTCTAGTTTAATTCTGTAAGTATCTGCAACGCCTGTGTTCACACCCTGTGCACAGCGTCTGCTACGCTAAGGGCGTACCCTTGCGGTACTTTTTGCACCAATTGCGTACTGTGTCTCCTAATCTTTTAGAGTGTTTTAAATAGGATAAATATATAGGCTTTATCAATTGGGAGCTCGTCCTCCGGTCTTCACATATCTGCACTAGGTAATTTTAGCAGACATTATCGGTCAGCAAAGGGCGGAAAAGGTAGTATCCCTCGTTAAACCGTTTGGAGGTCGGGGATACTGCAGTGCTGACCAGTTAATTGTCTGCTTCACTTGGTAAGGAGTGCTGAGGGAATTCGGGAACTGGAAGGTAGGAACAGTACGTTATTGTCTTTGTAAATCTGGTTTTTATTTCTATTTGGTGCCAACTACACACGCAGATTGGATGGTTTGTCTGTTTAAATAGGTTTAAAAAAAAATATTTTTAATCGCTCTGCATAGCGTGATAACTAAAAGGAGCTGGCATGATGACTTTCTTTGTGACAAGAAGCAGCATGGTCTGTCCACCATTTTGTGTGGCCCTCATGGAGGTGAAAGGGGGGGGGGCAGCGGCCATTTTGGGAAGGTCACATTTTTATTTTATTTTTTTCCCCTAAGCGGCTGATTTTCAGTTGACTCAGGAAATAATCAGCCATCCACTGTCAAAAATAAATCATAATTTAATGAGGTTTTTTTATGCATTTGTTTAGTCCATATCATAGTCAATCATAAGTAGTTCAGATAGAGTTTAATAACAGTTAATAATAAATTAAATATTTGATTTAAGAAATACACAAATAAAACAAAGTTTTTTTTTGGTCACTGTCTCTCTTCAAGAACCGGTTTTAACTCTGCTACTTGTAGGATGGCCATTGAAATGCAAATGACCTGTGGGACTGGTTTGTTGTTTTTTTTTCTCTCTCCCAGCAGTGAAAGAAATCGCACATTCATATGCAAATTAGAAGCACTGAATAGGGTCTCATATATGTAATATCTATATGCGTGTGCTTACATCAATGTATGTTATTAGATTAATTTAGAATTGCATGTTCATTTGTGTAATTTTCACATCTCACCTTCCTGTTTGCCATTTGCATTGATAACGTGCTAAGAAAGATTTGTTGCTATTGGTAGTTAAAAAGATAAAAAGTAATATTTAAGGGTATAATTGTAAAAAGCACGCACACAGTCTCGCCTAAGAATACAAGGGAGATTTGGGTGGTGTATAGTGAATGATTACAGTTAAAGATCATTCACATTGATAAACGTGTTAATTGTATTTCGGTGGACATATCTGGCTAGCGTATACGTGTCTCTAACAAAAGGGTGAGACAAGCGTACGCAAAACAAAGGCCGACGCACGCAGCGTATATTACGCAACGGAGCGTCTGGGTACGCCCACGTAACTCAAATCACACGATAGTATTATTTTAACAGGCGAAAAGGAGGCAACGCGATAAATAGCGCAAGTCAATTTTAGTGTCCAAAATTTTAAGCTAATAGATCCTTCTCCAATTTGCGACTCATCTGGTCTAGACTGTTACTGAATGAAAGGAATTTCTGCGCAGAAATAACAATTAAAGTGTACATGTGGTGAGTGAGTGTATATATATAAGTTTCTACAATTTTTGGGTTGAACCACAAGAAGTCGAGTTCTCGTGAGGTACATACATGTAAGTGACGTGCATGGTGGCTTGGGAGGCATCCCTTGTTAAACATAAATTTGAGCATTAGAGTATAGCAGACCAGGAGGTCTACTGTAGCACAGACCAGGAGGTCCGGAACAGACCAGGAGGTCTAGGTACAGCAGACTAAGAAGTCCGCTATAGAGAAAAGTAGCACAACACCAGGAAGGGTTGGTGCGGAACCCATATAGGCCATTAAAGCTCTGGCTGAAGGAATTCGCAGCCGCAATTTTCGATTCCACTGGTCGCTCCGCACATAAGATTAGTTGCTTATGTGCAGAACGATTGTACCGCACGTAATTGTGTGCATTAGTTAGTAACCTGACCAGTACCATTTGCGTACGAAAGGGGTCATAAACGCTATTTGTACACTCTAACGTGATTTGTGTCATTTTTTTTATTTTAAGGGAGGTTCGCTGGTCACTCGGGAACTATCCAACAACCGATACTTGCTGGGGACTGGTAGGTCCAACACGCCCCAGTAAGTAAAGGTTCATAGGGGCCCTAGGTTGGGTACAGCAGCTCTGAATCAGTGATTGCAGTACTGGCCAACGTGGGCGAGGAGTGAGTGGAGTACTCGGTAAACTGCCACCGTCGGCCTACCCCGAACATCTTGGTTTTGTAAGGGTTCGCTGAAGACCCTGATTTGAAGGTCAGAGGTAGTGAAAGCAACACCTGCAAGTATGGGGGCCAGTTGTTCAGGTAGGGGGCGATCAACCTCGGTTCGGGTTGATTCAGTAAACCGGCCAATCGGGTCGGCAAGGTATGTAATGTGTGAAAAATACGGTTCACACACAGAGGTTTTATGTGATGAATGGGAAAGAATGACTGTGCATGACGGGGAGAAGTTTCCCCGGGTAGGTAGCTTTAGCCCAGATGTGTTACAAAATCTTAGGAAAAGGATATGTCTCATTAAATCAGCAAAGAGACGGATCAAACATTATGACTATTTAAAATTGTGGCAACAGGAAAGTGAAATACAAAGAAATTTAACTTACATATCAAACTCTCATCTTGGGAAGAGAGACATGGCAATGGAGAGGAGTATGGTTGCAGATAATGGCGATGGTGTACGATAAAAATGCACTTAGTAACTATATTAAGAATGAAAGTAACAAATGTAATAATGTTTTATAAAAATGAAAAGTGTAAAAATTACAGATGTTAACCTGTGCAAGTCGCACCCCATGTTAAACTCCCCTCAGGATTACCAGCGAGAAGGTGAAACCAACACGATGTCAACACTCTACCCAGCAGTCATCATACGAGACACCCAGAGGGACACGGCCAAGTTGGTAAAGGCAATAGCAGAACCCCCTAACGGAGGGTCAGGTGAGGTCGTGTCAACAGGTAAGTACGGTATTGTATGTTACTCACAGACAAATGCATCTTACACCAAAGAGTTAACACAAAATAGCATAATGGAACAAAATCCTGTCAGGGTGAACAATATATATTAAAACAAATGTACACTACAGGAAAGTAGCAGTTTATGTGTTAATAAATGGTTTAAAGGAAGTATTAAGAACGAGTATACAAGCCTCTCTACCTAACTGGAGAAATAACTCAGTAACTGCATTAAGGAACTCCGCTGTTGGGCATGAGCAAAACATCATCAAGCACAGGGAAACAAAGAAGCCCCAGATCCCTGTGGGTAAGTCAAAGGTGAAAAGGTGTTATAATTGCCAGAAGGAAGGTCATTTTGCAAGAGATTGTAGATCAAGAAGTAGACCAAATTCATATAAACCCCCTAGACATGAAAATGAGCAAAAGTTATGACACACCAAATTGTAATCAGAGATCACATAGGAAGGAGTTTGGGCCGCACCTGTAACATGCAATCAGGAAAGGTGATCATTAGGACTGATAGTAAGCCTGGGGTTACAGTTAATGAAATGGGAGGTCAGTTCCTTGCAGGCACAAGGACGGCCGGGTAGACGTTGTAATTTATCTGTAAATGTTCTTTTCCCCATCTCTGACGTTCACCACAACCGCTCCAACATCACCTGACTACTTGGTCTTTGCAGAAGTCTACCAAACCCCAGCATGACCTACCCGCATCAATGTATCCTGGCCAGATACAAAGGGTGGAGTATGGAGGTGCTGGTGGGAGGGACTGCGCAAGGATACCATTGGACATGTAGATATGACAGCCTGATGATGAACGGCAGATCTGACAATGTTTTTTTTCTCTCCTGAAAAAAAAAAAATGTTTGAAAAATGTTTTTTTTCCTGTTGTTGTTTATTGTTGGTTTATGTAATATATATGTATATGAATTGTTCTCTCTCTCTCTCTTTGTTTTTTTTTTTTCCTCTCTCTCTTCTCACTCATGTTTTCATGTTTTAAAGATGGTATGTCACACATCAGTTAGACAAATGGTAATGCAAGATTTTTGCTCCTTACAGAGAGATCGCTGATTTGGAAGAAATATTGTATCACCAGAATGTTTAGAAGACTGAGAGACAGCACCTTTGAGATGACAGCAGAACAAGAAGAACAACAAGACTAGAGAACTAATTATCGTAACAAGTTTCTCTCCCCCTCAAACTGTTTTCCTGTACCCCCATTACAAATTTCTCCTTTTCTCCTCCTGTAAGATGGACTCGCCTCAAGAGACTGTGATCCGTGTTTTCATGTTGACCCTGATGTTGACCAGAGCAGTCTGTTTCGGTGAGAGTACCAGTGAGGTCGAGAAAGGATCCAGAATGGGTTTCTGATGACTGAGACTGAGGTGTAAATTTCCAATAGCAACACAAGCACCAAGCAAAGGCGAGTACCGGAAACGATCTAGCAGCCATGTTATTTGTAAACATTGTGAAGGATTGTTAGCTGAAAAGAGAACTGTATCTGTAGACTCTGTGACAGTGTAGTAGAGGATGGGTGCATCAAGAAATATCAGTCCAGTTTTAACATTAACATGGACCGGCTCCCATTGAGTGACTATCACTCCTTAGTGGGTAAAGTGTTAAATCAGACAGATTGTTGGGTATGCTCTCAAGTACCTCAAGGCCACAGCAAGCCAGGACTAGTACCATTCCCTTTAACGGTAGGGGAGGCACTTGAGTTAAGTGGTGGGAGACCGGTGGACAAGAGGTTTAATATCTCTAGTCCTCCTAGTTTGAAGCTCCACCAATATCATGTGGATAGATCCCTAGTATGTTTTAACATTTCCAATCCCCGAAAGCCGGGAAATTGGGAAGTGTCATGGAGTAACCAAACCATGACCTTTTCATATAGAGCAGATAGAATGCCTACAGATACAGAGCTTATACGCCACATAGCCGGTATTGGAAGATCCTTTCGATATAGGTATACCCTAGGAAATAGGATCATGAGAGTTGGAGAGGTATCACCAGGATACTGTGCACATATCATACAAACAGATACGTGTACTAAACAGATGGGAGAATTAGGGTTAGGAGATTTCATATGGAAAATGTGTAATATGGTTATGTCCTACTCGGTCCCATATGTCCTCCCCGATGATGCATATTTCATATGCGGGAGGAAGGCGTATAAGTGGCTTGCCCCAAACTCTGAAGGATTGTGTTATATTGGAAAAGTACTGCCTGAGGTAATGACTGTATCGCATACCAAAATGAAAGATATTCACCGTGGTGCCCAAGCTCCTTATACTCACACTCATTACGAGCACGTAGTTAAAAGGCAACTGACAGTAAGGGCAGAGCATCCGGCCTCTGACCTGATCCATGAATCCACCGGGATTCAGGTTCTACTCGCGTTAGACATCACTCGCACTGCCAGAGGAGTGTTGAATTATAGATATATATCAGCGCTTGCAAATTTATTAGATAATATCACTGGAATGTATGACGACACTTTTAGATATACCGGAAGGGAGCTCCAAGCTTATAAAACAGAACTGGTTCAGCATAGGATGGTTCTTAATTATCTCACGGCAGTAACAGGTGGATATTGTGTCACACTGGCAACGCAGTACGGCGTAAAATGCTGCACTTATATTACGAATAGCACCGAGGACCCGGTCGAGGTCATAGACCAAAAGATGGACGACATTCTCCAATTAAAGTGGGAATTCCGCAGGAGACACAATCTCACCCTTGCGGCTGTGGGTAATGAGCTGACCAGTTGGGTGTCATGGTTGAACCCGCGAAATTGGTTCTCTGGTTTAGGAGAATGGGCTCAAGGAATTATAATGGATGTAGGGAAATTTCTTTTGTGTATCTTGGGTGTTGTCATATCGATTGGCTTGATATTTAGATGCGTTCAGGCTTTAACGAAGTGTAAACAAAGTACTAAGGTGATGAGCCTAAGGAGTGAGGACATTATAATTCCAATGGATTTGATTTACGACCCAACGATAGAGACACTGCTGTGATGTAAAGGTGATTCCACGGTCCGTTTCTTTCACCTGTTTCTCCTTTGCTTTTCTCCAAGGTAAAAAGACCCGCTTGGAAGAGGAATTTGACGACCTTGTATACAGACAACAGATAGACTAAAGAAGAATTTGACAACCTTGTACGCAGACAACAGATGGACTATGCCATAGACCCCCTTATCCCTAGTAACGTTAATTTTACGCTAGCCCAACACTTTTTGTAAGTCTATGGACATTGACAAAGCTTTTGCTCGCACTTTTGACAAAAGCCCAAGGAGACTACAGTCAACATGTACATCAAGACAAGACAAGACCTCAATCAACAAATGTTTATTAACCTCACATAGAGTATGACTGCATTTTCCATAATTGTTTCTTATCTTCATCTCTACAACCTTCAGGTAATGACACACATAGTCGATAGGGAATACAGGCACAGATATCAGCACTCACATATCCCCCCATTCATGTATCATCAACTAAAATGTGCTCCCCCATTTTGTTGCAACCAAAAGCCGAAAAGAGCTCGGTAAAGTTTGACAGCCCATCCACAGACCCTTAATACGGGATAAGAAGGAATTCAAATGTATACTTTGCAATACCTCGAAGCTTGATTTAAAACACGTACGGCACGATGATACATGACCCCCCAAACATGGATTCATACACACATGCTTCTGCTATCTCACTAGGTCATACCCTTTTCCCACCTTCTTCTCTCCTCCCTTACCCAATCATAGATATGTATTTACATATGACATATATTTTTCTCTTTTTGAAATGTTTTAGGAAGTGGCAGTTATTGGTGACTGCCAAAGGGTGGACTGTCAAAGTCAAAAATATTACATAGAGAGAACATACAAACTGCACACATTTAAGTCGCTATACTTGCAAATATGCGCAGCGAGCACAGCAATATATGTTATCACACGCATTTACACGGACATGGCACAGAGATGGATTCGACACTTATTTCATACAGTACATAATTATAATAATATCAAGCACCAGACATCATGGAGATTTAAAATTACCTAATGAATTAATGTCATGAATGTGTATTATTTGAACAGAACCAGATACACCCGTCATGTTTACTATTGAAACAAGCAGATTGGTGTGTAGATTAATTTGATACTTGTTGTGAAGTTGTGGGACATTGCTGCGGATAGTTATGATTATATGTATAAAAGCTAAAATCACTTTGTTAGAACAATTAATGATACAGTGAACAGGGAACTGAAGCCAACCCTTTTTAGCAGTTTTCAGGGCTGGACCTGATCAGCATATACAAAGAGAATAGTAACTGAATCGTGCAGGAGAGACCCCTCCCCCAGGAACTAGTCACACAGGAAAGTAGTTCCTGGCTAGAGAAGAGGTCAGTGTTCAGTTGCTTGTGGTTTCAGAGGACAGATGTACTGTAGCTACACACAGCTACAAAGCTCTCAAAAGCATGGCTGGTTCATCACCAGGACTGAACACCTTACGAAGGCTAAGTATTGAATCCACATGGCTTAATGGCATAGAATAGTTTAAATATGTGTTTGAGGTAAAGTAGTTGTGAAATGATTGGTTTAGCATAGTTGGTTTGGAGATACAAATGGCTTAAGGTTAATGATGCTTGTGCAGTTGTGTGATTGTTGGGTGTTTGTGTTGATACTCTATGAAATCTGTAATGAATTGGAACAGTAGACAATCTGTAGCATAGCATTTCCTGGTATACATTTATGGATGGTGATTTATAACAGATTATAGTAGTTTTACATGATGCATCTTGCTGAAGGTTTGAAGTCAAAACATACTTCCTTTTGTTACTGTAGTCATGTGCTTGTAGCAATGGCAGGCTGATACTTGTGGTTACCTGGTGATCTGGTGTTGTGATGGTTCATATAACATGGACTGTATGCAATAAACTGAGTTTGTTTGGTATGTGAAATTGAATAAGATGGTTCTAGGAAGTTGGATTGGAATGTGGAATATAATTAGTTGGATTGGAATGTGGAATATAATTAGTTGGTTTGCAGAAGATGGCTGCTGCTGGGTGTTTTCTCCTCCCCCTTTGAACCATGTGTTGCAGTCTTTGGAATCATGGGAGTTTTTCCCAAAATGGAGTCTAGCTTCTGTCCCATGCGGTATTGTAGGGACCATTGTGTTGTTGCTGGGTGTTGTGTATATAGGGACAGCCAGCCTGGGTAAGAACAAGTATTCTCTCCACAAAGATTCTCAGCATTGACTAACTGCGCAGCGATTGTTTCTCACATGTGTAAGTTTCTCTGCAACCATATTGTCTTTATTGTTATTGCAAGCCACTCTCTCTCTCTCTCTCTCTCTCTCTCTCCCTCTCCTTCCCCTTAAAAGTACTTGTGTTTTTATTGTATTTTATGTGTAGTAACTTGGTTAGGAATTCTATGTTATGATGGTAGTGTATAACTTGTAATGTATATTCTTTTGCAATAGAACGTTCATTTAAGGTGTTAGAACCTGAGACCAGTATCTGTGTGTGTTCATTATATTTCTAAGTATTCTCAGAGCGTCACATACGCTCATACAGCTTTTAAGCTAACAAGGTTACACTGCATTACATCTACACATTATCACTGCACAAAGGTTTACATTATAAGTACATTCCTTAAGGTATAGTTATTCTAGTTTAATTCTGTAAGTATCTGCAACGCCTGTGTTCACACCCTGTGCACAGCGTCTGCTACGCTAAGGGCGTACCCTTGCGGTACTTTTTGCGCCAATTGCGTACTGTGTCTCCTAATCTTTTAGAGTGTTTTAAATAGGATAAATATATAGGCTTTATCACTGGCACTGTGGGGGCATCTGTATACCTGGCAATGTGAGGGGCATTTTTATACCTGGCACTGTGGGGGCATCTGTATAACTGGCACTGTGGGGACATCTGTATACCTGGCACTGTGGGGACATCTGTATACCTGGCACTGTGGGGTAATCTGTATACCTGGCACTGTGGGGACATCTCTATACCTGGCACTGTGGGGGCATCTGTATACCTGGCACTGTGGGGGCATCTGTATACCTGGCACTGTGGGGGCATCTGTATACCTGGCACTGTGAGGGGCATTTGTATACCTGGCACTGTGGGGACATCTGTATACCTGGCACTGTGGGGACATCTGTATACCTGGCACTGTGGGGACATCTGTATACCTGGCACTGTGAGGGGCATTTGTATACCTGGCACTGTGAGGGGCATTTGTATACCTGGCACTGTGGGGGCATCTGTATACCTGGCACTGTGGGGGCAATTGTGGATCTGGCACCGCACTATTGGGGGCATATGTGTATCACGTCCCATTTTAACTGGCCACACCCATTTTTTGGTGCGCGCGCCTGTACCTCTAAGGGGCAGACTTACTGGGGGGCAGGGTCATTTTTAAAGTTGAGAATTTTTGTATGGCCCCCGAAAGATTTTATAAATATCCAAATGGCCCTCGGTAGAAAAAAGTTTCCCCACCCCTGCTTTAGGCAATCTCAACCCTTTTTGAACCTTAATTCTTTGTAAGGATATTCATATGCCTATCCCAAGCATGTTTAAATTGCTCTACAGTCTTAGCCTCTACCACCTCTGATGGGAGGCTATTCCACTTATCCACTACCCTTTCTGTGAAGTAATTTTTCCTTAAATTTCCCCTGAACCCCCCTCCCCTCCAGTCTCAGTGTATTTCCTCGAGTTCTAATACTTCTCTTCCTTTGAAGAATGTTTCCCTCCTGAACTTTGTTAAGACCCTTGATATATTTGAAAGTTTCTATCATGTCCCCCCTTTCCCTTCTCTCCTCCAAACTATACATGTTAAGATCTTTTAGCCTTTACGGGTAAGTTTTGTGATGTAGGCCATGCACCATTTTAGTTGCCCTTCTTTGTACACTCTCTAATATATTTATATCCTTCTGGAGATATGGTCTCCAGAACTGGACACAGTATTCCAGATGGGGCTGTACCAATGACCTATACAGTGGCATTATCACTTCTTTTTTCCTGCTACTGAGTCCTCTCCCTATGTAACCAAGCATCTGACTTGCCTTTATCATTGCTTTGTTGCATTGCTTTGCTGCCTTCAAGTCACTTGAAATAGTGACTCCTAAATCCCTTTCCTCCTCAATAGTTTCCATTATAGTACCCTTGATACTATATTTAGCCTTTGGGTTTTTGAGACCCAAGTGCATGATTTTGCATTTTTTTTTGCATTAAACTGTAGTTGCCTCGTTCTTGACCATTTCTCAAGCCTACCTAGGTCATCAATCATTTGTTTTATACCTCCCGGAGTGTCTACCCGGTTGCATATCTTTGTATCATCTGCAAAAAGGCATACTTTCCCTTCAATACAATTTGCAATGTCACTAACAAAGATATTAAAGAGAACTGGTCCAAGTACAGATCCCTGGGTTACTCCACTGGTAACATTTCCCTCCATAGATTGCACTCCATTTATTACAACTGTCTGTTTCCTATCCTGCAAACAGGTTCTTATCCATTTAATTGTTTTATAATCCAACCCCACGCTTTCAAGCTTATTTAGCAGTCTGCGATTTGAGACAGTGTCAAATGCCTTACTAAAGTCTAGATATGCTACATCTACAGCTCCCCCTTGATTATTTTCGTCGCAGAGTCAAAAAAGTCAATAAGATTTGTTTGGCTTGATCTCCCACCAGTAAATCCATGCTGTTTTGGATCCTGTAAGTTGTTTGATTTAAGATATTCCATAACGCTTTCTCTTAATAGTTTTTCCATTACTTTCCCTACTACTGATGTAAGGCTTACTGGTCTGTAGTTACTTGCTTCTTCCTTGCTTCCACTTTTGTGCAGTGGAACTACATTTGCTCTTTTCCAGTACTATGGAATGGCATCTGTATTTAGTGACTGGTTAAATAATTCTGTTAAAGGTGTAGCCAGCACATCTTTTAGCTCTTTGAGTATTCTTGGGTTTATCCCATCTGGCCCCATTGATTTATCTACTTTTAGTTTTGAAAGTTCCGTTAGGACCTTCTCCTGTGTAAATGTACTTTCATCTACCTTATTTTTATGAATGTCCTTGCAACATAACTGTGGCCTCATCCCTTCTCCTTCTGTAGTAAATACTGAGCAAAAATAATTATTTAGGTGATCTGCTATTGCCTTGTCTCCCTCCGCCAAATGCACACTCTCTGTCTTAAGTCTTATTATTCCTCCATTTGATTTTCTCCTTTCACTTATATACTTAAAAAAAGTTTTGCCCCCTTTATCTACTGACTGGTCCATTTTCTCCTCAGCTTCTGCCTTTGCACCTCTGATCACTTTCTTAGCTTCCTTCCGTCTGTCAAGATACACCTCTTTGTCATTATTATTTTGAATCTGTATTTCCTAAAAGCCATCTTTTTTGCTTTCACAATAGTTGATACTTCTTTTGTGAACCACAGTGACTTCCTTTTCCTGGTGCTTTTCCTAACCCTTTTGATACAAAGGTCTGTTGCCTTTAGTATTGCACTTTTCAGTTTTTCCCACCTCTCCTGCACTCCTTCCAAGTTCCTCCAGTCCACCAATGAATCACTTAAACATCTCCCCATTTTTGCAAAGTCAACCTTTTCTAAAATCAAACACCTTTTTTTTGGGTGACAGGAGTTGGATCCTGTCTTTATCCTAAACCATACTGCTTGATGATCACTCGATCCCAGGTGCTCACCCACATATGTTGGATATCCTGTCACCATTTGTAAGAATTAAATCTAATATTGAGTCTTTGCGAGTGGGCTCCCTCACCAATTGCTTGAGAGATGCTCCCTGTAAGGAATGTAGAAATTTGCCACTTGTAGCTGAACTTGCAAAAGACTCCTCCCAATTTACATAGGGTAAATTAAAGTCTTCCATGGTTATGACTTCTCCCTTTAAAGCCATTTTAGTGATGTTCAACAATAGGTTCCTGTCCAAATCCTGCCCCTGGCCTGGTGGTCTATAGATCACCCCAATGCAAATAATGTCCTTCTCCCCGGTTTCTATGGTGACCCAAAGGGCCTCAGTTTTATCTTCAATATTTTGTATTAAAGTAGCATTTATGCTTTTTTCACATATATTGCTAACCCTATTCTTCCCATTCTATCCTTCCTAAATAACTTGTATCCTGGTATAGCTATGTCCCAGCCATGATTCTCATTGCACCATGACTCTGTAATTGCCCCAATATCCAGGTTATCCCTTGTCATTACCGCAATTAGCTCTAGAATTTTGTCTCCTAAGCTCCTAGCTTTTGTACACATAGCTTTAAGAATTTTGTCTGTGCATCTGTTATTAGTAGCCATGTCCACACAGTACAAAATAAATGACAAGTTTAAAGTTGAAATTACCTGTTTGATGATGTTGCTCAGTGTTTGGTATTATTATTATTATTATTTTTACTAGTCAGGAATCACACTCTGTCCTTTAACCATGACTACATCTCACTAAATGTAAAGATATAATACACCTGACCACAAATGGCCAAATGATCAAAAGAGGTAAACACCAGACAGCATACAATAATAAACTATGTTTCACTGAGCAACTTTCCCACACATGCAATGCCAATTACAAGCCAATCATTACATCAAAAAACATACATGAGTTTGAATAAGAGAGAACTGTAGTGAGCAGATTGGGGATGTCTTTTCATAGTTTACAAAGACAGATAACATTGGTACCTGTGAGAATTCAGATGTTTTTGGTAAGCTACAGACATAAATTTGAGTAGTTGCGGATGAAGTGGAAAGGTCTTGCAGCATTCCTAACAGATTAAGTTATAAGTGTCTGGGTTACTCAGACTGGAGTAGTTTGATGTGTAGAGGAATTGGACTCACATCTGTTTGAAAGCTGTCCTTCAGTGGTCCAGATTGTGGGTTGATTGTTGTCCTTCTGTTTACCTTCAGTTTAACGTCGGTGTAACGTTGAAATTATGTTTAAAATTGTAGTTATCCTTTGAATAATGGTGGTCATTCCGAGTTGATCGCTCGCTAGCTGTTTTTAGCAGCCATGCAAACGCTATGCCGCCTCCCACTGGGAGTGTATTTTAGCTTAGCAGAAGTGCAAACGAAAGGAAAGCAGAGCGGCGACAAAGTTTTTTTGTGCAGTTTTAGAGTAGCTCAATACCTACTCAGCGCTTGCGAACACTTCAGACTGTTCAGTTCCTGTTTTGATGTCACAAACACGCCCTGCGTTCGCCCAGCCACACCTGCGTTTTTCAGGGCACACCTGCGTTTTTTCGAACACTCCCTGAAAACGGTCAGTTGACACCCAGAAACACCCACTTCATGTCAATCATTCTGCGGCAGCCAGTGCGACTGAAAAGCTTCGCTAGACCTTGTGTGAAACTACATCGTTCGTTGTAGTAGTACATCGCGCATGCGCATTGCACCGTATACGCATGCGCAGAAGTGCCTTTTTTTGCCTCTTCACTACACAGCGAATGAATGCAGCTAGCGATCAACTCGGAATGACCACCAATGTCCTTTGAATTAATGGACATAAGCTTTCCTGATGCTCTTTAAGTAATGGGCCAAGCATGTGAACAGACTGATTACACCCAAACTCCAATGAACCATCCCCCAGCAATGGCTAGTCATAAAACAGTTTAAAGAAAACAAGCTAACATGCCAACCAACTGAGATTTATCAGAGTCATGCCCTCATTCTATACTCAGGAGATAATAGTCCAATTTATCAATAGCAACCCATTATGTGCAAAAGCAATCTAATATAAAAGCAGATGCCTTATGCCTATAGCAATGCTATAATTCTTAGCACCCAACTAACTAATTAGTATTTCAGTGCAATCAGTAGTGATAATCTGCAACTCTCATTTTCAATATACCTAGACAAGTATATATTCACAAGCAGTCATTTGAGTGAAATGTTCTGCAGGAGGGTAGTAGATGGAATTACCTAGACAAGTATATATTCAAAAGCAGTCATTTGGATGAAATGTTCTGTAGGAGGGTAGTAGATGGAATTACCTAGACAAGTATATATTCACAAGCAGTCATTTGAGTGAAATGTTCTGCAGGAGGGTAGTAGATGGAATTACCTAGACAGGTATATATTCACAAGCAGTCATTTGGGTGAAATGATCTGCAGGAGGATAGTAGATGGAATTACCTAGACAAGTATATATTCAAAAGCAGTCATTTGGGTGAAATGTTCTGCAGGAGGGTAGTAGATGGAATTACCTAGGCAAGTATATATTCACAAGCAGTCATTTGGGTGAAATGTTCTGCAGGAGGGTAGTAGATGGAATTATCTGTTGAAGAGAAGGAAGAAGGAGGAGTCACTTCACAATCAATATCAGTTGAAGATGTGACCAATATACCTAATAACGTCGGTGTAACGTCGAAATTATGTTTAAAATTGTAGTTATCTTTGAATAATGTCCTTTAAATTAATGGACACAAGACTTACGGCACTTCTCGCCCATTAAAGGTACGAGTAGGGGAACATATTAGAAATGTGAAAAAGGGTTTAGAAACCCATGCTTTATCTAACCATTTTAATTTATACCACAACAGTGATCCAAAACAGATTTTAAGGTTTGTCGGTTTAAAACGAGAAGAATGTAATCACCGCCAAAGAAATTTGTCCAAGCTCTTGGAAAAAACAGAGATGGAATTAATTTATAAATATAACGCTTTAACACCAAGTGGCATTAATTTAGACTTTGAATTGAAGTGTTTTTTGTGATTTTTTAGAATTTTACTTGTATATGACTTTGGTTGATAAAAATTCTTTCTATTTATGATTTTTTTATTTGTTTTATGATAGGATATCCACTTATTCTAAAAATCCATATGTCTGGTTTATCATGAACATTTATAAAGGAAGTTGACCATCGTCTATAAGGAAGGCTGAAGTACCTAACCTTAATGACTGTTGTCTACTATAGTGACTATAAACTATGAGACTGCTTTATAACGGGACATAGAGACACTACCGATCAGCAACACGATACCAGAAGTGATGTGTCGCCACATTTATTTTACATGTTTGGGACTTTATTATTTTATTGTATTTTATCGATTATTTATTGATATATGAATGTTTTTTCAGGGTTTATTACTGTTAAGGTCAGTTAGACAGACCCGGAAGTAACGCGGCGGCATGTACACAAGTCCCGTGTTTTGTTTGTTCAGTTACCTAGCGACAGGATAGTTGCCGTGTTACTAAGACACGGAAGTCATAAGATGGCTTTCATAAGAAGCTCTCTGTGGTTTGTTATTCTGGTTACCTAGTGACGGTACTCTACGGTTGTGACTGGCGCCCAAGATGGCTGCCTCACCTTTTGTATGCTCCTGATCATCTCCATAAAACAGCTTAAATTCACCACAACTGACCTATGAATCATCATAAATATCCAAGGACTTTCCTTTAACTTGTACTACTCTACGCGGACATTTCATCAAAACCAACGGATTGCATTCCTGCGCTGAGATACACACTGGATTGAATCCTGGACTGAATTCTCTGCATATCTCCACTGAGAAATCCTTCAGTTTAGCAGCTGCTGTACTCTGCATTGGACATTACCCAGATAAGGTACTGTGGATTACAACCTATCTTTGGCTACATCCAGCCCCTCACTTAGACATCATCCACCTCTGTTCTCTGAGCAACAAATAACTGACTTATTGCATTAATCTACTAATATCAGTATATTCAGGCTCTGAATTGCTGAAGGCTCACTGTTTAAAATTCAGGATCCATTTCCAGGACACGTTATCACTACCCCCACAAAAAAAAAATCTACTTCAAAGGCCTCTCACACTGAGACTTTTCACACCTACACAGTAGGAATTGGCTTCTAACACCTTTCCAAAAGACTGCCTATCCTAGGATAATTGACTAAATCAGCAGTTATTTTATTTATTACTTGCTTCAAATATACCCAATAGGTTATAGCAATAACTTTGTTCATAATCCCATTATAATTTTGGATCACATACCGAATTGGGGGAAAACAAAACACAAAAAGGAAAAAAAAAAAAAAAACACTGCTTTCTCTCCCTCTCTCATCATCATATGCAGCTCAAACTTATAGTAATCTGTCATTGATGACCAAATGTATACGTATTGCTCCAGCTTCATTCTTTCACTCCGCCCACCACGTTCTGCAGTTCCTATCACACCATCACAGGCTTCGATTCTCCAATCCCTTGGCATTTTAAAAAGAAAACACAGGCGCATTCGTGGGAAGCGAGCAGGCCGGAAATGTATTTCCCCCGGTAACCATCTAAGTCCTTTGCCCACTTGCTCACCCCCATACTCAAAGAACAATCAAATAGAAGTGATACCCAAAAGACGGCCCTGTGTTTGGAAGGACAGAATTGTCAACTCTCACTTTGTGACCCCCATACCCAGAGCTCCTGCACTTAACATAAAGAAAACTGAAGGCCCTCTGGTATGCCCAATCAGGTCAGTCCTTTGTAATGCCAGATCTATAAGAAACAAGACTGCAACAATTGCTGACCTTATTGAATCTGCAGATCTAGCCTGTATTACAGAGACCTGGCTAGATGAAAATGCAGCACCTATATTGGAGGCTGCAGTACCAACAAACTACTCTGTCATCCACAACCAAAGACTGGACTGCATGGGTGGCGGAGTGGCTATCTGCTTCAAAAAAGAACTTAAACTTAGGGTCCACCCTATTGAAACTACTCGCTCATTCGAGTGCATTGCTGCCTGGAGTTCGACAGGATTAGGTTTCAGAGTACTTCTCATTTACCGGTCACCTGGAGATGGAAAGATATTTCTACAAGAAATTGCAGACACTGTTGCTGGCCTGGTTCTGGAACATCAAAGATGGCTCATCCTCGGGGATTTCAATGCATGGGTGGACGATGAGCTCTCACGCCTTGGCCAAGACCTCCTGTGCACAATGAATGGTCTGGGCTTCACACAGGTCATTCCCTCTGCCACACATAAAAGTGGTCACACTCTCGACCTTGTCTTACAGATTGGATTAGAAGTCACTGACCTAAATATAAACCCAGTCATCTGGTCAGACCACTACTCCCTCTGGTTCTCAGTTGCAACCCCTCAAATAAGATCTCTGCCCGTGGAGTTGACCAGGTATCGTCCAAGGAGGGCTATGACTCCCCAGGCTCTTGCAGCAAATCTGGATCTCTCTGCTATACTGGGTGCCTGTGAAGATCCCTGTTCCCTAGTCCATTATTATAATAGGGATGTTATGGCTGCAATTGATATTATCGCCCCTGTGCGTTTAAGACAGGGATGGGGAACCTTCGGCCCTCCAGCTGCTGTTGAACTACACATACCAGCATGCCTTGTTACAGTTTTGCTATTTGGCCATGCAAAAACTGTTGCAAGGCATGCTGGGATGTGTAGTTCAACAACAGCTGGAGGGCCGAAGGTTCCCCATCCCTGGTTTAAGACCTCGTAAACCACAACGTCAAGCTCCATGGTTCGACAACAGTGTTAGTAAGCTCAAGAAAAGGGGGCGTAGACTGGAAAGACGATGGAGGAAGACTAACCTAGTGGATGACAAAATAAAACTAATAAAGCATAACAAAGAATATCAATCGACAATCACTCGTAAGAAAGCACAGTTCCTTTCAAATGAGATCACAGCAGCAAACAATAGGCCAGCTCAACTTTTCCGCACAGTGGAGAAGCTTTGCAAGCCAGCATGCCTCCAGACTGATTAGACCCTCTCCCCGGCAAGATGCAACGAGTTTGCAAACTTCTTTGCAGATAAAATATCCACCATCCGGGCTGGAATCTCCACAGTGCCATCAGAGGAGTGCCAAACTACAAAGCCTGCCAATATAAGCTACCTGCCTTCATGGACCAGCTTTGACCCAGTGGATGTAAAGGACACTGCTGAAATTGCTCGGATTTTGCGTCCCACCACCTGTGATCTGGACCCAGCCTCAACCAAGCTTCTAATAGGTTGTATGGATATAATTGGTCCTGTCTTTACAAAAATTGTTCAATGCTCTTTGCAGACAGGCATTTTTCCTGGACCCCTAAAGGAAGCAATTGTTAGACCGCTTCTTAAAAAACCTAATTTAGATCCTGACTGCATGACCAACTACAGACCGGTATCAAACCTTCCTTTCCTAGGAAAGGTTATTGAGAAAGTTGTTGCAAATCAACTGGAAACCCGCCTGACAACCGATGATATTTATGATCCATTTCAATCAGGATTCAGGAGAAGATATAGCACTGAAACAGCCCTGGTGTGTGTGTTAAATGATCTTCTGATGGCAAAAGACAGAGGTGACTGTTCAATATTAATCCTTCTGGATCTCTCGGCAGCATTTGATACCGTGGACCATGGGCTTCTGATTGAGCGACTGATACATTTCTGTGGTCTGGATGGCACATTCCTAAGCTGGTTCAAATCATTTCTCACAGGCAGGTCACAGAGAGTATCATCTGGATTATACTCATCACCACCAGTGCCATTGCCATGTGGTGTCCCACAAGGTTCTATACTATCCCCCATGCTTTTTGCAGTATACATGCTCCCATTGGGCAAAATAATCAGGCGCCATGGCCTGGTCTACCACTGCTATGCAAATGATACACAACTGTACTTGTCCTTTGCTCTGGGCACTGATAACCCAATAGCAACCCTAAATGGCTGTCTAGCTGAACTACAGGAGTGGATGAGCGCCAGTTGGCTGTGACTGAACCCGGATAAAACAGAGGTCCTTATGATACGACCGCAACATCAAAGGACAAGACTGCAGCATAGCCAACCAACTGGACTTACACTCGGGGATTCAGAATTACAGACCAGTGATCATGTGCGGAATCTTGGCGTTGTCCTGGATGGTGGCTTGACACTTAAACATCAGATATCAGCCACAATCAAATCCTCATTCTTTCACCTGAGGAACATAGCCAGAATCAAGCACTTAATTCCCTCAGATGATATGCCAAAAGTCATACATGCATTTGTATCCTCTCGTTTAGACTACTGTAATGCCCTCTACCTTGGTCTACCAGCAAAAGAATTGCACCGCTTACAGCTGGTGCAAAACACAGCTGCCAGGCTATTAACCAACCAGCCCCGTTCTAGCCACATAACACCCATCCTCTACTCCCTTCACTGGCTGCCTGTAAGATGGTAAATCATCTTCAAGATTGGCTTACTGAGTTTCAAAGCATTACATGACCAAGGCCCAAGGTACCTGAAACAGCTTCTGACCCCATACTGCCCCACTCGATTACTGCGATCTGTAGATGAAGGACTTTTAGCAGTACCTAGAATCTACCGTAATTCATCTGGGGGTCGAGCTTTTAGTCATGCGGCTCCGACTCTATGGAACTCACTTCCCCGAACAGTGCGAGAGGCCCCAACTATAGAATCCTTCAAAAGTAGACTCAAGACTTTTCTGTTTACTCAAGCATTTCCATAATGTCCCTTTAGTATCTTCATGCTTCTGTATTTTATGAAAATGTACTTCATTATTTTCTGTACTATATTATGCTATGTATCTGTTAAGCTCCTTGAGTCCTATTGGAGAAAGAGCGCTATATAAATAAAATTATTATTATTATTATTAAGTGACGTTACGTGCACACGTAACTTCCGGTGACGTATGTCCCCATATGCGAGAGATCTGTTTTATTACTCCATTGAAAATAGGAGGAAATTAGTACTTATTAAGGATTGGAAGTTTGGTTTCAATTGATAGAAAACAAAATAATTCTTTGTTTCTATGTAAACTCTTCGTTTCTATACGAGATTAGTCTTCTCCATAGCAACTAGAGTAAACACATGAGGGCAGCCATGTTTTCACAGGTGCTTTGTATTTGTAATCAGGGATAGGATTGGAGGTGTGACGCTTAAAAGGATTGTTAGACGGAAGTACTAGCACACATACCTTGAAAAAGAACCCAGGAAGGGTTTGAAACGCGTTGGTGCAGCGGGGGTGCTATCCGCAGTGGTGATCAGAGGAACTGAATACCTGTATCCAGAGTATCGCTTACCCGGGAGCCTTCCTGGAATTGATAACATCTACTTGAGAACTTATATGGTTCTCAGACTAGCCGGTAATTATTTCATTTTCACCATTTAAGGATATCACCGAATGCTGAGTGTGCTTTTTATACGAAAGTTCCAGTCTAAGGACTTTGTTTTATGTGATTTTTATGTGATTTTTATGGAGTTTTTGTCCTACATGTTATGTGTTAATAAATGAACGTATTACACGAGAATCCAATACTTTTATATTTTTTATGATCATCGTGACTGAGGTGCTGGGAACAGGGAAGAGTCCTAGAAGATAGAACTACCCAAAGAGAGGAGATACATGCTGGAATACTCTTTAACTACAAGAACGTAACTACCACTCTGTGACATCTATCCAGTTATTTATGTTAAACTTATATTTAGAGAGCACCTTCTTGTGATTTTTGCATACTCTTTCTTTGACAAGCCTTACGACACAAGCCTTCCTGATGCTCTTTAAGCAATTTAATTGCAGTCGCAGCAATTGTGGACGATGCCCTGCAGCCACAGCTAGGCTGCATATGCAGGATGTCCGCCGCCATGTTTTAGATTGGAGCGGCTGCGTGTTACATCACGCAGTCGCCCTGCAGACGCCACCGCCCAGCCCCCGTTTTACCTGCGCCACCTTCAGCTTGTCAATCAGGCAGAGGCTCTGCACCCACTGCATCCCAAATGCATTTGCACTGCTGCCGCTGCCGGGATAGTTGTGGTCGCATTGCTGAATAACCCCCTCAGACAACTGAGGTTTGCGACATTTGTACATCTGTGTGAAAGTGACTCTGAATCTGTGTAAGAAGGGCTCTGATGTTAACAGCCACAGCTTTTTCTTACGCCAAGTTCTGTTGTGCGTCATCTGTGACTTTGCACCATTGGCATATTTATAATGGGCGCAGTGCACACCCTGCACCAATTATTTTTAATACTTTACCTCCAGAGTCCTGCGGCGCAGCAGCAGCGCTGAAGAAATAACTGGGAAAATGGAGAAGCGCAATTTTGCCATTGTTTCGTGCATGCGCAGTAGTGACCCTAGTGCCCAGAGCTACAGCGCTGTTGGCTAGAGAGGAGGGGGACCAGACGGAGCCTAGACATGTGCCTCCTCCTCTCTAGATACACCCCTGCTTTGCACACGTGTAAAACCAATTACTGTGCAGTTAAAGTTGCAGCCCAATGTTTGTAGTACACTGTGAGGGATTTTAGCTGCATCTGTGATGCAACTGAGACACACCATATAAAGAAAAGTACAGTATGCTACTCCTCTCGGAGCATCTCAGTTATGGGCGTCTTGTGACATGTGGCATAAAGACGCTCAATGTATGAGCACATATCTGTACCAGGTGATTTACTTTGTAGATTGATTACTAACAGTACAGATGTAGCCATGCTCATCCATCCCGCGATGGGCGTGATTAGTGTGCCCTGGCCTATGATGCGCATGTGCACACCATAGGCTTTAATAGTGCGCACAACGGCTGAAACAAGTCGCAGCATGGCATATCAGGCAGCATGCCACAATATGTATGCCCATGCATACACATCACGGCAATGATGAGCGGAGATACATCTGTATATTGGACAGATAATTACCTGACTATGCTGCCCCCTGATTTCTTTGCTATAGTTCTCAATTACAAAGCATCAGGGTCAGACAGTTCTCCTATACAAGCAGATTGGATCCTTTTTTATTCTCAAGTATCTTGATAATTTTGTCCAATTAGTGTCTGGGGAGATATCACTCCCTTCCATGACAGAAGCATTCATTATTGTAATTCTGAAAACTGGCAGACATACAATACCCGGAATCGTACCAGTCTATCTCCCCACTAACTACAGATGTTAAAAAATTGACAAAGGTCTTGTCACCAGCATAGGTGCTGAAATGGAAAGAGGGGGGGGGGGGGCAAGGGGGCAGCTTGCCACCCTCAATCATTTTAGAGGCACCAGTCAATACTGTTGGCAGAGCGGTGCTCTGCACTGTCTCCGTCACATAGTACAGAGCCAGCTGACACTAGGACCAGCCGGGGCTCTCACAGGAGGTCCGTTCTCCAGCAGACCCTACTGTGCACGTGCAGCCATGCCATGGTTCTCTCTCCTCCGGCTTACACTAGTAATGGATGCACCCCATAATGCCCGGACACTGCTGCACCTTTTCTGGCTCCAGATAGATCCCCTAGTGCCTACGCAACATCCTTAAATGCAATGATTAGCACCACATCAAAGCTGGAGATGGGCTCACTTGAAAACACTTTGAAGTGAAACCAAGCAGCTGTACCTGCAGCATTGATGAACTACAGTAGGTGATCTATCTTTACTACAGAAGAAAGGGCAATGCATCCACAGTGCAGAAAGTCTGAAGCATTTGAGCAATCATTCATTTATCCTACCACTGCTATATACAGTATACCATATATACCACCATCACATAGATGCCCAAGCACCCTACTGTCCTGAGTCTAGAGCCTGATGCTGAATTCTACACCAGACACACTACAATGCTCAGTAAACCCCATACACTCCAGGCTGCCTCTGTAAAGCTCCTGCTGGTGAGTTCCATGAATTTCTACTGTTTAACCCCTGCCTCACTGAGGGGGCAATCTTCAGTGATTTAGGGGATCCCAGAGAGAGAGAGAGAGAGAGAGAGAGAGAGACAGCTTGTGCAGTCAGTGGTAGTTGCAGCCATCTTCAGGGACAGTTGGCAGCTGGGCAGCAGCCATCTTAGAAGGACACAGAGCAGCAACTTGGAGCAGAGGCAGCTGGTTGTGTATGATGGGAGTGCTGCATAGCTTATGGAGAGCCAGCTTTTATTCCCGGTGACCGGAGATCATCATTGTAGCAGCCAATTGGTAATACCATCCTACTGTGGGGATTCCACTGCTTCCGGTGGCATTTGCTGACAGTCATCTAACAGGGCAGAACAGTGATGGGCTCTACTGACTGTGTGTTTTGGAACTAGTCCACGCAGCCTACCCTCCCTTTTGAAATACAGCCCTGGAGGTGGCCCTGCTTGGAGTAACAGACACTAGGAGGAACAGAGACAGTATCTTGCTGCAGCTGCAGACAGAGGTCAGCTCACAGTTGTTAACTGAGGCTAACCTAACCCTTGTAACACAGGTCAGTAACACTGCTGCACTAGCCACATATCACAAGCTTCCTCAGGGACAAAATACAGTTTAGCTGCTTACATGGCATCTTAGCTCAAATGCTACAGACAAGCATAGTTTTGGGACATAAAGCTGCATACTGTAAGTACTTTATAAATGCAATTCCAATCAGCAGCTCCTTTCATCCAAGGACACCACTAATTGACCACTACAGTTGTTAATCTACAGTTAAAGGAGCATCAGCATTGCAGGGAGCAAAGCGATACAGTACTCGGCTCTCTAGAGACCTGCAATTTATAGATGTCACTATTCCTCAGCTATACAGGGAAACTGTTGGCTAATGACAGAAGTTATACGGTGGCAGTTACAGGGTAGCAAGGCTGTCTGACTGAGCTGAAGACAGTGATATATTTCAATATAATAAAACTAGACCCTGCTCTTTGTATTTTAGTCAGTCTAGTTCTGCAAGACCTACATGTGGCTGAAGAACACTGAAGAATGAAGACTGTAGAATGATTACGTGGTAGACGTGACTGTAGAATGCTGAAGACTGCAGACTAAAGACTGAAGAATGATTGCTTGGCAGATGTGACTGAAGAGCACAGCTCAGAATCCAGGAGTCCCTCTTCAACCGTTGGACACCTGAGGTCTCCGCACAATGATCGGCCTGGCTGCGAATGGCGGGACTGGAGCGACAATGGCAGCTACAAAGCAGAAGACTATGGGGTGTCTAAATGGCAGGACGAGGAACCTCTGAAGTAGCAAAACCACAGGAGAAAGCCTGAGCTGGAGTACCTGCACAAGGCAGCAACATAAAGCACTGGCAGCATTTGGACCAGAACTGATCCTTTTTAAAAGGGTGCTTGTTCAGAATTGGCTGACTGCACAGGAAACCCAGACCATTGGTCACAAGGAATTGGTCTCCAAAATGGCGGCTCGCAGTAACGCGGACAAGTGAACACTGCCTCACCTGCTTGGCTCCGCACCTTCTGCACACCAGAAACCATGCCAGACACCACCGCCAGACCTGCCAGTCCTAACCATGAATCGCCCCTGCCCTCCACCGCCGCAGCACCGACAGACTGTTAAAGGGCAGACCCCGGGATCTGCCAGCGGAGGTAAGACCCCGGACCCTGACAGGAGACTTGTAGGAGAGTATTATTATGTGTGTGGATTCCAGTTTTTGCAGTATCTTGTAAATATGACTGTATTTTAGGTATGTTTACATTTTTAGATGTAATTTAATCTTTGACAGACTGCACTGTAACATGATCTTGAGTCGAAACATAATGAATATGGGGAAAAAAAGGACAGTTCAGAGAGTCAAGGATGACACCACCAAGACAGCAATCTTGTGGGGTTTATTGTAGAGAGTTAATAACAGTTCAGATCGGGCATTCAGTGACACGGACCAATATAGATAGTGATAATACATCTGGGGAAGAACATTTGTCCACCTAGACTGATTATAAAGTGATTCAATCAATAGTCTGTACCAATAATATAAGACACTTTTTTAATCCTCCAGATTCTGGAGACTGTCGCTGTACAGATTAAAACAGGCAGGGGAAAAGCGAAACAACAGACTCTACTGAATGTGATTACTTTGGCTTCCAAGTACCATCCAGATCAGATGCAAAAGAACAACAAGCTAAAGAAAGAGCTCTAGTCTGTGGTTAGGTCGTAGTGGACAATGGAGGACAAAGACTTCATTCACAGGATGTTGGTGGTTGACATTGACAGGACACTGACCATCCCTAAGAAAAACAAAATTAAGAATTTAATTGATAGTATTTATAAGTATGAAAAAAGAAATGTAAAGATAGAGTAGCCAATGCATGGAAAATAACAATTGGTCTAAATATTTGGACAACCAAGGGATTTACTGCTTCCTACCTTGCTATAAGTGCATGTTACTTTTGCACTTTGCAGAATCAACCTGAACACAAATTACTCAGTCTCGAAGCGATCTCTCATCCACATACTGCTCATTCCAGCAAAGCTTGTGTTGATCAGTGCACTGAAATGTTGGGAATACCAGAAAACAAGATTCTTACAGTCATCACAGATAATGGGAGCAACATGGTTGCTGCAATCAGACTGGAAGAAGAGGAAATAAGCTCTGCAGATTCAGAAGAGGAAAAGGAAAGTGAGGGAGAACATGAAAGAGAGGAGGCAAGGTAATACTGTTAAATTTATTACATTTCAAATAAAAATTCATAAAAAAACAAAAAACATTTTCAATAAAATAATAATTAAGTCCTTTGTTTGTCCTCGGTCTGTTTCTCAGGTATGGAGGCATTATGGAGCGGACACCCTGTTTTGTTTACACATTACAGTTGGTAATCACCATGGTCCACAAAGAAGTCTCTGTTGCACGTCTCTTGGAAAAGGTGACAGCAGTTGTCAAACAGTTTTCCAGGTCTTCAGTTGCAATGGAGAAACTTTGCCAGCTCTGTGGACTTACTCTAATTAAACATTGTGACAAGATGGTCCAGCACCTTTCAGATGGTTTCACACCTTCTTCAGGTTGAGGATTCTATGGTCCAAGTTGCAGATAAGATGGGTTGGGATTGTCTCCTGCCAAGTGGGTGGATGAAGCTAACTGCTGTATGAGATCTCTTGCTGCCCTTTGCTGGCCATACAAAGAAAACACTTCAAAGGGATACAATGGGGGGAATTCAATTCTTTGAAAAGTCGATTGGGTGTCTGTATTTTCCTGTATGTTAGATAGGAAAAATCAGACACTCAACTGACTTTTCAAACAATTGAATACCCCTCCCCCAATGTCTCTGTCTTTAACATATTTAAAGAAAAATAGTGTTCTTGATATTTGCAGAAAATAAATTGACCTGCTGTGAAATAAATATCATTGTATATTGCACTTGTTTGTTCTAACAAACTTAAGGCATTAATTTGTAAATGATATATGGGAGTACTACAGTACAGCCTACTGAGACTTGTTGACTAAACACATAGTTAAAGTATACAAACTTCTCAAGGGAATTATAGAGAAATTTTCTTCAGCAAAATCCATTACAGTGTCATTAAACGGTTAAGTTATGACTAAAACATTGACTAAAATGTTAACTGAGATCCACTAACCAAGGGGTCTATTTACTAAGCCTTGGATGGAGATAAAGTACCAGCCAATTAGCTCCTAACTACTATGTCACAGGCTGGGTTTGAAAAATGACAGTTAGGAGCTGGTTGGTTGGGACTTTGGGGGATTTGTACTAAGCAGTGATAAAAGTGCAGAAGTGAGCCAGTGGAGAAGTTGCCCACCGCAACCAATCAGCTGCTCTGTATACTTTTACAATATGCAAATTATAAATGTTACATCAATGCTGGTTGGTTGCCATAGGCAACTTCTACACTGGCTCACTTCTCCACTTTTATCATTGCTTAGTACATCTCCCCCTTTATCTCCGTCCGCTTTATCTCCATTCAAGGCTTAGTAAATAGACTAAAACAAAGCAAAACAAAAAGACTAAATGTGACTGTAAATTTAGTCCAATTTTAAGAAAGCGACTAAGACTAACTCTAAATTGAAAATCCTTGCCAAAATTAACACTGGACCCATGGTATCTTAATTCTGCTTAAATCTGTTGTGTCACCTGCACCAATCGTGCCGTCTGTGGCCAGCATAATAAACCCTACTGGGCAGAAAAGCAATGAAGAACACCACTTCATTCATTATATAACTGTGTTAGAGGCAATCTCCAGCATTATTTTTCATATTTGGCTTATATTGCAATTATTCCCTGGAATCCAAACCACTCTGAACTTATGGAGTCCGAGTCTATCTGCACCACGGTTCGGGTGTTCTCACCAGACTCGGATTCCAGATCGAGGCCTAACATCATCTTCCTGGCGTTGGATACTCACAGGTTTTGGATTCCATATAAGGAACTGCAGCAGGGACTTGGCGTCATTTCATTGCAGTCATGCTGCTGTATTCTGCTCTCTGCTCTGTGTTATCCTTCCAAGTGGCTGCACAAGTGCTGTCACTGTGTCCATAAGGGGCTGTATTGCTGTCACTGTATTCATCTAAGGGCTGTGCTGCTGTCACTGTGTCCATCTAAAGGGTTATGCTGCTGTCAGTGTCCATCACTCTGAAAATCATTTGTACAAAAGTTCTTTAAAAAGACACTAAAGGGGGCATTCAATTACTCCCCTGTAAATTACTGCGGAAGGGTTAAAGTTGACAGTAGATTAAAGAAAGTACTTATAGATCTGTTCTTGTTCATCTTACAATCTATTCCCAGCAAACGCGACTCATTTACCACAAATAGAGTGTCCTCATGTGTGTATGTGCACCGTCGATCTATAGGATCGCATGATGTGCACGCTCCCGCAAGCAGGCTGCAGCTTGCTGCGGCTAGTCGCAATTGAAATGTGGCTACTCGCAGGACCCATTTGCGGGTAAGATCGCCCCAGGCACATCTGTATATGAATTTTACATTTTAGTTTTAGATATATTGATCATATGGTAAGATATCCCACTGCACAATCGGATACATCGGGGCAACCATCAGGACACAATCGGGTACATCAGTACAATCATGGACAACAAATACTTAAAATAAAAGCGTTAACATGTATCTGCTATGGCGGAAACTTAATTGCTATTAGCCGACAGTTTATTACATTTAAATGTAGGACAAACTTTTACATGTCCTTTCTGTTATTCATGCAAAAGTAAGACGATTCTGCTTCACTATATCAGCAAATAAGTTTCTTATTTTTCCATCAATATTACGAGCGTCTACTGTCAGAAATCCATCACATTTTTGGAGCTATTAATAAAAGGAACGGTAATCAAGGTAATCTATATATATGACATTTGTAGCCATACATTCATGCTATATAAATATGGCTAAGAGGACACAGCAGGTGAATAACTAATAACTTACTGCTGCTGCAGGATTTCTGTGAACAGCAAGACCCACTTATACTGCTCTAAATTTAATGAAAGGTCACTACACTCATCAACGTATAAATAATTCAAAGGTCTGCAATTCAGTAACATACCACGTATGGGATTGTATAGAAGACTTCTTCCTAATTGTACAAGCTTGCTACAACAGAGATATACTTTGTTTTTTTAATTACAGCAATTAAACTTTCTTTGGGAACAAATAACTCTATAATATTTTTAGCTTTATGTTCTATATCATGGGGATTTGGCCTTTTGGGTAGATGTTTATAGTATATTTGGGCTTGTCTTTTAAATGGATTGGCCATGCTACTGAATAGGTTAAACTGTAGGGTAGAGGATTATGACAGCATTACTGAAAACATCAATGCACCCTTACATTAGCATGTCAAAGTAAGACACAATTTGGGCAGTCCACAAATGTCACCAACAAGCATTCTCTTATCCTGCACATCAGGGGAGACATAATAAAGTACCCTAATAAGCCAAGGCTCCCTACAGAGAGGGGAGTGTGACACACATTGAGTGCACACTGTTTCTGATCATCTGTTCCTTTTTTTGGCTATTAGAAAGTTAGCTGTACACAAGGCTACATTCAGTCAGCAATTATAACAGCATATGGAAGTTTCAAGCCAGCTGTGTGTTCAAGGACTTGTTCATTCTCTTTCTCCAGATTTTATGACAGTAGATTGTTGAAAACAGACATTAAGAAGAAGCCCCCTCTTATTCAGAGAATCTATGACACCGACTCCATTGCAGATGTCCCCAACCTACTGACATGTAGTCGGTCAATTTACTGAGCAGGGTCTCCGTAGGAGTCATTGCAATGGCCTGCAGCTAAATAGCTACACATTAATATATGAGACAGCAGTGGGATGCAGATCTCTCAATGGAGAGCTATGGCACTCTGAGCAGGACAACACATGACCTTAAGTGCCAGAGAAGGGATTGGTCAAGTTGGCAATATATACTTTGAGGCAGAGCTTTGTCTGAGTCAACCAGATAATTGATGATGATGATCTAAGGTCTGAAAGAAATAAAGAAAGGCAGAAGGGAATGAGTTAGAACTATAAGTTCTCCTAATCAGGTCCTGTGTGTGACATAAATGCAATTGAACAAGGAGGTTAAAAAGTTTAGACTCCCTCCCCCCTGAAATAAAATGGCGCTGACGTATATACATAAAATCACAAAGACTCTAGAACCATGCCAGAGTCTGCTCATGAATACAGCGCCAGAAATATGGCACTGATAAAATCACCAGTATAAAGGTGTGGGAGGTTGGCAGGATTGGCAGCTATGTAAATGCAATGGATGCAGGGTGTGCAGTGTACACCTCCCTTAATTGTGAACACACAATCAGATCGGCCAGGCAACATTCTCTACCTGCTTCCAAACCTGCAGCCAGACAGTGAATGGCTGTCAGCATGGTGATTGGTGGGTAGTTGAAACTATCCATCAATCAGAGTGCTGACGGCCATTCACTGTTTGGAAGCATATGGAAAGAAGGTGCGGGACCGCAGGAGGGGTAAATTATTATTTTTTAATTTGGGGTCTGATTTTGGGCATGAGGATTGTCAGATCTGGGGTCTGCTTTTATTAATTTTGGAGGCCTTTTGTGCATCCAATCTGGGTTCTGCTTTTTATTAATTGGGGACAGGGGGTAGTGGGTGTCTGCTCTAGTGTATGATTGTGTGTGTGTGTGTGTGTGTGTGTGTGTGTGTGTGTGTGTGTGTGTGTGTGTGTGTGTGTGTGGTGGGTGTCAGAGGGTGTCTGATCTGTGGTTTGATTTTATAAATGGAGGGGAGGGGTAGCAGGTAGCTGATCCTAGGGGCCCCAGTACATTGCTTTGCCCAGGGCCTACAATGCTGCTAAGATGGTCCTGGAGGGAGGGGTCTTGGCAGGGGTTCCACGTCAGTTTCACTACTTACTTATAACAGTTACAATTATTTCACATACAGTAATGTAAAAGGACTCATTAGTCCTCAGAAGAGGCATCATCTATATACTGCTCTGGAATTCTCTAAAGGAGATTTGCTATTTTTACAAAAAAACACACTTCACAATGCCTCTACCCTAAGCTTAGCTCTCTGGCGTATCCACATACATTCCATGAACATGATGCTCGACAAAAGAAGCAAGGAGTTGCGATTTATTTTTTCCATATTACCTTTGAACTACTGGTGTCCCAACAGTATAAGGAAGGTAGATTTTTACCTAGAGGTAATTTGAACAAAACCATCTCCACATTAATAAATATATTGGCACCAAATCAAAACCAAGATATTTTTTGGATTAGAGTTAGTAACATACTTTCCAATGTCCGTAGAGGTGAAATTATTATGGCATAGGACTTCAATATTGTTTTAAAAAGTGCATTGGATTGATCTTGCCCTGTGGATGGTGTTGACTCTTGAAAAGCAAAAGCACTGGCAGACTTTATTAAACTCAATCTTCTATGATACCTGGAGAGTCAAGAAACCTTCAACAAGGAATAAACAATGGGGTTTTTTTGAGCGTTCATAAGTCTTATTCAATGTTCGGTATACTCACGTTCAGCCATGCCTTTGCTCTATAACAGGTTTACCCCATGACCGACATGGTCTGATCATGATTAAATCTCAACAGACATTACTGATCTAACATCCTGCTATTTCATTTCTACTTAGAGGCATAATGACACACTACATCATGGCACTGCCCATCATATGCAAATTCAGTCTCTTCTTGCTGACTAATTTCACCTTAATGATTCCTCTATAACCTCTCCTAAGGTTGTAACACATTCACATGCTATTTTGTAATTGCCTCTTTTACTCCTGTACCCATCCTCTCCTCTCCTCTCTTCTGATCATTCCTGTATAAATTTGGAGATTTGCTATGATATGGTATTGTGAATACATTGTTCTTCCCTCTACTGTTTATTGTGTTTCATGTGTTTTAAATATTGTACGCAATGTGTAGGAATTGCAACCATTTTAACACACAGGCCCGTATTTATCATGCCTTGGAGAGGGATAAATTGCACAGTGATAAAGTACCAACCAATCAGCTCCTAAGTGCATGTTACAGGCTGTGTTTGAAAAAATAAGATTTTACTCACCGGTAAATCTATTTCTCGTAGTCCGTAGTGGATGCTGGGAACTACGTAAGGACCATGGGGAATAGCGGCTCCGCAGGAGACTGGGCACAACTAAAAGAAAGCTTTTAGACTACCTGGTGTGCACTGGCTCCTCCCACTATGACCCTCCTCCGAACCTCAGTTAGGATACTGTGCCCGGAAGAGCTGACACAATAAGGAAGGATTTTGAATCCCGGGTAAGACTCATACCAGCCACACCAATCACACCGTATAACTTGTGATACTATACCCAGTTAACAGTATGAAATATAACTGAGCCTCTCAACAGATGGCTCAACAATAACCCTTAGTTAGGCAATAACTACATACAAGTATTGCAGACAATCCGCACTTGGGATGGGCGCCCAGCATCCACTACGACTACGAGAAATAGATTTACCGGTGAGTAAAATCTTATTTTCTCTGACGTCCTAGTGGATGCTGGGAACTCCGTAAGGACCATGGGGATTATACCAAAGCTCCCAAACGGGCGGGAGAGTGTGGATGACTCTGCAGCACCGAATGAGAGAACTCAAGGTCCTCCTCAGCCAGGGTATCAAATTTGTAGAATTTTGCAAACGTGTTTGCCCCTGACCAAGTTGCAGCTCGGCAAAGTTGTAAAGCCGAGACCCTTCGGGCAGCCGCCCAAGATGAGCCCACTTTCCTCGTGGAATGGGCTTTTACTGATTTAGGATGCGGCAATCCAGCCGCCGAATGCTCCAGCTGAATTGTGCTACAAATTCAGCGAGCAATAGTCTGCTTAGAAGCAGGAGCACCTATTTTGTTGGGTGCCTACAGGATAAAAAGCGAGTCAGTTTTCCTGACTCCAGCCGTCCTGGAAATATAAATTTTTAAGGCCCTGACTACGTCCAGTAACTTGGAATCTTCCAAGTCCCTAGTAGCCGCAGGCACTACAATAGGTTGGTTTAAGTGAAAAGCTGATACCACCTTAGGGAGAAACTGGGGACGAGTCCTCAATTCTGCCCTATCCATATGGAAAATCAGATAAGGGCTTTTACATGACAAAGCCACCAATTCTGACACACGCCTGGCCGAAGCCAAGGCCAATAACATGACCACTTTCCACGTGAGATATTTCAAATCCACAGTTTTAAGTGGCTCAAACCAATGTGATTTTAGAAAACTCAACACCACGTTGAGATCCCAAGGTGCCACAGGAGGCACAAAAGGGGGCTGAATATGTAGCACTCCCTTTACAAATGTCTGAACTCCAGGCAGTGAAGCCAGTTCTCTCTGGAAGAAAATCGACAGAGCCGAAATCTGGACCTTAATGGAACCCAAGTTTAGGCCCATAGTCACTCCTGACTGTAGGAAGTGCAGAAAACGACCCAGCTGAAATTCCTCTGTTGGGGCCTTCCTGGCCTCACACCACGCAACATATTTTCGCCAAATACGGTGATAATGGTTTGCGGTTACTTCTTTCCTGGCTTTTATCAGCGTAGGAATGATTTCCTCCGGAATGCCTTTTTCCTTTAGGATCCGGAATTCAACCGCCATGCCGTCAAACGCAGCCGCGGTAAGTCTTGGAACAGACAGGGCCCCTGCTGTAGCAGATCCTGTCTGAGCGGTAGAGGCCATGGGTCCTCTGATATCATTTCTTGAAGTTCTGGGTACCAAGCTCTTCTTGGCCCATCCGGAACCACGAGTATCGTTCTTACTCCTCGTTTTCTTATTATTCTCAGTACCTTTGGTATGCGAGGCAGAGGAGGGAATACATAAACCGACTGGTCCACCCACGGTGTCACTAGAGCATCCACAGCTATTGCCTGAGGGTCCCTTGACCTGGCGCAATATCTAGTTTTTTGTTTAGGCGGGATGCCATCATGTCCACCTGTGGCCTTTCCCAATGGTTTACCAACAGTTGGAAGACTTCTGGATGAAGTCCCCACTCTCCCGGGTGTAGGTCGTGTCTGCTGAGGAAGTCTGCTTCCCAGTTGTCCACTCCCGGAATGAACACTGCTGACAGTGCTAAGACATGATTCTCCGCCCATCGGAGAATCCTTGTGGCTTCTGCCATCGCCATCCTGCTTCTTGTGCCGCCCTGTCGATTTACAAGGGCGACTGCCGTGATGTTGTCTGATTGGATCAGTACCAGCTGGTTTTGAAGCAGAGGCCTTGCCAGACTTAGGGCATTGTAAATGGCCCTCAGTTCCAGAATATTTATGTGTAGGGATGACTCCTGACTTGACCAAAGTCCTTGGACATTTCTTCCCTGTGTGACTGCCCCCCAGCCTCGAAGGCTGGCATCCGTGGTTACCAGGACCCAGTCCTGTATGCCGAATCTGCAGCCCTCTTGAAGATGAGCACTCTGCAGCCACCACAGTAGAGATACCCTGGTCCTTGGAGACAGGGTTATCAGCCGATGCATCTGAAGATGCGATCCCGACCAGTTGTCCAAGAGGTCCCACTGAAAGGTTCTTGCATGGAACCTGCCGAATGGAATTTTGCTTCGTAAGAAGCTACCATTTTTCCCAGGACTCGTGTGCAGTGATGCACCGATACCTGTTTTGGTTTCAGGAGGTCTCTGACTAGAGATGACAGCTCCTTGGCTTTCTCCTGCGGGAGAAACACTTTTTTCTGTTCTGTGTCCAGAACCATCCCCAGGAACAGTAGGCGTGTGGTAGGAACCAGCTGTGACTTTGGAATGTATAGAATCCATCCGTGCTGTTGTAGCACTTCCCGAGATAGTGCTACTCCGACCAACAACTGCTCCTTGGACCTCGCCTTTATAAGGAGATTGTCCAAGTACGGGATAATTAAAACTCCCTTTTTTCGAAGGAGTATCATAATTTCTGCCATTACCTTGGTAAAGACCCTCGGTGCCGTGGACAGTCCAAACGGCAGTGTTTGGAATTGGTAATGGCAATCCTGTACCACAAATCTGAGGTACTCCTGGTGAGGATGGTAAATGGGGACATGTAGGTAAGCATCCTTGATGTCCAGGGATACCATGTAATCCCCCTCCTCCAGGCTTGCAATAACCGCCCTGAGCGATTCCATCTTGAACTTGAATTTTTTTATGTATGTGTTCAAGGATTTCAAATTTAAAATGGGTCTCACCGAACCGTCCGGTTTCGGTACCACAAACAGTGTGGAATAGTAACCCCGTCCTTGTTGAAGTAGGGGCACCTTGACTATCACCTGCTGGGAATACAGCTTGTGAATTGCCTCTAGCACAGCCTCCCTGCCTGAGGGAGTTGTCGGCAAGGCAGATTTGAGGAAACGGCGGGGGAGAGACGCCTCGAATTCCAGCTTGTACCCCTGAGATACTACTTGAAGGATCCAGGGATCCACCTGTGAGCGAGCCCACTGATCGTTTGAGGCGGCCCCCCACCATACCTGGCTATGTGGAACCCCCGCGTCATGCGGTGGACTCAGAGGAAGCGGGGGAAGAATTTTGATTCTGGGAACTGGCTGACTGGTGCAGCTTTTTCCCTCTTCCCTCGTCTCTGTGCAGAAAGGAAGCGCCTTTGACCCGCTTGCTTTTCTGAAGCCGAAAGGACTGTACCTGATAATACAGTGCTTTCTTAGGCTGTGAGGAAACCTGAGGTAAAAAATTTTCTTCCCAGCTGTTGCTGTGGATACGAGGTCCCAGAGACCATCCCCAAACAATTCCTCACCCTTATACGGCTCTATGTGCCTTTTAAAGTCAGCATCACCTGTCCAGTGTCGGGTCTCTAATACCCTCCTGACAGAATGGACATTGCATTAATTCTGGATGCCAGCCGGCAAAATATCCCTCTGTGCATCCCTCATATATAAGACGACGTCTTATGTTCGCAAAATAGTATCCCTGTTTGACAGGGTTACAGACCACGCTGCAGCAGCACTATCTGCAGGTCTCAGTCTAGTACCTGAGTGTGTAAATACAGACTTCAGGATAGCCTCCTGCTTTTTATCAGCAGGTACCTTCAAAGTGGCCGTATCCTAAGACGGCAGTGCCACCTTTTTTGACAAACGTGTGAGCGCCTTATCCACCCTAGGGGATATCTCCCAGCGTAACTTATCCTCTGGCGGGAAAGGGTACGCTATCAGTAACTTTTTAGAAATTACCAGTTTCTTATCGGGGGAACCCACGCTTTTTCACACTTCATTCACTCATTTGATGGGGGAACAAAACACTGCCTGCTTTTTCTCCCC
Source organism: Pseudophryne corroboree (assembly GCF_028390025.1). Lineage (NCBI taxonomy): Eukaryota > Metazoa > Chordata > Amphibia > Anura > Myobatrachidae > Pseudophryne > Pseudophryne corroboree. Next base: position 563,429,416 of record NC_086448.1, read on the forward strand.
AAACATAAAACCCTTTTTTAGTGGTACTTGGGTTAATGTCAGAAATGTGTAACACATTTTTTATTGCCGGGATCATGTAACGGATGTTCCTAGTGGATTGTGTATATGTCTCAACCTCGTCGACACTGGAGTCAGACTCCGTGTCGACATCTGTGTCTGCCATCTGAGGGAGCGGGCGTTTTTGAGCCCCTGATGGCCTTTGAGACGCCTGGGCAGGCGCGGGCTGAGAAGCCGGCTGTCCCATAGCTGTTACGTCATCCAGCCTTTTATGTAAGGAGTTGACACTGTCGGTTTATACCTTCCACCTATCCATCCACTCTGGTGTCGGCCCCACAGGGGGCGACATCACATTTATCGGCATCTGCTCTGCCATCACATAAGCCTCCTCATCAAACGTGTCGACACAGCCGTACCGACACACCGCACACACACAGGGAATGCTCTGACTGAGGACAGGACCCCACACAGCCCTTTGGGGAGACAGAGAGAGAGTATGCCAGCACACACCAGAGCGCTATATAATTTAGGGATTAACACTATATTGAGTGAATTTTTCCCAATAGCTGCTTGTATATACAATATTGCGCCTAAATTTAGTGCCCCCCCTCTCTTTTTAACCCTTTGAGCCTGCAAACTACAGGGGAGAGCCTGGGGAGCTGTGTTCCAGCTGCACTGTGAAGAGAAAATGGCGCCAGTGTGCTGAGGGAGATAGCTCCGCCCCTTTTTCGCAGACTTTTCTCCCGCTTTTTTATGGATTCTGGCAGGGGTATTTATCACATATATAGCCTCTGGGGCTATATATTGTGATATATTTGCCAGCCAAGGTGTTTTTATTGCTGCTCAGGGCGCCCCCCCCCCAGCGCCCTGCACCCTCAGTGACCGGAGTGTGAAGTGTGCATGAGGAGCAATGGCGCACAGCTGCAGTGCTGTGCGCTACCTTGGTGAAGACTGATGTCTTCTGCCGCCGATTTTCCGGACCTCTTCTTGCTTCTGGCTCTGTAAGGGGGACGGCGGCGCGGCTCCGGGAACGAACACCAAGGCCAGTTCCATGCGGTCGATCCCTCTGGAGCTAATGGTGTCCAGTAGCCTAAGAAGCCCAAGCTAGCTGCAAGCAGGTAGGTTCGCTTCTTCTCCCCTTAGTCCCTCGATGCAGTGAGCCTGTTGCCAGCAGGTCTCACTGTAAAATAAAAAACCTAAAATAAACTTTCTTTCTAGGAGCTCAGGAGAGCCCCTAGTGTGCATCCAGCTCGGCCGGGCACAGAAATCCAACTGAAGCTTGGAGGAGGGTCATAGTGGGAGGAGCCAGTGCACACCAGGTAGTCTAAAAGCTTTCTTTTAGTTGTGCCCAGTCTCCTGCGGAGCCGCTATTCCCCATGGTCCTTACGGAGTTCCCAGCATCCACTAGGACGTCAGAGAAATGACAGTTAGGAGCTGGTTAGGCTGGTTAGGTTACAGTTAGGCTGGTACTTTATCACCGCACAATTTAACACTCTCCAATTCTTGATAAATCTTGGTCACAGTCCCTTATTTTCAGTGGCTCAAATGTAGTTAGACAAATTAACATGATCATAAATAAAATGTTCATTTTTTAAACTTTTTTGATAATCCTTTGCAGGCAACGACTGCTTGAAGTTTGGAACTCATGGATGTCACCAAATGCTGGGTTTCCTCCTTTGTTATACTTTTCCAGGCCTTTACTGCCTTGTCTTTAGTTATTGTTTGTTTGTGGGTCTTTTTTCCATTAGTCTTTTCTTCAGCACATTAAATGCACACTTGATTGGGTTGAGATCGGGTGATTGACACGGCCATTGCAGAATATTCTAATTCTTTGCCTTAAAAAACTGTTTTGGGTCATCGTCCACCTGTATTGTGAAATTCTGTCCAGTCAGCTTTTTTGAGTTTGGCTGAATCTGAGCAAACAATTTATCCCTATTTGCTTCCAATTTCACTAGTGACCCAGTGCCATTGGAAGCCATGCGTGCCCATGCCATCTCACTGCCTCCAAAGATGATCATGAGCCATCCCAAGTCTTCTATATACTTTCATCTCATCATTCTGGTACAGGTTGATCTGAGTTTCATTTGTCCAAAGAATGCTGTTCCAGAACTGGGCTGGCTCTTTTAGATGTTTTTTGGCAAAGTCTATTCTGGCTTTTCTATTCTTGAGGCCTCTGAATGGTTTGCACCTTGTGGTGAACCCTCTATATTTGCTCTAGTGAAGTCTTCTCTATATGGTAGACTTGGATAATAATATCCCTACCTCCTGGAGAGTGTTCTTCACTTGGCTGGATGTTGTGAAGGTTTTTTTTTTGTTTTTTTTCCATGGAAAGGTTCCCGTGATCATCCACCATTGTTGTTTTCCATGGACATCCAGGCCTTCTTGTGTTGCTGAGATCACCAAAGTGTTCTTTTCTTCTCAGCATGTACCGAACTGTTGATTTGCCCACTTCTGAGGTTTTGGCTATCTCTTTGGTGGATTGTTTTTGTTTTTACAGCCTTGGCATGGCATGTGTCACTTGCATTGAGAGCTCCTTTGACTGCATGTTGTAGGTTCACAGCAACAGCTTACAAATGCCACACTTGGAATCATCTCCAGAACTTTTTGCCTGTTTAGTTAATAAAGAAATAACAAAGTAATAGCCCATACCTTTCCATTAAGCAGCTTTTGAGTCAACTGACCAATTACTTTTGGGTTTGAAAAAGAGGGGGCTACATGCACTATGTTGACAAAACTGATTGGACACTGACAGCAATGAGATTTTATTGACATCAGTACTTTGTAGATCCACCAAGTGCAGTGATTACTGCAGAAACCCTTCTTGGTAAACAGTCCGCAAGTTCCCGGAAAACAGCAGGCGGTATGTTTTGCCATTCCTCATTAAGTACAGTGACCAGCTATGAAACTGAAGAAGGTCGAGTCAGCCTAGAACACACCCGTTGCTTCAATTCTAGAGTTCTTAATGGGGTTAAGATCTGGACTCTGAGCTGGCCAGTCCATCAGGGTTACCAAATTTTCTGTTTACCAGTCCTGCATCACCCTTGAAACATGACAAGTGGCATTATCGTATTGATAAAAATATTTGTTGTTTCCGTTGGTCTGCCACAATTTAGGGAGCACAGAGTTATTGAGAATATCTCTATACTTCTCAGAGTTAATGTGACCATGCATTACAACTAGTGGACCCATGCCAAACCAGCTGAAACAACCCCACAGCATAATGCCATCACATCCATGCTTTACTGCAAGTACTGTACATTCTGGCATCAGACGTTATCCTGGCAATATCCAAACCCAAACACGTCCATCACTCCATAACACTCGCCGCCACTGCTCCATTGTCCAGATTTTGCACTCTTTACACCATTGTAAGTGCTGGGCTGCATTCTTCTTCTTTGTGGTTAGAGGTTTATGAGCAGCTGGTCACTCATAATATCCAAGTGCATGGGCCTCACTATGACGTTTTCTTGAATAAACCGGCACATTAGTGGTCATTTGGAACGCATGTGCAATGGTATGCATGGGACAACCCCTGTCCTTTCACAGCTGCCTGGTTAGAACTCTCTAGTCCCAAGGTTGCAGGTTCGGGGGTCTCCCAGGGCAAGGGGCAATGATTGTTCTTCCACAAAATAATGACAAAGGACACAGTGGATTTAGGAACCTTCCTAACATCTGCAATGCTTCTCATACTCATACCTCCGATCGAGCAGTCTACGATGACAATCATAGACAATTGTAAACATAGTGTATTAAACAGCTGTAATTCCTACGACCCTCCTCCAATTTGGAAGTGATTACCTTCAAATTAAAGCTGATATTCTGCACTTTATTCATAATTTAAGTGTAACTTGGAAATGTTTGCGGTACACAGCTAAAATAACAAAAATTGTGCCAGTGTCTACATACTGTATATATGGCCCTAACTGTATAAGCACTGACTGCAAGTTAGGAAGATGCTTTGGAATAATTCTTTATTAAAGTAAAATAAAAAACAGAGCTAGTGGTGATTACTATCACATTGCATTTAATTGAGAAATAGAAGAACGATTTTAATTTTGGCGGTGGGGGGTGGGGGTGGGGGACGACGACAAATAACTAAAACTGAACTAATATGCAACAGCTATTTAGCCATAGCAGAAAGGCATTAAATATACAAGTGGGGAAAATATGACACCTGCTGGCAGAAAGCAGGCATTGCAACTTTTCTGTTATTCAGACAATGCTGCTAATACCCATGTGCAAAATTAACTGTTCAGTAACTCAGTGGTTCACAAACTTTCTTGAATCACTGCGCCCTAGAATATACAGCACCCCTAGGCCAAAAGTGTATTGTTGGGAAATTCTGCAAAAATTATTCAATAAAGTAAATTGTGCTTAAATATCATTCTTACGTTCAGTTATATGGTGATGGTCAGGGTTACAATTCTGCCTTGGAAGAGGCCGGAAGGTGGTGTGATCAAGAAAGAAGCTGCTTATATTACATCCTTATTACATTGTGTGCTCTGTAAAGTAAGTACCTTTGCTATTGTGTCTTTCCTGTTATTACTGTGTCGATTGCAACTTCTCAATAAACGTATCAATAATTCCCACACAATAAAATATTTTGTCTAGGACTGTAACATTTAACCCATTTTCTTCAGGATAGAATCTGGAACAAGCGGCATTCATGTTTAAAACACTGGCAAAGATAAGAAAGTAAACGGTTCTTTTCTATCAGAAAAAGGAGAGAGAGAGAAAAATACATCTTTTTACAATGTGGAAGTAACCTTGAACATTACATTGAGACAAAACAAGAAAGAAATATCACATACTTAAGTTTGTTTTAGCAAACATATATAGTGTGTGGTTCTTCTGACTTGATTTCCTTCTTAATAATACAGTATGTTTTGTTTAATCACCATCGAAGTCAGATTCAGCAATGTTGTCAGAGCCCGAAGCTGAGTTCACAGGTTTTACATGCAGTTATGTCTTCAACAACCTAGTACGGATGGTGTAGTGGTTTGTATTACTGCCTCACAGTACTGAGGCCATGGGTTTGATTCCCACCATGGCCCTAACTGTGTGGAGTTTGCAGGGGTGTATCTAGGGGTCCAGGCGCCCCTGGCAAAGTAAGGGACTGGCGTCCTCCATATTTGAAATAGGGATGGTGCATGTGCAAAAAAGGGACATGATCTTGTGGGAAAGGCGCATGGCCATACAATAGTCCCCCAATTCAAATTATGCTACACAGTAGTAATCCTTTTACACATTATGTCCACACAGTAGCAGTTCCCTTTACACATTATGTCCACACAGTAATTCTTATAACACTGAGGAGACATCAGCAGTGCCTGTCCTGGCTGAGGAAGCAATGCCACCTTAGGCCAGGTAGTATAATCAAATAGTAGTGCAAAGAAGTGCAGTGCAGCGCACTACCCAGTAGTGCAAGTAAAAAAAACAAAGTCTTAGTGGTACTGTGTGCGTGCGCCTTCGGTGCATGCACACCAAAAAATGGGTGTGGCCACATGGGGCATGGCCAATGAAAATGGGGGCGTGATACACATATGACCCCAATAGTGCAGTGCCAGATACACAATGTGCAGGAACTGCAAAGGTACGAATTCAGCTATCACAAAATATATGTCTACGAATATGACAAGAGAATTTTCCATCCATGATTTCATCACATGTGACAGTAAGAACGTCGTTACTAATACAATGCAAATGCAATAAACAATATGTGGTTAGGACGACCGGAAAACTCAAGGAGAGAATAAGCGAGCACGTTAGGAACATCAAAAAAGGATTACCTACACATGGACTGTCGGCACATTTCCAAAGCACACACAGATGCAACATAGCAGATTTGGTATCATTTTGTGGAATCCATACTGTCAAGAACAACTGAAGGAAGAATGATTCCGAGGAGAGACTGGCCAGGAAAGAAATGGAAACCATCTTTAAATTAGGAACTTTACATCCTAGGGGGTTAAACCTCGATTTCGAGACAAAGTGGTTTTTGTAACTCTCCCCCTGGCTGCTTGAGAGCCAGACTCCTTTCCGTCTTATCTCCCTTTTGGTTTGTTGCCCTGTCCCTGGTCTAATTCCCACGAAAACTTCGATTAGAATATACTATTCACTCATAAGATATGTAAAGTTTCCCTCTGAGGGATGCGGATAGGGAATTATATTTTTATGTTATCAATTGCTACATATGATGTGGAGTGGTGATTGAGGCAGATCTGGGGTGAGGTTACCTCCGGGGTTTAGAAATATGATGGCTCCCCCTTTTGTGGGGTCATAATAGGACCTGGGGATATATCCCCGGGAGTAAAGGCCATGTATTTGTGGGCCTGGGAGAATATCCCTTTAAAGAAGTTTCATAATTTTTTTATTTTTTTTTATATTAAAATATATGTTAATTCTAGTTAATTTCAGTTTTAGGTCAGATCACCTATATGGCCTTTTTTTGGCATGGCCCATCTTTGTAATAAGGGGTAAGGAGCAGTATTTATACATCCCCCCAGCCATCACATTTAACCCTTCCTGGAGATCCAGGGCCAGCCCCCATATACAGCACCTTGTCAGGTAGCATAAAATAATCATTTGCATCACCAATCAAAACCCCTTTTTTGGGGGATTGTGAGATATTTTTAACCATATGTCCCCTATATGCAGTATTTTGCTGGATAAGAAATAATTGTGTACACCATCCATAAAAATATGTATCCGGGAAAGTGGGAGATGTTTATACCATATGCGCCACATATAAGGATTAATAACCATAAACATCACCCCCTCTGTGCTGTCCACAGTTTCATTCATGGACATGCACGGTGCTTTACCATAGAAACGGCTTAGTTTAGCCGTTTCTATGGGAACAAGGAATGTCTGCCCACATCCGCGGGTCACTTCCGGCGGAAGCTCGTGTGCGCTCCACGGAGCATGGAGCACACATTAAAGAAGGACTCCCCGCGTCCGGCACTGGCCACCCATAGCCGGGCAGGGGATTTTAAGTATTAATCGGGCAGCATGTTGCTGGGGAGGTGGAGGGAACGCCCGTCCCCATAGCAACGGCCATGTCCGCCCGTACTTCCGGCGGATGTGATGTGCGTTCCACAGTGCGTGGAACGCAAATAAATAAAGAAATAGTGTGTTTAAATGTATAAATTTATTTTAACAGTGCGGCATTGTCATTTTGAGGCTGCCACAATACATATATAAGTAATCCTGGACAGAATAGTTTATATTAACCATATTTAGATTTAGTCTTTGGACCCGCCCCCTTAATGGATGCCACCATGCCACAGGGTATTTAAACCCAGAGAATACACCACCTAGATACACCTTGACAAAGACTTTTTAAGTTGAAACGCGTTGGTGGTTCAGGTGGCACACCCAGGGCCAGCTCCAGGCCTACTAGCACCCTGAGCGAGAAAATGTAAAAGCGCCCCCCAACCCCTATGCGCGCGCGCTTCAGGGAAAGTGGGCGTGGCCTCTGGGAAAGTGGGTGTGGTCTCATACCTTCATATTATCAGACTATAAATAAATATATTTTCACACCCCCTCTACGCACACAATTAGCAGCCTTACACATAATAACCACAGTAGTGTTCCTTACATACAATGTCTCCAGTATAGTGTCAGATACACATAATCTGCAGTGCCAGATAGACATGATATGCCCCCCAGCAGTGCCAGCTACTCGACATGCTCCGCAGCAGTGCCAGCTACACATGACATGCCCGCAGCAGTGCCAGCTACACATGATAGTGTTCACTTTTTAGGGCAGGGTGCAGATCACAGGGAGGGCCCATTTTTAAGTTAGGAGGGCAAAATGATGTACATACTGTAATGCTTGGTGCTCCCCCACCTACACGGCAAAGCATGGACAGTGCGCGCCGAAGGCGCGCAGCAAAAATTTAGGGGCGTTGCTTCGTGCGGAAGGTGCGTGGCCACATAATAGTGGCAATTCGCATTACACCACACAGTACCAGTAGTGCAGCTAATACACTTTGCGCCAGGCAGAGCACTGAGACACATTGCCTAGCCACAGATGCCTAGCGGGAACACTACATGATATGCCCCCCAGCAGTGCCAGCTACACGTGACATTCCCCCCAGCAGTGCCAGCTACACGTGACATGCCCCCCAGCAGTGCCAGATACATAAATGGCCACACAGTGCCAGATATGTCCCCACAGTTCCAGATACATAAATGCCCCCACAGTGCAGAAATGCCCCTACAGTGCCAGATACATAAGTGCCCCCACAGTGCCAGATATTCCCCCACAGTGCAGATATGCTCCCACAGTGCCAGATACATAAATGCCCCACAGTGCAGATATGCCCCCACAGTGCCAGATATGCACCCACAGTGCCAGATACATAAATGCCCCCAAAGTGCCAGATATGCCCCCACAGTGCCAGATACATAAATGCCCCCAAAGTGCCAGATATGCTCCCACAGTGCCAGATATGCCCCCACAGTGCCAGATATGCCCCCACACTGTCAAATATGCCCCCACACTGCCAGATACATAAATGCCCCCAAAGTGCCAGATATGCACCCACAGTGCCAGATATGCCCCCACACTGCCAGATACATAAATGCCCCCAAAGTGCCAGATATGCCCCCACAGTGCCAGATATGCCCCCACAATGCCAGATATGCCCCCACAGTGCCAGATAAATGTCCCCACAGTACAGATATGCCCCCAGTGCCAGATACATAAATGCCCCCAAAGTGCCAGATAAGCCCCCAAAGTGCCAGATATGCCCCCACAGTGCCAGACAAATAAATGCCCCCACAATGCCATATATATATAAATGCCCCCACGGTGCAGATATGCCCCAAACAGTGCCAGATAAATAAATTACCCCACAGTGCAGATATGACCCCAAAGTGCCAGATATGCCCCCACAGTGCCAGACAAATAAATGCCCCCACAATGCCATATATATATATAAATGCCCCCACGGTGCAGATATGCTCCAAACAGTGCCAGATAAATAAATTCCCCCACAGTGCCCGATCCATAAATGCCGCCGTCACCTCACCTGCGGCGCTGGGATGGGGAGAGCTGCTGATGCTGAGCCCGCGGGCGCCGTGTGGACTCTTCTAAATCAGCTCTGTGCGCGCTGTGCGCGCTATGCGCGCTGCGCGGCGTCTGACGGCAGACGCCGGCGCCGCACAGCAGCACACAACAGATCAGTTAAGGGCGGCCGGGTATCGCTGCAGGCTGGGCTGGCTCCAGGCAGGAATATGGCGGCGCCAGCGCGCCGCGCCCATTAAGGGTGGCGCCCCGCGCGGCCGCTCCATTCGAACATGCCTGGAGCCGGGCCTGGGCACACCCCAATACCCAGGAGATCAGCACTTAGGAGTGTGGGAATCCGGACGTACCGCACCCCAGGTCTGTTTTTTACAACTACCTCCCAGTATTTGGTCGTGTTCCCCTATCTGTTTGCGTGGTGGATTATGCTTTTAAGGAGAATTTATTTGTTTTAAATTGTTTTTAACAAATAAATGAATACATTACCCTAAAAAAACTTCCTTCTTTGTGGGTTCTACATATCTGGTGGCCCTGGGGAGAGTACAACAGAGAAGAGGCAGTAGAACCATCTTCTAAAGAAAACCTGATGTGTCTTCAGGAATCCTGTAGAACGTGAGTTTGGGGTACGCATCATCCTCATTTTTCCTGAATTAGTAAAAGATACCTTTATAGGAGTATTACGTCTCTGTCCGTGTGAGTTGGGTATGCTCCTAATCACAAATAAGATTTAAAACATCTGTGGCAGTTCTGTATATCTGATTTATTATATTGAACGTACTACACCATTGGGGTTTCCCACCCCTTCTTCTTTTCTTCTCCTTGCTGTCGAGGGGATCCCACAAGGGAGGAGGCTCAAGCTGCACGAGGGAGAAAGATACCTTTATGAATACAGCACGCACATTGTACATGTGAGTACGGTGCGTACCTACATAGAATTCTCCTTTTACATGTGCAGATCAGACTTCTGTCAAGTATTGTTAACTGAAGATTCCTACATACCATTCACCTATAACTACCCAGATTGTGGGGGATTCCCCTTTATGGACTCTAGAATTTGAGACTGATTTCTTTTGTTTGAATAATTGTTATTGAAATATAATTTAAGGACTTACGGATAGCGCAGCGGAAGGTGTTCTAGATACACACATGCCCCCAATAGTGCCAGATACACACATGCCCCCACAGTGCCAGATACACACATGCAGTGTCTAGCTGGGACATAAAGGACCCACTGGGGAATGCAGTGGTAAGGACCCATGTTTAGGGATGTGGCCAGTCTCCAGAGGGGGTGTGGCCAGTTGCCTCAGAGGCTTGGCTAACCATTAGGGAGTGCATGGTCTGGGCCCCTTGGTAAATATATATACTGTAGTAAATACCGCTAGTGCATACATGATAATTAATAACAACAGCAATGCACTGTAGAAAATACACCATTGTCCTGTGCATTATAAGGTAACATATATAATGAGTAATTTAAGTGCACAGTCTGGAACCTGATCCCTAGAGAAAGAGGTGGGGTCCCAGGTGGTGGGACCCACCAGTGGTTTCCCCTGTTCCCGTCGGCTAGTCCAACCCTGCACACATGCCCCCACAGTGCCAGATACACACATGCCCCCACAGTGACAGATACACATGCCCCCACATTGACAGATATCCCCCACGGTGCTAGATATGCCCCCACAGTGCCAGATACACATATGTCCTCACAGTGTCAGATATGCCCCCACAGTGCCAGATACACAAATGACCCCGCAGTGCAAGATATGCCCCCACAGTGTTAGATATGCCCCCAGATTGCCAGATACACATATGCCCCCACAGTGCCAGATATGCCCCCACGTTGCCAGATATGCCCGACATTGACAGATACACATGCCTCCACGGTGCCAGATATGAACTCATAGTGCCAGATATGCCCCCACAGTGCCAGATACACATATGCCCCCACAGTGCCAGATAAGCCCCCACAGTCATATAGTCATAGTCCCCACCCCCCTCCCAGCACATAGCCATAGTCCCCTCCCAGTAAATAGCCATAGCCCCCACCTCCCCAAGTAATAGCTGTAGCCCCCCAGCACATAGCCGTAGTCTCCACCTCTCCCAACACAGTCATACAGTAGTCCCCACCTCCCTCCCATCACAATAGTCCCCCTTCCTGCACATAGCCCCTCACCTCCCCAAGCACATTGCCATAGTCCCCATCCCCCTCCCAGCACATAGCTGTAGCCCGTCCTTAGCACATAGTAGTAGTCTTCCCCATTCCCAGCACATACATAACCTCCCCACACAGCACATAGCCCTAGTCTTCACCCCACAACATCCCAGCAGATAGCCGCAGTGTCTGGCAATACCTGCTGTGCTGAGCTGCCTGGGATGGAGGGCGGAGGATCGCTCAGCAGGCAGGAGCTGGCGCCAGTGTTCGGCACCGCACCAAACTACGTGAAGAAACTGAAAATAAATTACAGCTCCCAGCAACTCTTGCCAGCGGGAACTCCCAACAGCAAGTGTTGCTGGGAGTTGTAGTTTATTTTCAGTTTCTTCCCTATAGTGCATTGCAGTGCTGGACACCGGCGCCAGCTCCTGCCTGCTGAGCGATCCTCCGCCCTCCATCTCAGTTAATGCACAGGCAGCTCGGCACAGCAGGTATTGCTAGACACTACGGCTTAAGGGATTCCACCCATCGGCTGATGGTGGCACCGCCAAGCGGCACCCCTGGTGAGTGCCATCCTGGCCAATGGGTAGATACGCCCCTGGGAGTTTGTATGTTCTCCCTGTGCTTTGCATGGGTTTCCTCCAGGTGCTCAGGTTTCCTCCTGCAATCCAAAAATATACTGGTAGGTTAATTGGCTCCTGACAAAAATAACCCTAGTGTGTAAGTGCGTGTGTGTACAAGGGCAGACTAGATGGGCCAAGTGGTTCTTATCTGCTGTCAAATTCTATGTATCTATTTTTAGATTTAAATGTTTGTTCAGCTTCCAATGTCAATAATGTTTGTGGCTAATAAAAGTATCCTGAGATGTTCTGTAGTATTGCCAATTGTATCACCTTTATCATTTGAGGTCAACACTATTTGACTCCTGTTTTGGAGTGAAGGGTCTTGTAAAAAGAAACCGTAGCGTTTTTGTCTTGATTTCTCTCAGAAATTGGTCCTACAATTGGAACTTACCTCTTTTAGGAGACCTGCTTACACATATTAATCTGTCTCCGAGGATTAGTTGGAACTCTTAACAAAAATAGATCCTGACACCTTGGGGATTCTTTATGAAGAGTAGGGCTGTAAAGCCCATCAATTTGGATCATGTTTCCGCTTGATATTTAAAAGTGGGATGCTTTTACTACTGTAGCAAGACATGGCAACCCGACTCTTCATAAATAAAGCCTGTTATGTCCAAAACCATAAACTTCTATCTAGAGATATGCGGCGGGTGTTATGATTCCAGCACTCTGGTCTGAGGTGGTCCTATTGCAAGGACCGGAGCACTGGAACGGAATGCTGGGGAAGGGAGCGGGAATAGAAAGTAGCCCCTGGCGCCCTAACTCCGTTGTCTCGCCCGTGTTGTCAGAAATCCCCTGCGAGACTATGGTTGCTTGAGCCCATGGCAGCCGCGTTTGAAGGGCGGATTATGTCTGCCCAACTCCGATGCCCCCTCAGGTCTTAATGGGAGACAAAGGGAAATCCGAGACAGGGTGATAACAAGGGGCCCTCTGACTAAACAACCAGGCCAGGGGCTACAAGCTAACTGACTAAACCTGAGGTATGTGCGGTAACCCGCCAGGGAAAAGGACAACCAAAATCCACTAGTCCGTACTCCTACCCAGCACCGCTGGATACCAGAGTGGATCTGTGGGAGCGGAATCCTCCGCAAAAGCTCCGAAACACAAATAATAAATGACAAATAATAAAGCGGCCCAAGCCGCAACACACGGCTACGCCGTGACTCACGAACTCCACTGGATGTTCAAAAGGTGCTCAGTCAGGACTCCAGGAACAGATGACGACTTCCGAGTACAGGACAACTGAGAACAGGAACGACCGGATACAGCAGGACTGGAAACACTCACAGCAAACAGATTCAGCATGCAGGAAGCTATTACCGGCGTCTGTGAGAAGCCCAGGAAGTGTATTTAACAGGGAGTCCTCCAATCAGCTGTTTGGAGGCTGATTGGATTAGATGCCATACAGCTGCCAAGCTGCATGGCCAGAAAAACAGATATCTATTAATTAAATTGAACCCAGCAACGGGGAAACGCAGTCCGTAAGTGGCGTCCCCGTTGCTAGGGTCCGTGCGGCTCCGTGCGCCAGGCGTCTAGCGTTGCCAGGGAGCCGGCGGCTGTACGCGCACGGCGTCCCTGGTTGCTAGGCGCCGGGCCGCACCGACGAGCGGACCCCGGCGCCTAACAGTACCCCCCCTTGAGGAGGGGTCAAGGAACCCCTAAAGCCAGGTTTCCGAGGAAATTCCCGAAAAAATGCCCTCTTGAGCCTCGGGGCATGGAGATCCTTATCCAGGACCCAAGACCTTTCCTCTGGACCATAGCCTCTCCAGTGCACCAGAAAATAAAGCCGACCCCGGGACAATTTGGAATCGAGAACCTTCTCCACCAAGAACTCCTGATGACCCTGTACATCTACTGGTGATTTCCCCTGAGAGATCTTCCGAGGAAATCTACTGGAAGAAACGTATGGTTTCAACAAGGAGCAATGGAACGTATTTCCGATCCGGAGAGCTCTTGGTAAACGTAACCGGAAAGCAACTGGATTGATTTTTTTAATAATATGAAATGGTCCAATAAATTTGGGGCCCAATCTAGCTGAGGTTTGTCGAAGTTTAATGTTACGAGTCGACAACCATACCCTATCTCCCACCTTAAAAGTGCAAGGCCGCCGGAGCCTGTCAGAAAAATTTTTCTCTCGAAATGCCGCTTTTCTGAGAGCAAGGTGCACTTTTCTCCAAATGAGTCTGAGATGAGAGGTTAAGGTTAGCGAGGAGACAGAGGAATGTTGAAAAAAAGAATTAGCTCTGGGGTGAAAACCAGAAACTGAAAAGAATGGAGACACATTAGTGGAGGAATGACAAGAATTGTTGTAAGCAAACTCCGCCAAAGGAAGAAACTCGGACCAATCATTCTGGAGTTTGGCTGAGTACAAACGCAAATACTGTTTTAATGATTGATTAACTCGCTCGGTCTGCCCGTTGGATTGGGGATGGTAGCCGGACGTTAAAGACAATTTCATCTTTAATGAGGCACAAAAAGACTTCCAAAATTGTGCAATGAATTGTGGACCCCGATCAGAAACAATATCAGTGGGTAACCCATGAAGTCTGAAAACATGGCGGAGAAACAAAACTGCCAATTCCTGGGCAGATGGCAGTCGGGGAAGAGCAATGAAATGGGCCATCTTGCTAAAACGGTCCACTACCACCCATATGACTCGGAATCCGGCTGACAGAGGGAGGTCTACCACAAAATCCATGGAAATATGAGACCATGGCCTGAGAGGAACATTTAAGGGCATAAGTTGCCCGATGGGCAAGGAACGGGGAACTTTATGCTGTGCACAGACCTGACAAGAAAAAACAAACTCCTTAATGTCTTTAGAAAGACCAGGCCACCATACTGAGCGGGAGACTAATTCCAAAGTCTTAGAGGTCCCTGGATGCCCGGCAACTTTGCTATCATGAAACTCAGTCAAAACAGTAGCTCTCAAAAACTCAGGGACATAAAGACGACCAGCAGGAGTATTTCCAGGAGCTTGATGTTGAAGCTGCTTTAACTGGGTAAATAAATCTTGTGTGAGGCCTGCCCAAATGACTGAAGACGGAAGTATGGGAGTAACAGGACTGTTATTATGAACTGGAAGAAAACTGCGTGACAGGGCATCCGCCTTGGTATTCTTGGAACCTGGCCTGAAGGTGATAATAAACTTGAAACGAGTAAAAAATAAAGCCCAACGAGCCTGCCGGGCATTCAGCCGTTTAGCTGATTCGATGTACTGAAGATTTTTGTGGTCAGTCAATACTGAAATGGTATGTGTTGCTCCCTCAAGCCAATGCCTCCACTCCTCGAAAGCCCATTTAATAGCCAGTAACTCCCGGTTACCAACATCGTAGTTGGATTCAGCGGAAGAGAATTTCCTGGACATAAAGGCACAAGGATGTAATTCTAGAGAGTCCGGATCCTTCTGAGATAGGATAGCCCCCACTCCAACCTCCGAGGCATCAACCTCAACAATGAAGGGCAATTCTGGGTTGGGATGTCTGAGGACTGGGGCTGAGACGAAAGCTTGTTTCAAGGCCTGAAATGATAACTCAGCTTCACGTGACCAGTTGGTAGGATCCGCTCCCTTCCTAGTCAGTGCCACAATGGGAGCAACCAGGTCGGAAAAAGAATGAATAAATCTTCTATAATAATTCGCAAACCCTAAAAAGCGCTGAATTGCTTTTAAGTTGGTGGGTTGCGCCCAACTAAGGATGGCTTGGAGCTTCTTTGGTTCCATACAGAATCCCCGAGGGGAAATAATGTACCCTAAAAAGGATACCTCCGTGACATGAAACTCACACTTCTCCAGCTTGGCATAAAGGTGATTTTCACGTAATTTTTGAAGAACCTGACGCACCTGGGTAACATGTTGTTCTATAGAGTCAGAATAGATCAGGATATCGTCTAAGTAAACGACCACGAATCTTCCAAGAAAATCACGGAGCACATCGTTAATGAGATCCTGGAAAACTGCCGGAGCGTTAGACAAGCCGAACGGCATCACCAGATACTCGTAGTGACCCGACTGAGTACTGAACGCCGTTTTCCACTCATCTCCCGACTTGATTCGGATGAGGTTATACGCTCCCCTCAGGTCAATCTTAGAAAAAATCACAGCCGAACGCAGCTGATCAAAGAGGACAGAAATCAGCGGCAGAGGGTAAGTATTTTTAATTGAGATCTTATTCAGAGCTCTAAAGTCAATGCAAGGTCTGAGTGATCCATCTTTCTTCTCCACAAAGAAGAAGCCTGCACTTAAAGGGGATTTAGATGGCCTGATAAATCCTTTCCCTAGGCTCTCCTTAACATACTCATTCATGGCCGCAGTTTCTGGTCCGGACAATGCATATAACCTTCCCTTTGGCAATGTGGCACCAGGAATTAGCTCAATAGCACAATCATAAGGCCGATAGGGAGGCAGAATGTCCGCATTGCCCTTGGAAAATACATCAACAAAGTCCTGGTATTCCACGGGAATGGGTTCAGGAATGGCAGCAGCTATTCTGACGGGAAACGTAATACATTCCTTATTACAGATGGTACCCCATTGTGAGATCTCCCCCGACTGCCAATCAATGATGGGATTATGAAAGGCCAGCCAAGGGTGACCCAGAACCACTGGAACTGCTGGGCAATGGGTAAGGAAAAACTCAATCTTTTCGGAATGAAGAGCTCCTACCGTAAGTAGTACAGGGGGTGTACAGAGGGAAATAACCCCATTGGACAAAGGACTCCCATCTAAACCATGCATGGTGATACACCTACCCAAGGTTAACTGAGGAATACCTAAGGCCTTGGCCCACGTTAAGTCCATAAAGTTCCCTGCAGCTCCACTGTCAACAAAAGCCGACACCGAAGAACTGAGGCTGCCAAAGGAAATTTTAGCTGGGACTAACAGGGAGTTACTCGAGGAGATAAGCTGCAGACCAAAGTGAACCCCCTCACAATTCACTTGGTCGAGGCGTTTCCCGACTTGTTCGGACAATTACGGGCAAAATGTCCCTTACCCCCACAGTACAAACAAAGACCAGAGTTTTGCCTTCTGTCTCTTTCTTCTGGAGACAGCCTGGAGAGACCCATCTGCATGGGCTCCTCTATGTCTTCAGGAATGGAAAATACACAAGGAGTAGACCTGACAGGTGCTCCTTTTTCAGCCCTCCGCTCTCTGAGACGACGATCAATCTTAATAGAAAGCTCCATGAGTTTATCGAGCGTCTCAGGAGCGGGATACTGAAGGAGACTGTCTTTTATAGACTCAGATAAGCCGAGGCGAAACTGACTGCGCAGAGCTGGGTCATTCCAGCCACAGTCGTTCGACCAACGGCGAAACTCTGTACAATAAACCTCTGCAGGATTTCTACCTTGTCTGAGAGCGCGTAACTGACTCTCGGCGGATGCCTCCCTATCAGGGTCATCATACAAAAGCCCTAAAGACCCCAGAAAGGCGTCTACTGACAACAATGCCGGATCCTCTGCTTTTAAACCAAAAGCCCAGGTCTGGGGATCCCCCTGGAGCAAAGAAATAATAATTCCGACCCGCTGAGATTCAGTACCTGAGGAGATTGGTCTTAAACGAAAATAAAGTTTACAGGACTCTTTAAAATTAAAAAACTGCTTCCTATCACCAGAAAAACGGTCAGGCAAGTGCATTTTTGGTTCAGGGACTACCCTCGGGGAAGTTCGTAAAAGATCTTCCTGCGACTTCACCCGAAGGGAAAGATCCTGAACCATTTGAGTAAGTTCTTGAATCTGGCTAACTAGAAGCTGGCCAGGATTTGGCCCTAAACCAGTGGGATTCATGGGGCCGACAATTCTTACAAAACTGAATAAGGGAAAAAATCAAACCCTGTTTAATTTTAAGTTTTGGTTTGGCCGGTAATAATGTTATGATTCCAGCACTCTGGTCTGAGGTGGTCCTATTGCAAGGACCGGAGCACTGGAACGGAATGCTGGGGAAGGGAGCGGGAATAGAAAGTAGCCCCTGGCGCCCTAACTCCGTTGTCTCGCCCGTGTTGTCAGAAATCCCCTGCGAGACTATGGTTGCTTGAGCCCATGGCAGCCGCGTTTGAAGGGCGGATTATGTCTGCCCAACTCCGATGCCCCCTCAGGTCTTAATGGGAGACAAAGGGAAATCCGAGACAGGGTGATAACAAGGGGCCCTCTGACTAAACAACCAGGCCAGGGGCTACAAGCTAACTGACTAAACCTGAGGTATGTGCGGTAACCCGCCAGGGAAAAGGACAACCAAAATCCACTAGTCCGTACTCCTACCCAGCACCGCTGGATACCAGAGTGGATCTGTGGGAGCGGAATCCTCCGCAAAAGCTCCGAAACACAAATAATAAATGACAAATAATAAAGCGGCCCAAGCCGCAACACACGGCTACGCCATGACTCACGAACTCCACTGGATGTTCAAAAGGTGCTCAGTCAGGACTCCAGGAACAGATGACGACTTCCGAGTACAGGACAACTGAGAACAGGAACGACCGGATACAGCAGGACTGGAAACACTCACAGCAAACAGATTCAGCATGCAGGAAGCTATTACCGGCGTCTGTGAGAAGCCCAGGAAGTGTATTTAACAGGGAGTCCTCCAATCAGCTGTTTGGAGGCTGATTGGATTAGATGCCATACAGCTGCCAAGCTGCATGGCCAGGAAAACAGATATCTATTAATTAAATTGAACCCAGCAACGGGGAAACGCAGTCCGTAAGTGGCGTCCCCGTTGCTAGGGTCCGTGCGGCTCCGTGCGCCCGGCGTCTAGCGTTGCCAGGGAGCCGGCGGCTGTACGCGCACGGCGTCCCTGGTTGCTAGGCGCCGGGCCGCACCGACGAGCGGATCCCGGCGCCTAACAGCGGGCACTTTTCATGTTTTGTGTTTTGAGTTTGGATCTGGAACCCTGCTCATGTTTTGGATCTGGATAGGTTTTGCCAAAACCACCCTTTCTTGTTTTGGTTTTAGTTTTGGTTTTGGTTCTGGATGATTTTTGAAAAAAACATAAAAATAGCTAAAGTCACAGAATTTGGGGGTAATTTTGATCCTACGGTATTATTAACCTCAATATCATTCATTTCCACTCATTTCCACTCTATTCTGAACACCTCACATCTCACAATATTGTTTTTAGGCCTAAAAGTTGCACCGAGGTCGCTGGATGACTAAGCTAAGCGACACAAGTGTGCGGCACAAACACCTGGCCCATCTAGGAGTAGCACTACAGTGGCAGACAGGGTGGCACTTTTCAAAAACTAGGCCCAAAACAGCACATCATGCAAAGAAGTGAAAGAGGTGCTGTTTGAGGTAGCTGTATGACTAAGCTATGTGAGGCACAAACACCTGGCCCATCTAGTAATAGCACTGCAGTGTCAGACAGGATGGCACTTAAAAAAACTAGTCCCCAAAGAGCACATGATGCAAAGAAAAAAAGAGGTGCACCAAGGTCACTGGATGGCTAAGCTAAGCAACACAAGTGTGCGGCACAAACACCTGGCACATCTAGGAGTGGCAAGCAGTGGCTGAATGTTGAAAGTGGCCCGCAATTTTTCGGGCCACCAACAGCATCTCCTGCACGCCCGTCATTTCTCAAACAATTCTGCACCACCAAAGTAATTGTATGTGCAAAACATGGGACCTGCTGTAATTTGCCCAGATGCAATACACACACAATATTGGTGGCACAGGAGAGTGTACCCCTAAACCACACACACATGGCAAAGCCTGTAAAAATAATTTGGATAATAATAACCCTTACGGAGTTATATAACAATATGCGGCACAGAAGAGCTTACCCCTAAACCACACAGGGCAAACCCTGTAAAATTTATTTGGATTAAATAATAGGATTTTAAATATATACCGGTAAATCCTCTCGTAGTCCATAAGGGAATTTGGGGACAGATTTAGTACAATGGGGTATAGAAAGGAGCCAGTGCGCTTTAAATTTCTTCAACTGGGTGTGCTGGCTCCTCCCCTCTATGCCCCCTCCCACAGGCAGTTATAGGTAAAACAGTGCCTGAAGGAGAAAGGACATACTTGAGAGAAGGACCATAACAACAATAAGTGTGGTGAGATTTACACACCAGCACACCATAACATAACCTGGCCAGCAACTACTGGCAACAGAAAACAGCAACAGCTGAACTGTAACACATAACAGATAACCTGCAGAAAGTCACCACACAAGGATTTACCGGTAGGTATTTAAAATCCTATTTTCTCTAGCATCCATAAGGGATATTGGGGACAGATTTAGTATGATGGGGATGTCCCAAAGCTTCCAGAATGGGCGGGAACGTGCGGAGACTGCTATAGCACCGCCTGCCCAAGCTGGGTATCCTCTTTGGCCAGGGTTTTAAATTCATAGAATTTCACAAAAGAGTTCTACCCCGACCAGGTAGCCACTCGGCATAGTTGTAAGGCCAAGACTCCACTGGCAGCCACCCAGGAAGAGCCCACTGACATTGTAGAGTGGGCCTTCGGAGACTGAGAAACAGGTAAGGCTGCCGACATATAGGCCTGTTGGATAGTAGGCCTAATCCAACGAGCAATGGTCTGCTTTGATGCACGACAACCCTTTTTCTGTGCATCATAAAGCACGAATAAGGAATCCGTCTTTCTGACCCAAGCTGTGCACCGGACATAGATCTTCAAAGCACACACAACATCCAAAGACTCTGGAGGAGCCAAAGCGTCAGAACAGTATGGAGCCACAATAGGTTGATTCAGGTGTAATGCGGAGATAACCTTCGGCAGGAACTGCTGTCTATTCCGGAGCTCCGCTCTGTCCTCGTAAAAGACCAGGGGCTAAATTTACTAAGATGGGAGTTCTATTTAAGATGGGATGTTGCCCATAGCAACCAATCAGATTCCAGGTATTATCTTCTAGAAGGTGCCAGATACATGAGAAGTAGAATCTGATTGGTCGCTATGGGCAACATCCCATCTTAAATAGAACTCCCGTCTTAGTAAATTTAGCCCCAAGTAGGGACTTTTACACGATAAGGCCCCCAATTCTGAGACACGTCTAGCAGAAGCCAGGGCCAATAACATCACTGTCTTCCATGTGAGGTACTTGTCTTCTACCATCATCAGAGGCTCAAACCAGGAGGACTGTAGAAATTTCAACACTACATCCAAAGCCCAGTGTGCCGTATGCAGCACAAAGGGAGGTTGTATGTGGAGTACCCCTTGTAAGACGGTCTGAACTTCTGGCAACACAGCCAATTTCTTCTGAAAGAAAATTGAGAGCGCTGAAATCTGGTCCTTATCGGAGCCCAGATGTAACCCCTAATCTAAGTCAGCCTGCAGGAAATGTAGGAAACATCCCAAGTGAAACTCTGCAGGTGGATATGTGCATTCCTCGCACCAAGAGACATATCTTCTCCAGATATGATGATAGTGTTTTGACGTCACAGGCTTTCTGGCTTTCACCATAGTGGCAATCACTTTTTTGAAAAGCCCTTTGTGAGCTAGGATGTTCCGCTCAACTTCCATGCCATCAAACGAAGCCACCGTAAGTCTGGGTAGATGAACGGTCCTTGCTGAAGAAGATCCTTTCTTAGCGGCAGAGCCAAGGATTCTATGGACATGTCCAGAAGACCTTCGGGGCCAATCCAGCGCAATCAGGATTGCTTGTACTCTGTGATATCTGATCTGCTGGAGCACTCTTGGGATCAATGGAATCGGAGGAAATAGGTAGACCAGCCAGTAAGGGCAAGGCGACCTCAGCGCATCCACTGCACTCGTCTGAGGGCCTCTGGTTCGCGAGCAGTAGCAGCAAAGCTTCTTGTTGAGAAGAGACGCCATCATGTCAATCGGTGGGTATCCCCACCTGCCGACAATCTGTTGAAATACCTGAGGATGTAGTCCGCACTCCCTCTGGTGGAGGTCATGGCGACTCAGGAAGTTCGCTTCCCAGTTGTCCACTCTTGGAATGAAAATTGCGGACAGCGCTCTTGCATTTTTTTTTTTACCCAGAGAAGTATTTTTGACACTTCTCGCATGCAGGCCCTGCTTTTTGTCCCTCCCTGTCGATTGATGTATGCCACTGCCATGGCATTGTCCGACTGAACCTGGATCGCCTGATCCCTGAGTAGTGGGGGGGGCCTGAATCAGAGCATTGTAGATAGCCCGAAGTTCCAGAATGTTGATCGGAAGTAGGGCATCTTGGGCTGACCACCTGCCCTGGAACTGTGCCCCCTGGGTGACAGCTCCCCATCCTCTCAGGCTCACATCCATAGTGAGGAGGATCCAATCCTGAATCCCATAGTGTCAACCTTCCGGTAGGTTGGAAGACTGTAACCACCACAGGAGTGAAACCCTGGCCTGGGGTGACAGCTGAATCATCCGGTGCATCTGTAGATGTGAAGTGGACCACTTGTTCAGGATGTCCAATTGGAAAGGTCTGGCATGGAACCTTCCGAACTGTATCGCCTCGTATGAGGCCACCATTTTTCCCAACAATTTTATGCAAAGATGAATGGAAACTCGAGCAGTTCGGAGAACCATGCAAACCATCTCTTGAAGTGTTCTCACCTTGTCCTCTGGGAGAAACACTCTCTGAGCTACCGTATCCAGTATCATACCCAGAAACAGGAGCCTTTTAGATGGTTCCTGTTAAGACTTCTGTAGCTTGAGGATCCACCAGTGGTGAGACAGAAGTTGGATAGTGCGATCTATATGGAGCAGTAGAAGCTCCCTGGAACTCGCTTTTATTAGGAGAATGTCCAGGTAAGGGACAAAGTTGACCCCTTGGACTCTGAGCTGGAACATAATTTTCGCCATCACCTTTGTGAACACCCTCGGAGCTGTAGACAGGCCGAAGGGCAACGCCTGAAACTGGCAGATAGGCCTGATGAGGAGGCCAAATTAAGATATGTAGGCAGGCGTCCTTGATATCTAGGGACACAAGGAATTCCTATTGTTCCAGGCCCGCGATCACCGCTCTCAAAGATTTCATCTTGAATTTGAAAACCTTCAGGTAAGGATTCCATCACTTCAGATTCAAAAAGGGTCTCACAGACTCGTCTGGTTTTGGCACTACAGACAGACTGGAGTAGTAACCTTGTCCTTGCTGTAGCAGGGGTATTGGAACAATGACCCGGGACTGGACCAACTTGTCAATGGCCAGTAGTAGCGTAACATGCATATTTCCAAAAACTGGCAAGCCTGATTTGAAAAATCGTTGGGGAGGAGCACCGTTGAACTCCAGCTTGTAACCCTGAGAGATAAGGTCCCTTAACCAGGCATCTTGGCAGGAACCTTCCCAGATGTGGCTGTAGTGACGTAACCGAGCTCCCACCACGAGATCCCCTCGGGGTGGGTGGGCACCGTCATGCTAAAGTCTTTGTGGAAGCTGAACTGGTGCTCTGTTCCTGAGAGCCAGCAATGGCTGGTATCTTAGGCTTACCTCTGGAGCCTCTAGCTGCTTTGGAGGCACCCTGAGCCCTATATCAAATTCTGGAGGACCGAAAGGACTGAGTAGATAGTCCCGGGTAGGTACGCCTAGCAGGCACAGGCCCTGAAGGCAGAAATGTGGATTTGCCAGCAGTAGCTTTGGAGATCCATGCATCCAATTCACCTCCAAAGAGCCATTCACCTGTGAAAGGAAGAGATTCCATATTACATTTGGAGCCAGCGTCTGCAATCCACTAATGCAACCATATGGCTCTGCGTGCAGACACAGCCATAGCAGTGGTTCTAGTATTTATATTGCCAATCTCTTTAAGGGAGTGACTGAGGACTCTTGTCATGTCCTGAATGTGTTTTAGGAAAGTTACAGTAGTAACCAAGGTCATATCACCCGAAAGACCCTCTTGAATCTGAGTAGCACATGTATGAAAGGCATGTCATCCAGCAACCAGCAATGACCGGTCTTATACTTGCAGCAGTGTAGATAGATTTTAGAGTGGTCTCTATTTTCCTATCCCCTGGGTCCTTTACCGTAAAAGAGCCCGGAGCAGGGAGTACCGCCTTTTTAGAAAGGCAAGAGACTGAGACGTCTACTGCTGGAGATTCTTCCCAGACTTTCCTGTCTTCAGGGGCAAATGGGAAGGTATATAAAAACCTTATGGACACCTGATATTTTGTATCTGGATTTTTCCAGGCTAATTTAAATAAATCATCCAATTCTTTGGAATCAGGAAAGGTGACTGTCAGTTTGTCTAGTGGGAGGAAAAATGACTGCTGATCAGTAGCATCCTCCAGGGGGAGCTTTAACACATCCCTTATAGCCAATTTGAGGGGTTCGATACCCTGTGTAGGGGTGGAATCCCCACTAATGGAATCCCCATCATCTCCATCCGCCTGTACATCATCATCAGAATCTGAAAGGATTACAGGCAAAGCACGTTTTTGTGCACCTGTAGTAGACAGCGGGGAATGGGAAGCATCAGCCTCAGCAGTTAGGTTAGCCACTGCTTGTTGCAGTTCTTGTGTTTTATTGGCATTGGCAGTGAGCTGAGATGACATATCCGACATCATGGTTTTTATAGGCCCCAACCAGGAAGGCTCTGGACTTTCCCCCATGTTGTTATCAGCATTTTGTGATGACTGACTACACTGTTCACAGGATATGGAGCGCAATGAACTAGGGAAGAATCTGGCATTACATACATTGCATGATTTCTGTTTCACCATAATGAAAGACAGAAACAATACACATACAACACAGACTGAATACAATACAAGCCTGCCCTATTGCATGTGAGAGGAGACACAGAAGAGAGGACACCAGCGCACCCAACGCTGTACCGCCCCAGTGAGACTGTAAGTTGTACGGACCCGTACAACTTGTAGTTTTTCCATCGCTCGAGTGATCGTAGTGTGATTGACAGGAAGTGGGTGTTTCTGGGCGGAAACTGACCGTTTTCAGGGAGTGTGCTAAAAAACGCAGGCGTGCCAGGTAAAAACGCAGGAGTGGCTGGAGAAACGGGGGAGTGGCTGGCCGAACGCAGGGTGTGTTTGTGATGTCAAACCAGGAACTAAACGGACTGAGGTGATCGCAGTCTAGGAGTAGGTCTGGAGCTACTCAGAAACTGCAAGGAAATATTTATTAGCAGTTCTGCTAATCTTTTGTTCGCAATTCTGCTAAGCTAAGATACACTCCCAGAGGGCGGCGGCCTAGCGTTTGCAATGCTGCTAAAAGCAGCTAGCGAGTGAACAACTTGGAATGACCACCACGGTGCACTAATTCGGATTCCCGTCCACTGTACGCAGAAAACGACACCCTCCCATGACCTTATGACCTGTCAACCCAGCACATGTCGACCTAGAAAACCTGTCGACCTCAAACCATGTTGACCTATTTTTCACCGCTGAAAACTCCACGGCACGTGAAAAAAAAATTATATTCACCTCTCTGGGGGTCTGTGGTGGTCTCTGCAGCCCCTAATGGACTCACCTCCATCTATATCCTGAGGAGGGGCTACTGAGAGGCTCCAGGGCTGCACGGAGATGTAGTTCTTCCAGTAGCTGACTCCAGAAGGATTACACTACGCAGGGGTGTGGGGTGGGGGTGGGGGGTTGTCACACACACAGCCACTCATGCACACAAACACACACGGATACACACCACGGATGCAGCAGACCTGGCTTCCAATGCTGGATGTGGAAGACATTGCTTCGGAAGGTGAGTAATTACTGACTAATTAAGCTAATTGGAAACTTCCAATTGCTTAATTAGTCCTCAAGGGGGGTACTGCCAGGGTGCCAGAGCAAGTCCTGGTGATTTTTTTCTAAAATTAACAATTTTAGGAAAATGAGACTAGCTCTGGAGGTGCGAAAAAAAAGACGTGGTGATTTCTATAGAAATCTCTGCGTCCCATTTTCAGCCCTGCAATTCAATATCAAAACCCATCTGGTTTCTTTTTTTTCATATCCCGATGGCAATTGAATTACCCCTAATAATTGGCACAGCAATAGAATAAATATGGATTCCAAATACATGCACAAGCTCAATATAGCATCTATAATATGTATTTAACAAAAGCAATATGTATACGTATATAAAATAAACTAAACATATGTAGCAATTAAATATTATCAATTTTAACCTTTTTAGAACCTGGGCATTTTGACTCACTGATAACCCAGCAAACTGTCCTATACAGTCATCATCCTGCCTGAATTTCCATACTCTACAATCAATTCCAATTTCTTCACACCAGATTTTGAGTATGCAGGATATGACAATGCCCAATAAAACATCAATTGGTTAAAAAATATTTTCACTTGTGAAGCCAGGACTAGTTTAAAAGTTAGAAAGCTGCCATTGTAATTATATTGTTATTGTTTAACTCAAGAGAAAAGAAATCATAAATTCTGCCCTAATTACATGTGGCAGTCTGGCTCTTAAAAACAAATGCTAGTGGGCAGCTTTAGGAGCTTAGATTCCCAAGTAATTCATTCTACATTTTCTTTCAAATAAATACTGCATAATTTTGCGTTGGTGTTTAGTTTGTAAAGTCTGCCATCTGCCACCTAGTGGACATTTGTGGTTAAGCAGAATATCAACAATACTATTTATTTATTTATTTATTTATTTATTTATTTATTTATTTATCTATTACCAGTTATTTATGTTGCGTACACACATTCTGCAGCACTTTACAAAGAATATTTGGCTATTCACAATCCGTACCCCAGTGGAGCTTACAATCTATATTCCCTAACATATGTACACGCACACACATTCATGTTAGGGTGCAAAGTGTGCGGTACAAATGGGAGCGGTGCCCACACACCGAACACCTTGCACCCATTTTCTTATACTCACCTCTCCGTTGGCCCGGCGCTAGCTGCAAGGCGGCAAAAATAACTTGAAAGAAGGCCGCTGCAGCTATTTTCCGGTGACTTGCGCATGCGCAATAGAGCTGTCCCCCGGAACTCAGCGTGGGTGCCATGTTCCCGGAGAACTGCACATATGCAGTAGACTCTGGCACAATGCCAGGGTCTACTGCACCGCCAGAGAGGAGGGTGCCCAATCGGATCCTGCACACAGACCCCCTCCTCTCTTAAAGCGCCTCTGACACTAGGGTTCAATTTTGTTGGGAGCCGATTAACCTACCAGTTTCATTTAAATTGTGGGAGAAATACGGAGTACCCAGAGGAAACCCACGCAAGTACGTGGAAAATACTTAACAAAAATTGCTTTAATGCCCTGAAAATTAACATTCCTTAATGCTGCATAAGACAGCTATTTGTATTGGTAATTTGGGTCAATTTATCAAGAGGCATTGGTCAGGAAAGGGCTCCAAAAAGAGCCCACCCTGGTAATGTATAAAACAAAAATCTAAAGATAGCCAACGCTATCACTTTTCTGCAGGGTACGGACCCAGCCATGCATGTGCAAAGCAGAATAGTTGCCATAGGAGTCCCCCTTACGTTCTTCAGACAATCACACATACCTTACTAATGCCATTATTTATCAATGATTGATACATTTCACTGTGAGTAAAACTTGCACAAGCCAATCAGCTCCTAACTGCCATGTTACAGACTGTGTTTGAAAACTGACAGTTAGGAATGGATTGGCTGGTGCAATTTATCACTCACAGTGAAATTTATCACTGATTAATAAATAAGAGCATAAGGGTGAAAAATGTACGGGAGACACTGTTCTACTCCCCCATATCAGCACATAATATATCTACCCCACAATGTACATTAATGGCAAGGGCGTAGCTACCATAGGTGCAGGCAGTGCAGCTGCTATGGGGCCCAGAGCTGAGAAAGGCAAAGCTTCCCTGTAGGTTACATGTGTTATATACATTTTTTGCCATTGAGTGGTACGTAGGGGTCTTTCAAACTTTTTCCTAGGGGCCTGCAATATATCTAGGCATGCCCCTGGACCTGCTCATTGTAGTGTGGTATAAAATGAACTGGAGGGCATTTTAAAGTTATGTAATATGAACTGAGGCACTGTAATGTGTCACAATATGAACAGGCAGGGCCGGCGCTACCACTAGGCAGCTTTAGGCAGCTGCCTATGGGCGGCGACCACTAGAGGGCGGCACCGCACAGGAGAATTCAAGGGAACACTTTCTTTATCAGCTGCCTCGCCCTCGTCTCAGCCCAGCCAAACTCTTCCTTTTCTTTAATAGAGGAGCAGCTCGTGGGCGTCTGTACTGTATTTAATCAATGATCGAGTTGACGGTCTGTGTGAGTCCTGGCCTGATTCATTCTTCAACCCTGCAGGAGCACATGCGGCAGGCGGCAGCAGCCTGAACATAACATTCCACTATGCGGGCTATCGCAGAGGTGAGGGGGCGGCACGCCTCCCCCCACCTCTGCGATAGCCCGCATAGTTGAATCATGTTATGTTCAGGCTGCTGCCGCCTGCCGCATGTGCTCCTGAGTCCCCGCAGTGCGCTATGTTATCAGTGCTGCCTGCGATGGTCTCCGGCTTCCACTCCCCTCCCTCCTCCCCCCCCCACAATCTTCCCTGCATTTGGGCAGTGGGCTGTTTGGGCACATGACGAAGCAGTCACCCGCTGCCGCTGGCCTGGTCCGCTCCGCTGCGGGTCATGTTGCCGCTCCGGCGCCGCCTCCCCCATACGATCAACTGCATGTCATCTCATCCGCGCTCAGCCTCGACTCTATGCAGTCCCGCGACTGGCTCCCGCCCGCATCTGAAAACCACTGGCACTCACCAAACGCGACCTGCTGCTGCCTCCCTGAGTCCCCCCCCTCCTGCATATTATTACCAGATCCTAGGTTCATCTCTTCTCTCTCTCCCCCCCCCCCCCCCCCCCGCATTTGGGCTCCCACATTTTGCCGCCCCCTTTCCTTCACCTTGTTACCAGCTCACCCCTTGATCAGGAGCACCTAGGGGCCAGGGCCAAGAAAGTACCAGGTGGGCGTTACCTTAATGTATATAATGTCAGTAAATACATATATTTCTTAACACTGACTGTTCTTCTGACATCTATCTTCTCCCTGCAATCCTGACGTGACCCCCCACACACACACACACATGGAGATTGGGCTCCTGCATGATGTTACCCGCTCCCACTCCCCCCACGATTGGGCTTCTGCATGTTACCCCCTCTCCCTCGCCCCCCTGCATCATTTTTCCCTCGTCCCCCTGGTGCATTTAGTCTCCAACGTGTTACCCACTGCCCCCGCATATTGTTACCTGATTCCCCCCCTACCCCCACGATTGGGCTCCCGCTTGTTTCCCACGATTGGGCTTCAGCACCATGTCACACACTCTTCCCCACCCACAATTAAGCTCCTGCATGTTACCTGATCTCCCCGACGGGATTGGGCTCCCGCGTGATGTTACCTGCTCCCCCTACCCCCACGATTGGGCTCCTGCATGTTACCCCCTCCCACCCCCATGATTGGGCTCCCACATCATGTTGCCCGCTCCCACCCTACCCTGCGATTGGGCTGGACATATACGGCAGTACCCAGGGCATCTTTAGGCAGCTACCTATGGGCAGCAGCCACTAGAGGGCGGTCACGCTGCCGATTAATGCTTCCATTCTTGTCCCTTGCAATATGTGGAATGTTACCGCGGCGCGGAGGAGAAGACAGTTGGTAGAAGCACTGTAACAATAGGCGGCAGTGCGCTGCTTATTCTATGTGCATAGAGTAATGGAGTAATGGAGCCACTGCCGATGGGTTATATTCACACTGACAGCGCTGGCGGCTGATAACAGATGGGCGGCCGCGGTATTCGTGCAGCGCTGTCAGTGTGAATATAACCCATTGGCGGCGGCTCAATTACTCTATCCACATAGAATAAGCAGCGCACTGCCGCCTATTGTCACAGTGCTTCTAGCTCCTCTCCACGGAAACGATCCACATATTGCCGCCCCGCACCACAGACTCCCGCGATCTCACTCCACATGCATAAGCCCACAAGATCTGCTGCGCTGCTGTACACAGGAATATTTTTTCTTCACTGTTACAGCAGCTGCCTAAGGCCCCACCCACTGGAGCGGCAAACCCCCCCTTACCCACTTTCCCGAGGTTGAAAAAGCGGACATGAGCATTTTGGTAATAGAGGCGCAGCGGAAGGTTTCACAGCCCTCCCAGTGCCGCACAGTACCTCTCTATCCAGCGGGGCAGCGCCGTGATGTCACATCAAACTCCGACATGTGACACGAAACCAAGCGCCGCCCCACCACATGTACTACAACTGCAGCAGCCATCTCAGCCTCAGCTCCGTGAAGGAGGCCTCTATGACCGAGCTACCCAGGCTGCAGCTGTCAGGGAAGGGGTATCAGCGTCCAGCAGTGCTTCCGTGAAAGGTATGTACTGCTGCTGACTGGACATGTGAATAATTATATTTTGTTACGCACGGACATGGACATATGTATATATAGGGGGACGGCGGCGGTGCTGGACGGGACCTCCACAGGTATTTAAATGTGTGTATTGTCATTCATTGTTTGTTCTTGTATGGTACTGAGGAAGGAGCGTCTGCTCTGAAACGTGCGTCTACCATTAATACAAGCGTTTTTGCATATGAAATTGGTCTCCAGTGCCGTGTTTGGAGAAGGAGTATATATATATATATATATAATGTAGGTAGGTGTATATGTACATATATTATGAGTGTGTGTGGTTATATAAATATATATTTATGTATATACACTAGAGTAACAGTCCCCTCTCTGTCCGCCCCCGCTGTGGCTGGCGCCATTCCCTTTCCTCTATAGCCCACTACTCCTTTCCGAGCCTTCCCCCAACAGCTTGATCCTGCATTGTCATCAAAAAGCAATGGTAACCATAGCAACCCAGCCGCACATGACGCTCCTACGTCGCCCCGAGGCTGGCGACCATACAGGGAGACACTGTGATAAAACATAAAAACACTGAGATAATAGACCCCACGAAAAAACATATATTAAACATGGATGTTTAATATATATGTTTTTTTGTTGGGTCTATTTATGTAATAAGATTAATGTTGTGTGTTATGTTCATGTTTGTCTTATCTGAGCACTTGCAAAGCTTGATGAAGGGTCCCGCTGTGGCCTGAAATGCTGCATTGTGATTATGGTTGTGCTGATGTTACTACTACTTTATGCTACACATGAAATACACTCCTGAACTTGCAACCCTGGATATGTATACATGCTTTGCTGTTGTGGCTATTAAATCTGCTTATATGAAAGACCTGGAGTGCCGTGTCTGCTCTGAATGAGACATCGGAAATATATATACACACAAGGTATTGGATAAACAGCAGGCACGGGATGTAGTTATGTGACTGCTGGTCACAACACCTCCCCCTACATCCCACCCCTTGGGGGGGGGCGCAGCAGGCTGAAGTTTTGCCTAGGGCGTCGAGAAACCTTACACCGGCCCTGTGAACAGGGAGCACTATATATCATAATGTGAATTGGGGATACTGTGTGGCATAATGTGTACTAGCAGCTCTGAAATGTGATATAGGGTGAACTTAAGCACTACTGCGATTCATAAAAGAAACTAGGGCACTACTATGGGGCATAGCATTAAATAAGGCTCTACTATGGTTCAGAAAATTAACTACGGCATAAAATTAACAACTGCTGCCGGACTATAGACCTACACTAAAAAGGTCTACAGTCAATAGGTCTACCACTAATGCAGACATGCAGTAGGTCGGCAGGGTCAAAAGGTCGACATGGTGGCCGCCCTTTTTTCCTCTATATTTGTGTATATATTGTACACTGGAAGGCAAGGTTCCTTCCTCTGGTATTAGCTCCCCACCCATTTACCATCAGGTGTTTTAATTAGCTAGGTTCCTGCATTTCAGATCACACATTGAAATGGCACTATTTAGAGGTAAGTCCTGTATAAATTTATATAATGTGATAGTATTAGGAATGTTAGGGACCCATGTGATGAAGTCACCTGACCGCGGTACATGGGCCCGCATATTTGCGGAAATGTGTGCTAAGAACTTCAATTATACTCCATTTTAATTGTGAGGGTTTATTTAAATTATTTTTACTATCAGTGTTCTTAGTGCTAAGAGTGTGCATCTGCATCTCTCTTCCCCCAGCATAGTATTGGAAGCCTCAGCATGATAGCACCTCTTGAAATCTCTAGTATTAGGGTGTGCAGTCCAGGCCCCCCTTTTTTCTTAGGGTTAAAAGGTCAACAGGGTCAAAAGGTCAACATGACAATGGTCGACAAACATATGGTAGACACAAGTTTTTTTTTAAAAAAAATTCAACATTTTCATACTTTACCATCCATGTGGTCTATGACTGGGAACAGTAACCTGTGCCAAGCGCAGCGGTAGCAGAGCGAGGCACCTTGCCCAAAGCATGACAAGCGAAGCAGTACACTAATGGGGCTTGTTTGTGGCAGAAAAGTGACAAAACACCACAAAAAATAAAAAAATTGTGATTACCTTTTTTTGTGTTGACAATTCCCTGTCGTCCTTTTGACCCTGTCGACCATTCCTATTGTCTACCTATTCTATGTCGACCTTTTGACCCTGCCGACGTATTGCATGTCTACCATCAGTGGTAGACCTATTGACTGTAGACCTTTTTAGTGTATATCTAATAATCCACACCCCATTAATGAGGCAACTTCAAGTAGCAAGGTTTGGGTGTCAGCAAAATGAAGATAATTCATTTTAAAAATCCCATTTTCCCGGAAGAAAATGCCTAAAGGAGTGGTATTTACCTTGTTGGTAGAACTAATAATTCTTAAAAAAAAATAAAAAAATACAAACAATGAAAATGCCATTTCTGGAGGTTCGGCCACGTAGCACATATGCACCAAGCCCTGGAATGTGATAGAATACGGGGCTTAATGCGGTGGGCGTTGTCCTATAGAAGCCTATAAGCTTCGACTGCACAGCCTCTTCTGAGAGGGATCCAACCAGATCCATCCCAGAATCCCCCACATCCTGTACTTTCCCATTGGTTTTGCCTTCAAAAAATCTCTGATTTGCAAAATCAAAGTGAAAATCACTGATAAATTCAAAATGTGCAATGCTGTGAACCCATTGCGCATGCATGAAGGCCAAAATGTGATTGCTCTGCGTTTGCAGCCTAAATCTGGGTACACACTGGACCGATGTCATTCCAAAATGCCATTTTGGAATGACATATAACTTACATCGCACAGTGTGTACACAGGATTGCACACCCCTGCGAACGCTTGCGACAGTCGCTAGGTTTGATGTGCTACACGTCAAACCTAGTGATATCACTAGCGTCCTTGTTTATGCTAATGAAGGATGGAACATGATTGCTCCAACCTTCATTAACATCGATGCAGTGCATTCATTATTTCATTCTGATGTTGGAACGAATTCCCATCGTCCCAGTGTGTATCCAGCTTAAGTGAAAAGCAATCCCAATTTGATTGATAGGAAGTGACCACTCGTGGGTGGTAACATGGCATTTGTGGGGAGTGGTTGCGAAAATGCAGGCGTGTCATGGTCGTTTTTGGGGCGTGCATCTGATGTCAGCTGTGATCGATACAATAAAAGACATGGCGTGACTGCAATTGCATTATTTTGAATAGGCATGGATCAACCACAGCTGTAGATGGTGCTCGATTTCTGCATATGCATCGCAGTTCTGTGACTGCATACGCACATTTGTGAATGCATCAGTGGGCGTCTGTTATCCTTTCTGGGTGGCTCACTCTTCACGTGTGATTTTTAGCAGTAGCAGTTTTGAGACAATCGCTATTTCAGCCTCAATAGCGATCCTTACTGAATTAGGCTCAGAGACCCTAAATATTATTCTGAATACAAGTAGCAGACAGTCTGGCCCATAAAAACAAATGCTGATAGGCAGCACTAGCAGTTTACACTCCACATACTGTGTCAATTTAAATTTGCATATAGTCTAACCATAAATGCCCACTAGGTGGCAGATGGCAAACAGAATATTAAATATTGTTTCAGGTTAGATTTTATGACTTGTTATATTACTAGTGAAAATCAATATAATGTGACACAAACAGCTCAATGAAATAGTACTTTGCATAAGGAATTGGAATGGCGCCATTGCAGTTCCTGTCTAGGCAGTAATACAGCTAGCAACACCACATTTTGGTATAAGATAAGCTTACCTTAAGCGAACCCTACATCAGGCGGATATTGGGCAATGCCTGGGTTTGGCATTGGGATTGGCAACTCCAGCATTTTAGCATGCTTTTATTTTTTTTTGCCAATTCCCCGACAGTGGCAGGACTGATTGGTCATGGGAGGGAATTTCAAAGGTTGGAACTGGCACAGGAGAAATAATAGAAGTAATCAGGGAGGAGGAGAGGAGGTCGTTGCTGGCAGAGCAATGTAAGCAGGAGGGAGTGTGAGTGGAAAGAGGGAGTGTGAGTGGAAATGAGGCTGGAGATGCATGGAGAACAGTTGGAGATGCATGGAGAACAGTGATTGAGAGTAGGTGAGTGTGAGGAAATAAAAGATGATACTGTGGGGGACATGAAGCCAGAAGCAAGGCTGAAAGAGGGGGCAACAGACAAGGAACAAAAATGAGGCAGGCCGCAGAGTTAAGGATAGATTGAAGAAGGGGGAGACAGAAGTGGCAGGAGCGAAAGTAGGACTAATTGTGGGGGGAGAAATAGAGAGCAGAGTCAGCTCTGGGACAATACCCAGTCGGTAAACTTGGGTATCAGAGGAGAAGGAGATGTTGTCAAAATAGAGGGAGGGAGAGATAGAAAGATAATGATTTCAATTTTAGCTATGTTGAGTTTCGGGAAGCAATGGGACATTAAAGAGGAGATGGCAGAAAGAGCATAATGTACAGTAACTCTATTAAATCAGAGTGTATATCAGCGGTACGCAAAATGTCAGTGGAGGTAATCAACCACAATAATAATATAATAATATAGTAATATAAAGTGCTGGCTTCTCAATCAATGTAATGGTCGTTCACAGGTACAGGACAAGAAAAATAGGAATAATATTCCCCCAGCACACTGAGAAGGAGCAGCAATGAGATTTGTATACTACATTATAATAGATATATAATATTATAGAAGTGCACAGCAGTGACAGACAATGGCAGATGGGAACGAGGCATAAGTGCAGACCTGGGCAAAGTACGGCCTGCGGGTCACGTACGGCCCTTTGGCAATCACTGTCCGGCCCGCGTATTTATTCCAGTCACATGGCTCCCCCCCTTAATCTCACACACACGGCACCTGCGGCTCTCCGCCCACAGGCTCCCTGCACCACACACTGTGCTGTATCGCTAGATCACAAAGACCCTGCGATGCAGCTTAACAATTGAGGCCCAGTGACTGCCCGCGAGTTGCAAGCTACAGAGCCACAGTGCACGGGCAGTCACTGCCGGCGGTCCCCGCCCCCTGGGTCCCTAGCAACCAGCGCCTGACGATGTGTATCCCGCGAGAGACGGCTTTGCCCTGTCACTTCCTGCTTAAACTTCGGGGTGCTTTAGAGATCCCGTCAGACCAGCATCTAGGGTGAGTCTTGCAGCAATGGGACAGCAACCCGTCATACAGTGCACATTACAAGCCAATAGCAGAAAAAAATGACATTAAAAGGTAGGTTTGTGCTTTTATTATATATTGAGCATAAATAAGTTCAAGTTATCATTGGTTCGGCCATCCAACACAGTTCAGATTTTTCCAGTGGCCCCCTATAGAAATGAATTGCCCACCCCTGCATAAGTGTATTCCAAATATCAATCCTAAAGTTAGGTAAATAGTAATGGAAAATAGCGCAGATAAGTATGAGGCAGAATCATAATCCAAATATAAATACTAAGGTCCGGTACAGACAGTGAATTCAGGTTAATGTGCAAACACAGTTCACTGTATCCAATGCTGGTCAGTACACAGTGTAATCAACAAGAGAGCAAGCAGCAAAGTAATCAAACCGCAATTGGCAATTAGCACCAGCTATGACAAAGACAAGTACATTTGGGTGTCATTGACATGCAGATGGTATTGGAGGCCTAAGGGTTAACAGATGCTAACCCATACATTCCACTTAGAATGCAAAATGTATCAGTTCCCCCATATGTTATACCCCAAAGAGTGCCTATTCTCATGGATTCTCATGGAAAGGTTACCCATCAGGGCTTAACGCGCTGGTTTAACGCCGCTAATAGAGTTGGGCAGCGCACATAATTAGCTGCAGGGTAAAGCCCACAGCCAAATGGATTCACCTGATACATTTTCACAGTTTCATTTGTAACATTGGAGAGAAAGTCTTATTTACTTGAAAGAACCTGACCCACTCTGCTTTTGGGGAAAAGTTGGTTATTATCTCTTTGCTATTACAATTGGGAATGTGACCAATTCCCTGGGACCACTTTTATTTTGTAGTTGTTCTGATAATGCGGAATACTCTCATTACGCCCTTCTTCTCAATGTAAATTTGCATTCACCATGCTTTGAATGCTGTATACTGTATAGTATATATCATAGCTGAATGTTTAAAGCCAAAGTGTGTATTATCCCTAGGCTAGATTCCTTGCTTTGTATGTCCATTTAACTGATGTAAATTGGTTGTAAAAAGCTACTTGTAATATGTCATGCTAGTTGTTTTTAACAAGTTCTCCTTCCCCGACCAGTTAATTCTCGCTTCTGAAATCAGTGACCTACTGTAACTAAGGGGTACACTTACTAAGCAGTGATAAGAACGGAGAAGTGAGCCAGTGGAGAAATTTCCACATCAACCAATCAGCAGCTCTGTATAATTTTATAGTATGCAAATTATAGATGTTACTTCAGTGCTGATTGGTTGATGGGGCCACTTCTCCACTGGCTCACTTCTCTGCTCTTATCACTGCTTAGTAAATGTACCCCTATGTGATAGCATTCAGAAACTGGGAACAATACTTTTCTTATTGGCTACCTGGTGACCAGAGGGGTTTCACCCATTGATGACAATAAATGTAAATATTAGGATTATTATTTTGCATCTTAATGTAACAATACACTACTTTATAATGTTGGGGTTTACTTTGGACAGATATGGATTTTCTTCTGGCAGAAATGAAAGCATTGGGGAATAATATTTCATTATCCTGTGACCATGTACTGGAATATACATTGGCGACAGCTTAGTTTTAATGACATCAGGCTTAAACAATGTACTGATGCCATTTTTTGGGAGGAGGTCTATACTGACTTTATCATATGCATATCTGGTCTGTTTGCCAAGATGGGTTAGAATTTTCACTTTAGTTATCAAGCCACCCACATACATACCTGCCTGTACTGCCTAAAGGCAATTTTGTAATGTTTCATGCAAGATATAGCATGTTATGTCTATTGTTTGAGCTGATGATGGCAAGATTATATTAATTGGTGATTGAGGAATTCATTTCTAAATGCTTTTATGAGCTTTTAATGAACATATATTTCTTTGTAATTTTAAAGCCACAGCACTTTCAAAAGAAAAAAAAACATTGCATCTCCACCAAGGGTGCACAGTGCATATGCTCAAGGGGCACCTGCACCAACTACTTGGCTTATGGGCACACAGGGGTGTGGAGAGCTGTGGCCAGTCCAGGTACTCTTTCAGGGTGTGGCCTAATCGCAGGAGGCGTGGTCATGCCCCCTTACACAAACTGATGTCAGAAAAAGTATTTTTAGTGCCGCAAAGCGTTGCTGAGTGCAGATTTGGGGGAGCTATTGTGCCCCTCAGCCAGGGGCAAATCCAGAGGAGTGTGATCGCTCCCCCCCTTACCAACCTGCACAGGCAGAAGAGACTGCTGCTGAGTGGCAGCAGCCTCCCTGCACAACCACAGCCCAGACAGCACACAGCCGGGCGTGCTAGCTGGAGAATTTAGCTGCTGCTGCTGACAGGTAAGGTAAGGCATGGGTAATTGGTACCAGCACCCCCCACTGCTCAGCAGCAGTATGGCCACACCCTGCTTCCACAATTGAACTGGCATGGGGGTTGAGGGCCACAGTCTCAAAATGGCTGGTTACAACTTTGTGCGTCCAGACTTTAGATTATTATTATCATTTATTTATATGGCACCACAAGGGTTCCGCAGTGCCTAACAAAGTACATACACAAATTAACAAAACATTAAAAACAGTGACTTACAGTACAAGACAATGTAGGATAAGTACATGGTATCTAAACACTGCTGCATCAACGGACATAACCATAGGCGTTTGCAAAAGGGGGTTGCCTCATGTGTACAGGCACACCCTAATGTCAACCACCTCCCATAAGCCCACAACTTTGAGGAGGCTCTGGCACTTAGGGCGATACTTATCTGCTTGTCGGCCTACTGCTTCTGTCCAGACTAGCAGCACAGCAGCATTGTGCCATGACTCCTCCTCCCCAGACAGCTAGTGCACCTCCAGGCTCCTCCTCCCTTCCTCTGCCTGCAGCCAGGTGACCGAGATCTGCGGCCCTTCTAAGGGAGGCAAGGACACTGCCACTAGCTGGTGCCTGGTTAAGATAAGTTGGGCATAAACCACTAGTGGCGCCACAGGGCGCTAGCTGTCCTAGCCCTTTTTTATTGGCCTGACCGGGCAGAGTCCTGCCCATGCAAGCAGAGAAAGCAGCATGTGTAGAGCAGTGCTGCTGCCTGCTATGGAACCTCACATCCTGCACCAACAGCCCCAAAAGGTCATTAAAATAGTACATGGCATCATTGTCATAAAATATATAAGCGAGGTGGGGTGTTAGACAAAATGTATATAAAAGGGGAGGCGGAAGTGAAAGCACCAAGCATATAAGGGTTGGTGATGATTTACATAAAATATACACGGTCGAGTCACATTGTTATGACCACCAGCTAATAGCCAGAGTAACCGCCGTGTGCAGCACGGAAAGCAGCTAGACGGGCTGAACTCTCACTTTAGACACATGTCTGGTAGCCCCCAGGTTAATTTTGACATTGAGCTGCTCCACTGTAGCGTGTTTTGGCGTGCCTTCATAGCCGATGTTCACATTAATGGCATGTGGTGCGCCACAGTTTGTACATCGGCTATTCGCAATGGTGCCATTTGTCCATTCACGATACACCTTCACCACAGCAGCATGCAAACAGTTCACAAACTGCGCTGTTTCAGAAATACCGCCATCCATGGCCTGAAAGGTGATAATTATCCCTGTTTGCAACTCGGATAAATTGCCCATTTTACCCATGACAGCAATGAGTATGGTGGCCTATCCCAGGATCGCCAAGATCCAGGGATCCCGACCTAAAATTGTCCGGGATTCATTCCCAGGATTGGAGCTTCTAATCCCAGGGATTTTGGGATTGGCCACCACCTTACTTTTATCTATGCCGGGCAGCGTTGAGCGTCATCAGGAGGCTCAGACACTGTCCAGCTCCCCCTGCACAGCTTACCCTGCCACTGGCTGTGTGTCCTGCGCAGCATGACGTGAAGTCAGAGGTCATGCTGCGCAGCCAGCTGCGCGCCGGACCTCACCGCCTGCACTGCCCTGCATCTCACCTCGGCTCAGTAAGTGACCCACCCTCCCGCCCGTCCAAATTAGGGTCAGCTATGTGGGTTGGGCAAGGTGGGGGACACATTGAAAAGAAACCAATCCCAGGTATACTGGGAATACCGAGACATATCATTTTTCAATCCCGATACCCAGGATTGAAAAAATGGCAAAGGATTGGTCACCCTATCAATGATTGTTATGTGTGCAGACGGCCTATAGCACACCTTATATACCCACCAAGCCAGCATATGACACGTGACATACTTCATGGGCTACGTGCTGCTGACATCAAATGTAGGAGGTGTTCATAATAATGTGACTCGACTTTGTATAAGGGGGTACACTAACTTATAATACAGTATATTTATGTTTGTGTATATACAAATATCTCCTGTATATTAGCCCTGTGAC
The DNA here is from genome assembly GCF_028390025.1 of Pseudophryne corroboree. Classification (NCBI taxonomy): domain Eukaryota; kingdom Metazoa; phylum Chordata; class Amphibia; order Anura; family Myobatrachidae; genus Pseudophryne; species Pseudophryne corroboree. The sequence continues at coordinate 563,468,994 of NC_086448.1, forward strand.
TCTGTGCCATGCCCTCTAATGCTGGGTGGAGTCACAGACCTGGGTGGAGTTAGCAGCTCCTGCCCTGTCCCAGTGCCAGCACACCACTTAGCAGTAGCTGCAATGGGAGCAGCAGCCACAGAATCCGGCCACCATCCCCAGACAGAAGCCACCAGTGGACGGACGCACCACACTGCCCGGTAAGCATGGACCCCTCCCTTGGTTGCCCCACACACACAGCCACCTACAACCCAATGACACCCGCACCACACACCCCCAAACCCACCCTCCACAAAACCCCTCCACTAGCTCCCACATGCAGCCACTGACGGCCCTGCCAACCACAGACCCGACGTCCGCATAATGGACCAGCACACACTGGCCACCCTAACCCCACAGCACCAAACCCACCCTCAGCTCAACCACAGCAACACCTCCCACATCCATCCGTGGCAGAGACATGCTGGCTGGGCCCCGCCGTCCGCACCATGGACGCCCAGACAGCCGCACCCCACACCACCCCTCCCGTCATCCGCACAAACCAACCACCACCTACCGCACCCACCGTCCGCACCACGCCCAGCCAGACAGCCGCAGGCCACACCGCCGCTAACCCACCCTCCGCACAACCCCAGCACCGTCTGTCGCCTTGCAGCCACGACGCGGACCCACTGTAATGGGAACACGCCGTCCGCACCACTGACGCACAGACTGCTCCCAACTTCCCCACAACCCCAGCACCACCTCTCTCACCTACCCGCCCCTTGGGCACACTGTACCGGGAGACGCCGTCAGCACAACGGAGGAACACACTGCACTTACGCCGCACCATCACCCGCACCTGTCTGTGTACCGGCGACAGGTCTCTCCCCAATCCTGCACTCAGCTCCACATAAACCAACAAAAAAACAGTGAGAGGGTAGATCAAAGGCGATAACAGAGCAAATAAATTTTGATATACATCACATGTTATGGTGTCCTTTTGGATGATCACTCTTTGAATTGTCTCATGATATCCAGATATCAAACATGAAAAAAAGAGAGATAGTACACATAGGTGGTATTGCTTTAAACACTAATTGAATAGCCTATAAGTGTCCAGAAAAAGAAAGCCTAAAGTGCCTGACCCAATTTGATAGTAGATGAGGATAGTATCTCGCCACCGCTCCACCGATATTCGTGGACGTACCGAAACTCACATCAAAATGGATAAGAACAAGTGTATAAAGGTATCTTTTAATGCTGTATCCCACGTGATATAAGGCAGAAAGGAAGCTACTCCAAATAACGTACCCCACTCACTTTGGAGGGGGATTGTTCCCACGTATAAAGGTATCTTTCAAGTCAGGGTCAGGAATGACATCCACGATAATTCAAAAGGTTTAATTTAAAAGTTCATAAAACAACAATCTGATATTTTTCTATGTGGTTTCCACTCTCTGGTTTGTACAAACCAGGCAGTGAGTTTTCATTATTCTTTTAAATATTTTGTTCTTTTTATGGGATACCACCTTTGAAGTATGCCTAGCATGACAGTACTGGTGTAAAACCGGATTACATCAGTTTTTTGTCTATTATATCTGACCTGCATGTTTTTGTACAAACCAGAGAGTGGAAACCACATAGAAAAATATCAGATTGTTGTTTTATGAACTTTTAAATTAAACCTTTTGAATTATCGTGGATGTCATTCCTGATCCTGACTTGAAAGATACCTTTATACGTGGGAACAATCCCCCTCCAAAGTGAGTGGGGTACGTTATTTGGAGTAGCTTCCTTTCTGCCTTATATCACGTGGGATACAGCATTAAAAGATACCTTTATACACTTGTTCTTATCCATTTTGATGTGAGTTTCGGTACGTCCACGAATATCGGTGGAGCGGTGGCGAGATACTATCCTCATCTACTATCAAATTGGGTCAGGCACTTTAGGCTTTCTTTTTCTGGACACTTATAGGCTATTCAATTAGTGTTTAAAGCAATACCACCTATGTGTACTATCTCTCTTTTTATCATGTTTGATATCTGGATATCATGAGACAATTCAAAGAGTGATCATCCAAAAGGACACCATAACATGTGATGTATATCAAAATTTATTTGCTCTGTTATCGCCTTTGATTTACCCTCTCACTGTTTTTTTGTTGATTATTGTTTTGATCTGTTATTTGGATGGATCCGTTGAGGATCTAGATTGGGCTGATAACCTTTTGCGCCAGGAATTTACACTACTGTGTTTTTATTGTATTGTCCACATAAACCAAGTCGCTCCCCACCCAGCACCATACACCCGCACCCCCGCCCAGCCAACAACTAAGCACCCACACAATAATAGAGGCCCACCCACCCCTATCACCCATCCCCCTATTTGCATAAATGTGCATGCCTCCCTTATGCCCCAAACTTCACTCACAGTCCAGTCATCTCAAGGAAGGGGGGGGAAACAAGTGCTGCCTCATAGACCCACATATACCATGACAATAAAAAATACAATAGTGTAAATTCCTGGCGCAAAGTTATCTGCCCAATCTAAATCCTCAACAGATCTGTCCAAATAACAGATCAAGGAAATACTCTAAAGAAAAAGGAATGAAAGGATAGATCAAAGGCGATAACAAAATCTTTAAAATTGGGTATACATCACATGTTCTGTGGTCCCTTCAGGTAATCGCTGTATCAAAAGTCTCTTAATGCCCAGATGTCACACATGAAAAAAAGAGAGATAATGCAATCTATGGGTAATATTGCTTAAAACACTGAAAACAACCAGCCTATGAGTGTCCAGAAAGGAGGCCTAAAGTGCCAGAACCCAATTTGATAGTAGATAGGGATAGTATCTCACCACCACTCTGCAGGTATTTTTGGACGTACCAAAACTCACATCAAAATAGATAAGGACAGGTATAAAAAGGTATCTTTAAATACTATATCCACCGTGTCATAAGGCAAGAAAGGAGTTTTTTTCAATAAACGTACCCCACTCACTTTTGGAGGGGGATTGTTCCCACGTATAAAGGTATCTTTCAAATCAGGATAACATCCACGATAATCCAATAAAGTTTTTATTAAAAGTTCATAAAAAACAGCAATAGGTTGTTTTTCTATGTAGTGTCCACTTTCTGATTTGTACAGAAAACATGCAGGTCAGATGTAATAGACAAAAATTGGCATAATCCGGTTTTATGACAATACTGTCATGTAAAACATACTTCATAAATGGTATTTCATAGAAAAAACAAAAAGAGCAAAATTGATGAAAAAATCACTACCTGGTTTCACCAACGACGTTTCGACCTCCCTGGTCTTTTTCAAGGCACCTTGAAAAAGACCAGGGAGGTCGAAACGTCGTTGGTGAAACCAGGTAGTGATTTTTTCATCAATTTTGCTCTTTTTGTTTTTTCTATGAAATACCATTTATGAAGTATGTTTTACATGACAGTATTGTCATAAAACCGGATTATGCCAATTTTTGTCTATTACATCTGACCTGCATGTTTTCTGTACAAATCAGAAAGTGGACACTACATAGAAAAACAACCTATTGCTGTTTTTTATGAACTTTTAATAAAAACTTTATTGGATTATCGTGGATGTTATCCTGATTTGAAAGATACCTTTATACGTGGGAACAATCCCCCTCCAAAAGTGAGTGGGGTACGTTTATTGAAAAAAACTCCTTTCTTGCCTTATGACACGGTGGATATAGTATTTAAAGATACCTTTTTATACCTGTCCTTATCTATTTTGATGTGAGTTTTGGTACGTCCAAAAATACCTGCGGAGTGGTGGTGAGATACTATCCCTATCTACTATCAAATTGGGTTCTGGCACTTTAGGCCTCCTTTCTGGACACTCATAGGCTGGTTGTTTTCAGTGTTTTAAGCAATATTACCCATAGATTGCATTATCTCTCTTTTTTTCATGTGTGACATCTGGGCATTAAGAGACTTTTGATACAGCGATTACCTGAAGGGACCACGAACATGTGATGTATACCCAATTTTAAAGATTGTGTTATCGCCACATATACCATGGCCTACTACCTTACACACACACACACACACACACACTCAGCCTGCACACTCCTAACAACACGCACGCACCCTACACCCCCCCCCCCCCCCCGCAACCACAGACAAAACACCTTCCCCATCTTTAACACCACCACCACCCACCAACTTTCACACCTGCCCCCATCACCCTCACACCTCAATAACATACACAAAGCACACACACACCCAACACGACATCTTACACAAACACTCTCACCACCCAAACACCTCTCCTACACACCCCACACACCCTGAGGCCCTCCCACACCCACCATAACCCCATACCTGCCAACCACCCACCACAAATACACCACCCATCCAGCTTCTCCCCCCCTCTACATTCACCAACTGCCCCCCCCCCCTTCCATGCGTACACCCCAACCCCCACAAAACCCACCACCATCCACCCATCCAAAACAAACTATACAACTACTATTCTACACCTTCACTTTTCAGTAGAGATTACGGGGGCGTAGACCCTTACGACGGTGTGAAGAGCGACCGTAGGGCGCGATGAATCACCTAGTATATATATACTTTTCCAACAGAGTCGGCACTCCCATCAAAAGTCACATGCCGATCCGCCAGTCAGTGTAAAGTAAATACCATAAGCAAAGCAGTGGCATTCAACGGACACAGAAATAATGACTTTAACACAGTACATCATATAGACGTTTAGGGTTTATTTCAACCCGTGATCGGGAGCTAGAAAGGGAGATAAGGCTGGAGAAAGAGAGACATTGCCATACCTATAATGGGTGCATTGTGGGGGTAATTCCAAGTTGATTGCAGCAGGAAATTTTTTAGCAGTTGGGCAAAACCATGTTCACTGCAGGGGAGGCAGATATAACATTTGCAGAGAGAGTTAGATTTGGGTGGGTTATTTTGTTTCTATGCAGGGTAAATACTGGCTGCTTTATTTTTACAATGCAATTTAGATTGCAGATTGAACACACCCCACCCAAATCTAACTCTCTCTGCACATGTTATATCTGCCTCCCCTGCAGTGCACATGGTTTTGCCCAATTGCTAACAAACTTGAAGCTGCGATCAACTCAGAATTAACCCCTGTGTGCACACCGCATCAGAATCAGAATCAGATTTATTGGCCAGGTGTACTCATGTACAATGCATTGCCAAGCAGCAACATGAAGGGGAATACATAGCATAATAATAAGAATTTACTTACCGATAATTCTATTTCTCATAGTCCGTAGTGGATGCTGGGGACTCCGTAAGGACCATGGGGAACAGCGGCTCCGCAGGAGACTGGGCACATCCAAAGAAAGCTTTAGGACTATCTGGTGTGCACTGGCTCCTCCCCCCATGACCCCCCCCCCCCCCCCCCAAGCCTCAGCTAGGATACTGTGCCCGGACGAGCGTACACAATAAGGAAGGATTTTGAATCCCGGGTAAGACTCATACCAGCCACACCAATCACACCGTATAACCTGTGATCTGAACCCAGTTAACAGCATGATAACAGAGGAGCCTCTGATAGATGGCTCACAACAATAATAACCCGATTTTTGTAACAATAACTATGTACAAGTATTGCAGACAATCCGCACTTGGGATGGGCGCCCAGCATCCACTACGGACTATGAGAAATAGAATTATCGGTAAGTAAATTCTTATTTTCTCTAACGTCCTAAGTGGATGTTGGGGACTCCGTAAGGACCATGGGGATTATACCAAAGCTCCCAAACGGGCAGGAGAGTGCGGATGACTCTGCAGCACCAAATGAGAGAACTCCAGGTCCTCCTCAGCCAGGATATCAATTTTGTAGAATTTTACAAACGTATTTGCTCCTGACCAAGTAGCTGCTCAGCAAAGTTGTAAAGCCGAGACCCCTCGGGCAGCCGCCCAAGATGAGCCCACCTTCCTTGTGGAGTGGGCATTTACAGATTTTTGGCTGTGGCAGGCCTGCCACAGAATGTGCAAGCTGAATTGTACTACAAATCCAGCGAGCAATAGTCTGCTTAGAAGCAGGAGCACCCAGCTTGTTGGGTGCACACAGGATAAACAGCGAGTCAGATTTCCTGACTCCAGCCGTCCTGGAAACATATATTTTCAGGGCACTGACAACGTCTAGCAACTTGGAGGCCTCCAAGTCCCTAGTAGCCGCAGGCACCACCAATAGGTTGGTTCAGGTGAGACGCTGAAACCACCTTGGGGAGAAACTGAGGACGAGTCCTCAATTCCGCCCTGTCCGAATGGAAAATCAGATAAGGGCTTTTTCAGGATAAAGCCGCCAATTCTGACACGCGCCTGGCCCAGGCCAGGGCCAACAGCATGACCACTTTCCATGTGAGATATTTTAACTCCACAGATTTAAGTGGTTCAAACCAATGTGACTTTTGGAACCCAAAACTACATTGAGATCCCAAAGTGCCACTGGAGGCACAAAAGGAGGCTGTATATGCAGTACCCCTTTTACAAACGTCTGAACTTCAGGGACTGAAGCTAGTTCTTTTTGGAAGAAAATTGACAGGGCCGAAATTTGAACCTTAATGGACCCCAATTTCAGGCCCATAGACACTCCTGTTTGCAGGAAATGTAGGAATCGACCCAGTTGAATTTCCTCCGTCAGGCCTTACTGGCCTCGCACCACGCAACATATTTTCGCCAATTGCGGTGATAATGTTTTTGCGGTTACATCCTTCCTGGCTTTGATCAGGATAGGGATGACTTCATCCGGAATGCCTTTTTTCCTTCAGGATCCGGCGTTCAACCGCCATGCCGTCAAACGCAGCCGCGGTAAGTCTTGGAACAGACAGGGTCCTTGCTGGAGCAGGTCCCTTCTTAGAGGTAGAGGCCACGGATCCTCCGTGAGCATCTCTTGAAGTTCCGGTTACCAAGTCCTTCTTGGCCAATCCGGAACCACGAATATAGTGCTTACTCCTCTCCATCTTATCAATCTCAGTACCTTGGGTATGAGAGGCAGAGGAGGGAACACATACCCTGACTGGTACACCCACGGTGTTACCAGAGCGTCTACAGCTTATTGCCTGAGGGTCCCTGGACCTGGCGCAATACCTGTCGAGTTTTTAATCATGTGGAAGACTTCTGGGTGAAGTCCCCACTCTCCCGGGTGGAGGTCGTGCTGAGGAAGTCTGCTTCCCAGTTGTCCACTCCCGGAATGAATTCTGCTGACAGTGCTATCACATGATTTTCCGCCCAGCGAAGAATCCTTGCAGCTTCTGCCATTGACCTCCTGCTTCTTGTGCCACCCTGTCTGTTTACGTGGGTGACTGCCGTGATGTTGCCCGACTGGATCAACACCGGCTGACCTTGAAGCAGAGGTCTTGCTAAGCTTAGAGCATTGTAAATGTCCCTTAGCTTCAGGATATTTATGTGAAGTGATGTCTCCAGGCTTGACCATAAGCCCTGGATATTCCTTCCCTGTGTGACTGCTCCCCAGCCTCGCAGGCTGGCATCCGTGGTCACCAGGACCCAGTCCTGAATGCCTAATCTGCGGCCCTCTAGAAGATGAGCACTCTGCAACCACCACAGGAGGGACACCCTTGTCCTTGGTGACAGGGTTATCCGCTGATGCATCTGAAGATGCGATCCGGACCATTTGTCCAGCAGGTCCCACTGGAAAGTTCTTGCGTGGAATCTGCCGAATGGGATTGCTTCGTAGGAAGCCACCATTTTACCCAGAACCCTTGTGCATTGATGCACTGAGACTTGGCTCGGTTTTAGGAGGTTCCTGACTAGCTCGTATAACTCCCTGGCTTTCTCCTCCGGGAGAAACACCTTTTTCTGGACTGTGTCCAGGATCATCCCTAGAAACAGAAGACACGTCGTCGGAACCAGGTGCAATTTTGGAATATTGAGAATCCAATCGTGCTGCCGCAACACTACCTGAGATAGTGCTACACCGACCTCCAACTGTTCCCTGGATCTTACCCTTATCAGGGAATTGTCCAAGGAAGGGATAACTAAAATTCACTTCCTTCGAAGGAATATCATCATTTCGGCCATTACCTTGGTAAAGACCCGGGGTGTCGTGTACCATCCATACGGCAGCATCTGAACTGATAGTGACAGTTCTGTACCATAAACCTGAGGTACCCTTGGTGAGAAGGGTAAATTTTGACCTGAAGGTAAGCATCCTTGATGTCCCGAGACATCATGTAGTCCCCTTCTTCCAGGTTCGCAATCACTGCTCTGAGTGACTCAATCTTGAATTTGAACCTCTGTACGTAAGTGTTCAAAGATTTTAGATTTAGAATCGGTCTCACCGAGCCGTCTGGCTTCGGTACCACAACAGTGTGGAATAATACCCCGTTCCCTGTTGCAGGAGGGGTATCTTGATTATCACCTGCTGGGAATACAGCTTGTGAATGGCTTCCAAAACTGTCTCCCTGTCAGAAGTAGACATCGGTAAAGCCGACTTTAGGAAACGGCGAGGGGGAGACGTCTCGAATTCTAATTTGTACCCCTGAGATATCACCTGAAGGATCCAGGGGTCTACTTGCGAGTGAGCCCACTGCGCGCTGAAATTCATTGAGACGGGCCCCCCACCGTGCCTGATTCTGCTTGTAAAGCCCCAGCGTATACTGAGGGCTTGGCAGAGGCGGGAGAGGGTTTCTGTTCCTGGGAACTGGCTGATTTCTGCAGCCTTTTTCCTCTCCCTCTGTCACGGGGCAGAAATGAGGAACCTTTTGCCCGCTTGTCCACGAAAAGACTGCGCCTGATAATACGGCGTCTTCTCATGTTGAGAGGCGACCTGGGGTACAAACGTGGAATTCCCAGCTGTTGCCGTGACCACCAGGTCTGAAAGACCGACCCCAAATAACTCCTCCCTTAATAAAGCAATACTTCCAAATGCCGTTTGGAATACGCATCACCTGACCACTGACGTGTCCATAACCCTCTACTGGTAGAAATGGACAACGCGCTTAGACTTGATGCCAGTCGGCAAATATTCCGCTGTGCATCACGCATATATAAAAATGCATCTTTTAAATGCTCTATAGGCAAAAATATACTGTCCCTATCTAGGGTATCAATATTTTCAGTCAGGGAATCCGACCACGCCAACCCAGCACTGCACATCCAGGCTGAGGCGATTGCTGGTCGCAGTATAACACCAGTATGTGTGTAAATACCTTTTAGGATACCCTCCTGCTTTCTATCAGCAGGATCCTTAAGGGCGGCCATCTCAGGCGAAGGTAGAGCCCTTACAAGCGTGTGAGCGCTTTATCCCCCCTAGGGGGTGTTTCCCAACGCACCCTAACCTCTGGCGGGAAAGGATATAATGCCAATAACATTTTAGAAATTATCCGTTGTTATCGGGGGAAACCCACGCATCATCACACACCTCATTTAATTTCTCAGATTCAGGAAAACTACAGGTAGTTTTTCCTCACCGAACATAGTACCAATTTTTTGGTGGTACTCGTATTATCAGAAATGTGTAAAACATTTTTCATTGCCTCAATCATGTAACGTGTGGCCCTACTGGAAGTCACATTCGTCTCTTCACCGTCGACACTGGAGTCAGTATCCGTGTCGGCGTCTATATCTGCCATCTGAGGTAACGGGCGCTTTAGAGCCCCTGACGGCCTATGAGACGTCTGGACAGGCACAAGCTGAGTAGCCGGCTGTCTCATGTCAACCACTGTCTTTTATACAGAGCTGACACTGTCACGTAATTCCTTCCAACAGTTCATCCACTCAGGTGTCGACCCCCTAGGGGGTGACATCACTATTACAGGCAATCTGCTCCGTCTCCACATCATTTTTCTCCTCATACATGTCGACACAAAAGTACCGACATACAGCACACACACAGGGAATGCTCTGATAGAGGACAGGACCCCACTAGCCCTTTGGGGAGACAGAGGGAGAGTTTGCCAGCACACACCAGAGCGCTATATATATACAGGGATAACCTTATATAAGTGTTTTTCCCCTTATAGCTGCTGTATAGTTAATACTGCGCCTAATTAGTGCCCCCTCTCTTTTTTTTAACCCTTTCTGTAGTGTAGTGACTGCAGGGGAGAGACAGGGAGCTTCCCTCCAACGGAGCTGTGAGGGAAAATGGCGCCAGTGTGCTGAGGAGATAGGCTCCGCCCCTTTTTCGCGGACTTTTCTCCTGCTTTTTTATGGATTCTGGCAGGGGTTAAATGCATCCATATAGCCCAGGAGCTATATGTGATGCATTTTTTTGCCATCCAAGGTGTTTTTATTGCGTCTCAGGGCGCCCCCCCCCCCAGCGCCCTGCACCCTCAGTGACCGAAGTGTGAAGTGTGCTGAGAGCAATGGCGCACAGCTGCAGTGCTGTGCGCTACCTTGTTGAAGACAGGACGTCTTCTGCCGCCGATTTTCCGGACCTCTTCTGCCTTCTGGCTCTGTAAGGGGGCCGGCGGCGCGGCTCTGGGACCCATCCAAGCTGGGCCTGTGATCGTCCCTCTGGAGCTAATGTCCAGTAGCCTAAGAAGCCCAATCCACTCTGCACGCAGGTGAGTTCGCTTCTTCTCCCCTTAGTCCCTCGATGCAGTGAGCCTGTTGCCAGCAGGTCTCACTGAAAATAAAAAACCTAATCTAAAACTTTCACTAAGAAGCTCAGGAGAGCCCCTAGTGTGCACCCTTCTCGTTCGGGCACAGAGATCTAACTGAGGCTTGGGGGGGGGGGGGGTCATGGGGGGAGGAGCCAGTGCACACCAGATAGTCCTAAAGCTTTCTTTGGATGTGCCCAGTCTCCTGCGGAGCCGCTGTTCCCCATGGTCCTTACGGAGTCCCCAGCATCCACTTAGGACGTTAGAGAAAAGGGGGAAAACGTAGCATACATTACAAACATTACACATATGAGTTCATACTGCGCATTGCAACTGTACGATAGACTCGACATATTATACATGTAAAACTAATAACGAGTGCTGCTTGGCCATCTGTGGCGCCATCTTGAACTCAAACAATGCACATAATACAGAAGATTTCAGTAATACATAAAAAGATAAACCACACAGACATTAAAAAAAACCTTGAGCACACAGAAAGCAATGCATGTTTGGTGTAGGCATTTTGGGTAATAACCTCCAAGGGTTGTGTATTCCACCCTCACAATGTACCAGGTGTGGCATCCATCTTGGGTGCACTGCGTAGGATTACCCAAGGTGGAATAGTCCACCCCTAAAAGAGATAACACAAAATGGGGAGATTGCAGAGTCCTAAAGTTCAGAGTGGGGTTCCAACAAAATCATCAGATCCATGTATTTTTCATCCCATCCACAAGCGCACCAGATAAGGCAGCCATGTTGGGCACACTACGAAGGTTACACAGTAGGAGATGAGCACTACAAGGGCCAAATGCATGTATAGGAAAACTGACATGTGTTTGAATGAGTATGCTATACCCTGCATGGAAAGATCCAAATGAAGCACACCCTGCCCACGGAGGAACCATCCGAGGCAGCCATGTGGGGCGCACTGCATAGGTTGCTGCTGGCAGGGTGTGCAATCAATGGAGGTAAACATTCCAGGAATAGCACACAGTGGGGTGGAAGTATGCTGTAAGAAGAAAAAGAAGAGAAAAACATATTTGCAGGAAGACTGTACGAACATCATTTTGCGAAAATTATAAATGTCCTGGTCTCATGAGAGCAGTGCGGGTGGGTGTGAGATTATGGGGAGCACACTAATGTCCAATGGAAATGACCCAGCAAAGTCTGGTCCTGGTACGCACGCCCCTCAGTTCCCTGTTCAGTCATGTTTTAATACTTACCTTTTTGGAGTCCTGCGTTGGGAGTTGCAGCAAAAAATCACTGCCAAAATGGCTGACTCGCATGGTAATTAGTCTGTGGACATGGCGGGTGCCATGTACGCCATGAGGAGGAGGGGGCCACCTGGAGCCTGCACACGGGCCCCCTCCTCTATTCAAATGCCCCTGCAGAGAGACAGAGAGGGGGTAAGGCTGGAGAAAGAGGGGGATAAGGATGGAAATAGAGAGGAGGGTAAGGCTGGAAACAAAGGGGGGTAAGGCTGGAGACTGAGAAGGAGGGTAAGACTGGAGACAGAGAAGGGGGTAAGGCTGGAGACGGAGAGGTGGGTTAGAGCTGGAGTCGGGGGGGGGGGGTAAGGTGGAGACAGAGAGAGGGATATAGCTGGAGACAGAGGGGTGAAATTCTTGTGGTCTATCATTTGCACTAATTGTAAAATAGTGCTAGACACGCCCAAGAGGTGGTTATTTATTTTATTATTATTTATTAACAGTTTTTAATATAGTGCAGCATATTCTGTTGTGCTTTATAATTGGAGCAACAGTAATATAACAAAACTGGTTAATAAAAAACAGACATCGAGGTTGGAAGGCCCTGCTCGCAAGCTTACAATCTATGGTGAAATAGGCATTTATACACAAGGATAGGTGCTAACTATTGCGTAATGGTCTAACAGATTGCAAAGGTTTTTAGTAGACTGTATGATATGATCACACAGCAATGTACATACAGATGGAGCCTCCCTTATCTTTACCTGCCTGATCGCAGGCATGCACTCCCGGCGTGACTAGGCGATCCGTCCGCCTAGTCACGCTGGGGGTGCACAGAACCGCTTCCCATTGTAAGCATCTCTGCCTGGGCACGCACGCCTGCTCGGACAGAGATGATCTCCATTCAAGTGAATGGAGCACGTCTCTGTCCAGGCACGCACCCGTCCAGACGGAGATGCTCACAGCGTCCATGCGCGTCCAGGCGGGTGTGCGTAGTCGCAGATGGAGCGACGACTAGCGTGGCTCCATTTTTAGGCCTGGGGTCAGGAGGCTGGAAAAGTGAAGAAAGAGAAAATATGTGAGGATATGTGTGGTCTGTACGGGTGTAGTATGGTATGCCGGCGGTCGGGCTCCCGGCGACCAGCATACCAGCGCGGATGTAATTAGATATTGAAGGTTATGTGGGTGGGTCTGGAATTTGATAAGCTTGTCTGAAGAGGTGAGTTTGCAGGGAACGCTTTAAGGTTTGAAGACTAGAGGTGAGTCTTATTGTGTGTGGGAGGGCATTCCACAGAGTGGGTGCAGCCCAGAAAAAGTCCAGTAATTTTGAGTGGGAGCGAGTAATGCTTGTGTATAAGGGATGTAGATCTTGTGCAGAGCGGAGAGGTCAGGTAGGGAGATATTTTAAGATGAGCAAAGAGATGTATGTTGGTGCAGTTTGGTATTTTATATTGAATACGGTAGAATACTGGTAACCAATGGAGAGACTGACAGGGTAGATCGGCAGACGGTGAATGTCTAGCATGGAAAATCAGCTTCGTAGCTGCTTTGAAAATGTATTGTAGTGGTGAGAGTCTACTTTTGGGAAGATCAGTAAGGAGACAATTACAATAATTAATGCGAGAGATAATGAGTGCTTGGATTAGGGTTATTGCAGAGTCTTGCATAAGGTATGGTCGTATTTTGGATATGTTTCTTAGATGTATGTAACACGATTTTGATACAGATTGAATGTGGGGAATAAAGGACAGTTCAGAGTCAAGAATGAGCTTGTGGGGTAGGGATGATTGTTGAAACTAGGGACTCCGGTTGTGCACACCGGCCCCTACCTTATTTGTGGCAGCAGCCCCATCTGCAGCGTTTCGATCAAGGTAAAAACTTTCTTTTCCTTTTTCACTATATCCCCAAGAGGGCAGTGAGGATATCCTCAATTTGGTATTTGTGTACCCCACTTTCAATCAGTGGCATATAGCTAGTATTTCTAAGTACATCATTTTTGCAACCATATGAGCATTCACTGCCATCTGGCACATGCCCATTGGATGCAATTAATGTTTGGGAACAGAGATCATTTCCTTTTCATTTTCCCTCTATAGGGGTAAAATAATGCTGCAGAATATTTGAAAAAATAAATATTTATATTATAATCATTGGATTATTACATAAAGGGACAATAGCAGCTGCCATAGTGAGCGTGTATATACATTTGTGTACATGCTAAAGTATTATTATTATAAATATCACCCTAAATTAGGGATATCCAAAATATTTTGCCTCACATTAGAGTCTGTTAGGATCTCCAGCTCTGTGCTGCCACGTCGCCATGGCAACCGGGAGGCAAGTGTTAGCGAAGTAACCTGAGCGCAGCTGATACTCCGGTCCGGGTTTTTACTGTGTAGTGGTTACAGGCTCTGTGCACGGCAGGGAATCCGGCGCTGGTTTTGTGCTCACAGTCTGTGAGGTCTGAGTGGGGCGTGGACAGCACCTGCTATATAAACCATCCTCTCAGGCTAGGCAAATGCTGCTGAATCTTTGTTTGTTAGTCAGTTCCAGAGAGTTAGCAAGTACTGTGTGACTTTGTATTTACTTGTTGCTTACTGCGAATAGGCCTTGGGATTCGGTACTTCATTCTGCCAATCCGGACCTAGCAGTAAGACTGGAGTCAGTTGTTTGACCTGCTGGTGTTCTCTTGCTATTCTGTGAACCCAGCAGGTTTGCGGCTGTACTCTCAGACCTGCTTGCTTAATCCTCCCTCACTGTGCAGGGCGTCCGGGTGTCAGTTTAGTGGCAGTAAGCTGAACCTGTGCCCTGCAAGTGGGGGTTAGGATTGTGGATACTCTCCTTGTGTCTATATTTCTATCTCTGACCAAGGAGTTTATTCCCACACCCGTTGGTAACCCTTTGGGGTTTTTTCTGTTGCTCTTAGCAACATCATTTCAGGTGCTCCACATGTTAAATCACTACACCTTGCTTCATTGTCCGCTCTATTCCATCTGAGCATTCCTGACACTAGGGAGACACCCAATTCCTGAGCCTTTGGGCTTCTCCGTTCACTTTGTGTTTATTAGTTATTCCATCACCTCCTGTGTATGTTATGTTATACTGTCTGTGAGTTCGTTTGCTTCGCTTCCCTCTCTGCTCATACACCGGTATACTCCTGTTAGCACTGGTGTGCGTAACATATTCAGCAGCCCTACTCCTGTTGAAATTTTGTAGGAATATGGAGCATACCCCTCAAAATACTTTGCAACAGGTGGTCGATCAGGTGCAGGTCCTGACTCGACAATTTAATGAGATGTCCATTAAAATGAACACCCCGCAGGCCGCTAGCGGAGATCCCGCAGCAGCAGCGGCAAGTTCAGGGGTTAAGGAGCCGAAAGTAAATCTCCCGGATCGTTTTTCTGGAGATCGCTCGCAGTTCTTTTGTTTCAAGGAGAGCTGTAAGCTATATTTCAGGCTTAGGCCCCAGTCTTCTGGGTCGGAGATTTAGCGGGTGGGCATGGTGATTTCCTTGCTACAAGGAGACCCACAGGTCTGGGCATATGGGTTACAGCCTGACTGTCCGTCGCTTAAAAGTGTTGATGCTTTTTTTACGGCACTGGGCATTTTGTATGATGACCCTGACAAGATGGCTTCAGCCGAGGCTCAGATTACGGTCCTTAAGCAAGGGCGACGGCCAGCTGAGGTTTATAGTACGGAGTTTCGGAGGTTGGCTCATGATACCCAGTGGAATGACCCAGCCCTGAGAAACCAGTACCGAAGGGGCCTTTCTGACCAGATAAAGGACCAACTGGTACAATATCCCTCGCCTGATAGCTTAGATCAGCTCATGCAGTTATCCATCCGGGTGGATAGACGGCTGAGAGAGCGTAGGCTTGAAAGGGAGACCGCAGTTTCCTTTTTTCCCAAGGGAACCTCAGACTCTGAGGAATATTCAGAGGAGCCTATGCAGATTGGGGCTACCCGCCTCTCCTCGCGTGAGAAGACGCGGAGGAGACAGCAGGGTTTGTGTTTGTACTGTGGGAATAAAGGTCATGTTGTAGTATCATGCCCAGAAAAACCGGAAAACTTCAGGGTTTGAGGGTGATGGGAAATATCCTGTCAGGCCAGAAGTCAGAATTTCCCCAAAAAACTTTTCTCATTCCGGTGACTTTGGAGATCCTCGGTCAAACTGTCAAGACTGAGGCCTTTGTTGACAGTGGGGCCGATGGGGTTTTCATGGACCGTCAATTCGCCCTGGAACACTCTGTTCCCTCAGTTCCTTTGGCATCAGAGATTGAGATCTGTGGGTTAAACGGGGAACCATTGTCCCAGGGTAAAATTACCTCCTGCACCAGCCAAATTCCTTTGTTTATTGGAGCCACACACTCTGAAAAATTGTCTTTTTATGTGACTGTCTGTTCTTTTGCCCCATTGGTTTTGGGGTTTCCCTGGTTAAGGGCCCATAACCCTCAATTTGACTGGGTCTCTGGGGAGATTCTTAGTTGGGGTAGTGATTGTTTCAGGAGTTGCTTGAGCCTTCCAGTCAGGCTCTCGCAGCTAAGTTTGCCAGGATTGCCAGGATGTTATGCAGATTTTGCGGATGTGTTCTCCAAAAAAGTTGCGGAGGTACTACCTCCCCATCGCCCCTATGACTGTGCCATTGATTTGTTGCCGGATGCTAAGCTTCCCAAGAGTAGGTTGTACTCCCTGTCACGTCCTGAGACTCAGGCTATGGCAGAGTACATTCAGGAGAACTTGGCTAAGGGATTTATCAGACCCTCACAGTCCCCAGTTGGGTCGGGGTTCTTCTTCGTGGGTAAAAAGGACGGTTCGTTGCGACCCTGCATCGACTTCAGGGAATTGAACCGTATCACGATTAAAAACTCGTACCCACTGCCTCTCATTTC
Source organism: Pseudophryne corroboree (assembly GCF_028390025.1). Classification (NCBI taxonomy): domain Eukaryota; kingdom Metazoa; phylum Chordata; class Amphibia; order Anura; family Myobatrachidae; genus Pseudophryne; species Pseudophryne corroboree. The sequence continues at coordinate 563,485,639 of NC_086448.1, forward strand.
GGTTTTGTTTGACCAGCTTCGTACTGCCACCATTTTTTCTAAGATTGACCTACGCGGTGCTTACAATCTAATCCGAATAAGAGAGGGGGATGAATGGAAGACTGCCTTTAATACCCACTCAGGGCATTATGAATATTTGGTGATGCCTTTTGGGCTCTCTAATGCCCCGGCAGTCTTCCAGGAATTCATGAACGATGTGCTCAGGGAATATTTGGATAGATTCTTAGTTGTTTATCTAGATGACATCCTAATCTTCTCTCATTCCCTGGAGGAACACCGGAAGCATGTACGCTTAGTCCTCCAGAAACTCAGAGACCACCAGTTTGGGGCGAAGCTGGAGAAGTGCGAGTTTGAAGTCCAGCAAATCGCATTTCTAGGGTATATTATCTCCTCAGAAGGTTTCCAAATGGAGGGTTCTAAGGTACAGGCAGTCCTGGATTGGGTGCAGCCCACTAGTTTGAAGGCGCTTCAGCGTTTTCTGGGCTTTGCAAATTTTTATAGACGGTTTATCGCTGGATTTTCGTCTATAGTGGCCCCCTTGGTGGCACTCACTAAGAAAGGGGCGGATGTTGCTCACTGGTCTTGTGAGGCCAAAGCGGCCTTTGCCCGTCTCAAAAGGGCATTTGTCTCGGCCAAGGTGCTGCGACACCCAGATCCAGAGCGTCCTTTTGTGGTAGAAGTGGATGCCTCTGAGATAGGTATTGGGGCAGTGCTCTCTCAGATGGGGGTGTCTGATAATCGCCTTCATCCCTGTGCTTACTTTTCCCGTAAATTTTCGTCTGCCGAGATTAATTATGATGTGGGTAACCGGGAATTGTTGGCTATAAAGGATGCACTCGGGGAGTGGAGACACTGGCTTGAGGGGGCTAAGTTTGTGGTCTCAATTCTCACCGACAATAAGAATCTGGCATATTTAGAGTCAGCGAAGCGGCTCAATGCCAGGCAGGCACGATGGGCTTTGTTTTTTGCTCGCTTTAATTTTTTGATAACATATCGCCCTGGGTCAAAAAACATCAAGGCTGATGCGCTCTCGCTGAGTTTTGCTCCAGTTCAAGAGACCACCGAGGAGCCATTGCCCATTGTGTCCCCATCATGTATTAAAGTGGGCATTACCCAGGACCTCTTGTCATTAGTCCTTAGAGCACAGGAGCAGGCTCCTCCAGACCTTCCGGTAGGTCTCTTGTTTGTGCCTCCTAGGTTAAGACAGCGAGTGTTCCTGGAATTCCATGCCAAGAGGTCGGCAGGGCATCCGGATATTGCCAGAACTCGGGAGTTGCTGTCTAGGGCGGTGTGGTGGCCCTCGGTGGCTAGGGATGTGGATCAGTGGGTTCGGGCATGTGACGTTTGTGCCCGAAATAAAACTCCTAGAGGGGTTCCTGTCGGCCTATTACATCCACTCTCTATTCCGTCTAAGCCATGGACCCACATTTCCATGGATTTTGTGGTGGACTTGCCCAAATCCTCGGGGATGACAGCCATTTGGGTTGTCGTTGACAGGTTTTCGAAGATGGCGCATTTCGTTCCACTGGTTGGGTTGCCATCGGCCAGACGCCTGTCTGAGTTATTTATGCAGCATGTTGTGCGCCTCCACGGGTTGCCACTTGATGTGGTCTCTGACCGTGGATCCCAGTTTGTGGCCAAATTCTGGAGGGCATTTTGTTCTGATCTCCAGATTTCTGTGAGCTTGTCGTCAGGCTACCATCCACAGTCTAATGGGCAGACTGAGAGGGTGAACCAGTCCTTGGAGCAGTTCCTCAGGTGTTATGTCTCCAAGTGTCATACTGACTGGGTTGCTCATTTGTCCATGGCGGAGTTTGCCTATAACAACGCGGCTCACTCTGCTACAGGGATCTCTCCCTTCCTTTGTGTGTATGGGCATCATCCTAAGGCCAATTCTTTTGACCCCCTGGATTCCACGCCTGGTGGTTCCTCTATTTCGGTCCTTAGGGGTATTTGGAGGAAAGTGAAGAAAGCCCTTGTGTCTGTGTCATTAGTGACCAAAAGGGTTTTTGATAAGCGGAGAAGACCCTGCAGCTTCAAATTAGGAGACTTCGTCTGGTTGTCCACCAAGAATTTGAAGTTGAGACAGCCATCTCATAAGTTAGGCCCCCGGTTCATCGGCCCTTATAAGATCACCAGGGTTATCAATCCGGTGAAATTTCAGTTAGATCTGCCCCGTTCATTGGGTATCAATAAAACATTTCATTGTTCCCTTTTAAAACTGGCGGTTAATAATCCTTCTTCCAGTGGAAGACCTTCTCCTCTTCTGAGGGAGTTTGTGGTTGAAAGGGTTCTTGACTCCAAGATGGTTCGGGGTCGGCTGTCATTTTTGGTGCACTGGAATGGGTATGGCCCGGAGGAGCGGTCGTGGGTGCGCAGTTGTGATCTTCATGCCCCCAGACTGATACGCTCTTTCTTCTCGCAGTTCCCCGATAAACCCGGTGGTAGGGGTTCTTTGACCCCTCGTCAGAGGAGGGGTACTGTTAGGATCTCCTGCTCTGTGCTGCCATGTCGCCATGGCAACCGGGAGGCAAGTGTTAGCGAAGTAACCTGAGCGCAGCTGATACTCCGGTCCGGGTTTTTACTGTGTAGTGGTTACAGGCTCTGTGCACGGCAGGGAATCCGGCGCTGGTTTTGTGCTCACAGTCTGTGAGGTCTGAGTGGGGCGTGGACAGCACCTGCTATATAAACCATCCTCTCAGGCTAGGCAAATGCTGCTGAATCTTTGTTTGTTAGTCAGTTCCAGAGAGTTAGCTAGTACTGTGTGACTTTGTATTTACTTGTTGCTTACTGCGAATAGGCCTTGGGATTCAGTACTTCATTCTGCCAATCCGGACCTAGCAGTAAGACTGGAGTCAGTTGTTTGACCTGCTGGGGTTCTTTTGCTATTCTGTGAACCCAGCAGGTTTGCGGCTGTACTCTCAGACCTGCTTGCTTAATCCTCCCTCACTGTGCAGGGCATCCGGGTGTCAGTTTAGTGGCAGTAAGCTGAACCTGTGCCCTGCAAGTGGGGGTTAGGATTGTGGATACTCTCCTTGTGTCTATATTTCTATCTCTGACCAAGGAGTTTATTCCCACACCCGTTGGTAACCCTTTGGGGTTTTTTCTGTTGCTCTTAGCAACATCATTTCAGGTGCTCCACATGTTAAATCACTACACCTCGCTTCATTGTCCGCTCTATTCCATCTGAGCATTCCTGACACTAGGGAGACACCCAATTCCTGAGCCTTTGGGCTTCTCCGTTCACTTTGTGTTTATTAGTTATTCCATCACCTCCTGTGTATGTTATGTTATGTTATACTGTCTGTGAGTTCGTTTGCTTCGCTTCCCTCTCTGTTCATACACCGGTATACTCCTGTTAGCACTGGTGTGCGTAACAGAGTCCTATAGAGTACTACACTCCCATCTATCCTAAAACTTTCTGTACTTTCATCAGCCCTATCTCTGGGGGCTGACAGCAGATACAGAGGATACTTTTTAACCACATGCATCGGTTTTAATGGACTCTCATTGGCCATTCTCTGCTGACGAGCACATGGTCAAAAGCAGATCCGTACTCCGACTCAAATGCACGTGCTTTTCTGTACTATCACTATCCCTGTGGCAGCGATCTCTTCCTCTTTAGAGAAGCTCTTTTCTTAATATCTAAAAACAACTGCTGTTCTTGTGCTACAATTCAACTACTTTTTAACTTCATATCTTTGGATATTGACACTCCACATACCAGTGTCAATTTGTTCTCATTGTCCATGATCTCATGGTTTGGATTCTATTGTGGTGCCAAGTGAGTGCTGTGGCACATTGAGGAGCTTAACACTTGTACTCAGTAACTTTCTAAATATAGATATTATTTAGACTCATTGTTTGCCATTGGGAATTATCCCATAGGTCTCAACATTTATGAAATATTTATTTTTATGTATATTTATTATGACTTAAGTTTTTTATGAAAGGATCTAATAAAAGTTAAATTTTATATAAACTGAAGAGTGCCCCCAAACAAAAGAGGCTTCTTTCTCTCTTTTCTATGATATATTATGCCTCTAGGGGAGCACCACCAGACAACAATACTTCAACATCATCCTTGGAAGATTTAGTATCAATTAGAATGATTGTATATTTCACTTAAAAATTTCTGGTTTTATATTCTCTCTTTTTTTCACGACAATCTAACGTGGATACACCAGTGCATAGACCAACCCCCTCTTTTTGCAAAATCTATATTCCCTATCACATGCATAACAGAATGTAATTGGGTAGGGCTGGTGGAACTATCAATGAGAGACCTGCAGGGTGGTAGTTACCCCATCATGATTCCAGCAAAAGGGAAGACCCGCAGTGTGGGAGTCCGCCCTCCATGATTCCAACCAGAGGGAAGACCTGCAGTGTGGGAGTTCCCTCACCATAATTCCAACCATAGCAAGACCTGCAATGTGGGAGTTCCCTCACCATAATTCCAACCACAGGGAAGGACAGCAGTGTGGGAGTCTCCCCACCATAAATCATGTTAACATGAGAAAGCCCAATGCTTTAAATAAAAAAAAAAGATCGAAACATAACATCAAAAAGTAGATACAAACATTTTTTCTTCATTAATATCAGGTACTGCCAGCAATCCAGTCACATTTTGCTTACGTCCTAGTGGATACTGGGGTCTTGTACTTTAGTACCATGGGGTATAGATTGGGTCCACTGGAGCCTGGCACTTTAAAACCTTTAGTGTGTGTATTTGTGTCCTCGCTCCTCCCCTCTATGCCCCTCCTACCAGACTCAGTTTAGAAAAATGTGCCCAAGGAGCCGGGTACATTTCTCTGGAGCTCCAGAGAGTTTCCTTTATTTTTATTTATTATTTTCAGGTAACTCTGGTTGGCAACCAGGCTACCTGCTTCATGGGACTTAGAGGGGGGCCCGAACCGACCTCCTGAGGGTCAATGGTTTGTAATCCCAGCTGACAGGACACTGAGCTCCCGCCACCCTCTAACAGATGCAGAAGTTTCAAGGTGCAGTGAGTGTTACATCGGGGTCCCGGTTAGCGGGTCCCCGGTGCAGTTTTGGCGGCAAGTCACGCGGTGGTCACGGGCCCGGAGCTGCGGTGCCTGCCACGGACAAACTGGCTCAGGGCTATTGCCCCGTAGTGCTCAAGGGTATCTCAAGGCTTTGTGTGTACTGTAAGATACATATGTTACTGTTTTTTTAATAACGTGGCCAGTATAAACTATGGTAGGGACCACGCGCCATTACAAGGGGCGGGACTTCCCGGAGTGGCACCATTTCCTGCTGCATGCACGCTGCTCCTACAGGACCGACGATATTACAGACTGTAAAACTGGTACCAGGGGGTCATAGAAAAGGGGGAGCACACCAGCGGCAGTGCCGCTGCACTTCTGTCAGGTCATACACATACTTCAACACATTGTACTGCTGTTTTCTGTGTACTGGTGTCTGCTCCACAGTGTCACTCCAGGGGCTCTCTAGGGTCTGTGTAGAGGTGTTGGTCAGTGGGCTGCGCTGTATTACTATTGTGTAAGATGTCTGTTAACATGGTTCTGTGTGCTGCTTGTAACTCTACCCCATCTTCAGTGGGGTCACTCATGTGTGAACAATACTCTCCACAGGGACCCAGTTTACAGGCACCTGACTGGCAAGATAGCTTTAAAAGCATGATTCAGAATGTAAATTGAGAATTAGCTGCTGCTAAAAAAGAGAGACAGGTGTTAAAGCAGCAGATATCAAGACGGCTTCTCAGCCCCATCTAGTGGTTGCACATAAACACTCACTGCCACAGGTGCTCCAGTCTGATTCTGATCAGCCTGATGTGGATGATGATGATGATGATATGGATGAGAACAGCTCTCTGTCCCGTGGGGTGGAGGCTCTCATTTTTTCTGTAAGAGAGGTCTTTCACATACCGGATCAGGAGGCAGAACCAGATGAGGAATTGTACTTGAATGTTAGACCAAAGACATCAGCAACTTTTCCTGTATCTAAGGAATCAAACTCCCTGGCCAGAGAGGCTTGGTTAAACCCTGATAAAAAAAAATTAAAATTCCTCAGCGGTTTTTAACTACTTTTCCCCTCCCAGCTGGGACAGGAAGGTATGGAAAAAAAAAACCGTCAGTCGATACGTCTGTATCCAGGGTGTCTAAAAAATTAGTACTGCCAGTGTCAGGGGCTAGATCCCTAAAAGAGCCAGCTGACCGTAAAATTGAGACCACGCTCGAGGCAATTTATACGGCAGCAGGCGCAGCACAACGCCCCACAAACTAAGTTTGTGGGTGGATTTCCAGTGCGGTAGTCAAGTGGTCTGATAATGTTATTGACGGTTTAGATTCTCTATCCTGGGATGAGGTCATTACTTTGCTTCAACATATACAGGATGCTGCAAATTTTATGAGCAAGGCTATTTAGGAGTTGTGTAAGATAAATGGCTGCACTATTGCTATGGCTGTTTCGGCACACAGAGCTCTGTGGTTACGTCAGTGGTCGGCAGATGCTGATTCCAAAAAGGGTATGGAAAATCTTCCCTTTACAGGCGATGCCTTGTTTGGAGACAAATTAAATAAATGGATCTCCAAAGCGATAGCGGGTAAGTCTACCTATCTGCCGTCGGCTGCGCCACTGCTAGATGTTCTTACACCGGACCCTCCTTGCAGTCCTTTCGGGTGGCAAGGTTCAGGGGCAGGGGCCCAGTGGTCTCCACCACTCCCAGATGATCTTGTGGTAAGTCCCGTAAACCTGCAACTGCTGTCTCCCTGGACCAGACCACCGGATCCCCTGCCGCTAAGCCTTCCGCGTGACGGCTGGCCCCAGCAACAAGGCGACTTTCAGGTAGGGACTTCAACACTTCGCCTATGTGTGGGTGGAGTCCTGCCGGGATCCTTGGGTGAGAGACCTTATTTCCCAAGGATACCGGTTGGAATTTCAAGCACTCCCTCCTCACAGATTTTTCAAGTCGGGCTTACCAGCTTTACCCGCAGCAAAAGTTACCTTGCAAGAGGCTATTCAAAAGCTTTTGCAGATAGTGGTGGTGGTTCCGGTACCTCCTCCGTTATGCAACAGGGGTTGTTACTCCAGTCTTTATGTCGATCCCAAACCAGACGGTTTGGTGCGACCCATCTTGAACATGAAGTCTCTAAACCCATATCTGCGGGTGTTCAAATTCAAGATGGAATCCTTCGGGTGGTGGTGTCCACTCTGGAGGAGGGGACACCTACACATTCCCATTCACATTCCCTTACCTACACACTCCCATGTGGCCCCCTCATCAGGTTTACCTCAGGTTTGCCATATTGGATGACAATTTCCAGTTTCAGGCCTTACCTTTTGGACTAACCACAGCTCTGAGGGTCTTCACCAAGGTCATGGCGGAGATGATGCTGCAACCGCACATGATGGGAGTCGACATTGTCCCCTACTTGGACGATCTTCTGATAAAGGCTATGTCCAGGGAGCGTCTGCTGCACTTCATCGATCTGACGACTCGCCTGCTGACGGAACATGGGTGGATCCTACATTTTTGGAAATCTCACCTGGAACCAACCCAACGTCTTCAGTTCCTGGGAATGATACGGGATACAGTGTCTCAAAAGGTATTTCTCCCGATGGACAAGGCCTTGACTATCCAGGCTATGGTTCGCTCGGTGCTCAGTCGTCGCAAGGTATCCATACATCTTTGCATCCCATTACTGGGCAAGAGGGTTGCTGGATCTGCTGGACAAATGGTCAGGATCTCACCTTCACATGCACAAGGAAGTGACCTTATCCCTGAGAGCCCGGATTTCTCTATTATGGTGGCTATAAATTCCTCACCCAGTGGAAGGCAGGAGTTTCAATATCCACTCGTGGATTCTATTGACAACGGATGACAGCCTCCGGGGTTGGGAGGCTGTGACCCAAGGTGCTCAGATCCAGGGGATGTGGTCGACACAGGAATCAGCTCTGCCGATAAACATCCTGGAACTCAGGACAATTTACAATGCCCATCTGCAGGCTTCTCATCTCCTGAAGGATCAGCCAATCCAGGTTCAGTCGGACAACGCTACGGCGGTGGCGTACATAAACCGACAAGGGGGAACAAGAAGCAGAGCGGCGATACGAGAGGTGTCAAGAATCCTCCTCTGGGAGGCCAACGCAAGGGCCATTTCAGCCATATTCATTTAAGGAGTGGACAACTGGGAAGCAGACTTCCTCAGCAGGCACGACCTTCATCCGGGGGAATGGGGCTTACATCCTCAGGTGTTTCAACAGTTAATTCAGTGGTGGGGCTGTCTGCAGATAGATCTGATGGCTTCTCGACTCAACAAGGAGCTATGCCGTTACTGTTCCAGAACAAGGGATCCGCAGGCTGTTGCAGTGGACGCACTAACGACACCGTGGATGTACCAGTTTGTATACCTGTTCCCTCCTCTACCGCTGTTCCCAAGGGTTCTCAAAAGACTAAGAAGGGAAAGCGTTCAGGCAATTCTAATTGCCCTGGATTGGCCTCGTCGGGCGTGGTACTCGGACCTCCTATCCATGGCTCTGGAGGATCCCTGGCCTCTACCGCTCCAAGAAGAACTTCTTCAACAAGGTCCGTTCGTCTATCCAGACTTACAGCAGCTACGTTTGATGGCTTGGAAGTTGAGAGGGAAATTCTAGCTAGGAAGGGTCTCCCTCCCGGGTCATTTCCACCATGGTCCAGGCCAGGAGTGTGGTTACATCTAAACATTATCATCATATACGGAAAAAGTATGTTTCCTGGTGTGAGGGCAGAAAGGTTTCTCCCGTGGAATTTAGAATTGGTCGTTTTCTACTTTTTCTGCAAGCGGGAGTGGATATGGGCCTACGGTTAGGCTCCATCAAAGTTCAGATTTCTGCGCTCTCTATTTTCTTCCAGATGCAACTTGCCGTGTTGCCTGAAGCACAAACTTTCTTGTAGGGAGTTCTTCATATGAAACCACCCTTTGTACCTCCCACAGCTCCGCGGGACCTCATTGTGGTTCTGTCCTTTTTCCAATGAGACTGGTTTGAACCCTTACATAGGGTGGAGTTAAAATTTCTCACCTGGAAGAAGGTGATGTTATTAGCATTGGCGTCTGCCAGACGTGTCTCTGAATTGGGGGCCTTGTCCTGTAAGAGCCCTTATTTGATATTTCATGAAGACAGGGTGGAACTTAGGACCCGTCCTCAGTTTTTGCCTAATGTGGTGTGGGCCTATTATGTGAATCAAGCTATTGTGGTTCCTGTATAGTCTGACGCTTCCGTTGGTCCTGAGTCCTTGGATGTGGTCTGGGCCTTACAGATTTATGGCAAAAGAACGGCCCATCATCGGAAGTCTGACTCGGTGTTTGTCCTTTATGATGCCTCCAAGATTGGTCGGCCGGCCTCTAAGCAAACTATTGCTCGCTGGCTCAGGTTGACCATTCAACAGGCACATACCTCGGCGGCTCTGCCCTTGCCGACGTCTATTCAGGCCCACTCGACGAGGTCGGTGGGGTCTTCCTGGGCGGCTGCCGGGGAGTATCGGCCCTACAGTTGTGCCAAGCTGCTACTTGGTCTGGTTCGAACACATTTGTTAAATTCTATCAGTTCGATACCTTGTCCAAGGATGACCTTCAGTTTGGTCAGGCGGTTTTACAGGGGTCTCAGCGCTCTCCCACCCGTTTGGGAGCTTTGGGACTTCCCCATGGTACTAAAGTACAAGACCCCAGTATCCACTAGGACGTAAGAGAAAATCGGAATTTAATACCTACCGGTAATTCCTTTTCTCCTAGTCCGTAGTGGAAACTGGGCGCCCGTCTCAGTACTTCGTTCCTGCTTACCTGTGTAAGTATTTGGTTGGACCGGCATTGCGGTCCCGTTATGTTGTTGGGATAGCTGTGCTATCATGGATAGGTTGGTGTTGCTATCCTCTGTTCTGGTTAGCGCCCTCATTTCATTTCTGGTTGTGTGTTGGCTTGTTGTATTGTTTCTTTTCTCATATTGGTGGTCATTCCGAGTTGATCGCAGCCAGCAACTTTTTTCTGCTGCTGCGATCAACTAGTCCACGCCTATGGGGAAGTGTATTTTAGCTTTGCATGGCTGTGATCGCTTGTGCAGCCCTGCTAAGCTAAAAGAATTTCAAGCAAAAGAAGACCAGCCCTATACCTACTTACCCTGTGCGACGATCCCTGTGATGCTGGAGCCGGCTCTGAAATCAGACATCTGCCCTCCGTTCTACTGGACATGCCTGCGTTTTACTCACAACTCCCCGAAAACGGTCTCCAACGCTCACGATCCCCCCAGGTACGCCTTCTTCCTGTCAATCTTTCTTGCGGTCCGCTCTGCGACCGCTTCCTTCTTTAGACGCGACGTAACCCGACAACCCCTGTCGCCGGGCAACGTCGCGCACGCGCATTGCGGCCACTGCGCAAGCGCATTCCGCACCCGTTCGCACCGCAGTGATAAACCGCTGCGTGCGAACGGGTCGGAATGACCCCCATTATGTCCGTCTCCTCGGGCACAGTTTTCCTAGACTGAGTCTGGTAGGAGGGGCATAGAGGGGAGGAGCCATCACACACATACACACACTATAGGTTTTCAAGTGCCAGGCTCCAGTGGACCCGGTCTATACCCCATGGTACTAAAGTACAAGTCCCCAGTATCCACTACGGACTAGGAGAAAAGGAATTATGGGTAAGTATTAAATTCCTATTTTTTATTTTCATTAGATTCTTTTCATTGACTTTTAGTCAATGAACAGTATCCAGGAATTTAGGATTCAGGAATTTAGGAGGTAAGTATGGAATAAAACATAGCTACTTCAATGGGAAACTTGTTATTTACATTTTTTGCTGGCACATTATGGGTGGTATCCTATTAACTGCAGTGAGTTACTGCAGCTAATGGTTTCCCCCGGGGCTATCCATTTAGCCCCGCAAATCGGCACTTATCGGCACACAAAACAGTATTCCAGTTTTTCGTCCGATAACACATGGGTCCGGAAACTTATGCTAGATCCCATGTGTTATCTTCTGATAACGTAAATAAAGGCTGTAAATGGATAGCCCAATAGTACTATTGGGCTAAAGATAAAGTACCAGCCAATCAGATCCTATGTTACTGCCATGTTACAAGCTGTGTTTGAAAAATGACAGTTAGGAGCTGGTTGGCTGGTACTTTATCTCTGTCCTCTTTCTCTCTCTCCTAGGCTTATTACATAGTCCCCTTTGTCCCACTTTACACTGCTCTCCTAAACCACCCTGCATAGTCTGATGGAGGAGTGGTGGTCAGAGTGCAGCATCCTACTACATAGCTCACACTACTCTCCATGATGTGGTGGGTTGTTCATAGCACCAATGATAGCTCCAATGAAAGTAACTGGTGTTTGTTTGAGGACATGAGTCCAATATAGTTGGTTTTGCACAGCTGCAGTGAAGCAGCTGTGCAATACCATACAACAAATATTCTAATGCTGTAGGAGGTGTCCGTAGGGGTCTGGTATGTAATACTGGTGGTCAGGAGACCGACGCCAGAAACCCAACAGTCAGATTCCCGGTGGCAAGCACAGCAAATCCCTCGCAGGCTTGCTGAACTCGCCATGCCTCGGGCCTGGTGGCGAGCTTTGCTTGCCACACTATTATATTTCCCCTTGGGTGGTGGCGTGGACCACCATCCGAGTGGGAACTTGGGGCTTTGGTCGGGAATCTGATTCTGACCGCTGGGATGCCGACAGCTGGTAAATTAACTGCATCCCATCTGTAGGAAGCATCCACTACTGCTGAAGATCTCATGCTGGGGGCCGCTCAGCATACAAAGTGCCGCCCAGGAATGCGATCGCAATTCAATTGCGATCGCATCGCAGACCAGGGAAACTAAGGAAACCCCTTGCATATGCAGCCAGGCTTCACAAAAACGGTCCAAACACGCCTGCTTTGTCCGGACCATTCTCCCAAAATGTTTCTATGACTTCCCCCAGATGGCTGCCACTGTTAACACAGTGCAATCGCATCCTTCTGGGATGCGATCGCACTATGAAGGTTTGCGCACTTTCGCTGTGGCCACTGCACATGTGCAGAAATCTGAAAATCGCTTGATTGCAATTTTCTGACTTCTGTGTCCCATTCTGAATTAGGCCCAATTACAGGAGTCATTAGGCTGGAGTCATGTAACGAGGCATTTCAAACAGGTGTGCTGCTGCACATAGTAGCCAGCATCCTAGTTGCTAGGAGACAGACAGAAATACAACAGGAATGAGCCACAGCAGGTAACTCGGATTGTACAACATGTCAACCTCAAAGTAGATGGGCTATAACAGTGGAAGAATGTCTACTTCTGCCGGCGAATAGCAAGAAACTGAGGCTACAGTGGGCACCTGCTCACCAAAACTGGACAGTTGAAGATTAGAAAAATGTTGCCTGATCTGATGAATCTCAATTCTTCTGTGACATTCAGATGGTAAGGTCAGAATGTGGTGTATTCATTATAAATCAATTGATCAATTTTGTCTTGTGCTAATGGTTCAGGCCGTTAGTGGTGCTGTAATGGTGTGGGGAATGTTTACTTGGCACATACTGTATTAGGTCCATTATACCTACTGAGCATTGTTGCTGACCATGTGCATCCCTTTATGGCCACAGTCAACCCATCTTCTCATGACTATTTTCTGCAGGATAATGCACCATGTCACAGAGCACATGTCACCTCAAACTGGTTCCACAAACATGACAATGAGTTTGGTGTGCTCCAATGGCCTGCACAGTCACCAGATCTCATTCCAATAGCGCACCTTTGGTCTGTGGTGGAACAGGAGATTTGCAGTATAAATGTGTGGCTGACAAATTTGCAGCAACCATGTAATGTTATCATTTCAGCATTTACTAGAATCTCTCTGGATTGATCCCAGCATCTTGTTAAAAACATGCCATAAGGAATTCACACTGTCCTGGGACCACAGGGAGGTCCCACCCAGTACCTAACAAAGTGGCCGCTGAATTTATATATTATGTTCTTAGTGCAGCAATCACATGGTCAAAGCAGATGAAATAGTCCTTTTGAAGGTAGCTGCATAACCAAAAAGAAGAATCATGGAGTGGCTCTGTATTATCCATAGAAGAAAATATTTTTCCACATACAGGGCCTTATTCAAAGGTGGTTGGAGGTGCGTCTCATGTCACAAAGCACCGATCGGTACTCTGCGCATGTGCCGGAACTGTACACTACATGTGCAGTACAGGTCTGTGACATAGGACGCAGTACACCTTCAGACTGTCAGTGATTCCCAAAACAGAGGCATGTTGCCGTCTTTGTGGGGGAGGGCTGAGGCCAGGATCTCAATTGAAGGAGGGAGATTTCCTGACCTTATGGTTGTATCTGTGGTGGCCTGTTTGTGTTGTGTAACCCCATGGGTAACGCAGCCAGCCAATGGTGCCACAAATGATCCAATGCTCCATCCACATCTCCATCCAGGCCCAGTTTCTGATTGCAGTGATGAATCTTAAGGTGCATACACACTGTGAGATATTGACTTATGTGCGATTTTGACTATGCGATATTGACTATGCGATATTGACTATGGGGTCAATTCAATTTGCCAACAGTTGAATAGCGCCGTGAATTAGCTCCCGGTGCTATTCAATACAGCACCATGTGACAGTTAATTGTCGGGAATTCTTCTCTCACCCCCGAGGGGTGCAATCAGAAATCTGACAAAAGTGCTGGCATGCGGTCGGCGCAAGGCTGATTCTGTCAGGAATCAGCATCGCACCGGGCAATTAAGTCAGAGAATGCCCGTTCTCCCAACAAATCAACCTGTTAAGTCCGGGGAGAACAGGCATTCGCTGACTTAATATGAGCAGAATTGAATAGCGATGGGAGCTAATTCCCGGCGCTATGCAACTGTCGGCAAATTGAATTGACCCCTATGTGTGCTTGCGATTTTGCTTGCGATTTTGGCTATGTACGATTTTGGCCATGGACGATTTTGACTGTACTTTGTACTAGATAGTCAAAATTGACTTGCCTGCACAGTCAATCTAACCATGCGATACCGACCCCACGAGAATGCGCAATTGGGATCGAATCGATATCGCAATCTGGCTAACACCTTGCGATATGCACTAACTTATATAGTCAAAATCGCAAGGTAATATCGCACCATGGTGGACATTCCAAGTTGATCGCAGCCAGCAACTTTTTGCTGCGATCAACTAATCCACGCCTACGAGGGAGTGTATTTTAGATTTGCAGGGCTGCGATTGCTTGTGCAGCCCTGTTAAGCTTAAAAAATGTAAAGCAAAAGAAGACTAGGCCTAGACATACTTACCCTGTGCGACGATCTCTGCGATGCTGGGGCCGGCTTTGACGTCAGACATCCGCCCTCCGGTCTGCTGGACACGCCTGCGTTTTCTTTTCAACTCCCCGAAAACAGTCTCCAACGGTCCGGATCTGCCCAGGTACGCCTTCTTTCTGTCAATCTTCTTGCGGTCAGCTCTGTGACCGCTTTCATCGTAGGATGCAATCATGCAACGTAACCCTGTATCCCCTGTCGCCGGGCAACGTTGCGCATGCGCAGTGCAGCCGCCGCACATGCGCATTCCAGACCCGTTCGCACCGCAGCAACAAACCGCTGCGTGCAAATGGGTCGGAATGACCCCCCATGTGCACACACCTTTAGACCATTAGTTAATAAAATTGTAAATTAAATGTAATATTTTCTATGAATTTCTTTTAAGTTTTTTCAATATGACGTCATGGATAAGTAATATTTTCATGTGGAATTGTCTTTTTGTTTGAGTAGACAACCTTGGCAGGAGCTTAGGTCCTGGTTGGTACAGTGCCCTCGTATATGGTTTCCATCTACTGCTCAATTATAGAGACATCTACTGTGTGATATTGGAATGTGCACTAGTCAGCAGGTACAAGCATGAAGTGGACATGTGATGGTGATCACGCCGACCTAAACATCACTTAATAAAGGCCACATCCTTTACATCCAATTATGGAAACCACACATAACATATGAGACTGATAGTGTCTGTTTTGAGGCCCCATGATGGTGGCAAAGGGAACTGCTTTTACGTGATGTGGGCTATTATATAGGGATGCTGACCGGTGGTTCGGATGCCGGCGGTCACGTGACCGACGCCGAAATCCCGACACCACTCAGGAGACAGGTGCAAGAATACCGACAGCCAACATCTCGAAGGTAAGTATTAGTGATGAGCACCGGAAATTTTTCGGGTTTTGTGTTTTGGTTTTGGGTTCGGTTCCGCAGCCGTGTTTTGGGTTCGAACGCGTTTTCGCAAAACCTCACTGAATTTTTTTTGTCGGATTCGGGTGTGTTTTGGATTCGGGTGTTTTTTTCAAAAAACCCTAAAAAACAGCTTAAATCATAGAATTTGGGGGTCATTTTGATCCCAAAGTATTATTAACCTCAATAACCATAATTTCCACTCATTTTCAGTCTATTCTGAACACCTCACACCTCACAATATTATTTTTAGTCCTAAAATTTGCACCGAGGTCGCTGGATGGCTAAGCTAAGCGACCCAAGTGGCCGACACAAACACCTGGCCCATCTAGGAGTGGCACTGCAGTGTCACGCAGGATGGCCCTTCCAAAAAACACTCCCCAAACAGCACATGACGCAAAGAAAAAAAGAGGCGCAATGAGGTAGCTGTGTGAGTAAGCTAAGCGACCCTAGTGGCCGACACAAACACCTGGCCCATCTAGGAGTGGCACTGCAGTGTCACGCAGGATGGCCCTTCCAAAAAACACTCCCAAACAGCACATGACGCAAAGAAAAAAAGAGGCGCAATGAGGTAGCTGTGTGAGTAAGCTAAGTGACCCTAGTGGCCGACACAAACACCTGACCCATCTAGGAGTGGCACTGCAGTGTCACGCAGGATGGCCCTTCCAAAAAACACTCCCCAAACAGCACATGACGCAAAGAAAAAAAGAGGCGCAATGAGGTAGCTGTGTGAGTAAGCTAAGCGACCCTAGTGGCCGACACAAACACCTGGCCCATCTAGGAGTGGCACTGCAGTGTCACGCAGGATGGCCCTTCCAAAAAACACTCCCCAAACAGCACATGACGCAAAGAAGAAAAAAAGAGGCGCAATGAGGTAGCTGTGTGAGTAAGCTAAGCGACCCTAGTGGCCGACACAAACACCTGGCCCATCTAGGAGTGGCACTGCAGTGTCACGCAGGATGGCCCTTCCAAAAAACACCCCCCAAACAGCACATGACGCAAAGAAAAATGAAAGAAAAAAGAGGTGCAAGATGGAATTGTCCTTGGGCCCTCCCACCCACCCTTATGTTGTATAAACAGGACATGCACACTTTAACCAACCCATCATTTCAGTGACAGGGTCTGCCACACGACTGTGACTGAAATGACGGGTTGGTTTGGACCCCCACCAAAAAAGAAGCAATTAATCTCTCCTTGCACAAACTGGCTCTACAGAGGCAAGATGTCCACCTCATCATCATCCTCCGATATATCACCGTGTACATCCCCCTCCTCACAGATTATCAATTCGTCCCCACTGGAATCCACCATCTCAGCTCCCTGTGTACTTTGTGGAGGCAATTGCTGCTGGTCAATGTCTCCACGGAGGAATTGATTATAATTCATTTTAATGAACATCATCTTCTCCACATTTTCTGGATGTAACCTCGTACGCCGATTGCTGACAAGGTGAGCGGCGGCACTAAACACTCTTTCGGAGTACACACTTGTGGGAGGGCAACTTAGGTAGAATAAAGCCAGTTTGTGCAAGGGCCTCCAAATTGCCTCTTTTTCCTGCCAGTATAAGTACGGACTGTCTGACGTGCCTACTTGGATGCGGTCACTCATATAATCCTCCACCATTCTTTCAATGGGGAGAGAATCATATGCAGTGACAGTAGACGACATGTCCGTAATCGTTGTCAGGTCCTTCAGTCCGGACCAGATGTCAGCATCAGCAGTCGCTCCAGACTGCCCTGCATCACCGCCAGCGGGTGGGCTCGGAATTCTGAGCCTTTTCCTCGCACCCCCAGTTGCGGGAGAATGTGAAGGAGGAGATGTTGACAGGTCGTGTTCCGCTTGACTTGACAATTTTGTCACCAGCAGTTCTTTGAACCCCAGCAGACTTGTGTCTGCCGGAAAGAGAGATCCAAGGTAGGTTTTAAATCTAGGATCGAGCACGGTGGCCAAAATGTAGTGCTCTGATTTCAACAGATTGACCACCCGTGAATCCTTGTTAAGCGAATTAAGGGCTCCATCCACAAGTCCCACATGCCTAGCGGAATCGCTCTGTGTTAGCTCCTCCTTCAATGTCTCCAGCTTCTTCTGCAAAAGCCTGATGAGGGGAATGACCTGACTCAGGCTGGCAGTGTCTGAACTGACTTCACGTGTGGCAAGTTCAAAAGGTTGCAGAACCTTGCACAACGTTGAAATCATTCTCCACTGCGCTTGAGACAGGTGCATTCCACCTCCTATATCGTGCTCAGTTGTATAGGCTTGAATGGCCTTTTGCTGCTCCTCCAACCTCTGAAGCATATAGAGGGTTGAATTCCACCTCGTTACCACTTCTTGCTTCAGATGATGGCAGGGCAGGTTCAGGCGTTTTTGGTGGTGCTCCAGTCTTCTGTACGTGGTGCCTGTACGCCGAAAGTGTCCCGCAATTCTTCTGGCCACCGACAGCATCTCTTGCACGCCCCTCTCGTTTTTTAAATAATTCTGCACCACCAAATTCAAGGTATGTGCAAAACATGGGACGTGCTGGAATTTGCCCAGATTTAATGCACACACAATATTGCTGGCGTTGTCCGATGCCACAAATCCACAGGAGAGTCCAATTGGGGTAAGCCATTCTGCGATGATCTTCCTCAGTTGCCGTAAGAGGTTTTTAGCTGTGTGCGTATTCTGGAAAGCGGTGATACAAAGCGTAGCCTGCCTAGGAAAGAGTTGGCGTTTGCGAGATGCTGCTACTGGTGCCGCCGCTGCTGTTCTTGCGGCGGGAGTCCATACATCTACCCAGTGGGCTGTCACAGTCATATAGTCCTGAGCCTGCCCTGCTCCACTTGTCCACATGTCCGTGGTTAAGTGGACATTGGGTACAACTGCATTTTTTAGGACACTGGTGAGTCTTTTTCTGAGGTCTGTGTACATTTTCGGTATCGCCTGCCTAGAGAAATGGAACCTAGATGGTATTTGGTACCGGGGACACAGTACCTCCAACAAGTCTCTAGTTGGCTCTGCAGTAATGATGGATACCGGAACCACGTTTCTCACCGCCCCGGATGCCAAGGCCTCAGTTATCCGCTTTGCAGCAGGATGACTGCTGTGATATTTCATCTTCCTCGCAAAGGACTGTTGGACAGTCAATTGCTTGGTGGAAGTAGTAAAAGTGGTCTTACGAGTACGACTTCCCCTCTGGGATGACCATCGACTCCCAGCAGCAACAACAGCAGCGCCAGCAGCAGTAGGCGTTACACGCAAGGATGCATCGGAGGAATCCCAGGCAGGAGAGGACTCGTCAGAATTGCCAGTGACATGGCCTGCAGGACTATTGGCATTCCTGGGGAAGGAGGAAATTGACACTGAGGGAGTTGGTGGGGTGGTTTGCGTGAGCTTGGTTACAAGAGGAAGGGATTTACTGGTCAGTGGACTGCTTCCGCTGTCGCCCAAAGTTTTTGAACTTGTCACTGACTTATGATGAATGCGCTGCAGGTGACGTATAAGGGAGGATGTTCCGAGGTGGTTAACGTCCTTACCCCTACTTATTACAGCTTGACAAAGGCAACACACGGCTTGACAAATGTTGTCCGCATTTGTGTTGAAATAATTCCACACCGAAGAGCTGACTTTTTTGGTATTTTCACCAGGCATGTCAATGGCCCTATTCCTCCCACGGACAACAGGTGTCTCCCTGGGTGCCTGACTTAAACAAACCACCACACCATCAGAATCCTCCTGGTCAATTTCCTCCCCAGCGCCAGCAACACCCATATCCTCCTCATCCTGGTGTACTTCAACACTGACATCTTCAATCTGACTATCAGGAACTGGACTGCGGGTGCTCCTTCCAGCACTTGCAGGGGGCGTGCAAATGGTGGAAGGCGCATGCTCTTCACGTCCAGTGTTGGGAAGGTCATGCATCGCAAACGACACAATTGGACTCTCCTTGTGGATTTGTGATTTCGAAGAATGCACAGTTCTTTGCTGTGCTTTTGCCAGCTTGAGTCTTTTCATTTTTCTAGCGAGAGGCTGAGTGCTTCCATCCTCATGTGAAGCTGAACCACTAGCCATGAACATAGGCCAGGGCCTCAGCCGTTCCTTGCCACTCCGTGTGGTAAATGGCATATTGGCAAGTTTACGCTTCTCCTCTGACAATTTTATTTTAGATTTTTGAGTCCTTTTTTTACTGATATTTGGTGTTTTGGATTTTACATGCTCTGTACTATGACATTGGGCATCGGCCTTGGCAGACGACGTTGCTGGCATTTCATCGTCTCGGCCATGACTAGTGGCAGCAGCTTCAGCACGAGGTGGAAGTCGATCTTGATCTTTCCCTATTTTTGGAACCTCAACATTTTTGTTCTCCATATTTTAATAGGCACAACTAAAAGGCACCTCAGGTAAACAATGGAGATGGATGGATACTAGTATACTTATGGATGGACAAGCGACTGCCGACACAGAGGTAGCTACAGCCGTGGACTACCATACTGCGTCTGCTGCTAATATAGACTGGATGATAATGATATAAAAAATATATATATATATATCACTACTGCAGCCGGACAGGTATATATTATATAATGACGGACCTGCTGGACACTGTCAGCTCAGCACTGCAGACTCCTAAAGTAAGCTACTAGTATCAAGAAGATAGAGAGAGAAAAAACACCACGGGTAGGTGGTATACAATTATGGATGGACGAGCGACTGCCGACACAGAGGTAGCTACAGCCGTGGACTACCGTACTGCGTCTGCTGCAGTGCTAATATAGACTGGATGATAATGATATAAAAAATATATATATATCACTACTGCAGCCGGACAGGTATATATTATATAATGACGGACCTGCTGGACACTGTCAGCAGAATGCGTTTATAGAATAAAAACACCACACGACGAGTGTTTAACTTTTTCAGGCAGACAATCACAATATACTGGTGGTCAGTGGTCACTGGTCAGTCACACTGGCAGTGGCACTCTGGCAGCAAAAGTGTGCACTGTTAAAATATGTACTCCTGCTATAACTGCTCCCCAGTCTCCCCCACAATTAAGCTGTGTGAGCAGTGAGCACTCAGCACAGTCAGATATACAGTATTACATAGATGATGCAGCACACTGAGGCTGAGCACAGATATGGTATGTGACTGTGTCACACTGTGTATCGTTTTTTTTCAGGCAGAGAACGGATTAATTAAACTGGTGGTCACTGGTCACACTATCAGCAAGTAGTACTCCTAATATGCTCCCCAAAATTAGTAAATCAAGTGTCTCTACTACTCTCTAGTCTACTCTAAACGGAGAGGACGCCAGCCACGTCCTCTCCCTATCAATCTCAATGCACGTGTGAAAATGGCGGCGACGCGCGGCTCCTTATATAGAATCCGAGTCTTGCGATAGAATCCGAGCCTCGCGAGAATCCGACAGTGGGATGATGACGTTCGGGCGCGCTCGGGTTAACCGAGCAAGGCGGGAAGATCCGAGTCTGCCTCGGACCCGTGTAAAAAGCGTGAAGTTCGGGGGGGTTCGGTTTCCGAGAAACCGAACCCGCTCATCACTAGTAAGTATCAGGGTTTGGGTTAGGGTTAGGCATTAGGAAAGGTGGTTAGCCATAGCTGCCACCGCATTATTTAAATATAAAATCATCTTACAGGTTGGTATATATCATGTGTGAGAGACACAGTTGTGAGTATTATGAAGTCCTGGTACAATGAGTGGGAGCACCGGGAAAATCAGACCTAGTGGTATATTCAATTAGGGTCGAAAACGGCCACCTTTCGACGACAGTTTTCAACATTTTAAGGTCAAATCGTGATTCGACCTATTCAGTCCCCGCTATTTTTATTCGACAAGTCTGGGAATTCGACTTGCCGAATAGTACGTGAATCGGCGGTATAGCTGCCGATTCACGTACTTTTGAGTGAAATGTGAGACACAGAGATGTGAGACACAGAGGAGGAGAGTGGGGGAGCCGCAGGGAGACGGGGGACAGCTGCAGGGCATACAGGGGAGAGAAGCACTACAGCACAGCGCTGCAGCAGGATGTCTCACAGCCACGCCGCTCACGGCAGCGTCCACCCGGCTCCAGCAAGTGAGGTCACGCTTGCTGGAGCCGAGTGGACACTGCCGTGAGGTTGGGCGGTTGTGAGACGTCCTTCTGCAGCGCTACTGTAGCGCTGCTCTCCTCCGTCTGCCCGCGGCTGTCCCCGCTGGTCTCCCCATGGCTCCCCCCCTCTCCTCCTCTGGGTCCCTCATCTCAATTCGACTTTTTAAAAGTCGAATTGAGATGAGATTGAATAGGGGGTTGTCGGATCCATTCCGACAAATGCATGTCGGAATGGATCCGACCCTAATTGAATATACCCCCTAGAGTTCTCAATATCTATTTCCATCGAAATTATATTGGTGGATGATTGTGTTTATCTTTCAGTGTGTAATAACCATGGTCCATGGCACAATTCAAATATTGTTTGTTTGTTTTTTTATTAAGTTCCGTTTTTACATTTATTCATTTTCTATGTGTAGTTCAGACAATGAGTAAACTAAAAGCAAAACAATATGATGAAGTGCAAGTTAAAATCCTGATCAAAGAATGGCAAAAAATAAATACAACATGAAAGTTTTTCAACAGGATCTGAAAAATTTTGTATTACAAATAATTTACACTTTTTTTTAACATTATCCGCTATTATTCCTGAGTTCTCAGTGCATCAGTCTGGGAAAGCAATTTTTCCAGAATGAAAAATCAAGTGAAGATAAATTCATTGCATTATTTCCCTCATGCACAAACACCTCAGGCAAACTTTCTCTACATGTCTAACTACTTCCAAACTCACACACCCATGCTGCAGCCTGCTTCCACCTTTCTAAATGACACTATTCAAGGATGTCATCCATCCAGGTCTCAGCACCACATAGTCTACTCCCCAGATTCATCCTTTTTACACCTTGGAATAGTATGACATACGAGTGACATACCATCAGTCAGAGCATCTGAAAAATTCAACTGCAATTATATAACAGATGATTCATATGGCAGTTGTGGACAGTGGATTTCTATAAATGTTTTCTTCTGTAACAAATGCAAGTTATTAGTGGTAATATACAGTAGCTCTGTTTAATGATATATAGTATATGTATATAAGGGCCTGATTCAGATATTTACAGAAATTTAGATCATTACATTAATCTCCATTATTTTTTGGTCTGCGCATTCTCAGGGGTCACACTGCGCATGTGTAGATCTGTTTCTGTGACGTCACTCGGATGCAACAGCGGATCACAGAAACTGGCAGTGAAGGTCTTTTTACTTAATACACCTCCTGCTGCCGCATAATTTCTACAGCTGCTGCGCCTACGCTGTCATGAATGTACAACTATGAATTAGCCCCATGTGAGTTGTGTTTTCCATATAGCCTGTTGTGTGTGGTTTATTTGTGTGTGAGTGTGGTGTTACTGTGTGTGTTTTTTATGTTTTATATTTTTGTTTGTTTCTGTTAAAGACCAGTCATGTCTGGTGAGAGACTTCATAATTCTCCATAGTCCAGTTGTATGATATTCCTGTCAGTCAATCTGGCCTGTTAACGTCAATGAATTGAGCCTAGTCATTTTTGCAATATATAGCTTTTATAGTGGTAGCGTTAACTTTGATCAGGCTACATTATATGGGCTTGATAGTGGTAGTGTTATCTGGATATGGTACTGGTTGCATTATATGGGTTTTGTCACGGACTGGTCTGATTGTGTTCCCGGTAATGACCTGGGTGAGCCAGTAGAGGGCGCAGGGAGGCAGAAGTTAGGTGGCTTGAGATATGGACAAGTCATATGCTGGAGCACTCTGGAAGTTTACACAGTGAGCACAGAGAATTGACGAGACCTGAAGCAGAGGCGCAGAGTCTAACTCGCCAGGGGTTTTCGCCAGTGACCCCCGGCAGGGGATATGGTTTTCGCTGCGCCTGACGGGCAGGTCGCGGCCCTCAGCTCAGGTTCTTCTGTGGAGGCTGTGAGACATTCGGGTATACAAGGATGCTTAATGCCGGATTATACCGAAGTGCTTAACCATCGATGGTGAGTCCGATGGTGACGTGAAAAGGTAAGTATATCGGAGATGGTGAACTCTGGAGTGCTTGCGTAGCTGAGGATATCCGGAGCTTGTGAGGAGAATCCTGGACTGAGCACCGCAGACTGGTAACACACTGAGATGGAGATAGTGGAAGTCTCTGGTGGCGGGTAAGTAACCAGGAAAGGCAGGTACAGCAGGACACAGGTAAACGGATCTCTGGAGCAAGCCTGGAGCCTTGAGAGCGACACAGGAGAACTGACAAGTTGTTCAAGGCAATGAGGACTCTGGGAAGCCTGCTTATATCCCACCAGAAGGATACTGATTGGTTGCTGCCAGCAGCAGCAGCATGCACAGAACCAGGAAGTAATTACCTGGATACCTGGATCATGTGACTCTGCCAGAGTCAGTGGAAATCATGCTAGTAACCACAGAAAGCACCAGCGGCTGATCTGCAGCACAGAATACACCAGCGTGCCAGTAAGTGGCGTGTGCGAGCAGTGCGTGAACTGTGGTTCCTGACAGGTTTGACATTTGCTGTGTTATATGAATTTGATGCTGGCACCATTATATGTGTTTGCTGCTTTAGTGACTCAGATTTAAATTTGTACAAAATATTGACATTGGTTTGTATGAGAAGTGATTTACAACAGTCATGTCAGCAGTTACTTGGTCCTGTCTGGAGCATAATAGTGACATACTCCGTTATTGTTAATCACCGATTTAATATGTGTCATGTGTTTTATAATCTCACCATTTACCTTTCTCCACTATATAATCTGTCCATGGTTGGGACTACTAGTCTACAAATACCATCATCATAACCATAGGCGTGCGCAGCTAGTGCACCACACCAGCCCTAATTTACATTCTCTCAGTAAAATCACATGACTTAATCTAATTTCTTCCTAGCTCCTAATACGAAAGTAGATATAATATACCCCAGAGAAATAAAATGAAACATAATGGTGCGACCACCAGCCAGTACTAACTGTCAGCTATGGCATAACCCTGAGTCCTAGCTGCCACTGCACCATATCATACACTTCCCCAACCTATCCCTAACCCAGTGGCAGAACTAGAGAGTGGTAGGCCTAGGTGCATATGCATTCCCCTTCCCACACTCACACACTTCACCCCTTGCACCTACATCCTGATTTTGAGTGGGCCACTCTGAAAAGTACGGGAGATTTAGGGGGCCAAACAGTTGAGTTTTAACATAATACAAGTAAAGTGTAAAATTTACACGTACCATCAGAGCCACATTTACCTTTTTCTATGACATCAGACTCCTCCTCTGCAGGACACCAGCATTTGTCACACAGCTCTCACGAGCAGGGCCCTATTCCCTCATGTGCTTATCCTTTTTCTTACTTTAATAATCTTCAACGGCACCAAATCCAGCAGTCTTCTGCCACCTGATACTTATTCCAGTGTCATCTGCTGATGTAGCTATGTTTATTTACCCTGTACTTACCTATATTGTCGTCAACTGTAAGTTGCTGTTTTCCTGTTTGATTATTTATGTACTCTGTAATTGGGTGCTGCGGAAACCTTGTGGCGCCATATAAATAAAGGATAATAATAATACTAATGTCCCCATGCTCACCAGCTACTGACAGTAGTGCCCCTTATTCACATTATGCCATACAGTATGAGCCAAAATTCAAATTATGCCACAAAGTATGAGACCGAAATTGATATTATGCCACACGGTATGAGACTGAAATTCCCACTATGCCACAAGGTATGAACCAAAATTCACATTACGCCACACATTACGAGACCGAAATTCACATTAAGCCACATGGTATGAGCCGAAATTCGCATTATGCCACACGGTATGAGGCCGAAATTCATATTACACCACACGAAATGAGCCAAATTCACATTATACCACATGGTATGAGGCCGAAATTCACAATACAACAGAAGGTATGAGCCAAATTCCCATTACACTACATGGTATGAGCCGAAATTCACATTACATCACACAGTATGAGCTTATATTCACATTACACCACAAGGCATAACCCGAAATTCACATTACGCCACACAGTATGAGTATCATCACTCTTATCACCTATATTTCTATATGCTAATAACAATAAAAGAGAGGTGGTGCTACCATACCAATTTCATCATTATATGTAAATACAGTTACTAGAAAGGAAAGAATGAGATCTATAAGTGCACTCTGAAAACTACAGAATTCCTGGCTCAGCAATTATAGGTATGTAACCTTTCTTTTCTTTCTATTTAATTTTATTTTCCTGAGTGCATCCACAGATCTCTGTTTTTTGGGGGTCCTAGCTGCCACTGACCATATCACTGCTTACACTTCCCCAATCTATCCCTAACCCAGTGGCAGAACTAGAGAGTGGTAGGCCTAGGTGCATATGCATTCCCCTTCCCACACTCACACACTTCATCCCTTGCACCTACATCCTGATTTTGAGTGGGCCACTCTGAAAAGTGTGGGAGATTTAGAGGGCCAAACATTTGAGTTTTAATATAACACAAGTAAAGTTTAAAATATACACGTGCCATCAGAGCCACATTTGTCTTTTTCTATGACATCTGACTCCTCCTCTGCAGGACACCAGCATTTGTCACACATGTCCCCATGCTCACCAGCTACTGACAGTAGTGCCCCTTATTCACATTATGCCACACAATATGAGCCAAAACTCAAATTATGCCACAAAGTATGAGACCGAAATTGATATTATGCCACATGGAATGAGACTGAAATTCACATTATGCCACAAGGTATGAGCCAAAATTCACATTACGCCATACATTATGAGACCGAAATTCACATTATGCCACACGATATGAGCCGAAATTTGCATTATGCCACACGGTATGAGACCGAAATTCACATTACGCCACACGGTATGAGCCAAATTCACATTATGCCAATGGTATAAGGCCGAAATGTACATTACAACAGACAGTATGAGCCAAATTCCCATTACACTACATGGTATGAGCCAAAATTTACATTACTCTACACAGTATGAGCTGAAATTCACCTTATGCCACACAGCATGAGCCGAAATTCACATTACGCCACACAGTACGAGACGAAATTCACATTACACCACACAGTATGAGTATCATCACTCTTATCACCTATATTTATATATGCTAATAATAATAAAAGAGAGGTGGTGCTACCATAGCAATTTCATCATTATATGTAAATACAGTTAATAAAAAGGAAAGAATGAGATCTATAAGTACACTCTGAAAACAACAGAATTCCTGGCTCAGCCACTATATGTATGCAACCTTTCTTTTCTTTATAATTAATTTTATTTTCCTGAGTGCATCCACAGATCTCTGTTGGGGGGCGACCTCGTGTGTGTGTGTATATATACAGGGCCGTTTCTTGGGGCAGGCGAGCAGTGCAACCGCACTGGGCGCCCGCCGCGGCACTAACTGTGGCTCCCTGCTTCCCCCTCCTATTTCTCCCCGAGTAACCCGCTCAGGGGGCGGAGTTTCACGGAATGACGCGGTTGCGTTGTTACGTCACGACGCAACCCCATCACTCCGCGAAACTCCCATCCCCCCGAGCGGAGTACAGAGGGGGATCCAAGTTAGGAAGAGGGAAAGGCCAGCGCGAGGAGCGACTGGTGAGGCGGGCCGAAGAGCGGTAATCGCCTCTGTAAGTATTCTCTCTCTCTCTCTCTCTCTCTCTCAATGTGTAAAATGGGGACACCTGCCGTAATGTGTGAAATGGGGACTCTTGCCTGCCGCAGTGTGGGGATTTAATGTATCAAGGGCATTGCGGTGTGTGGCATAACATGGTGCAGGGGGCATTGCTGTGTGTGGCATAATATGGTAGAATTTTTTTTTCCTGTGGTGGTCGTGATCTGTTGGAGCAGGGTCAAAAACTGGATTGTGAGGTAGTCTTTTCAGACGAGGCCATGCCCATTTAAATGAGGCCACACCCATTTAGATGAGGCCACGCCCCTTGCCGGACGCGCGCGCAAGGTTTTTTTTATATCTATGTGTGGGGGGGGGGGGGCACATTTTTTTATGTCATGGGGGGGCGCATTTTTAAATCTCGCACTGGGAGCCAAATTGGCTAGAATCAGCCCTGTATATATATATATATATATATAGACGAAGAAAAGACGTGCCACTCACAGCATAATCAAATAGTCAAAGACTTAGATATAGTTAGCAACGTTTCAGTGGACACCCCACTGTTGTCAGGCTTTATTAAGATTAAAACAAAATATTATACCTAAAAATATCTAAGTCTTTGACTATTTGATTATGCTGTGAGTGCCACGTCTTTTCTTCGTCTACTTTGCTATGCTGTATGGAGGCACCGGCGCTTTAATAATCAGCTTTTAGGAGTGCCTTACCTGTTCTCGTTTATAATATATATATATATATATATATATATATATATATATATATACACACAGTGGAGCAAATAAAGTATTTGGACAGCCACCGATTGTGCAAGTTGACCCACTTAAAAAGATGAGAGAGGTCTGTAATTTCCATCATAGGTACACTTCAACTGTGAGAGACAGAATCTGAAAAAAAATATTTGGACTCCTACCAAGCAGCAAGATTTCTGGCTCTCACAGACCTGTTACTTCTTCTTTAAGAAGCTCTTCTATCCTCCACTCGTTACCTGTGTTAATGGCACCTATTTGAACTGGTTATCTGTATAAAAGACATATGTCCACACCCTCAAACAGTCAGACTGCTACCTCTCCACTATGGCCAAGACCAGAGAGCTGTCTAAGGATACCAGGGACAAAATTGTAGAGCTACTCGACAATAGGCAAGCAGCTTGGTGAGAAAAGATCAACTGTTGGTGCAATTATTAAAAAATGGAAGAAATACAAGATCACTGGGGTATCAATGATCTTGAGAACGGTGAGGAATCAGCCCAGAACTACACAGGGGGACCTGATCAATGACCTCAAGAGAGCTGGGACCACAGTCTAAAAGGTTACCATTAGTAACACACTACGTCGTCATGGATTGAAATCCTACAGCGCCCGAAAGGTCACCCTCCTTAAGCCAGCACATGTCCAGGCCTGTTTAAAGTATGCCAGTGACCATCCAAATGATCCAGAGGAGGACTGGGAGAATGTAATGTGGTCAGATGAGAGCAAAATCAAACTTTTTGGTATAAACTCCACTCATCGTGTTTGGAGGGAGAAGAATGATGAATGGCATCTCAAAAACACCATACCCACTGTGAAGCATGGGGGTGGAAACATCATGCTTTGGGGCTGCTTTTCTGCAAAGGGGACAGGATGACTGATCCATATTAAGGAAAGGATGAATGGGGCCATGTATCGTGAGATTTTGGGCATAAACCTCCTTCCTTCAGTAAGAGCATTGCAGATGGAACGTGGCTGGGTCTTCCAGTATGATAATGACCCCAAACACACCGCCCGGGCAACTAAGGAGTGTCTCCTTTAGAAGCATTTCAAGGTCCTGGAGTGGCCTAGGCAGTCTCCAGACCTCAACCCAATAGAAAATCTGTGGAGGGAGTTGAAAGTCCGTGTTGCCCAGCAACAGACCCAAAACATGACAGATCTAGAGAAGAACTTTTTTGCCCCACTGTAAAAAAAGGCTCCAAGTCCTCCTGAGAGGAACACTGCCTGGGCTGGGCCTGTGGCGTTGGCACTGCGGCAGTGGATTGAGATTGCAGGCTGGAGAAGAGCATGGACGAGAGGGAAGGGAGGGTGTACGGTGTGATACGTCACATCGCGAGGTGGAGCAGGTTGGCTCGGCGAGTCGGCGGAGTCTCGTGGGCCGCTGTTATCGTCACTGCCTGTGCTGTAGCAGGCATGGGGGTGCCAGACATTAGGGGGTGCCTGAGTGCATTAGAAGAAAAGTCATTACATCAGCTTCAATTGCTAGTTACCTTTTCTTTGCTTGCACGGACTGCACAGACAACCACTGAGGAACATAGAGGCAGTTACTATGATGATACAGTATGCTTCGTTATGACATCTCTCACCTTTATCATTCCAGGTCGCACAGATGTGAACATCTGTTGTTACTGGCTGCATTTTATGGGTTTGATACTGGATTAAGGCTTTGGGGGACTCGTGCCCTAAAGAGCAAAATTTGGAATGTGGAATGGCTACTGCAACTAAGCTGTGTGGGCCAGTGATTCTGCATCCGAGGTTGCAGTTGCTGGCTACAGCATGCCTCAGAAACAAGACAAGAGACAACACACCTCCATTTTCTACGATGCATCCTCTTCCCGCCCCCAAAAGCCTACAGCCTGTCAATCAGGCTGCAGCTTCCCCCCACATTGCGTCCGGAGCCGCAGCACCATTGTGGACGGTCCAGCGTCCAATTATGAATCAGGCCCTGGATCTGCAGCATTTCTTCCTCTCTTCTCCCAGTCCCATTGCTGCTGGCACTGACTGCACAGACTTTCTGTTTGGCCACCTGCTCAGAGTACAGGAGAGCAGATACAATGGAATAGGATTTACAGTAAAGAGGATAGTACAGAAGAAGAGACACAATGGATTAGGATATAAAGAAGATAGTACATGAGAGCAGACACAATGGAATATGTCATAAAGTGGATCATACAGGAAAGCAGAAACAATGGATTAGGATATATTAAAAGAGCAAAGACAATGGATTAGAATATAAGAAGAGTACAGAGAAGCAGAGAATGGATGAGGGTATAAGGAGAAGAGTACAGGGAAGCAGAGAGAATGGATGAGGGTATAAGGAGAAGAGTACAAAGAAGCAGAGAGAATGGATGAGGGTATAAGGAGAAGAGTACAAGGAAGCAGAGAGAATGGATGACAGTATAAGGAGAAGAGTACAAAGAAGCAGAGAATGGATGAGTATATAAGGAGAAGAGTTCAGGGAAGCAGAGAGAATGGATGAGGATATAAGGAGAAGAGTACAAAGAAGCAGAGAGAATGGATGAGGGTATAAGGAGAAGAGTACAAAGAAGCAGAGAGAATGGATGAGGGTATAAGGAGAAGAGTACAGGGAAGCAGAGAGAATGGATGAGGATATAAGGAGAAGAGTACAAAGAAGCAGAGAATGGATGAGGGTATAAGGAGAAGAGTACAGGGAAGCAGAGAGAATGGATGACAGTATAAGGAGAAGAGTACAAAGAAGCAGAGAATGGATGAGGGTATAAGGAGAAGAGTACAGGGAAGCAGAGAGAATGGATGAGGATATAAGGAGAAGAATACAAAGAAGCAGAGAGAATGGATGAGGGTATAAGGAGAAGAGTACAAAGAAGCAGAGAATGGATGAGGGTATAAGGAGAAGAGTACAGGGAAGCAGAGAGAATGGATGAGGATATAAGGAGAAGAATACAAAGAAGCAGAGAGAATGGATGAGGATATAAGGAGAAGAGTACAAAGAAGCAGAGAGAATAGATGAGGGTATGAGGAGAAGAGTACAAGGGAAGCAGAGAGAATGGATGAGGGTATAAGGAGAGGAGTACAGGGAAGCAGAGAGAATGGATGAGGATATAAGGAGAAGAGTACAAAGAGCAGAGAGAATGGATGAGGATATAAGGAGAAGAGTACAAGGGAAGCAGAGAGAATGGATGAGGGTATAAGGAGAAGAGTACAAGGGAGCAGAGAGAATGGATGAGGGTATAAGGAGAAGAGTACAAGGGAGCAGAGAGAATGGATGAGGGTATGAGGAGAAGAGTACAAGGGAAGCAGAGAGAATGGATGAGGGTATAAGGAGAAGAGGATGCAGTCAACCTGGGCCTGCACTACATTCTACAGCACCTAGACATTCCCGGTACCTATGCGAGGGTCCTGTTTGTCGATTTCAGCTCGGCCTTCAATACAATCGTCCCCAGCATCCTCCACCCCAAATTACTTCGCCTAGGGGTCCCAGAAGCTACCTGTTCCTGGATAGTAGACTTCCTGACAGATAGGACACAGGTGGTGAAAGCGGGGGAATTCACCTCTCAAGCGCGGTCCATTAGTACAGGGGCCCCTCAGGGCTGTGTCCTCTCACCCCTGCTCTTCTCCCTGTACACAAATGACTGTACCTCAGAGGTGCAATCAGTAAAGATCATCAAATTCGCCGATGACACCACCGTCATCGGCCTCATCAAGGACGGGGACGAATCGGCCTATAGACGGGAAGTAGACCAGTTGGCCCAGTGGTGCATCCACAACAACCTTGAGCTCAAACCCCTCAAAACTGTTGAGATGATAGTGGACTTCAGGAAGAAGTCATCTAGTGCACCTCCGCTAATGATTGCTGACAGTGTGGTATCGCTAGTGGACTCCTTCAAGTTTCTAGGGACCACAATCTCCCGGGACCTTAAATGGGGGTCCAACGCTGACGCCACTGTTGGGAAAGAGCAGCAGAGGTTGTTCTTCCTCAGGCAACTAAGGAAGTTCAACATCCCACAGAAGCTTCTGCTCCTATTCTACTCCGCAATTGTGGAGTCGGTACTGTGCTCCTTGTATGGTACAGCTCCGCCAGCGTGAGGGACAGATGCAGGCTCCAAAAGGTGGTCAGAACCGCAGAGAAGATCATCGGGGCCAACCTTCCCTCAGTCCAGGACCTGTACCTTTCCAGAGCTAAAAAGCGGGCAATGAAGATAGTAAAAGACCAGCTACACCCCGCCCACAGCATGTTTAACTTGCTTCCTTCAGGCAGGCGTTACAGGGCCGTCCCCGCCAGGTCCACCAGAAGCCTCAAAAGTTTCTTTCCCCAAGTGGTCCGCCTGCTGAACTCCTGAACATTGACTGACTAGACGTACATGTAACTAACTTGTGTCCCTACCGTATACCTATATGTGTGACTTTACTCCCCCCCCCCCCCCCCCCACACCTGCTTATCTGTTACCTATTTGGCTGTTGTATAGCAAACCGAAGACAAATGCCTAGTATACGCAAGTATACCTGGCTAATAAAGCTGATTCTGATTCTGAAGCAGAGAGAATGGATGAGGATATAAGGAGAAGAGTACAAAGAAGCAGAGAGAATGGATGAGGGTATAGGGAGAAGAGTACAAGGGAGCAGAGAGAATGGATGAGGGTATAAGGAGAAGAGTACAAGGGAAGCAGAGAGAATGGATGACGGTATAAGGAGAAGAGTAGAAAGAAGCAGAGAATGGATGAGGGTATAAGGAGAAGAGTACAGGGAAGCAGAGAGAATGGATGAGGATATAAGGAGAAGAGTACAAAGAAGCAGAGAGAATGGATGAGGATATAAGGAGAAGAGTACAAAGAAGCAGAGAGAATAGATGAGGGTATGAGGAGAATAGTACAAGGGAAGCAGAGAGAATGGATGAGGGTATAAGGAGAAGAGTACAGGGAAGCAGAGACAATGGATGAGGATATAAGGAGAAGAGTACAAAGAAGCAGAGAGAATGGATGAGGGTATAAGGAGAAGAGTACAAAGAAGCAGAGAGAATAGATGAGGGTATGAGGAGAATAGTACAAGGGAAGCAGAGAGAATGGATGAGGGTATAAGGAGAAGAGTACAGGGAAGCAGAGACAATGGATGAGGATATAAGGAGAAAAGTACAAGGGAGCAGAGAGAATGGATGAGGGTATAAGGAGAAGAGTATAGAGAAGCAGAGAGAATGGATGAGGATATAAGGAGAAGAGTACAAGGGAGCAGAGAGCATGGATGAGGGTATAAAGATGAGAGTACAAGGAAGCAGAGAGCATGGATGAGGGTATCAGGAGAAGAGTATAGGGCAGTGGTTCTCAAACTATGGGACAGATGTATTAACCTGGAGAAGGTATAAGGAAGTGATAAACCAGTGATAAGTGCAAGGTGATAAATGCACCAGCCAATCAGCTCCTAACTGTTAATTTACATATTGGAGCTGATTGGTTGGTGTGTTTGTCACCTTGCACTTATCACTGGTTTATCACTTCCTTGTGCCTTCTCCAGGTTAATACATCTACCCCTGTGTGCTGTGGCACCCTGGGGTGCCTCGAGGAACTTGTAGGGGTGCCCTGGGTTGGTGGTCCATAATAAATTCAAATTAATTGTGGTCGATGAAATAGGCAAAATCAGTGCTGGTGGCTGCCAATCATAAAATATGTGGACAAACAGTAGAAAATCTTATCCCTCATCACACAATTGAACCTAAGGATAACATTATAAACACAATTTTCTTAATTTAATATTTCTTTCTAAATTTCTCAATAAGAAACATTTGTCCTAGGGGTTCCGTGAAAGAAATTCTGGTACTCTAGCGCACCGTGGGGCTAATTCCAAGTTGATCGCAGCAGGAATTTTGTTAGCAGTTGGGCAAAACCATGTGCACTGCAGGGGAGGCAGATTTAACATGTGCAGAGAGAGTTAGATTTGGGTGTGGTGTGTTCAATCTGCAATCTAATTTGCAGTGTAAAAATAAAGCAGCCAGTATTTACCCTGCACAGAAATAAAATAACCCACCCAAATCTAGCTCTTTCTGCACATGTTATATCTGCCTCCCCTGCAGTGCACATGGTTTTGCCCAACTGCTAACAAAATTCCTGCTGCGATCAACGAATTACCCCCGTGATTCAAAAAAGTTTGGGAACCACTGGTATAGGGGATCAGAGAAAGGGAATGAGGAAAGCATGTCAGGTGCAGTGACACAACATATAAAAGGTTTGAATCCAGTGGACCAGGATATAAGTGCATCACATGAGAGCTGAGAAAGCGATGGATAAAAGAAAGAGGACAGAAAAGGAGGAAGAGAGGAGGCAACCGATAAAAGGATCGTACAGGAGAGCAGAGAGGCAGAGAAAGGACAGTAAACTGAAAGGGAACACAGGTTGGGAGAGACCAGACAGAACAAAAAAAAAAAAGGCTGAAAATATGAGTGAAAGGAGAGAGAAATGGTCCATGCTGTATAAAGATGGTAACATGCTAATCTTCTCCTATCCCTTTCTGCCCCCACATACAAATGGTATCACTACAATACAGCTGTGTGGCTATCACTTTCTTTTTCTGTGCTCTGGAGACTAGAAATGAGTCTAATAGGGCATGAGAAAGCAATTAAGGCCCTCATTCCGAGTTGTTCACTCGCAAGCTGCTTTTAGCAGCATTGCACACGCTAAACCGCCGCCTACTGGGAGTGAATCTTAGCTTAGCAAAATTGCGAACGAAAGATTCTCAAAATTGCGATTAGAAATTTCTAAGCAGTTTCTGAGTAGCTCGACACTTACTCTGCCACTGCGATCAGTTCAGTCAGTTTCGTTCCTGGTTTGACGTCACAAACACACCCAGCGTTCGCCCAGGCACTCCCCCGTTTCTCCAGCCACTCCCGCGTTTTTTCCAGAAACTGCAGCGTTTTTTCACACACTCCCATAAAACGGCCAGTTTTCGCCCAGAAACACCCACTTCCTGTCAATCACACTCCGATCACCAGAACGAAGAAAAAACCTCGTAATGCCGTGAGTAAAATACCAAACTTCTTAGCAAATTTACTTGGCGCAGTCGCAGTGCGAACATTGCGCATGCGCAATTAGCGGAAAATCACTGCGATGCAAAGAAAATTACCGAGCAAACAACTTGGAATGAGGGCCTAAGTGCAGGTATTACACTTAAGTCACTGACCTGGATTAGAGCAAACAAGTCCCATTGTGCCTAAAGCATTTGCCTCTGCTGCCTGCTCCAAGTACAAAAGAAGGGCAGACTGTACTAAGCTTGCAATTGCGGCAAAAACTCGGAAAATGCTCCCCCTCGCTTAAGACTGTTCCTGGTCACATACTTAAAGAACATGACATTTTATCAAACAAATCAATAAAATCATTCCTGTAACTGAAAACATAATGTGGAGCTAAACAGTAAGAATAAATCAACAGTAACCATATTTTAGTCCACATTCCATCAGGAATGCATGTAACAAGTGTGATGACAGTCCTTTTGTCAACATGTCGGCAATATTTTCTTCACTTGCAACATATTCCACATTTTTCCACCAACTCACGGATGAAGTGATGTCTTATAGCAATGTGCTTAGACCGTCCATGATGATTTGTGCTACAAGAAAGATCAATTGCTCCCTTGTTATCATACTTTATGTTGATGATCTCACTGTGGTAAAGAAGACCTAATTCACATAAAGTCTCTTTTATCCAAAGCGCTTCCTTTGAAGTTTCTGTCAGTGCCATGTACTCTGCCTTTGTTGTAGAAAGAGCAACTGTGGGTTGCTTCCTACTTGACCAGTTTACGGCTGTACCTGCAAGTGCAAACAGGTATCCAGTATAAGAACATCTATCATCCTCATCTGATCCCCAGTCGGCGTCACATAATACCTTTAAGCTGGTATCTGTTGATCTTGTAGATCTCAATTTTAGCGAACTTGTACCTTTGAGGTACCTTAGTATTCTCTTTACTGCAATCCAGTGTTGTCTCCCAGGATTATTTGCGAACTGGCTTGCCCGACTCACTGCATGTGTGATGTCAGGTCATGTCCCAATGCTTGCATACATCAAACTTCCAATAGCATTTTGATAAGGGATTTCTTGCATTAGCTCTATCTCCCCCTTGCTTTGTTTGTTGGTCAGTTGTGACAGTTCCTTCTTGCAGGTTTTGTACAATTTTCATACCTAGTAGCTGATTTGCAGGGCCCAGCTCTTTCAACTTTAATCTTTGTTTAAGCTGGTGCTTGATGTTACAGGTGACTCAGATGTAATACTGATATAGGCAATTAGTGGTCATTATATCATACAAGGTAACAGCTTTGTAGCGGTACTTATCAGGAGTTGTCTCCGATGGTGAGGGACGGAGGACTGCACAGCCATGCAGTCTGACTCCTGCTGTAGAGAAGATGCGGCGCCTGGCTCAGAGTCAGCTCTGTAGCCGTGATACATGCAATGGAACACTGTGAGTCTCTGTAGTTGATATCTGCTCCCGGTTTCAGCTCTGCATGCTTGCCCACACAAGGCTTCTATCTCTCTCTCTTATTCTAAGATGGAGGAGCAGGAATTAAATCACATAGCTCCGCCTCCGAGTGATTCTTGGCACTAGGGGATTAACACTAGGGGATGCGCCCATAGACTTCTATGTAGAAGGAGACAGGCACAGAGCGCACCATATGCTAACACACTCTCCTCTACCCTGACATAATTCATCCACTATCCTTTCAGTAAATTCTTCCACTAGCATTTTCTTTCCTCAGCTCTCATGTTAAAGCCGCTTGTTTTTTATTCTGCCTGTCTCCCCAACTAATACTTTCCCTGCATATCCCAGTGAACCCTGTCAACCCAATTTACCCCTTTACTCTTTCCATCAGAGACCTATCATACCCTCTGCCTCTCCTCTTCACCTTCTCCCAGTCACCCTCTGCTTGTCACCCTCTCTATCCTCCAATGCTTCTCCCTCGCACCCTCTGCTTCTCCCTCTCACCCTCTCCCTGTCACCCTTTTCCTATCACTCATTGTTTCTCCTTTCACCATCTCTCCATCTCCTTGTCACTGTCTACCTCAATCCCATCATCCTCTGCCTCATCTCCGATACACTGTACCTTGCCCTGACACCCACTGTAGTGGCATATTGTGAACTTGGGGTGGTGTGAAGGAGGGGGGCCCAAAGCATAGTTTTGCACCTAGGCCCGCCACTGCTTACATACTATACAGTACAGTAAACATTCACCACAGGTAAAAATTGTTTTAAAAATATTTTAGTGTAGGAGATCACAAACAGGTTGAACTTGATGGACAATTGTCTTTTTTCAACCTCAGAAACTATGTTAGAATGTTAAGTATTACAGAACATAAAAATACAATCAGCGAAAATTATAAAAATGAATAAAGTGCCATTTCCAGCTGGTCAGAGAGCTGGTTGTAAGTCCGAGCGATTGTTAAACAGGTTGAAAAGAGAGGAGCACCTGTATATACTGTGTATGTATATATATATATATATATATATACAGAGATAGACAGACAGACAGATAGATAGATAGATAGATAGATAGATAGATAGATAGATAGATAGATAGATAGATAGATAGATAGATATGAGAAGGCATGAGGGAGGGGGTTATCAGGTCTGGACGCTCAGTTCTGGAACTGATTTTCATTGACGGCGGGATGGGGTTTGTCAGGTCTAAGATTTAGAGATAGAGAGCTGAGGAAGGAGGGGGTGATAGTCAGATGTGGAGTATGCAATTGAGGTAGAGTGCCAGAGTCGACAGCACTTGCGTAGGTCTCTGGAAAAATGGCTGCCGCGCCATTTTCCCGGACACCAGTGCAAACTCTGTTGTCTCTGGCACTGTGCCACAGTCTGTAGTGCTCAGAGCGCTAAAAGCACTGCCGGATACGGAAGAGGAGGGGCCCACACACAGAGACTGCACACGGGTCCCCTCCTCCGTAGATATGCCCCTGAATCCCTACAATGGCTTCAGTCACATTTCAATAACAAATTTTCAATTCTGACCAATGACCACAAATTCCTCTACAACTCCTGCCTTACCTACATTTCTGACATCACCCATAAATGCTCCCTCTGTTCTCCCCTAGTAACCTTCTAATGTGTACTGCTATCATAACCGTGCACAGCTCAGCAGCACAGCTTCCCATCTATGCAATGCTTTACCCCAACCAAGCAGACTATCCTTATTGGATGCAAGAGATCCATCTGAAACAGGTGTCCCTTGTTCATACGTGTGAAGCATGGAAGTCTGGGAACATGCCAACGAAATGTATCTCTTGAATGGTAGTCGACTTCTAGAAATGGCCATTTCACACCAAGGTGCAAGTGCATGTATAAGCAGGGTGCGGCAATTGTGCAGTTTGCTAATAAATGGTAGATACATTTCTATTTTGGGATTGCATGCAAATCAGAATCAGGCCCTAGGTGAGCTGCACTCATGGCTTTCTGTAAGTTGCATAGGCTAACACCTCCATATTGGCTGTGCAAATCAATATTTTATTTGTTATTTTTATAATAAACGTTATTAACATGTCATAAAACTGCTAAATTAGAGCTTTATTATTATGGTTAATGTATTGCTTTTAGATATCAGCATTATTTTGGCGTACATGTACAAAGGGGATGTAGTTATGTGGTCACAATACCTCCCCCTGCATCCCGAACACTGATAATCACGACAGTCGGCATGCTGATTAAAAGGGACCATTCCCACTCGTGGATATCCATGACATCCTTAGAGTGGGAATAGAACCTGTGGTGAGCTTAGCTCGCCACCGAGCTTTATTGCACTCGCCCCCCTGCCGGCATTCTGCGGTCGGTAACACATACCCAACCCGTACAAAGCACACAGGAATGTAAGAACTGACATTCGCTAGGAATGTAAATGGTGGTGCACTAATTCCTTAAAGTAACAGCAACCATCTACAATTGAATATAATCTGAGAGTCCACACAGATGACTTCATGAGGTCACGGAAGAGGACACTGGAACTTAGAAGATGAGCACCCCAGTACACATTGTGTGCTCTCATGCAGCAGGCTGCTTTTCCAGGCACCCCACAATCCAGCGACAGGTGGCCCTGTGGTAGCAACTGTGCCACCCCCTTCACATTGCAATGGCACCAGTCTCACACTCATAGTTACGGTTACGGCCCTAATCCCTGTTATGTTTTCCATCAAGATAAATACTTATTTTAATGTCTGTAAGACTGTCCCAGGATGCATTGGGGGCCCCTCTATAACTCTACCTCCAGGCACTGGAGCTCAGTTTCGAGTTGGTGCCTGCAGAAGCAGGTCACTTAACAGGGATGCTGCACTAGGCAGCCCTGAAAAAGCTTTTAGAAGACTTCAAGGGCCGCAGCACTTACATGTCAGGGTGACATTCTGTGCTGCGGCTCCATCACCTCCCCAGCGGCGTCGCATACTCCAGCTGGCTCTGTTCCCGGGTACTTGTGGTGGAGATGCTCCGGCTCTAGGCACACGGTCGCAGGCGCTCTCCTGGTTCGTGTGGCTGCTACAGAAGGCGACGCTGGCGTGGACCCTGTAACAGAGCTGGGACCCCACTATATCCAGCAGGGCAGAGGAGTACAGGTCGGATATGTTAATGTCCACTTTATTAAGACGCCATAGTCCCAGGTGGTGAAGTCCAGCATAGAGGAGAAGGCGCTTAACCTGTAGCCCATCCCCCGGCCCAGGGCGCCATTCTACTAGTGAGTGTTCCCACCACTCTCCCTCACTCTCTGACTGAGACGCTGGGCGCCATTTTCTAAAATACCTGCGACTGGTCTCCGGGACTGCAGGGCAAGGTCTCCATTGTAAACCCGCCTGTACATCAGCACCGTGGTTTTACAAACACTTAAGTATTCTACATGTCAATATTAAGACAGCGTTAGTTAAGAACAAGTGTATCTGTGCCAAAATATATTGTACGAGTATTCTGATACTGTATATACATCCGGTCTCAGACCGTGCATTGTGTTTTATATATATATATATATATATATATACTCCAAAATGACCGGCACTCCGTCGTCGTATCCAACTACCTCGGTGCCTTCCCTGGCTGCATGCCACAAACAACGTTTCAGCTATATTTTAGCTTTCGTCAGACCGGTGCCACCCAGTTTGTACGAAGTGCCACCCAGTTTGTACGAAGTATATATATATATATATATATATATATATTTTATTATTTTTATATGTGTTCATACAAAAATCCAATGCAATTTTATTGTCATGAAAATAATTATCTGCATTGCAAATGTGACTATGTGTGCCTGTATCTGCTATGTGATCTCACTACGGTGTATCCCAGATATGTCTATCACTGTATACTGTACCCTAGGGGATTAGGTGCATCTGGGTCAATATATAGTGCGCCACAGTATTTACCAATTACGTGTATTCTACTGGGTACTCAGGGGGATATGTACTAAGCAGTGATAAAAGTGGAGAAGTGAGCCAGTGGAGAAGTTGCCCATGGCAAACAATCAGCATTGACGTAACATTTATAATTTGCATACTATAAAAGTATATAGAGCAGCTGATTGGTTGACATGGGTAGCTTCTCCACTGGCTCACTTCTCCACTTTTAACACTGCCTAGTACATGTCCCCCTCAGTCACATAATACCAGATTTATTTGCAGGTTTTGTGTACTGGGTACTCAGTCCTCAGTCACATGCTAATGGATTTATTCGCAGGTATTGTACTCTGTCTGGCTTCATCGTACTAAACCGATCTCTGTTGCATTTGTGTATAATGTCTAACATGTAGGGCAGTAAATCTGGGGACGCTCCTGCATCTTGCAGAGCATGCGCAACGGATTTACCTGACGGGGAAATTTTGTGTAATGCTCTGTGTGCTATGTCTCATACATCTCCCAGTTAGTATGCAGCTTCTGTCACCAATTAGAAGCCGTCCTGGGCTGCGTTCTCAAACATACTGGGTATTCTAGTTGAACGCTTTATGCCCCCTATGGGACCACCTGTCACATTACAGTCACTGATGTCTCTATGGTTACTCCGCTTTGGGCGGGAAAAAATTTGCCTCACAGGATGCAGCGTATGACTAATTCCTTGGTCAGGCAAAACTCAATTCCAGGTCACTCTCGTGTCTCTGGGTCTTCTAAAGCGCGCTGCTTCCTCCTCCCTATCAAATAATCTCTCAGATATTTTATCTGAAGAGAGGGGGAATATGCTGCCCTGTCTGTCCCTATATTAGGTGTTTCTGACAAGGATTCTTCATTGCTATATGATGCCACTGCCCTTGTGGTTACTAGTAAGCAAATCCTTCAAATCACTGATGATAAGTGGATTCCCTTACTGCGGTTAAGCAAATAGACATGTTCACACATCAGTAGGTAATTAAAACTCTGTTACCGATATCTGACCAATAAGTGGACATTCGACAAGACCCCTGGTCTAATCAAGGGAAGACATTCCCCCTGTCCACAACGGGCATTAGCGTGCTATCCTCTCCCTGCAGAGTTATATAACAAGTGGGTAATTCACTACTAGTGAACTAATGTGTCGCCCATCTCGGGTGCCGTTCACTCTGCCTATCACTACTGTCCCCTCAATGTAGGAACCGATAGATAAGTGTGTGGAGGGATGCCTGAAGTCTATTACTCCCTTACAGGTGTTGTACATAGACCACGATTGCGTCCTCTTGTGGCTGCAAAATAGATTGATGACTGGATCAGGCATTAGAGGAAGAGCTGCCCAAGGATATATCTGACAATGCCAGACATTCCTTGTCTCACAATACCACCGCCACCTTTTTACACCAGGAGGCTACCCCTGAGTCGGGTGTGTCGGCTGCCAAGGCGTTGAATACGTCTGTCCTGGATCGCCGTATTCTGTTGTTGAGGTCATGGAAGGTGGAACTGGACTCCAAAAGTCCTTGGAGGTATTTCCCTTTACTGGGAACATCCTATTTGGGGAAGACCTAATTAAAAATTGGGTCTGGATCGGCGACTACTATGCCTGCCTTTCTCTCAAATTCTACTCCTTCTGCACAGAGTGCAAAAGGTACCACTTTTCCCTACTTTTGGCCTCTAGGGAAAGTGAAGGTCAGGCATACCTGAGATTATCTCGTGCTCCCAAAAACCACTAAGCCCAAGGCCTAACAATCCTGGGCAGCCCGTCTGCCTGCTTCGAAACATGACAAGCCTGCTGCATGACGGGACAGGCCTCCCGCTGGGGGTCCCCAGGGTGGGAGGCTGACTTCTGCGATTCACCCAGGTCTGGTTAATGACCACATCAGACGCATGGGTGCAAGAAGTCGTCTCTCATGGGTATGCAGTCTCTTTCAAGAGGCATCCCCCTCGCCAGTTTTGTACAATGGTTACCCCTTCGGATCTGTTAAAGGCGCAAGCTCTACAATGGGTCTTTCCGGCCTATACTCAACCTCAAATCACAGAACAAGTTTGTGAGAATATCCAAGTTCCGTATGGAAACACTGCGCTCAATTGTACTGGCCATGGAACCCGGAGATTATATGATATACCTGGATATACAAGATGCTTACTGCCTATTGCCATATTGCATCAGCAATATCTGCGGTTTGCTATTGGCAACCTTCACTATCAGTTCCGGCTCTGCCGTTTGGACTGGCTACAGCTCCTCGGATCTTCACCAAGGTTATGGCCGTGATGACGGCTCATCATTCACCAGGGAGTAAGGATCCTACCGTATCTGGATGACTTGCTTATCCTGGCAAACTCCCACGATGTCCTCCTCAGTCATCTACAACTGACGGTAACTTCCTACAAGCCCACGGGTGGCTCATCAACTGGAAGAAGTCCTCGCTGGTCCCTGCTCGGAACATGGTGCACCTGGGGGCACTGCTGGACACACACAGTCAGTGGCTGTCTCTGTCTCCAGAGCAAGTCCTGAAGCTTCAGGACAGGATCAGATACTTCCTCTCTCGCCTAAGAGTGTCCATACACTTGGCAATGCAAGTACTAGGCCTCGTGGTGTCAGCTTTCGACATGGTAGAGTACGCTCAATATCATTCCTGCCCTCTGCAGAGGTTAATCCTTGCCAAGTGGGATGGCCTATCTCATTGGATCTGATCTCACATGATCTCTTTGACTCTGGAGGTTCGTCTGTCGCTGACCTGGTGGCTACAGGACCAGCAGTTAAGCAGGGGCCATCCCTTCTGGATCCCCAACTGGGTCCTACTGACTACGGACGCCAGTCTGAGGAGATGGGGCGTGGTATTGGAGCAACACTTTTTCCAGGGTCGGTGGACCAAGGAGGAATCACTCCTCCCGATAAACATTCGGGAATTGCGGGCAGTGTTCAATTCATTGTCTCTCTCCCTGCCTATGTTACAGAGCAGGGCTGTTCAAGTACGGTTAGACAACGCTACCACGGTGGCATACCTAAATCATCAAGGCGGCACTCGAAGCCGCATGGCAATGATGGAAGTGTCAAAAATCCTTTGTTGGGTGGAACGCCATCTGCCAGCAATATCGGCAGTGTTTATTCCGGGTGTCCTCATTTGGGAAGCAGATTTCCTCAGTCGGCAGGACGTGCATATCGGAGAGTGGAGTCTTCCTCAGGAACTCCCAGTGGACAAGTGGGGCCTACCAGATGTAGACCTGATGGCGATCTCAAAGGAAGAGAAGTATTAGAACTCGAAGACATACACTGGGACTGGAGGGGGGGAGGTTCAGGGGAAATTTAAGGAAAAATTACTTCATAGAAAGGGTAGTGGATAAGTGGAATAGCCTCCCATCAGAGGTGGTAGAGGCTAAGACTGTAGAGCAATTTAAACATGCGTGGGATAGGCATATAAATATCCTTACAAAGAATTAAGGTTCAAAAAGGGTTGAGATTGCCTAAAGGATAAAAAAGGGGCAGACTAGATGGGCCAGGTGGTTCTTATCTGCCGTCAAATTCTATGTTTCAAATTCT
Organism: Pseudophryne corroboree; assembly: GCF_028390025.1. Lineage (NCBI taxonomy): Eukaryota > Metazoa > Chordata > Amphibia > Anura > Myobatrachidae > Pseudophryne > Pseudophryne corroboree. The sequence goes on from NC_086448.1 coordinate 563,529,192, forward strand.
ATGATCTCGACACAATCACTAAGTTCCGGTCTTCGGATCAAGAACCAGGGATCCTCAATCAGCGTTCGTGGACGCATTGGCAATTCCATGGAACTTTCAGCTGCCATACGTGTTCCCTCCAGTGTCACTCCTGCCCAGGGTACTACGGAAATTCAAACAAGAAGGAGGAATACTACTTCTAATCGCTCCAGCGGGGTCCAGAAGCCAATCGTTAGAGCGTCCTCTTTTACTTCCTCAATGCCCAGACCTCCTCGTTCAGGGCCCTTGAGTCTACTCGGACCTGGCCAGACTGGCTTTGATGGCGTGGCTCTTGAAGCATCACTCCTGAGGGCCAAAGGATTCTCCGAGGAGGTTATCCAAACTATGCTGAAGGCCCACAAACCAGCATCTGCGCAGATTTATTACAGGGTCTGGAATTCTTACTTCACCTGGTGTGCTGCTAAGAATTATGATGCATACAAGTTCAGAACTTCCAGACTTCTGGCTTTTCTGCAATAAGGCCTGGACTTAGGCATTCGTCTGGCCTCCCTCAAGGTTCATATATCTGCCTTGTCGGTGTGGTTTCAGAGAAAAATTGCATCTATTCCTGACGTGCATACTTTCACTCAAAGTGTTTTATGGGTTCAGTTTCCCTATGTCCATCCTGTGGCTCCTTGGGATCTGTTTGTTGTCCTGAATGTCCTGCAAGAGTCTCCATTTGAACCTCTTGAGTCAGTGGACCTTAAATGGCTTATGCTCATGGTCCTGTTACTACTGACTATTGCCTCTGCCAGAAGGGTGTTGGATCTAGATGCTTTGTCCTGTCGTCCACCCTTTCTGATATTTCACCGTGACTGGGCGGTTTTTCAAACTTGCCCTGGTTATTTCCCTGAGGTGGTATCATCCTTTCACCTTAACCAAGAGATGTGGTCTCTGCGTTAATTTCTTCTGGTTTGTCTTCCAAAGAGTGGTCTTTGGATGTGGTATGGGCAGTGCTTAAAGTGGTCCTAGAGAGGTGGTGGAACTCACCCCCCTCCCCAAGGAGAAAAATAAATAAAGTTATTGCGTGCCGCCAGAGAAGGGGCATGGCCTCAAAAGGGGTGTGGTCTCAAAAAAGAAAGGGGCGTGGTCACACAATAGTAATAATGCCCACAGTAGTAGAACCCCCCGTAATACACATAATGCCCACAGCATTAGCGCCCCTTATACAACGCCCACAGTAGTAGTGCTCCTTATGCAATGTCCCCTGTACTGGTAGTGCCCACAGTGGTAGTGCCCCTTATATAGAAACCATAGTTGTGGTGCCACTTATGCAATGCCCGCAATAGTAGTGCCCCTTATGAAGTGCCCCTTTACAATGCCCTCATTAGTAGTGCCCCCAATAGTAATGCACTTAATGGTAATGCCCCAGTAGTAATGTTGCCTGTAGTAATGCCCCCAGTCATTTAGCCCCAGTAGTTATGTGCCCCCAGTGGTAATGCCCCTGCAGTTATGCCCCCAGTTGTTTATCCCCCATGTAGTTTGCCCACTTGTAGTTTGCCTACTTGTAGTTCAGCCCCTGTAGTTATGCCCCCTTTTAGTTTGCCCCCTTGTAGTTTAGCCCCCAGTAGTTTAACCACCCTGTAGTAATGCCCCCAAGTAGGAGGGCTGCCCCCAAGTAGGAATGCCCTCCTGTAGTTTGCCCCCAGTAGTAATGCCCTACTGTAGTTTGCCCCCAGTAGTAATGCCCTCCTGTTGTTTGCCCCAGTAGTAATGCCCTCCTGTAGTCTAGCCCCTAGTAGTAATGCCCCACTGTAGTTTGCCCGAAGTAGTAATGCTCTCCTGTAGTTTGCCCCCAGTAGTAATGCCCTCCTGTAGTTTGCCCCCGTTAGTAATGCCCCCGTTTGTAATGCCCCCAGTAGTAGTGCCCCTAGTAGTAAGCCCCCGTTAGTAATGCCCCCGTTTGTAATGCCCCCAGTAGTAATGCTTTCAGTAGTAATGCCTTCAGTAGTTAGCCCCCATGTAGTTTAGCCCCCAGTAGTAATGCCCCACTGTAGTTTGGTCCCAAGTAGTAATGCCCCTGTAGTTATACCCCCAGTAGTAATGCCCTCCTGTAGTTTGCCCCCGTTGGTAATGCCCCTAGTAGTTTGCCCACAATAGTAATGCCCCCCCAGTAGTAATGCCCCCAGTAGTTTGCCCACAATAGTAATGCCCCCCAGTAGTTTGCCCACAGTAGTAATGCCCCCCCAGTAGTTTGCCCACAGTGGTAATGCCCTTCCCCCCAATAGTAATGCCCCCAGTAGTAATGCCCCCCAGTAGTAATGCCCACAGTAGTAATGCCCCCCCTGTAGTTTGCCCCCAAGTAGTAACGTCCCCAGTAGTTTAACCCCTGTAGTTATGCCCCCAGTAGTTTAGCCACCCTGTAGTAATGCCCCCAAGTAGGAGGGCTGCCCCCAAGTAGGAATGCCCTCCTGTAGTTTGCCCCCACTAGTAATGCCCACCTGTAGTTTGCCCCCAGTAGTAATGCCCTCCTGTTGTTTGCCCCCAGTAGTAATGCCCTCCTGTAGTTTAGCCCCCAGTAGTAATGCCCCACTGTAGTTTGCCCCCCAGTAGTAATGCCCTCCTGTAGTTTGCTCCCAGTAGTAATGCCCCCCTGTAGTTTGCCCCCGTTAGTAATGTCCCCAGCAGTAATGCCCCCATTTGTAATGCCCCCGGTAGTAATGCCCCTAGTAGTAAGCCCCCGTTAGTAATGCCCCTGTTTGTAATGCCCCCAGTAGTAATGCCTTCAGTAGTAATGCCTTCAGTAGTTAGCCCCCATGTAGTTTAGCCCCCAGTAGTAATGCCCCACTGTAGTTTGGCCCCAAGTAGTAATGCCCCTGTAGTTATACCCCCAGTAGTAATGCCCTCCTGTAGTTTGCCCCCGTTGGAAATGCCCCTAGTAGTTTGCCCACAATAGTAATGCCCCCCCCCCAGTAGTAATGCCCCCAGTAGTTTGCCCACAATAGTAATGCCCCCCAGTAGTTTACCCACAGTAGTAATGCCCCCCCAGTAGTTTGCCCACAGTGGTAATGCCCTTCCCCCCCAGTAGTAATGCCCACAGTAGTAATGCCCCCCCAGTAGTTTGCCCCAGCAGTTAGCCCCTTTTAGTAATGCCCCCAGTAGCTTGCCCCCAGTAGTAATGCCCCCCAATAGAAGCGCCGCTACACATAGGGAAAAAAATAAAATAAAAATCACCATACTCACCGATCCCCGCTTCCAGACCACTGCAGTCCTTCCTTCCGGCACCCGCTCCTCAGCACTATGAGAGAGACATCATGACGTCTCTCCCATAGCGCACAGTGACAGAGCCGGAAGCCGGAGCTCAGTACTGAGCTCCTGCCTCCGGCTGCCGCCGGGCGCCCACTGGTAACGCAATCTCAGCGGGCGTCCGGCATCTTCCAGCAGTGGTGGCGGCACACAGCAGGTTAGGTGAGCCGGAGGAGGCGGAACTGCGCTCCGTCTCCAAGTAGAACTGACGGAACGCAGTTCTGCCCCGTTCCGGCTCACTTTAACCCCTGGGTATGGGCTCTCTGTATATGCGTGGAGAGGACTACCTCTATTAGGAGGTCAGATCCCCTTTTTGTACTGTTTGGTTTTCCCCACTGTGGCTGACCTGTGAATAAGCGAACCTTGGCCAGATGGATTAAAATGGTGTTTGCACAAGCCTATGCACAGGCTGGATTTCCAGCTCCTGCTGCTATTAAAGCCCATTCTACTCGGTCTGTTGGACTTTCTTGGGTGGCACGCCGAGGCACGTCCGCAAAACAATTGTGCAAGGCAGCTACGTGGTCCTCAGTGAACACGTTCATAAGGTTCTTTGCCTTTGATACTTCCACCTCCCAGGAAGCTTCCTTTGGACGCTGGGTTCTCATACCCGCTACGGCGCGTCCCCTCCCATGATGAACTGCTTTAGGACATCCCCGATGTTTTCCCTGTGGAAACCAATGTACCCCGCTGCAGAAAAGGAGATTTATGGTAGACTTACCATTGTTAAATCTCTTTCTGCGAGGTAAATTGGTTCCACTGGGCGCCCGCCCTGACGCACCTAGTGTCTATGGGTTTGTATGGCATTAGCCGCTGGTCTCTTCTCCTGTCATGAGAACGTGGTTGTATGTGACTAACATCTGCCTTCTCTTTTACCTGCTCCTGCATTCAGGGCCGGATTAAGCCTTTGGGGGGCCGGGGGCACTTAACACAGAGAGGCCCCTCCCCATGTCATCACCAGCGCAGGTTCTACTGTACCTGCTCACCCTGATGCCCGGGCTGCTGCTGCGGGTAGTCAGCGGCTGGAGGTGCAGGCCACGGAGTTCGGTATGGGTTCTCACCGGGTTGCAGCCATGGCGCTGCAGGAAGCGGTGGTCAGTGCAGCGCAGGGGCATCTCTCCTGGGTGCAGGATGCGGCGCGGGGGCTTCTCTCCTGGGTGCTGTTGGGGGCAGGGAGCAGCGGTCGGTGCGACGTGGGGGTCTTTCTCTGGGGGCTTCCGGGTGCAGAAAGCAGTGGTCGGTGCGGTGCAGGAGCCTCTCTCCTGGGTGCTGCCAGGTGTAGAGTGATAGCCCCAATCCGTGCAGCCAGGTGCGGGCCGCGGTGATAGGTGTGGGGCCTCTCTTCTGGGGGTGTATGGAAGGCTGGACCCCAGGAGAGAGCCCCAGGGATGTCTATTAGCATCCAATCTGTGGCTGCTGGCGGGGGCCCTTTAGAAAGGAGGGCCTGGGGTACTTACCCCCAGGCCCCCCCTTAATCCAGCTCTGCCTGCATTGGACTGGTTAATGAAACTGAGCTCCAGTGCCTGGATGTGGAGTTATAGAGGGGGCCCCAATGCATCCTGGGACAGTCTAAAGCTTTAGCCTGTTGGTGCCTGTGGATCAAGATCCATCTCTACACCCCCGATGTTTTCCCTGTGGAATCAATGTACCTCGCAGAAAGAGATTTAACAATGGTAAGTCTACCATAAATCTCCTTTTATTGAATTTCCTTTTGCAGGATCCAAAAGCTGCTACTTGAAACAGCTGACTCGGGCCGTCTCCTTATAGACTCAGCACTAGCTAGTGTGCTTTTCAGGGATTTTTTCTATAACATAAGTAGCAATACAGCTGAACAAAAGGAAGATAAGCTAGAGGCCAGATATTCACTAAAATATCTTACAGTACTGGAAAGTTTATGATGAGTCTTCAGAACACTGCTTTCTCCTAAGCACTGCTTGTTTATTGTTATAAATAGCAATGATTGACCTCTACCAAATTTAGGCAACACTGTATACTATGTACATTATAAGTACTTGTCAAAAGGTCTTTGTTTCACTATTCTTGTTCAAGGATGCAAAAGAAGTGTAGTTTAAACAATCCCCACCCCATGCATTCTTCACAGTCACCCACAGTGTAAATTTTAGTTGCTCACATACATTCTCTGTTCTCTTGTTTTCTTTTAAATAAAGCCACACAGATTGTTTTCTATCCCCTGTGTCTCCAAAGCTGTGAACTGGATGGAATACGTGATAAGAAAAATGTGGTCATGTTTTCCCTCATGCTATCTCTGGCCCTGACACTACTTTCTTTTTAACTAGATTAGACACAATGGAATGCAATTTAGGGCAGCTTCACTGGTGTGCCTTGGAATAACCATTATTCCATCTGTTTTGTGCCCATTGAACTTTGCATCTGTCTTTTGTGTTAGATACTTTATTTTTTTTCTATCTGTTTTGTTTCTAATAGTCACAGTGTAGAAACAATCCTTCCATTGTTCTTGAGTCAGCTACAAAGAGTGGCTGCAACATGTTGTAGTAGGAAGAATATGTAAATATAATTATTACGGAATGGATTTCTGATTTCAATCTTCTGGATTTTTTGTTTTTTACGTATCCAAAAGGGTTTTTGCATAAGTGGATAGAAACCTCTGATACTAAAAATCAAAGAAAAAGCCACAATATTGGGGGTCATTCCGAGTTGTTCGCTCATTGACGATTTTCGTTATACTGCGATTAGTCGCTAACTGCGCATGCGCATGGTACGCAGAGCGCATGCGCTTAGTTATTTTACTATAAAATTAGCTGTTTTGCTGTAGCTTCTGCTGCGCTTTTTAGTCGCACTGGTGTTCCGTAAATGATTGACAGGAAAGGGGCGTTTCTGGGCGGCAACTCAGCGTTTTCCCGGCGTTGGCTAAAAAATGCAGGCGTGTCAGGGAAAAATGCGGGAGTGTCTGGAGAAACAGGGGAGTGGCTGGCTGAACGCAGGGCGTGTTTGTGACGTCAAACCAGGAACGAAACGGCCTGAGCTGATCGCAGTGTAGGAGTAAGTCTGGAGCTACTCAGAAACTGCTAAGAATTATTTATTCGCAATTCTGCTAATCTTTCATTTGCAATTCTGCTAAGCTAAGTTACACTCCCAGAGGGCGGCGGCTTAGCTTGTGCAATGCTGCTAAAATCAGCTAGCGAGCGAACAACTCGGAATGACCCCCCTTATGAGAAGATTAATGGCACATGTAAAGTTTTCAACTGCTTATGGGATTATTGCCCTTACGTGGGATACACATCATAGCCTCCAACTGTACAGTTTTACCTGGTACTACAGTAACATTTTTTTATGGTCTCTGCCAGGCAAACACCAGTCTACCGGTTTATACTGGGTTCTCTGTCTTCTGAGCTGTCCCCCGATTTCTTTGCAGTGATGCAGGGACACGAACTCCCGCAACGCTGCTGCACAGTGACTGACAGGCGGCTGCAGCTCCCCTCCCTGTCCCTCCATGGCTGTGTGCATAGTAGCTGGCGCCGGCTGGTCAGCTTTCCATGTTATACTGCGTGACGGAGAGATTTACTAAGCTTAGAAAAGTGATACTTTCACTGTGATAAAGTACCAGCCAATCAGCTGCTAACTGCCATGTCACAGGCTGGGTTTGAAAAATGACAGTTAGGAGATGGTTGAGTGGTTGGCTGGTAATTTATCACAGTGAAATTATCACTTTCCTAAGCATAGTACATCCCATCCTGAGTGTGTACACTTTGTTATTCAACTCTATATATTACTGGGAGCATGGTGCCAGCCGGCCGCTGGCTGATTACTGTTGCTTTATAACACTACAGTAACCATCCAGCACCGGCTGGCCCCCAGCCCACAGTGATATATAGATATGAAGTTAAAGAGTACACTAACAGTATAACTATAAATAGCCAGCACCCTTTACTCATGGGGGGTCATTCCGAGTTGATCACTAGCTGAAAAAGTTCGCTGCACAGCGATGAAGCAAAAAGTTGGCACTTCTGCGCATGCGTATGCGGCGCAATGCGCAGCGCGACGTACTTTCACAACATCCGAAGTAGTTTTACACAAGGTCTAGCGATAATTTTCAGTCGCACTGCTGGCCGCAGAGTGATTGACATGAAGTGGGCGTTTCTGGGTGTCAACTGACCGTTTTCAGGGAGTGTTCGAAAAAACGCAGGCATGCCAGGAAAAATGCAGGCGTTGCTGGCCGAACGCAGGGCATATTTGTGATGTCAAATCCGGAACAGAACAGTCTGAAGTGATCGCAAGCTAGGTCTGGAGCTACTCTGAAACTGCACAATTTTTTTTGTAGCCGTTCTGCGATCCTCTCGTTCGCACTTCTGCTAAGCAAAAATGCACTCCCAGTGGGAGGCGGCATAGCGTTTGCACGGCTGCTAAAAACTGCTAGCGAGCGATCAACTCGGAATGACTACGCCGCTTTTACATGTGGCCACGCCCCTGTACCGGTTTTTCCCTATGAAGTGTTGGATGATATGATACACATTAGGCAAAATATCTAACGATATATCATTCTGACGTGGATTGGAGCACACATGCATCGCCAGCTGGGTCGTCCCATCTGATGCGCTGCATGTCAGATGGGCCAATCCAGCTGCAGATGGCATGCAGGTGAATTCGGGGGCAGATGTATTAACTTGGAGAAGGCATAAGGAGGTGATAAACCAGTGATAAGTGCAAGGTGATAAACGCACCAGCCAGTCAGCTCCTAACGGTCAATTTACATATTGAAGCTGATTGGCTGGTGCGTTTATCACCTTGCACTTATCACTGGTTTATCACTTCCTTACGCCTTTTCCAGGTTTATACATCTGCCTGGATATATCGCAGTCGTACACCAGATTGTGCAGTGTGTATGAACGTCCGATATATCCTTCCATTAGGTGTCGGGTCAGCTGGGATATACTTCGTTCTGATCATGATCATCTGTTCATAGCTTGACAGTTATTCAGTGTGGGAACATATCAGAAAATTACACATCAGGTCAGTTATATTAATTTACTTTTGGATGAGGAATCTTCAACACATGGTCATAGGTTGAGCTTGTTATTAGTGCTGCTCAACCTTAGAGCCCAGTTACAGATTCATCTTTCAATTTAGCTAAGCATATGGAAAGGCAAAAAAAGATGCGTTCTGGGCTTTTGATTCCCAGCCTGTTGGTATGCTAAGGAGATGCTTTGTTCTAGGGAAGTAGGATTGACACCTTGCAATGGCTTGTGGGTCATGCAGCTGGACGATGGTGTAGCAGGTGATCTCACACTGCATCCTAGGATGCAGCTCGGATCATTAATGCAAGCAGGAAGCATCTACTTATATCAGACACCTCCTGCTGCATTAACATACTAGTGCATTGCTACTACTTCCATGTAAGCAACAGCAACAGCACCTGCGTCCACATCTGAATCAGGCTCCATGTGCATGCACTGCATCAGTTTTCCAGGAGAAGTCTTTAAAAAATGTGAAAGACTCCTCTGATAACCCCGGTTGCTTCACTGCCATGATTGTTTATGTGGCACTCCATTGGAGCTGCCACAAAATGTAGTGTGACTTTTATGCATCTTCCGCTGCTGAATGCATCCCTGGCTGGGAACTATTAAACTTACAGCAGAGAAGAGTTAATTGCCAGTGGTGACAGTTGGCAGTTCGGCAGCGGGCATCTTAAGAGGAAGGGGATAGCTGTGAGGCTGCGAACTGACACCCAGGGGCAAACGCAGGATTTCTAGAGGGGGTTTTCCAAATGCAATCCACAATCTCCCCCTCTGCAGAACATAAAAGCAATTGTGGGAGTCTGGTAGAGCAGTAGAAGAACCTAGTAACTATTTTACCTGTGCTGTTTTTCTGCTGTTCTCTCACCAACCTATCTTCCTTTTTTCACTATATATTTTTTCACTCAAGTGTTGCCCTACGGTCGCTTGGGTTTGGGGTGTCCCGCGCCCTGGACTTGTACCCCCCAATATGTTAGGGACTTGCCCGATTAATGAGGTCACCTGCACGTGGTGGGCAATCTGTCATTTATGGCCATAACTATGCAAAGAACCTCACTCAAAATAAAAATATTTATTGCAATGATTATTATTAATCAATTGGTAGTGTTTGAATTGTGCACCTGCAACTTTGTCTTTGTATGCAGTACTGAAAGGTCTCCGCAGGGTCGCACCTCATTACCGGTGTGCACGCCTGTGAACCAAGTAACGACCCTGGAGATTATTATGCAAATTGGTCTTTGTATACACTTGATACTGTATGGAATACAGTATTAATATTTAACCCTATAGATGGTCAATAGTATATGCTGTGTCAAACATTTAAATAATAAATATAAGTGGTTAGGAAAAAGGTTAAACATACCATAACAAATATATATACAAACATAATAGAACCAGTACTGCACCTTCTAAACACACATTCTCCCACCTCATGGTAAGGCTCCTGGCTGCTACTCTCTGGCCCAGTGCACTGAATGAGGACTCAGATCCACACACACAACAAACTTGGTAGAAGAAGATGCTATCACTGGGCATGTGCAGCAGCTCCACACTGTCCCTTACACTGCATGTTGTGATGGCAGCTCTAGTCATCGTATTATATACTGTAGCCATTGTGATCATAACTTGAGCTTTTGAGCCCTCCTGCGGACTGTGGCCTTCCCCCCGGCGTGAAGCCGGTGCCTGGAGTTGGGGACATAGCCGAGCCGTGTATCCGGAGTTGTGCGGCCGGCTCGACGGTGCCTTCTGGGTCTCCAAGATCCACTTTGCGGGCATCCGTGCAGCTTCAGCAACCTCCCACCTGCCGCTCCACGACCCCGGCGCACGGGACACGAGTGCAGGGACGCGGCCCGCCGGGACGGGGAATCGAGCGGCGGCCATCTTGCTTTCAGCGGAGGTGCTCGTTGGACATCGGGACACCGGCCGGGTGAGCTGTTACCCTCCCTCTGGCTGCTATTCCCCGCGGCATCCTGTCAGCTAGGTTCTGGCCCCGCGCTGAGCAGGATCGCTGGGCTCCCGCGGTCAATCCTGCCGCCAGCCGATCTCCTCCTTCTGCCCCCAAGTAACTGTCTCCGGAGCGCCCTCGCTGCCCGCTACCCAGGATGTAGATAGCGGCTATCCCTGGGGCTCCACGGCCGTGCTGGCCACAGTGCTCACTCCAGCTACACCAGGCAGTGGCCCTGCTCCTTCCCAACCCCCCCCCCCCCCCCTGGGCTCAGCTGCCTCTGATTAGCTCCCTGCCTTCGCTGGGATACCGTGGGACATAGAGGCAGATAAAATATATAAATCTTTACCAAGCCTTGTTGCACTGCCACCGGTCACTGGCTGGTCCGTGGCCGTGTTGGCATGCTCTCCCCCACCGCTTGGCTTCCGAAATCGGCTACTGTGGAGGATACTTACCTTACTCTACATCACTGGTTCACACCACACATGTCCTCTACGATGTGAAGAATACATGATGCCTGTTTTACGCTAAATCATTCTGCGGCCATATAGTGCTTAGGGGTTCTTCTTGATACCACTGCTCGGGTCAATAGGAGCCATCACTGGCCCATTTCACACTTGTACCAACTATTCCACCGAACCGATAATTTCGGCTGCTACCCATCTACCTCTCTCATTCCACTATGTCGCAGAGGAACCGCAAGGCCCCTGCTCTGGCTAAACCTAGTATCCTCCGAGCTTGGGAGAAAGCAGGCGTTACTCCTCGTAACTCCCCCACCGCGGACCCCATGTCGGATACCGATGATACTCCTTCACCGAAAACTGGTCTCACGACTCAAGATGTAATTGCTATTGTCACTAAGACCATTCAGACGGAAATGAGGTCGGTCCAAGCTGAATTCAGAACTGAACTCGCTGATCTGGGTACCCGCACTGATTCCCTGGAACGTAAAGTGGATGAAGTTTGCCAATATCAGGTAGTGGTCGAGCAGGAGCTATCAGAGATTTGCGCAGATATGGCCCAACAGGAAGACCACTTAGAGGACATGGACAACCGGAATCGCCGGAACAATGTCCGGATCCGCAACATACCGGAGAGCGTCTCTATGGAGGGCCTCCTGGGTTTTCTGGAGGGCTTGCTGCTGACTATGATTCCTGAGGTCTCTAAAGATTTCCTCCTTCTCGACAGAGCGCACAGGGCGCTACGCCCACGTCCTCCTCCTACCCAACCCCCCCCGGGATGTCATCCTGCGGTTCCACTATTACAAAACAAAAGAGAAGTTTATGATGGCGGCTCGGGAACATCAATCAGTTATCTACTCCGGGACCCAACTGCAAATCTTCCAGGATTTGGCCCCCTCCACACTTCGAAAACGCAGAGACCTTACCGCTATCACCAAGGTCCTCCGAGACAACTCCATCAAGTATAAGTGGGGTTTCCCGTTTCAACTTCATGTTTCCAAAGATGGCTCTCACCATTCGATTAAAACGCCCACCCAAGGCTATGACCTCCTTAGGTCCCTCGGCATCTTTGACTCTCTTCCTGATGAGATCCGGAATCATCTCACTGTCACCTCCCCTAGGAGACCCGTAGCGCCTACCCCCGAATGGTCTACTAAATGAGCGATGGAGTTGCCTTCTCCAGATTAGCTACTATATTTGACATTGCACATTTGTTCTCCACTTTATCATATTATTCACACGGTACATTGTTTTGTGTATTTGAATTTGTGGACTGTATGTTATCTCAGACTCCTGCATGATGTCCCATGGTGACCCCTTTCTTATGATGGCTGCGTGCCTTGGGGTAAGTCGGCTATTAGGCCGCTTCGCTCCGGGGGACGATTTAGTCTTCTAAAAACAATTTGTTTGTTCCAAATGTTAAGTTCTTTATACATTGCCACTAGTGTCTATAGACTTTAAATGTATACCTGCCTACTGTTGCCCTTTCTATAGAGAGGTTAGCTAATTTTGCATTTAAATATCCTCTTGCTATGTTTATTATACCATGCTAGCTCCTCCCTCTCCCTATTACATTATCTTACACGTTTGATTTCGGTTGCTTGATAGTCTATATGTTGTTTGGACCTCCTTTACCTCAGTCCTCGGTGGTCCCTTTTATTTTATTTTTTATTTTCTTAGTGTTGGTTTCGTGCCTTGAATTGGTAAGGCTAATCTACCGCCTAATCCTGAGGGACTACCCTGGCCTATAATTTAGACATGTTTGTTTTGATAGCTGTGGTTTTCGCAAACCACCACTGCTGCACCTAGGCATCGTTATAGAATTATTTGATGTTTTTTTTTTTTTTTAAATGCCGTGGTTGAATTCGTATCTTAATAATAAGATTTTATTCACCAGTAAATCTATTTCTCGTAGTCCGTAGTGGATGCTGGGAACTCCGTAAGGACCATGGGGAATAGCGGCTCCGCAGGAGACTGGGCACAACTAAAAGAAAGCTTTTAGACTACCTGGTGTGCACTGGCTCCTCCCACTATGACCCTCCTCCAAGCCTCAGTTAGGATACTGTGCCCGGAAGAGCTGACACAATAAGGAAGGATTTTGAATCCCGGGTAAGACTCATACCAGCTACACCAATCACAACGTATAACTCGTGATATTATACCCAGTTAACAGTATGAAATATAACTGAGCCTCTCAACAGATGGCTCAACAATAACCCTTAGTTAGGCAATAACTATATACAAGTATTACAGACAATCCGCACTTGGGATGGGCGCCCAGCATCCACTACGGACTACGAGAAATAGATTTACCGGTGAGTAAAATCTTATTTTCTCTGACGTCCTAGTGGATGCTGGGAACTCCGTAAGGACCATGGGGATTATACCAAAGCTCCCAAACGGGCGGGAGAGTGCGGATGACTCTGCAGCACCGAATGAGAGAACTCAAGGTCCTCCTCAGCCAGGGTATCAAATTTGTAGAATTTTGCAAACGTGTTTGCCCCTGACCAAGTTGCATCTCGGCAAAGTTATAAAGCCGAGACCCCTCGGGCAGCCGCCCAAGATGAGCCCACTTTCCTCGTGGAATGGGCTTTTACTGATTTAGGATGCGGCAATCCAGCCGCAGAATGCTCCAGCTGAATTGTGCTACAAATTCAGCGAGCAATAGTCTGCTTAGAAGCAGGAGCACCTATTTTGTTGGGTGCCTACAGGATAAAAAGCGAGTCAGTTTTCCTGACTCCAGCCGTCCTGGAAATATAAATTTTTAAGGCCCTGACTACGTCCAGTAACGTGGAATCTTCCAAGTCCCTAGTAGCCGCAGGCACTACAATAGGTTGGTTCAAGTGAAAAGCTGATACCACCTTAGGGAGAAACTGGGGACGAGTCCTCAATTCTGCCCTATCCATATGGAAAATCAGATAAGGGCTTTTACATGACAAAGCCGCCAATTCTGACACATGCCTGGCCGAAGCCAAGGCCAATAACATGACCACTTTCCACGTGAGATATTTCAAATCCACAGTTTTAAGTGGCTCAAACCAATGTGATTTTAGGAAACTCAACACCACGTTTGAGATCCCAAGGTGCCACAGGAGGCACAAAAGGGGGCTGAATATGTAGCACTCCCTTTACAAATGTCTGAACTCCAGGCAGTGAAGCCAGTTCTTTCTGGAAGAAAATCGACAGAGCCGAAATCTGGACCTTTATGGAACCCAAGTTTAGGCCCATAGTCACTCCTGACTGTAGGAAGTGCAGAAAACGACCCAGCTGAAATTCCTCTGTTGGGGCCTTCCTGGCCTCACACCACGCAACATATTTTCGCCAAATACGGTGATAATGGTTTGCAGTTACTTCTTTCCTGGCTTTTATCAGCGTAGGAATGACTTCCTCCGGAATGCCTTTTTCCTTTAGGATCCGGAATTCAACCGCCATGCCGTCAAACGCAGCCGCGGTAAGTCTTGGAACAGACAGGGCCCCTGCTGTAGCAGATCCTGTCTGAGCGGTAGAGGCCATGGGTCCTCTGATATCATTTCTTGAAGTTCTGGGTACCAAGCTCTTCTTGGCCCATCCGGAACCACGAGTATCGTTCTTACTCCTCGTTTTCTTATTATTCTCAGTACCTTTGGTATGAGAGGCAGAGGAGGGAATACATAAACCGACTGGTACACCCACGGTGTCACTAGAGCGCCCACAGCTATTGCCTGAGGGTCCCTTGACCTGGCGCAATATCTAGTTTTTTGTTTAGGCGGGACGCCATCATGTCCACCTGTGGCCTTTCCCAATGGTTTACCAACAGTTGGAAGACTTCTGGATGAAGTCCCCACTCTCCCGGGTGTAGGTCGTGTCTGCTGAGGAAGTCTGCTTCCCAGTTGTCCACTCCCGGAATGAACACTGCTGACAGTGCTAAGACGTGATTCTCCGCCCATCGGAGAATCCTTGTGGCTTCTGCCATCGCCATCCTGCCTCTTGTGCCGCCCTGTTGGTTTATAAGGGCGACTGCCGTGATGTTGTCTGATTGGATCAGTACCGGCTGGTTTTGAAGCAGAGGCCTTGCCAGACTTAGGGCATTGTAAATGGCCCTCAGTTCCAGAATATTTATGTGTAGGGACGACTCCTGTGCTTGCATGGAACCTGCCGAATGGAATTTTGCTTCGTAAGAAGCTACCATTTTTCCCAGGACTCGTGTGCAGTGATGCACCGATACCTGTTTTGGTTTCAGGAGGTCTCTGACTAGAGATGACAGCTCCTTGGCTTTCTCCTGCGGGAGAAACACTTTTTTCTGTTCTGTGTCCAAAACCATCCCCAGGAACAGTAGGCGTGTGGTAGGAACCAGCTGTGACTTTGGAATGTATAGAATCCATCCGTGCTGTTGTAGCACTTCCCGAGATAGTGCTACTCCGACCAACAACTGCTCCTTGGACCTTGCCTTTATAAGGAGATCGTCCAAGTACGGGATAATTAAAACTCCCTTTTTTCGAAGGAGTATCATCATTTCTGCCATTACCTTGGTAAAGACCCTCGGTGCCGTGGACAGTCCAAACGGCAGTGTTTGGAATTGGTAATGGCAATCCTGTACCCCAAATCTGAGGTACTCCTGGTGAGGATGGTAAATGGGGACATGTAGGTAAGCATCCTTGATGTCCAGGGATACCATGTAATCCCCCTCCTCCAGGCTTGCAATAATCGCCCTGAGCGATTCCATCTTGAACTTGAATTTTCTTATGTATGTGTTCAAGGATTTCAAATTTAAAATGGGTCTCACCGAACCGTCCGGTTTCGGTACCACAAACAGTGTGGAATAGTAACCCCGTCCTTGTTGAAGTAGGGGCACCTTGACTATCACCTGCTGGGAATACAGCTTGTGAATTGCCTCTAGCACAGCCTCCCTGCCTGAGGGAGTTGTCGGCAAGGCAGATTTGAGGAAACGGCGGGGGGGAGACACCTCGAATTCCAGCTTGTACCCCTGAGATACAACTTGAAGGATCCAGGGATCCACCTGTGAGCGATCCCACTGATCGCTGACATTTTTGAGGCGGCCCCCCACCGTACCTGGCTACGCCTGTGGAGCCCCCGCGTCATGCGGTGGACTCAGAGCAAGCGGGGGAAGAATTTTGATTCTGGGAACTGGCTGACTGGTGCAGCTTTTTCCCTCTTCCCTTGTCTCTGTGCAGAAAGGAAGCGCCTTTTATAATACAGTGCTTTCTTAGGCTGTGAGGAAACCTGAGGTAAAAAATTTTCTTCCCAGCTGTTGCTGTGGATACGAGGTCCCAGAGACCACCCCCAAACAATTCCTCACCCTTATAAGGCTCTATGTGCCTTTTAAAGTCAGCATCACCTGTCCAGTGTCGGGTCTCTAATACCCTCCTGACAGAATGGACATTGCATTAATTCTGGATGCCAGCCGGCAAAATATCCCTCTGTGCATCCCTCATATATAAGACGACGTCTTATGTTCGCAAAATAGTATCCCTGTTTGACAGGGTTACAGACCACGCTGCAGCAGCACTATCTGCAGGTCTCAGTCTAGTACCTGAGTGTGTAAATACAGACTTCAGGATAGCCTCCTGCTTTTTATCAGCAGGTACCTTCAAAGTGGCCGTATCCTAAGACGGCAGTGCCACCTTTTTTGACAAACGTGTGAGCGCCTTATCCACCCTAGGGGATATCTCCCAGCGTAACTTATCCTCTGGCGGGAAAGGGTACGCCATCAGTAACTTTTTAGAAATTACCAGTTTCTTATCGGGGGAACCCACGCTTTTTCACACTTCATTCACTCATTTGATGGGGGAACAAAACACTGCCTGCTTATTCTCCCCAAACATAAAACCCTTTTTTAGTGGTACTTGGGTTAATGTCAGAAATGTGTAACACATTTTTTATTGCCGGGATCATGTAACGGATGTTCCTAGTGGATTGTGTATATGTCTCAACCTCGTCGACACTGGAGTCAGACTCCGTGTCGACATCTGTGTCTGCCATCTGAGGGAGCGGGCGTTTTTGAGCCCCTGATGGCCTTTGAGACGCCTGGGCAGGCGCGGGCTGAGAAGCCGGCTGTCCCATAGCTGTTACGTCATCCAGCCTTTTATGTAAGGAGTTGACACTGTCGGTATATACCTTCCACCTATCCATCCACTCTGGTGTCGGCCCCACAGGGGGCGACATCACATTTTTCGGCATCTGCTCTGCCATCACATAAACCTCCTCATCAAACGTGTCGACACAGCCGTACCGACACACCGCACACACACAGGGAATGCTCTGACAGAGGACAGGACCCCACACAGCCCTTTGGGGAGACAGAGAGAGAGTATGCCAGCACACACCAGAGCGCTATATAATTTAGGGATTAACACTATATTGAGTGAATTTTTCCCAATAACTGCTTGTATATACAATATTGCGCCTAAATTTAGTGCCCCCCTCTCTTTTTAACCCTTTGAGCCTGCAAACTACAGGGGAGAGCCTGGGGAGCTGTCTTCCAGCTGTACTGTGAAGAGAAAATGGCGCCAGTGTGCTGAGAGAGATAGCTCCGCCCCTTTTTCGCGGACTTTTCTCCCGCTTTTTTATGGATTCTGGCAGGGGTATTTATCACATATATAGCCTCTGGGGCTATATATTGTGATATATTTGCCAGCCAAGGTGTTTTTATTGCTGCTCAGGGCGCCCCCCCCCAGCGCCCTGCACCCTCAGTGACCGGAGTGTGAAGTGTGCATGAGGAGCAATGGCGCACAGCTGCAGTGCTGTGCGCTACCTTGGTGAAGACTGATGTCTTCTGCCGCCGATTTTCCGGACCTCTTCTTGCTTCTGGCTCTGTAAGGGGGACGGCGGCGCGGCTCCGGGAACGAACACCAAGGCCAGTTCCATGCGGTCGATCCCTCTGGAGCTAATGGTGTCCAGTAGCCTAAGAAGCCCAAGCTAGCTGCAAGCAGGTAGGTTCGCTTCTTCTCCCCTTAGTCCCTCGATGCAGTGAGCCTGTTGCCAGCAGGTCTCACTGTAAAATAAAAAACCTAAAATAAACTTTCTTTCTAGGAGCTCAGGAGAGCCCCTAGTGTGCATCCAGCTCGGCCGGGCACAGAAATCTAACTGAGGCTTGGAGGAGGGTCATAGTGGGAGGAGCCAGTGCACACCAGGTAGTCTAAAAGCTTTCTTTTAGTTGTGCCCAGTCTCCTGCGGAGCCGCTATTCCCCATGGTCCTTACGGAGTTGCTAGCATCCACTAGGACGTCAGAGAAATACTGTTATTATAAACGTAGATAATGTCTGCAATGTCTTCTCTTCTCTCCCTGCTCCTCTTTACTCTCTGACCCGATTCTCCCGCACCCCTTGCCCTGGCTCGCAGAATGTATTTTCCCTTTTTCTGAATGTTCCTCTTTCTTCTTGTTATTTGTTATTACTGGCGCTACCCCCCACTCCGAAGGAGCTGCCCACCTGGCACCCGCCCCTTCCCTCCTGGACCCAACCCGTTTTTAGGAAAGGGTCTATCCCTTAAGTTCGTACTTACGTTCCCCCTCACCCGTTTCTTTCATCTTTTCTTTCCCTCTCTAATGTCCCCTGGTCGGCCATGTCAAGGGTTATTCTTTCTACTGAGCTATGCTGTTTTTCATCCTCCATGACTTTAAAAGTTTTGTCCATTAATGTCAATGGCCTCAATTCCCCGACCAAGCGCTCTATGGCGTTTCAGTTTTTTGCCCGACAAAAGGCGGATATCATATTCTTACAGGAGACCCATTTTAGGGCCCCTCACCCCTCTTTAAGCTCCAAACGTTATCCTCATGCCTTTTATTCCACAATGCCAGCTAATCGCAGAGGCACTGCCATCTTGGTCCATCGTGACCTTCCCTTGGTCGTCCAGGACACGGTCCTCGATGACCATGGCAGATTTGTAATTCTCTCCGGCTTCCTTAATCAAACCCCCATCACCTTGGCATCGGTTTACGCGCCAAACATGCAGCAGGGTTCATTCTTTAAGACGTTCTCTGACCATCTTTCTAAATTTTCGAATCCTTGGGTTATTGTGGCCGGTGATTGTAACGCTACATTAGACCCCCATGAGGACAGATCCCGTCCATGCCTAGGGCCCTCTCCCCATACAAAACTGTCTAAACTCCTTCAGTCATGCGTCAAAGCTCACAACCTATATGATAGCTGGAAAACACTTTACCCGTCCGCTAACGGGATACACGCACTATTCCCCTCAACACGATATATATACTCGTATCGATTAAGTTTTTGTAGACAGGGATTCCACGCAAACCCTTTCGGGCGCTCAAGTAGTCCCGATCACCTGGTCTGACCACTGTGCGATATTACTCGAGTTTGCTACCCCTCATAAACCCTCGACTTCCCGTAAGTGGCGCCTTACTGACTCCTTGCTTCTTAAGTCTTCCAATGTATCCCAAATCGATGCCGCGATTCATCAATATTTTGTTGATAATGTATCCCCCGACATCTCACCAGCAATCCTATGGGAAGCACACAAGGTAACACTACGAGGTTTCCTCATTAGCCTTACGTCTATCCAGAGGAAGGTTGAATCTAAACGGATCGCGGACTTGGAGGCTGACCTTGCTTCAGTGACTCTCCGCCATCAACGCTTCCCCAAACGCAAACTATACTTAAAGATACTTGCCTTGAAAGGACAACTGTCACAAATCCTTACTAAAAAAACAATCAAATCACTCTTGTGGATCCGTCAGAAATTCTACGAAAAGTCAAATAAGGCAGATACCCTGTTAGCCCGTCGAATACGTGAGAAATGCACGCTTAATCGAATATTGGCTTTGAGATGCCCTGATGGTTCCATGACATGTGACCCTCAATTGATGGCCTCCCACTTCCAAGATTATTATACTTCCCTCTATAACCTCCCCTCCGAGATCTCTGCCGCTCCACACCATGTTTCAGCTATCCAACAGTATCTTTCCTCTTGTCACTTACCGACATTCTTCTCAGCAGATCTTAAGACACTCAACGCTCCTATTACTCACGAGGAAATCCTTACTACAATTAAGCAACTTCGCCGCTACTCCGCCCCGGGTCCTGATGGGTACACTGCCATATATTATAAAAAAATTCCCCAAGCCCTTCTTCCTATGTTGCACTCACTCTTTAACTCATTAATGGATGGGAGCTCTCTCGATGCAGCCACCACCAGAGCCAATATTATAGTTATCGCCAAACCTGATCGTGATCCACTGGAGATGAAAAACTATAGGCCCATTTCATTGTTAAACACAGATCTAAAGTTATTCGCCAAAATCCTTGCAAATCGGCTCGCCCCCTATCTCCCCACGTTAATTCACCCGGACCAAGTAGGCTTCATCCCCAACCGTCAAGCTGCTGACAATATACGGCGTCTTATTGATCTCATACACCTCTCCCAACGGGACTCCCTCCCGGCTCTGGTGGGGGCTCTCGATGCGGAAAAGGCCTTTGATAGAGTAGCCTGGCCTTTCATACAGCAAGCATTACAGGCTATAGGAATACATGGTCCATTTTATAATGCCATCACTTCGCTCTATTTTAACCCCTCGGCATCTGTTCTGGTTAACGGTCTTTCCTCCCCGCCCATACCTATTAGAAATGGCACCCGGCAGGGATGTCCACTTTCCCCCATACTTTTTGCCCTGGTGATGGAACCGCTAGCGGCTAAAATCCGGCTAAACTCCAACATCTCGGGTATCTTGGTAGGCAACCATGAATATAAAATTGCGCTATATGCAGATGACGTCATATTGACTCTGACCGACCCACACACTTCCCTGCAATATCTTTTTGAGGAGATTCAAACATATAGCTCCCTTTCGAACTATAAACTCAACGCCGACAAAACAGAGGTTCTAGACCTACACATTACTCCACAGGATCTTAGTCTTTTACGTTCCTCTTATTCCTTTAAATGGCAAAGCTCTAAGCTCAAATATTTAGGCATTTAACTAACCAAGACCTATTCATCGTTATATGTTGCCAAGTTTCCACGATTAATAGCTTCACTGAAATCCGATCTCACCGCGTGGAATAAATTGTTCATTTCTTGGTTTGGACGTATCGCGGCTGTCAAGATGAACCTATTGCCGCGCATATTGTACTTATGGCAAACCCTTCCAATTCACATCCCCGTTAAGATCTTGAAGAACCTTCAGCGAGACATCTCTAACTTCATCTGGGCTGGGAAAAAACCCAGAGTCAAAATGCGGCTGCTTCAACAACACCGCTCAGAGGGCGGTCTTGCTGTACCAGACCTTATTCGCTACTACCGTGCTACGCATTTGGCCTCGTGTGTTCTGTGGCACTCACCCCCGGCACAGAGAACATGGACTTTTCTTGAGGCGCATTCTCTTCATATGTTCTCACCCTCAACCCTGCTATGGTGTCCGTCCCGCTCCCGCCCGAACTCTACTCTTCTCTTACCAACGGTGCGCTTTTCATTATCGATGTGGGATTTTTGTACTCGCTTCTATCAACTCCATTCTCATAACCCTTATTTAACTCCTTTATGGAATAACACACAATTCCCTCCGGGCAATAATCACTCTGCATATCATCATTGGACCGCGCACAACATTCTTTTTCTGCAGGACGTAGCCCCTCTCTCCTCATTTCCATCCTTTGCGGATCTACAATCCCGTTTTTCACTCCCCCATTCAGTTTTTTTTATCAGTTTTTGCAAATTAGACATTTCTATGGAACTCTCACTAAACCCACCCACCCTATTATAGCTACCCCCCTAGAGATATGGTGTCGTGGATCACATCCGACGAAGGGATTACTCTCTCGCATTTACCGGGTGTTACTGTCACACAATGTCCCCCCCAAGGAGAGCCACGAACTGGCCTGGGAAAAAGAGGCTGGAGAGACTTTAACCGTTGAGGACTGGGAGGATATTAGACAGGAAATTACCAAAAGTTTATCTCTGTTCGAATTGCTGAAAATTCATATAAACTGTACTACCGCTGGTACCTGGTTCCTACTAGACTACATACTATCTATCCCACGTGCTCGGCTGAGTGCTGGAGATTGTGTGGACACAGGGGGACCCTGCTGCATGTTTGGTGGTCATGTCCATCGATCCGCCAGTATTGGAGACAAATCCATAAATTGGTCTTAGATGTTGCACACATAACCGTTCCTGACTCGCCTCTTTATTCGCTACTCTCCCGTCCCATTCCTGACACCTCACGTCACCAACGGGCCTTAATTAAACACATTTTGAACACGGCTAAATGTCAAATTGCATCTAATTGGAAATCCACGACCCCTCCCACTCTGACCGCTACTATTAACGCAGTTTGGTTCACATATAAGCTGGAGCGAATTACAGCTGCACTCCGAGACTCCCCAGTATCCTTTACTGAAACATGGACACCCTGGACCTTACATTTTAATGCAGAACCGCCATTGACAACTATTTAATATTTAATATCTAATCTGTACCTTATTTATGCCCCTGTTTGCTATTAGACATGGCTCTGACTGGCCGACCTCTTCCTTTCCCCCTCCCCCGGTCTTTATTATCCCCTCCCGCCCTTGCTCCCTTTTCTTTATCCTGTATCCCTCTCTATTTTGTTTTTGGCTTCTTTTTCTTCTTTTTTCATTTTAATCGATATATGTAACAATCTATGTAGCCTGTTTGAATGGAGGATTGTTTGATATCCGCCGATTGATATACCTGTTTAGCGCCCCCCTCCCTATTATGTCACTCCATTATAGCCTTATATGCCTCTTACTGTTTATAACGGTTTATTTGTTTGTTTATATGCTTATAAAATCAATAAAACGTTTAAAAAAAAAAAAGTAACATTTTGTAGCCAAAAAAGAAATGTTATGATAGACTTACCATTGTTAACACTTTTTTTGCGAAGTACAGGGAAACATCTGAGTGTAGGGTGGATCTTGATCTAGAGGCACCAACACCCTAAAGCTTTAGCTGTCCCAGGATGCATAGGGGACTCCTGTATAATCCCGCCTCCAGGCACTGAGAGCTCAGTTTCGATAATCAGTCCAATGCAGAAGCAGGCAAGAGAGAAGGCAGATGTTATAGGCCCTACATACATGCCGATTTTTTGAAAGATATGAACGATCTCGTTCATAAATGAACGAGAACTCGTTCATATCTTTCAGTGTGGAGGCTCCAGCGATGAACGATGCGCGGCCCCGCGCTCGTTCATCGCTGGTCCCCCGTCGGCTGTGCATGCAGGCCAATATGGACGATCTCGTCCATATTTGCCTGCACGTCTATGGAGCCGGGTGACGGGGGGAGTGAAGAAACTTCACTCCCCCCGTCACTGCCCCCCCGCCGCCGGGTCGCCCGTATCGGCCGTCGTGCACCTCGGCGGCACATCGCCATATGTGTAGGGCCCATTAGTCACATAGAACCACATTCTCACGACAGGAGAAGGTACCAGCGGCTAATGCCATACTACCCAAAGAAGGAAGGTGCGTCAGGGTGGGCGCCCTGTGGAACCGTGTGTACTTCACAGAAAAAGTGTTAACAATGGTAAGTCTACCATAACACTTCTTTTCTGCAGCAGGGTACACAGGTTTCCACTGGGAAACATCGGGATGTCCTAAAGCAGTTCCATAAGGGAAGGGACGCGCCTTAGAGGATATGAGAATCTGGCGTCTAAAGGATGCATCCTGGGATGCGAAGGTATCAAAGGCATAGAAACTAAGAAATGCGTTCACTGAGGACCACGTAGCCGCCTTGCACAATTGTTCTGCGGGCGCACCACGGCGGGCCGCCCAAGAAGGTCCAACAGACCGAGTTGAATGGGACTTAATCGCAGCAGGAGCTAGGAGTCCAGCCTGCACATAAGCTTGTGGAATCACCATTCTAATCCATCTGGCCAAGGTTTGCTTATTTGCAGGCCAGCAACGTTTGTGGAAACAATACTGTACAAAGAGGGCATCTGACCGCCTAAGAGAGGCAGTCTTCTCCACGTAGTACTGAGAGCCCTCACCGCGTCCAAAGAACATTCTTTGACCGACAGGTACGAAGAGATAAAGGAGTAAAAAAGAATATATAGGAGTGCGCTGTCAAAAGCTGCTGGTGTAGGGGATGGTAGGTCCCCAAAATAGTGTAAACAATAAGAACAATAGTCACCAGCGCTATGTTGCTTATAGAATCAATATTGCTAAATTAATCAATAAAAACCTAGGACGGTAGGTTAAAGTTGAAAAAATATGTATATTGTATTTAATAGAAACATTCACTTAAAAGCACAGATGTCATTAAAACACAATTAAAAAATAATCATAACTCATTCGTATGTCGTGACACATTGAAATGTCCCCTCAATAGGGAATTAAATCATACCCCGGCTAGGACTCCCTCCGGAAATAAGTCCACATTTATTAATTGGAGAAATGTGCAAGCAGTGGAGTTCAATAGAATACCTTTTAAGCACAGCAGTGCAAGCGTTTTGAGCAGATAGGGGTGACTCCGGTTCCTCCACAGGTGGTGATGTCCAAGGGAAAGCTGTCCAATTAATGCCGTATGGGTAGAGCTGAGTAAAATATTCAGAAATGTTGAGGAGATTAAAAGAGTGTGTCCGACAGTCTCAACGCGTTTCGCTGGTCCTGACAGCCCAGCTTCCTCAGGAGTGAATGGTGGAGTCTAGCCTGGGACTCCTTATAAACCTTAAACAATTAGTGACATCCTAGACACCTGTGAATATATTAATTCAACAAACCTAACCGTCCATATAAATACATAAAAAACTATCATGACAATAATATTGTTGGTCTCATATGAAAATACATCAGTTTACATATCAAAACGAGAATTGGAAAGTGTTAAACTATACATTTATTAAGGATCATTCTGCCCGGTCACGTGACCACACATCGTCACGTGACCCGATTGTGTATATGTTGTTATTGGTGTATTAAGGTCAGCTGACCAGTCTGACCTATAGTCTTCTCACACACTGACTGGCGTGCAGACGCCAGCCAGAGGTGGACCTGCACTCCCCCTTGATCCACCCGTGGCCACACCCCATGATGCGCCACGTGATTTAACACGTGATCAGCGCCTGGACGCCGCACCATGGCAACGTGGCCATGAGTGCACCAGCGGGCACAGACTCTCCCCTGTCTGTCGCCCTCACCACGTCCAAAGAACATTCCTTGACCGACAGGTACGAAGAGATAAAGGCCGGGACCACAATCTCTTAGTTAAGGTGACATGATGACACCACCTTAGGCAAATAACCGGGACGTGTTCGCAGAACTGCCCGGTCACGGTGAAAGATCAGAAATGGAGGACACCCTTCTTGCGGATGCAATAGCCAGCAAGAACAGGACCTTGGCCGTAAGCCATTTAAGGTCCACCAACTCAAGAGGTTCAAAGGGTGACTCTTGCAGAGCCTTCAGCACAACAGACAGATCCCAAGGAGCCACTGGAGGGACATAGGGAGGCTGAATACGTAGAACACCCTGAGTGAATGCATGAACATCAGATATAGATGCAGTCTTGCGCTGAAACCACACGACAAGGCAAATATGTGAACCTTGAGGAAGGCCAGATGAAGACCTAAGTCCAAGCCTCTTTGTAGAAAAGCCAGAATTCCTCCTTGGTCCACCGACCCTGAAATTAGTGTTGCTCCAACACCGCTCCCCATCCCCTTTGGACCCAGTTGGGGATCCAGAATGGACGGCCCTTGCACAACTGCTGGTCCTGGAGCCACCAGGACAGTGACAGACGAACCTCCTGAGTCAACAAGACAATCTGGTATCTGATCCAATGAGATAGGCCGTCCCATTTTTAAGGAATCAACCGTTGGAGAGGGCGAGAGTGAAATTGAGTGTACTCTACCCAGTCGAAAGACGACACCATCAGGCCAAGGACTTGCATCGCCAAGTGTATTGACACTCTGGGGCGACGAACAAAGTGTTGTATCCTGTCCTAAAGCTTCAGTCTGGAGACAGGAACAGTCTCTGACTGTGTGTGCCCAAGAGTGCCCCTAGGTGCACCATGCTATGAGCTGGGACCAGTGAGGACTTTTTCCAATTTATTAGCCATCCATGGGCTTGCAGAAAATCTACTGTCAAGTGCAAATGACTGAGGAGGACTTCATTGGAATTTGCTAGAATCAGCAGGTCGTCCAAGTACGGGAGGATTCTGATTAACTGGCGACGGAGATGGGCCGTCATAACGGCCATGACCTTGGTAAAGATCCAAGGAGCCGTAGCCAGACCAAATGGCAGGGCCTGAAATTGTGTAGTGAAGGTTGCCAACAGCAAACCGCAGGAACTGCTGATGCGACATGGCAATAGGAATATGCAGATATGTATTCTGTATATCCAGGGATACCATATCGTCTCTGGGTTCCATAGCCAGCACAATTTAGCGCAGAGTTTCCATACAAAACCTGGATACTCTCACAAACTTGTTCAGAGATTTGAGGTTGAGTACAGGCCGGAAAAACTCATTGGGTTTCGGGACCAGAAACAGGGCCGAGTAGTAACCTCTGCCCCTCTGCGATTGAGGTACCAGCACAAGCACTCCTGTACTGAGGTGAGAATCCACAACCGTTTGCAGAGCTTGCGCCTTCAACGGATCCGAAGGGAGAGCCATAGTGCAGAACTGGCGAGGGAGACGTCTCTTGAAGGAGACAGCGTACCCGTGAGAGACAACTTCCAGTACCCATGCGTCTGAAGTGGTCTTTAACCAGATCTGGGCGAACTGTAGAAGATGGTCTCCCACCCTGGGACCCCCGTCATGCAGCAGGCTTGTCATGTTTTGCAGCAGTCCTCAATCAGTTTGTTGCAATCCTGTTCTGTCACGGAGACTAACCTTGTTCACAAACCCTATGTTCCCATAAAGGTTTCTTTCAAGAGTTTCTCACTTCTTCCATGCACTATATAGTTACACCAATGGCATCCATCCATCAAAACATGGCTTACCTTTATAAGGAGCCCTATATGCACCAAAAGGTATCTTTAGCGCTCCTTCCTTCACCGGGATTTTCCTGTATTCCAGATATAGCCTTTCATGCAATATTAAAAATCCAACTGCATGTTCTCTCTTAAAAACACAATTTATTTTCACCCAACAGTGAAAAAATAAAAATACAGAACAATAAAAACAAGGAACCCCCTATCGACAGGCAAGGCCACTTCCACTCATACCCCTTAGATGGAATGGGGGATGTGTATACACCGCTAAGATAATTAGTAGTTATACTTAATCTCAGTGGATGTCCACATGGGTGGTGGGATTCAAGCCTGGGGTCCTTCTGTCATAAAACCAACGCGTTTCGGATGTAAATCCTTCCTCAGGGTGTGATTTTGAAAGTGACCTTCTCGGTCTTATATACCCACTAACCCTCATCACATGACAGTGTTCACCAATAAGATTCCAACAATATCAAATCATATGTTTTTACATGACTGACCTCTCTCCAATCATTAACATATATATAATCTGCATATATCCCTAGCAATGATTTTAATTATTCCAAAAATTCATTTAAAATAACCCTAAAAACTTCAAATTCATATTAATTGGCTATATCTAAAACCCGGTTGTAATCCAAATATATTCCATCCTTATATAATAATGTTCCAGTTCCTGGATTTTATTGTCCTTATATTATCCAGGCCAAGCATCATCATTCTCCTCCTTCAATGACGTAATATCCTTTTCCTAGTTTGTTTCACCCGTTGCCTTGGATTCCGCACGTATATACTCTGTGTTGTCATAGTGTCATCTCCTCCCCGCTGTTGTCCTGGTTACGGGGAGTGTTTACTGTGATTAGGGAACATACGTCATCCCCTCCTCGTCCGCCCTGTGGTTGAATCGGCCGGGAGGTTCCGTATCTTACGCGACTTCCGGAATTTGGAACGCAAACCGGAAGTCGACATCTCGCCGCTATGGAACGCATACCGCTGTTCCATATATCCCATTCAGACATAGGAGGAAAAGACAAAATATCAATTATGTTGTTCATGATACCATACTCATTTCAAATGATATTTATATATCTCCATTCTTAATTAATAAATCAGTAACATTCATTCTCTATAAAAACCAGCATATTTAGCACCAATTACGCATTCTCCATACCATATAAGTATACTCATAATTTAGAGGAACCATTTGGTCTCAAAATCCATGTTGAGACCATTTGGATGTAATGTTTTTAATTCAAATATTTTTCTCATTTCTGCCTTCGCTAATCGTTCCTCATCATCATTTCTTCGCCAATTTGGATTTATACACATAATGGCACAGAAATTCACAAGCTGATTAATATTGCAATTGTGCACATTTTTAAAATGAAGTGAAACGTTATGCGTTTCTAGCCCATTCTTTATATTTCACTTCATTTTAAAAATGTGCACAATTGCAATATTAATCAGCTTGTGAATTTCTGTGCCATTATGTGTATAAATCCAAATTGGCGAAGAAATGATAATGAGGAACGATTAGCGAAGGCAGAAATGAGAAAAATATTTGAATTAAAAACATTACATCCAAATGGTCTCAACATGGATTTTGAGACCAAATGGTTCCTCTAAATTATGAGTATACTTATATGGTATGGAGAATGCGTAATTGGTGCTAAATATGCTGGTTTTTATAGAGAATGAATGTTACTGATTTATTAATTAAGAATGGAGATATATAAATATAATTTGAAATGAGTATGGTATC
Organism: Pseudophryne corroboree; assembly: GCF_028390025.1. Lineage (NCBI taxonomy): Eukaryota > Metazoa > Chordata > Amphibia > Anura > Myobatrachidae > Pseudophryne > Pseudophryne corroboree. Next base: position 563,557,508 of record NC_086448.1, read on the forward strand.
ATGAACAACATAATTGATATTTTGTCTTTTCCTCCTATGTCTGAATGGGGTATATGGAACAGCGGTATGCGTTCCATAGCGGCGAGATGTCGACTTCCGGTTTGCGTTCCAAATTCCGGAAGTCGCGTAAGATACGGAACCTCCCGGCCGATTCAACCACAGGGCGGACGAGGAGGGGATGACGTATGTTCCCTAATCACAGTAAACACTCCCCGTAACCAGGACAACAGCGGGGAGGAGATGACACTATGACAACACAGCGTATATACGTGCGGAATCCAAGGCAACGGGTGAAACAAACTAGGAAAAGGATATTACGTCATTGAAGGAGGAGAATGATGATGCTTGGCCTGGATAATATAAGGACAATAAAATCCAGGAACTGGAACATTATTATATAAGGATGGAATATATTTGGATTACAACCGGGTTTTAGATATAGCCAATTAATATGAATTTGAAGTTTTTAGGGTTATTTTAAATGAATTTTTGGAATAATTAAAATCATTGCTAGGGATATATGCAGATTATATATATGTTAATGATTGGAGAGAGGTCAGTCATGTAAAAACATATGATTTGATATTGTTGGAATCTTATTGGTGAACACTGTCATGTGATGAGGGTTAGTGGGTATATAAGACCGAGAAGGTCACTTTCAAAATCACACCCTGAGGAAGGATTTACATCCGAAACGCGTTGGTTTTATGACAGAAGGACCCCAGGCTTGAATCCCACCACCCATGTGGACATCCACTGAGATTAAGTATAACTACTAATTATCTTAGCGGTGTATACACATCCCCCATTCCATCTAAGGGGTATGAGTGGAAGTGGCCTTGCCTGTCGATAGGGGGTTCCTTGTTTTTATTTTATTTTTTCACTGTTGGGTGAAAATAAATTGTGTTTTTAAGAGAGAACATGCAGTTGGATTTTTAATATTGCATGAAAGGCTATATCTGGAATACAGGAAAATCCCGGTGAAGGAAGGAGCGCTAAAGATACCTTTTGGTGCATATAGGGCTCCTTATAAAGGTAAGCCATGTTTTGATGGATGGATGCCATTGGTGTAACTATATAGTGCATGGAAGAAGTGAGAAACTCTTGAAAGAAACCTTTATGGGAACATAGGGTTTGTGAACAAGGTTAGTCTCCGTGACAGAACAGGATTGCAACAAACAGATTGAGGACTTTCTCATATATGGTGTTATATTCTGTTTCTTAGAAGACTCCCAGGATATAAGGATTCCGAGTTTTATGTAGCAGCGCTTGGAGATCGTTCATCATATGTATTTGTATATCTGAGAAGGAAGTGGTGTTCTATTGGACGAGTGCCAAGCTGCAGCTAGGGCGCAAGTCACTGTTTCATCTTTCAATATGTTTTGCAGCAGGCTGACGGGCTGCCCAGGACTGTTTCGCCTTGGGCTTAGTGGTTTTGGGACCACAAGATTGTCTCGGGTATGACTGACCCTTTGCTTTCCCTTGAGGCCAAAAGGAACGAAAAGTGGTACCTTTTGCCTTCTGTGCAGAAGGATTTGAAGTTGGGAGAAAAGCAGTCTTAGCAGCTGACAATTCAGAAACAATTTTATTTAGGTCTTCCCCAAACAAAATGTCCACAGTGAAGGGGAGTACCTAAAAAGTATTTTTGGAGTCCAGGTCAATTTTCCATGACCTCAACCACAGAATGCGGAAAGTAAGGACAGATGTAGTCGACGCCTTGGCTGCCATTACTCCCGCCTCCTGTCACAGGTGAGACAGGTATTGTCTGGCATTGTCAGAAATATCCTCGGGCAACTCTTCCTCTAATGCCTGAATCCACGCCTCAATACCATTTGCCGCCCAAGATGCGGCAATAGTGGGTCTATGAACAGACCCTGTAAGGGAGTATATAGATTTTGAGGCATCCCTCCACACGCTTATCTGTCTGCTCCTTCAGTGAGGTGACAGTGGTGACAGGCAGAGTGGACAACACCCCAAGGCGGGTGACATGGGAATCCACTGACGGTGGAGTTTCCCATTATTTACGTAACTCTGCAGGGAGAGGATAGCGAGCCAAGGCCCATTTAGGCAGAGGGAATTTCTTCCCTGTATTAGACCAGGGTTCTCGTCTGATGTCCACTAGATGATCAGAATGGGGTAATACAGTTTTAACCAACTTCTGCTGTTTAAACTTATCAGTTTTCTTTGCCACAGAAGTGGAATCCTCCTCATCAGAGATTTGCAGGATATGCTTAAGAGGCAGGGAAATCAATTTGCAATAAAGAAACCTCATCAGCAACACAGGATTGAGTGTCTGACAGGACCGTATGCTCTCCCTCCTCTTCAGATGAAACATCAGAGAGGTTTGTAGATTGTGACAAGGAAGCAGCCCGCTTAGAGGGCCCAGGGACACGGGAGTGATCTGGGGTAGATTTCTGTCTAACCAGAGACTGATTTAGTTGCTGCAGTTGGTTAGAAAAATTTTCCGCCAAAGGCGGATTAACCATAGGGACAATTTGTGGCGGTAGTGGCACAGGTGGTACCATAGGGGGCGCAAGGCGTTCTACCAGAGTACCCAGCAGGTTGATGAACGCAGCCCAGGGTATCTCCTGAACAGGTGCAGGAGCTGCGGACTGACTGGGAGGTGCATAAGAAGTAATACACAGGCCATCATACACTTCCCCCTCTAGTAAATCCTTGGAACATGCTCTGCATGATGCAGGAGCTTCCACAGATTTACTGCCCTTTCTGTTAGACATTATTATATATGCAACAACAGGGCTATTATAGTATGATTAAGACAAGACAATACCTGTGGATAAAACCCGGTATTACGTGACTGTAACACAGTAGAATATATACGTATAAAGATAAATACTGTGTAAGACTATATTATAAGACCCAGACGCACCTAGCCTAGGGTACAGAATATAGTGACAGTTATATCTGGGAAATACTGAGAGTGAAACCACATGGCAGATACAGGCACACAGTCACACGCACTGCAGAAAATATGATCACAATAAAGCTGCACTGGACTACTGTATATATATATACCTGTATATATTACAGCGCGGTCAGTGACTGGAGGATATATCATACAATATATTCTGTAAGGTACACTTTTTCTCAACAAACGCTGTCTCAAGACATGTAGAATAATCAAGTGTCTGTAAAGTCTCAGCTCTGTATACAGCCAGCTTTACAAGGGAGACCTTGCCTTGCAATCCCGGAGACCTGCTGTAGCTATACTGAAGATGACACACAGCGTCTCAGTCAGGGAGTGAGGGAGAGTGTGAGGCAGCTCCAGGGCGGGAAATCTGCTTGCAGATGGCGCCCTGGGCCGGGGCTACAGATCAAGCGCCGCCTCCCCTATGCTGGACTTTCACTTCTGATCCTTATTAAATGGGGTTTTAGTACACCTGACCTGTGCTCCAGTGCCTTGGTGGTATTGTGGGGTCCCTGCCCAGTGACAATGTCCACACCAGCACCGCGGTCCGTCTCCCCAGACCGCGGTCGGAACGCGATTTATTGGCGGGTCCCACCTGGGGGACCCTCTTACCTCCTCACTCTAGCAGCCACGCGAACCAGGAGAGTGGTTTGCGACTCTGTGCCTAGGCCGTGACGTCTCCGGCGAAAGTACCTGGGAACCAGGCCGCGGGAGTATGCAACACCGCTTGGGAGGTGATGGAGCTGCAGCGCTGAATGACACTCTGACATACAGCGCTGACAGCCTAGCCAGAGATATGGAAATCTTCTTAAATAAGCTTTTCAGGGCTGCCCAGTGCAGCCCTCTTGTTAGGTGACCTGTTGCTGTAGGCACCAACTCGAAACTGAGCTCTCAGTGCCTGGAGGTGGGGTTATAGAGGAGGACCCTATGCATCTTGGGACATCTAAAGCTTTAGACTGTTGGTGCCTCTGGATCAAGATCCACTCTACACCCCGATGTTTCCCTGTGGAAACATGTGTACCCTGCTTCAGAAAAGAACATTAGCATCTGGCTGAGCAAAGTGAAGCAGTTCCCAATTTTGCTGCCTAATATATCTGGCAAATACTACAACTATGATAATAACTCTAGAGAGGACAACCATTCTGGACTGAGCACCACCGAGCTCTACTCTGTTGAACTGTGCTAATATATTCCATTGGACCCCAAGGTATTACTATATATATATATATATATATATATATATATATATATATATATAGTGCATTTGTGTAGCCGGCACTCCTTGCTTCCTTTAATGCAAATAACCCGGTGCCTTCCTAAAAGATACATACAGGAGTTTGTGAAGGCGGCACTCACAGGTAAATAATCGTCTGTAGTTATATATGGACTACGTCTGACTATTTACCTTAATTAACTTAATTCCCTCAGATGATCTGCCAAAAGTCATCCACGCATTTGTATCATCTCGATTAGACTACTGTAATGCCCTCTACCTTGGTCTCCCAGCAAAAGAATTGCACCGCTTACAGCTGGTGCAAAACACAGCTGCCAGGCTGTTAACCAACCAGCCCCTTTCTAGCCACATAACACCCAAACTCTACTCCCTTCACTGGCTGCCTGTAAGATGGCGAATCATCTTCAAGATTGGCTTACTGAGTTTCAAAGCACTACATGACCAGGGCGAAGGTACCTGAAGCAGCTACTGACCCCATACTGCTCCTCTCGATTACTGTGATCTGTAGATGAAGGACTTTTAGCAGTACCTAGAATCTCCCGTAATTCATCTGGGGGTCGAGCTTTTAGTCATGCGGCTCCGACTCTATGGAACTCACTTCCCCGGACAGTGCGAGAGGCCCCAACTATAGAATCCTTCAAAAGTAGACTCAAGACTTTCCTTTAACTCAAGCATTTCCATAATTGTCCCTTTAGTATCTTCATGCTTCTGTATTTTATGAAAATCTGTTCTGTACTTCATTATTTTCTGTACTATATTATGCTATGTATCTGTTAAGCGCCTTGAGTCCTATTGGAGAAAGAGCGCTATATAAATAAAATTATTATCATTATTATTATTACCTGTGAGTGCCGCCTTCACAAACTTCTGTGTGTATATGTATGTATGTATATATATATATATATATATATATATATACACACACACACACACACACACACACACACACACACACACACACACACACACACACACACACACACAGAGCTGGCCCCAACCAATATGATGACCTAGGCAAGATTTTGGCTGGTGCCCCCTAGCACCGCCACTGGTTCTGCCTCTGACACTACACCCCGGCACCATCAAACCTCACCCATAGCAGTCTTCATTTTGGTATTCCTACCCCCTATATTTGAAATAGGAACAGTGCGCACATTTGGCGCACAGCCCAAAAAGGGGTTTGTTCTTGCTGGGAAGGGGCACGGCCACACAATAGTATCCCCAATTCAAATTACGCCACACAGTAATGCAATTTCATTCACATTTTATCATGTGATTGTGTCCCTAATTTACGTTAAATCACACAGTAGTAGCACTTTACCTTATATACGTTACTCCTCACAGTAGAGCCACTTATTTACATTACATCACACTGAATTGTTCATTATTCACATTACACCACACCATATTGCTCTTTATCCACATTAGACCACACAGTAGAGCACCTTATACATATAATGCCACACATTAGTAATGCATTTATACACATAATACCACACAGTAATGCCCCTTACACATGATACACATATAAACATAATGCGCCTTACACATTATGCCAACCTTTATTAATGCCCTTATACACATAATGGGGGTCATTCCGAGTTGATCGCACGTAGCTGTTTTTTGCAGCCCGTACGATCAACTATACTCCGCCTTTGGGGGTGGGTTTTTTCCCATAGCAAGGTTGCGTTTGCTTGTGCAACTCTGCTATGGGAAAAAAATTGTGCAGTTTCCAAGTAGGTCTAGACATACTTACCAGCTGCCTCGTTTTCAGCCTGTTCGGTCCTGGCTCTAACGTCAAACACCCGCCCTGGACACGCCTGCGTTTCTGCAAACACGCCTGCATTTTTCCTACCACTCCCAGAAAACGGGTCTGAACGCTGTGCTGCTGCCCAGGAACGCCCACCACCTTTCTATCTTCAAGCGATCGCCGCTGCGATCGCTTTCTTCGTTCCCATTATAGTTGCCTGGCCTTTGTACTTTAAGAAACTAAAATATGTTGTACATGAATAAACCCAGGGGTGATTTAAGAGAAGAGGGGGCCCGTATACAGGCTCCATATGGGCCCCCTCCACTCTATGGTGCAGAGGACTCTGGCACTCTAATGAGCATGCACAGGTCTCCAGGAAGATGATGTCTGCAATTTTGTTCCCAGAGACTTCTCTACTGCGCATGTGCAAATCTCTGGAACAATGTCCACAGTGACATTTTCCCACTGATTTGTGCTGCTTCTGCAGCGCCAACATGGGACTTTGGAGTGATAAGTATTAAAAAGGCGTGCAGGGTGTCCACCTGTTCTGTGTGGCTCCCCTGGATCCAGGGGCCCATGTTCACTGCATACCCTGCACCCATTATAGATATGCCTACAAATAAACCCCTAATGACATGTGGTTACACAATGAGTCTCTATATAGAAAAGATAAACTTAAACTACAGAGCCGGATTAAGGAGGGCTCAAGGGATACATTACCCCGGCCCCCCACCTCTCAGGGGCCCACGTGCCAGACCACATTTGTTTTTCTGAGACGGAGAAAGCCTTGTCTTCATCCATGCACCAGCAGCGGCCACCCGCAGGCACGATCGGAGTACCTGCCCGGCTGCTCCTCACAGAGAGCTCTGATTGGCAGAGCTCTCTGCATTGGATACATTGCATACACACAGCTGAGGCCAGGAGCTTCTGAGCATGTGTAGTAGTAGCAGCAGCAGCTCCACTCACATGGACTCCAGTCTCCGGCAGTGAATCTCTTCCTCCTCTTTTTCTCTCTTGGTTAGTGCTGTATTTTTTTTTTGTGTATGGTATATGTTTGTAGGTACTGAATGCTGTGTGTGTATATGCATGCTGTGTGTGACTGTGTGTATGTATGCTATGTGTGTGTGTAGGTATGCTGTGTGTGACTATGTGTATGTATGCAGTGTGTGTATGCATGCTATGTGTGCGACTGTGTTGTGTGTATGTATGCTTTGTGTATGTATGCTGTGTGTTGTGTGTATGCATGCTGGGTGTGTGTTGTGTGTATGTATAATGGGTGTGCTTGTAGGTATGCTGCGTGGTGTGTGTGTATGTATGTATGTATGGATGCTGTGTGTGTGTGGATGCATGAGAATATATCTATCTATATATATATATATATATTTACTTATTACCAGTTATTTATATAAAGCACACATATTCCGCAGCGCTTTACAGAGAATATTTGCCCATTCACATCAGTCCTTGTCCCAGCTTACAATCTATATTCCCTACCACATGTACACGCAGACACATTCACGCTAGGGTTAATTTTTGTTGGGAGCCAATTAACCTACCAGTATATTTTTGGATTGTTGAAGAAAACCACAGTACCTGGAGGAAACCCACGCAAGCACAGGGAGAATATACAAACTCCGCACAGTTAGGGCCATGGTAATTAAACCCATGACCTCAGTGCTGTGAGGCAGTAATGCTAACCATTACACCATCCGTACTGCCCAAATATATATATATATATATATATATATATTAATATATATCAAGCATCCACACACACAGCATGGGTGAGATATGTAGGCATGGGGGAAAGAAAGAGGAGCATGGGGGAGAGGGGCACGGAGGAGAGAGGGGGAATGGGGAGAGACAGAGGGGGCATAGTAAGAGAGAGGCATGGGAGAGAGAGAGGAGGACATAGAAAGAGAGGCATGGGGAAAGAGAGAAGCATAAAAGCTTGCTCTCAGGTGCCCAGTATTATAGTTACCTGAAGGTCTCAGGAAGGATGCCACATTTTCTTGGCGGATGGCTCCCCGGAATGTATAGTGACCTTGCGGGCTCCCCACATTCTGGCAGGGCTTTATGCGGCCGTGAGGGGGTAGACAGGAAGGATGTCAGAGTTGAAGACACCCCCCTCCTCCTCCCCCCATCAGCACCAAGCATGCAGGCACGAACCAGCTGTTAGTGTTCCGTCATGGGTACTGACTGTCTTAAAGGAGATGCACGTGGGCAGACACAGCTGCCTAAGCACCTCCATCACAAAATAAGAAAAGCTGCACCAACCCCTGGCGGAGATGCTGGGCTGCGCACGGAGACTAGTGCATGCAATGTCGGCTCCTTCTTACTGACAGGAGTCGGTTGCTTCAGGATAATGTCACACTGCAGCGGCTACTGTCACTGTGGAGAAGCCGGCATTTTGGGGTCATCCCCTGGAAGAGTGACACCTAGTTGTGGCCCACACCCCCTTTTATGACGCCTGTGTAACAGCCTAATGCAGATTTCACAGAAATCTCTTGCAGAAGGCTGATTAGCTCTGCAGAGTGCAGTCCTCATTATTATAAATGGGGATTATGATTTAAACCCCTTTTTGCTGAAGTTTGGTCACTTCAGTTTGCACCAACTTCAGCTGGCATAACCCGCTGTATGCATCCAGCTCCGGAATCAGACACTGTGCACATGCATTATTATTATCCTTTATTTACACCCCTTTCAGACCGCCAGCTATGAACACGGGTTATTGGCACATGAAAGCGCATAACCTGCGTTCATGTGCGGTCTGAAAGGTGCCAGGGTTGAAATACCAGGTCGAGGTACCTAGTATTCCAACTCGGGTAGCGAGCAGGGTTGAACACATGTTCAACCCGGTTCACTGTTCGGTAGGGATGTCCATCGGTGGGTTATCATCGATGGTACCATCGATTGATAACCTCAATGGTGGGAAACCATCTGTAAGGGAACCATCGATGGTCACCCTTTAATACTGAGTTAGTTGCGGGCCAATCAGGGCCTGGGAGCGTGGCTTCATGGGGTGTCAGGTGTGGAGCTATGCTCCATGTCCCTGACACCCTGAAAGATAAAAAAAATAAAAAATTGGAAACTCTCTAACATCGATGGTGGGAAACCATCTGGTTCTCCCCCATTGATGGTAAAATAAGATTTTAAACCTACCGGTAAATCTTTTTCTCCTAGTCCGTAGAGGATGCTGGGGACTGCGTAAGGACCATGGGGAATAGACGGGCTCCGCAGGAGACATGGGCACTAAAAAGAACTTTAGGTATGGGTGTGCACTGGCTCCTCCCTCTATGCCCCTCCTCCAGACCTCAGTTAGAGAAACTGTGCCCAGAGGAGACGGACAGTACGAGGAAAGGATTTTTGTTAATCTAAGTGCAATATTCATACCAACCCACACCATCCACACCGTATAACATGGAATATATGAACCAGTTAACAGTGTGAAACAAAACAGCATCAGCCCGAGACTGATCAAACTGTAACAGAACCCTTATGTAAGCAACTATATACAAGTCTTTCAGAATTTAGTCCGCACTGGGACTAGGAGAAAAAGATTTACCGGTAGGTTTAAAATCTTATTTTCTCTTACGTCCTAGAGGATGCTGGGAACTCCGTAAGGACCATGGGGATTATACCAAAGCTCCAAAACGGGCGGGAGAGTGCGGATGACTCTGCAGCACCGAATGAGCATACATGAGGTCCTCCTCAGCCAGGGTATCAAACTTGTAGAATTTTGCAAAAGTGTTTGAACCCGACCAAGTCGCTGCCCGGCAAAGCTGTAACGCCGAGGCGCCTCTGGCAGCCGCCCAAGAAGAGCCCACCTTCCTAGTGGAATGGGCTTTTACCAAATTCGGTAACGGCAATCCAGCCGTAGAATAGGCCTGCTGAATCGTGTTACAGAGACAAAGCCGCCAACTCCAACACTCGCCGTGCCGACGCCAAGGCCAATAGCATGACCACTTTCCAAGTGAGATACTTTAATTCAACTGTCTGAAGAGGCTCAAATCAGTGAGACTTAAGGAACCGTAACACCACGTTAAGGTCCCATGGTGCCACCGTGGGCACAAAAGGAGGCTGGATATGCAGCACCCCTTTCACGAAAGTCTGGACTTCTGGAAGAGAAGCCAATTCCTTTTGAAAGAAAATGGATAGGGCCGAAATCTGAACCTTAATGGAGCCTAATTTTAGGCCCAAATTCACTCCAGTTTGTAGGAAGTGGAGAAAACGGCCCAGATGGAATTCTGCCGGAGGAGCAGTCTTGGCTTCGCACCAAGACACATACTTCCTCCAGATACGGTGATAATGTTTCGATGTCACCTCCTTCCTAGCCTTTATCAGAGTAGGAATGACCTCCTCCGGAATGCCCTTCTCCGCTAAGATCCTGCGTTCAACCGCCATGCCGTCAAACGCAGTCGCGGTAAGTCCTGGAATAGACAGGGCCCTTGTTGTAACAGGTCTTCCTTGAGAGGAAGAGGCCACGGATCTTCGGTGAGCATCTCCTGCAGATCCGGATACCAGGCCCTTCGAGGACAATCTGGAACAATGAGAATTGTCCGAATTCCTCTTCGCCTTATGATTCTCAGTATCTATGAGATGAGAGGAAGAGGGGGGAACACATAGACCGACTGAAACACCCATGGTGTCACCAGTGCGTCCACTGCAAACGCCTGAGGGTCCCTTGACCAGGCGCAATATCTCGAAAGTTTTTTGTTGAGGCGTGAAGCCATCATGTCTATTTGAGGCAGTCCCCACTGACTTACAATCTTTGCGAAGACTTCTTGATGAAGTCCCCACTCTCCTGGATGCAGATCGTGTCTGCTTAGGAAGTCTGCTTCCAATTTGTCCACTCCTGGAATGAAGACTGCTGTCAGAGCGCTTACATGACTCTTCGCCCATCGAAGAATCCTTGAGACTTCTGCCATTGCCACTCTGCTCCTCGTGCCGCATTGGCGGTTTACATGAGCCACTGCTGTGATGTTGTCTGACTGAATTAGAACCGGTAGACCTTGAAGTAAGGTCTCCGCCTGACGAAGGCCGTTGTATATGGCCCTTAATTCCAGAACATTGATGTGTAGACAAGATTCCTGGCTTGACCACAGACCCTGGAAGCTTCTTCCCTGTGTGACTGCTCCCCATCCTCGGAAGCTCGCATCCGTGGTCATCAGAACCCAGTCCTGGATGCCGAAACTGCGACCCTCTAGAAGGTGAGAACTCTGCAGCCACCACAGGAGAGACACCCTGGCCCTGGGGGACAGGTGGATCATTTGATGAATCTGTAGATGTGACCCCGACCACTTGTCCAGAAGGTTCCACTGAAAAGTCCTGGCATGGAACCTGCCGAATGGAATGGCCTCGTAAGACGCCACCATTTTTCCCAGCACTCGAGTGCAGTGATGTACCGACACCCTGTCGGGCCTCAACAGGTCCCTGACCAAGCTCTGAAGTTCCTGGGCCTTTTCCATCGGGAGAAAGACCCTCCTTTGTTCCGTGTCCAGAATCATGCCTAAGAAAGGCAATCGGGTCGTTGGAACTAACTGTGACTTTGGTAGATTTAGAATCCAACCGTGTTGTTGTAACACCCTCAGGGAGAGTGATACGCTGTCTAGCAATCGTTCTCTCGATCTTGCTTTTATCAGGAGATCGTCCAAGTACGGGATAATTGTGACACCCTGCTTGCGCAGGAGCACCATCCTCTCTGCCATTAATTTGGTAAACATCCTCGGGGCCGCGGAAAGCCCAAACGGCAACGTCTGAAATTAGTAATGACAATCCTGCATTACAAATCTCAGGAACGCCTGATGAGGTTGATAAATGGGGACTTGAAGGTATGCATCCTTTATGTCTAGGGACACCATATAATCTCCCTCTTCCAGACTTGCGATGACCGCCCGGAGCGATTCCATCTTGAACTTGAACCTCTTTAAGTATAGGTTTAAGGATTTTAAATTCAGAATTGGTCTGACCGAACCGTCCGGTTTCAGGACCACAAACAGGGTTGAGTAATAGCCCATCCCCTGCTGCTGCAGGTGGAAATTTGACCACCACTTGTTGAAGGCACAACTTTTGAATTGCTGCCAAAACTAAGTCGGCAGTGGCGATTTGAAAAACCGGTGAGGAGACACCTCTTCGAAGTCCAGCTTGTACCCCTGGGAAACAATGTCTATTGCCCAGGGGCCCATCTGAGAATGAACCCAGACCTGGCTGAAAAGACGAAGACGTGCCCCCCACAGGAGCGGACTCCACCCGCGGAGCCCCAGCGTCATGCGGTGGATTTAGTAGAAGCCGGGGAGGACTTTTGTTCCTGGGAACTGGCTGTAGCTGGCAGCTTTTTCCCCTTGCCCTTACCTCTGGCAAGAAAGGAAGATCCCCGAGCTCTCTTGGATTTATGCGGCCGAAAGGACTGCATCTGATAATGTGGCGCTTTCTTAGGTTGGGAGGAAACATAAGGTAAAAAAGTTGATTTACCAGCAGTAGCTGTGGAGACTAGGTCCGCTAGACCTTCCCCAAACAACTCCTCACCCTTGTAAAGTAAAACCTCCATATGCCGTTTCGAGTCGGCATCACCCATCCACTGTCGGGTCCACAGTGCTTGCCTGGCAGAAATCGCCATAGCGTTCGCTTTGGACCCCAGTATGCCTATATCCCTCTGAGCCTCTCTCATATAAAGGACCGCATCCTTAATATGGCTCAGGGTCAATAAAATAGTTTCCTTATCCATCGTATCCATATCAGCAGATAAGGTATCGGTCCACGCTAGTACAGCGCTACAAACCCAAGCCGACGCTATTGCCGGTCTGAGTAATGTACCGGTATGTGTGTAAATTGACTTCAAGGTAGTCTCCTGCTTGCGGTCAGCAGGATCCCTGAGGGCAGCGGTATCCTGAGACGGCAGCGCCACCTTTTCGGAAAGGCGCGTCAACGCCTTGTCCACCCGTGGGGAGGATTCCCACCGTATCCTGTCCTTGATCGGGAAAGGATACGCCATAAGAATCCTTTTGGGAATCTGCAGTTTCTTATCTGGAGTTTCCCATGCACTTTCAAATAACTCATTTAATTCAAAAGAAGGTGGAAAAGTAACCTCAGGCTTCTTTTCTTTAAACATGTGGATCTTAAGATTAGGCACCGCGGGGTCATCTATAATATGCAGCACATCCTTTATAGCAATAATCATATAATGAATACTCTTTGCCAACTTTGGCTGCAACCTCGCATCATCATAATCGACACTAGAGTCAGAATCTGTGTCGGTATCTGTGTTAACTATCTGAGAAAGTGGGCGCTTTTGAGACCCCGAAGGCCCCTGTGACATAGGGAAAGGCAGGGTCTGACCCACCGTACTATCCCTGGACTCTGCTTTGTCTAAACGTTTGTGCAATAAATTCACATTTGCATTTAAAATATTCCACATATCCATCCAGTCATGTGTCGGCGTTGCCGACGGCGACACCACACTCATGCGCTCCACCTCATCCCTAGGAGAGCCTTCCGCTTCAGACATGCCGACACGCACGTACTGACACCCCACACACTCAGGGAAAGCTCTATCTGGAGACAGTTTCCCCACAAGTCCCTTTGGAGAGACAGAGAGAGAGTATGCCAGCACACACCCAGCGCCAATAACCCTGGAAAAACAAAAATTTACCCAGATATAGCGCTTTTTATATATATTCACTGCGCCCAATTATGTGGCCCCCCCCCTTCTTTAAAACCCTCTGTCACCGGTGATCAGCAGGGGAGAGTCCGGGGAGCCAGCTTCTCAGCGTGTGCTGTGGAGAAAATGGCGCTGGTGAGTGCTGAGGAAGAAGCCCCGCCCCCTCAGTGGCGGGCTCCGGTCCCGCTTTTTTAAAACAAACTGGCGGGGATACTCTGAAATACCACTAAATAGTGTAAATCTAATCATAGCCAGTCCTAGAGGTATACATTGCTGCCAAGGGTGCCCCCCCCCCCCGTGCCCTGCACCCCACAGTGTGCGCTGTGTGTGTGTTCTGTGTGGGAGCAATGGCGCGCAGCGTTACCGCTGCGCGTCACCTCCTTGAAGATCTGAAGTCTTCTGTCGCCTCTGAAGTCTTCTATCTTCTTATACTCACCCGGCTTCTATCTTCAGGCTCTGCAAGGAGGACGGCGGCACGGCTCCGGGACAAACCGCTAGGGGAGACCTGCGTTCTGACTCCCTCTGGAGCTAATGGTGTCCAGTAGCCTAAGAAGCAGAGCCTATCATTTAAGTAGGTCTGCTTCTCTCTCCTCAGTCCCACAATGCAGGGAGCCTGTTGCCAGCAGGTCTCCCTGAAAATAAAAAACCTAAAAAAATACTTTATTTCAGGAAGCTCAGGAGAGCTCCCTGTAGTGCACCCAGTCTCCTCTGGGCACAGTATTAAACTGAGGTCTGGAGGAGGGGCCAGGGCCGTCTTTCCGTATGGGCTCAATGGGCTCTTGCCCAAGGGCCCCAGGAGTATAAGGGCCCTAGGCTGATAGCTGAGGGTCCCCTCTATCCAGGGGTACCAGATTTTTGAAAATCGGGCCAGGGGAACCAGAGATATCCGACTTCAAAGCAGTGGTCTCAATCCAAGCCTGTTAATTGCTCTACCCAGCCAGATATCTCAGATTCTGTTTGACTTACAGTTTTTCTGAGGGTATACTCCAAAAGCTGGGACTCTCCCCTTTTGGTGAACACTGGCAGCTTGTCTCTACTATGCCCAGAACCAGAGATATCAGCCTTCCAACAGCTGGTCCCTGCTCCAGCTCCACACGCCTGGTATACAGTTTTATATTTTCGTTGGTGGATTGCTCTGGCTCCTGAACTCTGATCCCCAAGTCCCCTGTACCTCCTGAAAGGTGAGACTCTCTAGTGTTTTTATCCCATTGAAAGCTAAGAAATCTATTTCCAGGTACTGGAGATATCTGCAGTCAAGCAAGCTGTCCTCCCACCGGAAAATGATGAATATTAAGCCAACTCCACTATCCACCCCTCCCCTGCATATTAAAAACCCCCTACCATCCTGGAAGTTATGTACCAGGGCCCCTTCATTCAGCCCAATGCCACCTTCTACAGTTTAGTGTTCTCACTTCTGACCCATCTGTGCAGTAAAGGATTAATTAACAGAAATCACTGCTCCAGGTCCTACAGTACATGCTGAGCGACAGATAGAACACCCCCTGCCGCCCACGGGATATCAAAGCTGCCGCTGATAGCACCCCCAACCCCTACTGCTGGAGGATAGGTAGGGGCCCCAGTGCATTGTTGTGCCCTGGGGCCCACACTGCTGTTAAGACGGCCCTGGGAGGGGCATAGAGGGAGGAGCCAGTGCACACCCATACCTAAAGTTCTTTTTAGTGCCCATGTCTCCTGCGGAGCCCGTCTATTCCCCATGGTCCTTACGGAGTCCCCAGCATCCTCTAGGACGTAAGAGAAAAGTAGTTAACATCGGTCATAGCCCATTGATGATTTAGGGTCATCGATGGCCATCCCTACTGTGCGGTGTCAGAGCCGGCCATGGGCATAGGCAAACTAGGCAATTGCCTAGGGCATTTGATATGCCAAGGGGCATCAGCAGCTTCTGCTGATTAAAATGATATGCGGCATGCCTATATTCTGTATGTAGCATTTCATATGCAGATACAGCCACAGTCTCACACAGTATATATGTATGCTGCATATCAGTTTAATCAACAGAAGCTGCTTGTGCATCCTAGCCACATAGCAATGCAAATTAAAAAAAAAAGGTGCCCGACGTTAGCATTGATGCAAGATTTGTGAGGACACATCTGTATCCAAGCAGAGGCAGAGGGCACAGTGTTAGTGGAAGTGTGAGTGCTGTGTGCATGTGAGTGGGTTAGTTGTGCAGTAGTGTTCGGAATATGTGTAAGGAGCATTATGTGTGTCATGTAAAAATGCATTAATAATGTGCAACATATGTGTAAAGGGCCACTATGTGTGTCATTATGTGTATAAGGGCATTAATAATGTGCGGCATATGTGTAACAGAGTACTACTGTATGTGTGTCATTATGTGTATAGGGGCACTAATAATGTGCAGCAAATGTGTAGGGGGCACTATGTGTGTCATTATGTGTATAAGGGCATTAATAATGTGCGCCATATGTGTAAGGGACATTATGTGTAAAAGGACATTAATAAAGGTTGTCATAATGTGTAAGGTGCATTATGTTTATAAGGACATTAATGTGTCTCATATGTGTAAGGGGCAATACTGTGTGGAATTGTGTATAAATGCATTACTGGGGCATTATGTGTATAAGGTGCTCTACTATGTGGAGTTGCGTATAGAAAGGGCACTATTGTGTTGTCTAATGTGAATAAAGAGCAATAAGGTGTGGTGTAATGTGAATAAGGAGCAATTCAGTGTGATGTAATGTGAATAAGGGGCTCTACTGTGAGGAGTAACGTTTATAAGGTAAAGTGATACTACTCTGGTATGTAATATGAATTATGGACACTATCGCAAGATACAATGTGAATAAAGTTGAAGTACTGTGTGGCGTAATTGTAATTGGGGTTACTATTGTGTGGCCATGCCCCTTTTTGGGCTGTGCGTCAAATGTGCGAACTGTTCCTATTTAAAATATAGGGGGTACAAGGACTGCTATGGGTGAGGGGTGATGGTGCAGGGAAAGAGGTGCAAGGTCAGAGGCAGAACCAGCGGTGGTGCTAGGGGGCACCAGCCAAAATCTTGCCTAGGGCATCATATTGGTTAGGGCCAGCTCTGTGCGGTGTGGACGGCGACCAGTTTCTTGTTCACTGTGTGTGAACGGGCAGCGCTTGGAGATCATGTGATCCTGAGGCAGGTCGCACCCTGGGAGCTCAGCGTCAGGCTCCTGGGTGCGACCCGCCTCAGGCGGTCTGAAAGGGGTCAGACCGGGATCAGTATTGCCACAAGGGATCAGTATCGCTCAACTATAGAGTACATAAATATACAAAACAGAAAAACAGTGACTTACAGTTTAAGACAATATAGAACAATTACAGGGTACATAAACATAGCAGCAACAGCAGACAATACTGAATAAAGTATCAGGGTGGCAGAAAACCATAGAATTTATTGCTGTCGAAGAGGGTTTAAGTTATACCCCTTTTCCACTAGCTCCTTAAAACACAGGTAAATGCGCGGGGGCGTGCATTTACCCGTGTTTTTCCCTAGTGAAAAAGGGTCCCCCTGCAAATTCCCGGATCAAGTGATCCGGAAATCCTACCCGGGTAGCTTGCCGTGTTGAACACGTGTTCAACTCGGTAAGCTGTCTAGTGTGAACGGGAGCCGTGTCGCCTTGGCTCCTGTTCACAGTGTATGGGAGGGCGGCGCTGGGAGAGCATGTGATCTCCCAGCGCCTCCCCTGCCGTGTCACTAGCAGCGTCACCAACCCGGCAATATGCCGTGTTGGTGAGTGCTGAGGGAAAGGGGGCTGTAGGGTGGGTCGCAGCCGTGCTACAGTGGAAAAGGGGTATAAGAGAAGGAAAAGCACATGAGGGAAGAGGGCCCTGCTCCTGAGAGCTTACATTCTACAAATGTTTGGGACACCTCTAATAACTTGCAGAGATGGCGGTTATTGCTATTGCTGTCCCCGCAAGTTAAGTTTAGTACATTGCAGGGATATCGTCATTCAAAAATAAAATATCCATTGTGCCAGATTATTGATAACATATGTCCCATAATTCCTGGACATATCTACAGAGACGTGAACTTTACAAATTCAAGAAATAGCTAATTACATTTCCACTGAGAATACTATTGTATAACATCGCGTCTCCTTTTGCCACTCACTACTGTGACCGCCTAGTTATTATATGAGGTTATGCAGCGTGTGTGGGTCTCCCCCAGTAAGGATCAGAACACCAAGATGGCGCTGCAGCTCCTGTAGCGGAGACAGGAGAGAGACTGCTATGTTCGCCCTCTTGTAATTACAGCTCTGTGATCATTCCGAACAGGAGCAGCAGCGGCGCTGTAGCAGAGCAGGCGCCTGGCTGTGACTGGAGGGACTGCGGGGATCCGGGAGCGGAGCGCTAGTGGGAATAACAGCACAATACGGAGCCCCGGCATCGGCGAGTCCCCAGCCTGTTATACACAGCAGCACGCCGGAGAGAGACCGGGGATCAGCGCTCCAGCACTGCAGGCTGGGGATACCTCGGCTGTGAGGCGCTGGGGAGGGGGGGTGAGCATTGAAGATGAATCGAAGTTTTAGTAAGTCCCAGACTTTGCGATATGTGGCCAGCAGCAGCGTGGAGGTAAAGAGCAAGGTGAGGATGTGCCGGCTCCCTGTGTCTGCCTGCGCCCATGCTGCACACCCCGGCTGCCGGCAGCTGCTGCAGCAGCGCATTGTCCTGCATACAGGCTGTGGGATGGGGATGACTGGGGGGAAGCCGTCCTGTGGGTTACATGCACGGCAGCCCCGGCAGCAGCAGCCCATCTCCATTGTTTCCTGTGTGGCGGCGCTCACTTGGGGAATGTGAAGAATCCATAAGAGCTGGGGACCCTGAGTCTTATACTAATCTGCCTCCTTTATCCAGCAGCAGCAGTGGTGTGCATGGTATATAGCTGCTGGGGAATGTCACTGGGCTCAGTGCATGTCACCCCTATGCTGTTACATGTCTTTCCTGGCTAATAGTTGTCACTGAGTGCTTATTTATGTAGTTTGGAGGGTTTCCTTTTCTATAGAACACTATATAATATAAAGCATGGCATGTATATGGTGTTTGCCATAACATTGATTGATATATGTGGTACTAGGAATATTGATGTAGTATTATTATTATTATTATTATTATTATTATTATTATTACAATGTTGTATTTCAGATAGTGTTGTGAGAATTAGGTTTTCTGTCCAGTACAAAGCCATAATGGTGGTAATTCCTAATAAAGGTTCACCTATTCTATATAGGAGCATTCTTCTGTCAGTGGCACAGAGTGACATTGTGCCATTTTACATAATAGTCACAATAGGCTCCCATGCCTTTGACATAACTGAGCAGCTAAGTAGTAACATCACAGCAATGGTCATTTCATGAGAACTAGCCTGAGGATCATGTGTGTTTTCATAGAATGAAGGGGCGTTCTTCTCTGAGAATGCTTGGATTTAACATCATACACATGTTGTGGTCTAGGGATCCATGCTCCAGGCTGGCAGCCGAAATGACTTGGAGACCGCAGTACTGAGTAGTACGCAAAAAAAACCAAAAGGCCTCTTAAAAAAGACTAGTTTTCACAGATTTCCTTTAAACATTACCAGGAAAACATAATGTATACAATAAATGTAGTTTTTTAGTACTCTACAGAAATGTAGTTGTTTAGTACTTTACAGGTTCCCCAGTGCTAATCTACCTCAGTGGTATAAAACAAATTTACTGTGTGCATACTATAAAGTGGGATTTGCTGAAGAACAGCAGCTTCCTTCCACACCTGTGTGAGTCAGTGCAGGCTCTGTGTGTACTCATCAGTTAAGCTTTCATCTCCTGTCCTGTTTCAACTTGCAATTGGAGCTCCAAGCAGTTTTCTAGGCTCTTGCTTTCTTTATTGGTGAGGCAGAGTGATGTTTCCCATCATTAAATAGATCTGCGTGATAGGACAGGCATGACATCATGTATAACAAATCATACTACCTGTGATGTGTTCTCCTGTCATTGATAGACAGAGCCATCCCATTTTAAAGCTGCAATAATCTTTAACATTTATCAAATACGTACTTAGAGGAGTTGTGTAATCTACCTTGTGAATGCAGGAAAGCTGATAACAGCAAAACGGGTTACGTACCTGACAACTTCATTGACTTTGACAGTGCTATAATACTTTGGTTCTTATTTTCCATTTGAATTAATGAAGGATGAGTATAATAATTAGATTAAAACTGATTTTTGATCCTCTGTTTACTCTTTGTTTGTATAGTAGATAATTTCAACTGTAAGCTCCTAAGGTGCAGGGACATTAAGAATTACTTAATATTCTCATTGTACAATGCTGTACGATTGTGTTACATTATTATGTCCACTCCCTACATTTGACGTTGGCAGCGCGTAGCCCATCAAGTACGTCACGTGTCGTGCGCTGGCTTGGTGGGTATATAAGGAGTGTGATAGGCCATCTGCACACACATCACTCTTTGCAGTCATGGGTAAAAAGGGTGATTTATCTGAGTTGCAAAAAAGGATGATTATTGGCTTTTGGGCCAAGGGTGGTGGTATTTCTGATACAGCGCAGCTTGTGAACAGTTTGCGTGCTGCTGTGATGAAGGTGTATCGTGACTGGACAAATGGCATCATTGCGCATAACCGTGGAAATTGCAGAGCACCACGTGCCACTGATGTGAATGTTGGCTACGATGGTGCATGAAGGCTGACACGCTACAGTGGAGCAGCTCACCATTAAAATGAACTTGGGGGCTACCAGATGTGTGTCTAAAGTGACAGTTCAGCGAACCCTGCTGTGTATAGGGCTCCAGAGCGGTTACTTTATTAGCTGGTGGTCATAATAATGTGACTCGACCATGTATGTTGGTGCTGTATAAATTAATGATGGTAAAACTGCCTTGGGGTATTAGTGGGAAAATCTAAAAGATTTATCAGTTAGGCAGGTACATGTTTTGCTTTGTACTTTATTTATACTCCTTTTACACCTAGAAATGCGGGTTGCAGCCTGGAGCCTGAAACAGGTGCTACCCGGCTGTGGCCTGCGTCAGCCCCTTTCCTGCTGCAGTCACCAACCCCGACATATTGCCGGGATGGTTACGTTGCGGGTGACGCAACACTCCATACACTGTGAACGGGAGCTGGGGCGTATCGATCCGCTGTTCAACCCTGCAAGCTACCCGAGTTGGAATCACTTGACCCGGATTATTCCAACTCGGCCCTTTTACACCAACCAGCAACATGGGTTATGCACGTTCATGTGCAATAACCCGTGTTATATGCTGGTTGGTGTAAAAGGGGTATTACTCTTAAGGTGGATACCCACTTAGCGATAAAGTAATAATGTCGCACATTTTGACCCTTCCTGAGCGATGTCCTTTACTATATTGCCCAGTGTGTATGCCGCTGCCGAGCGATGCGCAGCCCGGCGGGTCGTTAACAACCCTCAGTGTCGGCCGTGCTTGCAGCTCAATTTGGACTCAACGTCCAAAACTGCATGTTCCGGCCAGCCGCGCTATGACTTCACTGTGCGATATAATTAGTGATATCGCACAGTGGCCCTCATTCTGAGTTGTTCGCTCGCTAGCTGCTTTTAGCAGCAGTGCAAACGCTAAGCCGCCGCCCTCTGGGAGTGTATCTTAGCTTAGCAGAAGTGCGAACGAAAGGATCGCAGTGCTGCTCCAAAAATAAATGGTGCAGTTTCAGAGTAGCTGCAGACCTACTCCTACATTGCGATCACTTCAGACTATTTAGTTCCTGTTTTGACATCACAAACACGCCCTGCGTTCGGCCAGCCAGTCCCCCGTTTCTCCAGCGTTTTTATCAGGCACGCCTGCGTTTTTACACACGCTCCCCGAAAAGGTCAGTTACCACCCAGAAACACCCACTTCCTGTCAATCACTCAACGATCAGCAGTGCGACTGAAAAGCGTCGCTAGACCTTGTGTAAAACTGCATCGGCTTGTGTGAAAGTACGTCGCGCGTAGGCAGTGCGCACCATATGCATGCGCAGAAATGCCGATTTTTAGCCTGATCGCTGCGAACAACGGCAGCTAGCGATCAACTCGGAATGACCCCCTGTGTGTATTCCCAGGAGGGGAAACACTAGGCGATGTCACTCACCTAGCACATTGCCTAGTGTGTACCTTTAGTGGTTGTGGCTACATTGGTTGATGCTACTCTGTTGAGCTGAATGCATTCACTTTTGAAGGGATATTTTATACTATCTGTACATTTTTGTTTTTTTCCCCCACAAGAAGGATTTGTTTGGACATTTTGGCTGTTGAAACAAGGGTCGAAGGTTGCCCATCCCTATTCTATCATCTTCGTGGTATAGACATGTTTCATATTGTTCTACTTAGAGATTATTGAGCAGCAGGTTTAACTTTAGTTTGTGCTACTTCACTGTTACTGTATCATGCAAGGTTCTACTTAAAAGATCATGGGGTATATTCAATTAAGGTCGAAAGTGCCGTCTTGTCGAAAAGACTGCAGTTTTCGACTTTTTCAGGTCGGAAGGGGTTCCGACCTATTCAGTCCACAGCTTTTTTTTATTTGACAAGTCGGGAAATTCGACTTGTCGAATAGTACGTGAATCGGCGGTATAGCTCCCGATTCATATGCTTCTGAGGGAAACGGGGCCAAATTCGACAGGTTTTGACCCCGCTTCCGATCATTAAAGTCGAATTGAGATGGGCATTGAATAGCCCTTGTCGGATCCATTCTGACAAATGCATGTCGGAATGGATCCAACCTCAGTTGAATATACCCCCATGTATTTCCAGGCTGGGACTAGTAGGTCTAGTAGGTCCTTGAGCATTTGCCCTGTGTTAGCGGAATCTCTGAATATTGTTTTGGACTTTTTGCCTTTTTAGTACATTTTACACTTGTTGAAAATGATGTTGTATAAGGGGCATTTGTATTACAAATGGACGCTGCTGTGAGGTCTGGCGGCTGTGCCACATCCGCCTACAGTGCTGCTGTCCCCCGTCTGCCCGCGGATCTCCCCCCTCTCCAGTCCCTCATCTCAATTCGACTTCGAATGGATCCGACCTCAGTTGAATATACCCCCATGTATTTCCAGGCTGGGACTAGTAGGTCCTTGAGCATTTGCCCTGTGTTAGCGGAATCTCTGAATATTGTTTTGGACTTTTTGCCTTTTTAGTACATTTTACACTTGTTGAAAATGATGTTGTATAAGGGGCATTTGTATTACAAATTACAGTAGTCCCTTTGTGTATATGACAATGAGGATAATAATTTTTTACGTAATTATCCCCGCTATCTATTAACTGTATGTGGCAGGGACAATGGTAGTGATAACTCCCGGTATGTAACTTACAGGAACAGCGGTTATCGGAGGAGGTTTTAACATTTTTTTCAAGACTTCTGGGAATCTGACATGGCGCATAAGCACAGTGTCTGTTTTCAGAGATTGTGATCCCTCTCCTCTGAATATTCCTCCATAGGCATAAAGCGGTTGATGCCATCTGAGTATAGTGTAAACCAACGGACCCAATTTCAGAAAAGCTTAGCAGCCATACTGTAGTTGGCTCTTTGCAGGAAATGTCTGTGAAATCTGTATTAGGATTGTTACTTAAGATGGGTACAGACTGGAGAGCGATGTTGGGCCGATTTACAGTTTCATAACGACAGATCACCTACATCGCTCAGTGGGGGTAATTCAGATGTGGAAGCAAATCAAAAAAGCAAGCAACTGGGCAAAACCATGTTGCACTGCAGGTGGGGCAGATCTAACTCGTGCAGAGAGTTAGATTTGGTTGAGGTGTGTCCAAACTGAAATCTAAATTGCAGTGTAAAAATAAAGCGAACAGTTGTGGGCTACATACAAAAGCAGCCATTATTTACCCTGCACAGAAAAAATATCAATTTATTTCTGCAGCAGGGTACACTGTGTTCCACAGGGAATACATCGGGGTGTAGTGATGGCTCTTGATCCAGGCACCAACAGGTTAAATCTTTAACTGTCCCAAGATGCATTGGGGCCTCTATAGCCCCACCTGCAGGCACTGTGAGCTCAGTTTCAACAGGAGGGCTGCGCTGGGCATCCCTGGGGGAAAAAAAAAACTTTCTAAGAAGACTTCAGGGGCCGCAGCACTGTTACATGTCAGAGTGACATTCAGCATTGCAGCTCCATCACCTCCCAAGCGGCGTCGTACACTCCCGCTGCTCAGTCCCCGGGTACTTGCGGCGGAGACGCTCCGGCTCTAGGCACACGGTCGCAGATGCTCTCCTTGTTGGCGTGGCTGCTATGGGGAGGAGGTAAGAGGGTCCCCCAGACGGGACCCGCTACTAAATCGCATTCAGTATGCAGTCTAGGGAGACAGACTGCGACGCTGGCATGGACACTGTTGCACACAGGGACCCCACTATATCTGCCAGGGCATAGGAGTACAGGTCGGGTGTACTAACACCCAGTTTAATAGGACTCCGTAGGACAAGGCGGTGAGGACCAGCATAGGGAAGCCGGCGCTTGACCTGTAGCCCGTCCCCCGGCCCAGGGCGCCATCTCTGAGCAGATTTTGCCGCCCTGGAGCTGCTTTCCACTCATCCTCACTCCCTGACTGAGACGCTGGGTGCCATCTTGGGTATTGCTGCGGCTGGTCTCCGGGACTGCAGGGCAAGGTCTCCCTTGTAAAGCCGCCTGTCTACAGCGCTGTGACTTTACAAACCCTTAAGTATTCTACATGTCTTTATACAGACAGCGTTCGTTAAGAACAAGTGTACCTGTTACAGAATATATTGTACGCGTATCCTGATATATACCTCCGGTCTAGGACCGCTATATTATTTACCCCAAGGGACTTGGGGGGGGTCATTCTGACCTGATCACACGCTAGCTATTTTTTGCAGCGCTGCGATCAGGTCAAAACTCAGCAAAACTGCACATGCACCGCAATGTGCAGGTGCGTCATACGGACTCAAAGCGGATCGGTGCTGGGCGATGGATTTATGAAGAATCCATTTGCACAGCCGATCACAAGAAGATTGACAGAAAGAGGGCGTTTATGGGTGTCAACTGACCGTTTTCAGGGAGTGGTTGGAAAAATGTAGGCGTGTCCAAGCGTTTGCAGGGCGGGTGTCTGATGTCCATTCTGGGACCGGACAGGTGGAAGTGATAGCAGCGGCTGAGTAAGTTCAGACCTACTCAGAAACTGCACAAACTGTTTTTGTACCGCTCGGCTGCACAAGCGTTCGCGCACTTGCAAAGCAAAAATAGTCTCCCCCATAGGCGGTGACTATCTGATCGCAGCGTTGCAAACAGTAGCTAGCGAGCGATGAACTCTGAATGACTCCCTTGGTGTGTGTCAGGGTCAATTATATAGTGCGTCACAGTATTTACCGATTATACGTATTATACTGTGTACTCAGTCTCATAATACTGGATTTACTTGCAGTTGTTGTGTATTAGGGACTCGGTCACATACTAAAGAAAGGTAACTAAAACTCTATTACCACATTCTGACCATTTAGTGGACATACCCCGAGAACCCTGGGCTGAGCCAGGGAAGAAATTCCCCCTATCTAAACGGCCTTAGCTCGATATCATCTCCCTGCAGAGTTATGTAACAAGTCGGAAAATCCACCACCGGTGGATTCCCATGTCACCCGTCTGGTGGTTTCTTCTACTCTGCCTGTTACTACTGTCACCTCGCTGAAGGAACCAACAGACAAACGTGTGGAGGGCTGCCTGAAATCTATATACTCCCTAACAGGTGCTGTACATAGACCCACTATTGCTGCCTCCTGGGCGGCGAAAGGTATTGAAGCATGGGTTCAGGGACTGGAGGAAGAGCTACCCGACGAATTATCTGACAAGGCCAGACAATATCTGTCTCACATTACCACCGCTGCATTTATATTCAGGAAGCGTCCTCTGAGGCAGGTGTATTGGCGGCTAAGGTGTCGACTATGTCTGTCCTGGCCCACTGTATTCTGTGGTTGAGGTCATGGAAGGTGGACCTGGACTCCAAAAAGACCTTGGAGGTACTCCCTTTTAAGGGAGACATCTTGTTTGGGGAAGACCTAAATAAAATTGTGCCTGATTTAGCAGCTGTTGAAACTGCATTTCTCCCAAATCCTACTCCCTCTGCACAGAGGGCAAAAGGTACCACTTTTCGTTCCTTTCGGCCTCATGGGAAAGCAAAAGGTCAGGCATACCTGAGACAGTCTCGTGTTACCAAAACCACAAAGCCCAAAACAGTCCTGGGCCCCCCGTCAGCCTGCTTTTAAACAAGACTAGCCTGCCGCATGACAGGGCAGGCCAGGGTAGGAGGCTGACTTCTACAGTTCACTCAGGTCTGGTTAAAGACCACTTCAGACGCATGGGTGCGGGAAGTTGTCTCTCACGGGTACGCAGTCTCCTTCAAGAGACGTCCCCCACCCCCCCTCACCAGTTTTGCACCACGGTTATCCCTTCGGATCCGTTAAAAGCGTAAGCTCAACAATTGGTTGTGAGTCCCTCCTGGATACAGGAGTGGTGGTGCCGGTACCTCTGTCCCAGAGAGGCAAAGGATACTATTCGACCCTGTTTCTAGTTCCGAAACCTGGCCTATACTCAACCTCAAATCATTGAACAAGTTTGTCAGAGTATCCAAGTTCCGTATGGAAACTCTGCACTAAATTGTACTGCCCATGGAACCTGGAGACTATATGGTATCCCTTGATATACAGGATGCATACCTGCATATACCTATTGCCATGTCGCATCAGCAATATCTGTGGTTTGCTATTGGCAACATCCGTTATCAGTTTCAGGCTGTGCCATTTGGACTGGCTACGGCCCCACGGATCTTCACCAAGGTTATGCCCGTGATGACGGCTCATCTCCATTGCCAGGGAATCGGGATCCTGCCATATCTGGACGACTTGCTGATCCTCGCAAACTCCCACAATGTCCTTCTCAGCCATCTACAACTGACAGTTAGCTTCCTACAAGCCATGGGTGGCTCATCAGTTGGAAGAAATCCTCGTTGGTCCCAGCTCAGAGCATGGTGCACCTGGGGGCACTGCTGGACACGCACAGTCAACGGCTGTTTCTGTCTCCAGAGAAGATCCTAAAGCTTCAGGACAGGATAAGATGCTTCCTTTGTCGGCCCAGAGTGTCGAAACACTCGGCAATGCAAGTACTAGGTCTGATGATGTCGGCATTCAACATAGTGGAGTACGCTCAATTTCATTCTCGCCCTCTGCAGAGGTTAATCCTTTCCAAATGAGACGGTCTACCTCATTGGATCAGGTCTCATATGATCGCTTTGACTCCAGAGGTTCGTCTGTCGCTGACCTGGTGGCTTCAGGACCAGCAGTTAAGCAGGGGCCGTCCCTTCTGGATACCCGACTGGGTCCTGCTGACAACGGATGCTAGCCTGAAGGGAAGGTGTGCTGTGTTAGAGCAACACTTGCCAGGGTCGGTGGACCAAGGAGGAATCACTCCTCCCGATAAATATTCCGGAGTTGCGGGCAGTGTTCAAAGGGTTGTCTCTTGCCCTGCCTCTAGTACAGAACAGTCCTGTTCAAGCACGGTCAGACAACGCCACCACGGTGGCTTACATCAGCCATCAAGGCGGTATTCGAAGCTGCATGGCAATGTTGTAAGTGTCAAAAATACTTCAATGGGTGGAACGCCATCTGCCAGCAATATCGGCAGTGTTCATTCCGGGTGTCCTCAACTAGGAAATGGACTTCCTCAGTCGTCAGGACGTGCACGCTGGAGAGTGGAGTCTTTATCAGGAAGTCTTTCAACTCCTAGTGGACAAGTGGGGTCTACCAGATGTAGACCTGATGGCGTCTCGACACAATCACAAAGTTCCGGTCTTCGGATCAAGGACCAGGGATCCTCAAGCAGTGTTCGTGGATGGATGCACTAGCTATTCCATGGAACTTTTGACTGCCTTACGCATTCACTCCAGTGTCACTCCTGTCCATGGTCCTGTGGAAGGTCACGCAAGAAGGAGGAATACTACTTCTAGTCGCTCCAGCGTGGCCCAGATGGCATTGGTTCTCAGACCTGCAGGGTCTATCGATAGAGCGTCCTCTTCTACTTCTTCAGTGACCAGATCTCCTCGTACAGGGCCCTTGTCTCTACCCAGACCTGGCCAGGCTGGTTTTGACGGCGTGGCTCTTGAAGCTTCACTCCTAAGGGCAAAAGGATTTTTTGAGGCGGTCATCCAAACTATGTTGAAAGCCCGCAAACCGGCATCTGCCCAGATCTATTACAGAGTCTGGAATTCTTATTTCACCTGGTCTGCTGCTAAAGAACTATGATGTTCACAGATTCAAGACATCCAGAATCCTGACTTTCCTGCAACAAGGCCTGGACTTGGTCCTTAGTCTGGCCTCCCTCAAGGTTTACATTTCTGCCTTGTCGGTGTGGTTTCAGAGAAAAATTGCGTCTATACCTGACGTTTATACCTTCACTCAGGGTGTATTGTGGATTCAACCTCCCTATGTCCCTCCTGTGCCTCCATGGGATTTGTCTGTTGCCCCGAATGCCCTGCAAGAGTCTCCATTTGAACCTCTTGAGTCAGTGGACCTTAAATGGCTTACATCTAGGTCCTATTCTTACTGGCTATTGCCTCTTCCAGAAGGGTGTCTGACCTAGGCGCTTTGTCCTGTCGTCTGTCTTTCTGATATTTCATTGTGACCGAGCAGTTCTTAGAACTCGCCCTGGTTATTTACAGAAGGAGGTGTCATCTTTTCACCTTAATCAAGAGATTGTGGTTCCGGCCTTCATCTCCTCTGACTTGTCCTCCAAGGAACGGTCTTTGGATGTGGTACGGGCTCTCCGCATATATGTGGAGAGAACTGCTCTATTAGGAGGTCAGATACCCTTTTTGTACTGTTTGGTTTCCACAAACGTGGTTGGCCTGTGAATAAGCAAACCTTGGCCAGATGGATTAGAATGGTCATTGCACAGGCTGGACTTCCAGCTCCTGCTGCTATTAAAGCACATTCTACTCTGTCTGTTGGACCCTCTTGGGCGGCCCGCTGTGGCGTGTCCGCAGAACAATTGTGCAAGGCGGCTATGGGGTCCTCAGTGAACACGTTCATTAGGTTCTTTGCGTTTGATACTTCTCATACCTGCTATGGCGCGTCCCCTCCCTTGAGGAACTGCTTTAGGACATCCCCGATGTATTCACTGTGGAACACAGTGTACCCTGCTGCAGAAAAGGAGATTTTACAGTAGACTTACCATTGTTAAATCTCTTTCTGCGAGGTACACTGGGTTCCACAGGGCGCCCAACCCTGATGCACCTAGCCTCTATGGGTTTGTATGGAATTAGCCGCTGGTCCCTTCTCCTGTCGTGAGAATGTGGTTCTTTGTGTCTGACATTTGCCTTCTCTTTTACCTGCTCCTGCATTGGACTGGTTAATGAAACTGAGCTCTCAGTGCCTGGAGGCAGGGTTATAGAGGAGGCCCCAATGCATCAAGATCCATCTCTACACCCTGATGTAATCCCTGTGGAACCCAGTGTACCATAAATCTAATTTTCCTCCCCATGCGTTGCAAAATGGTTTGTTCCCATAGGTGTGCGCAGGGGGGGTGCCTGGTGCGCACAGGCACCCCCTAATGTCTGGCACCCTGATCTCACATGCCTGATGCAGCGATCGCCGAGCAAGCTGATTACTGTCCCCTCTGCGCTGCACCCTGTCAGGACTGGATTACTGACCGGACGCCTGGGTTAATCAAGGGTGCCATTGCCACCGGCTTTCAAACTCCCGGCTCCACCTCCATGTGAAAAAACTGCGTGATGTGACGTGATTACGTCATGCTGCTCGCACGCCCACCCGCCACATGCCCACCTCTCTCCTATGCTATGCCAAGGCCAGCCACTGATGAGGAGCAGCATGCAGCCAGCATTCCTCTTAGGAAGACAAATTCAATACTGGCATGTGGCCGGCAGCAGCATTGACACGTCACTCGTTTTTCCAGCAGCAGCAGCAGTACTAGTCTGCGACTGTCAGTGACAGTGAGTGGCTGACTTGTAAGTAAGCTGCTGCAGTTTGCAGGGGAAAGAGAGGGGAAGCCAGACCAGGCTGAGGAGGAGCAGTGTAATTGCAGTGAGTGCCATCAGGGGTGTTTGTTTGGTGCACACCACAACATCTGACAATGTAGCTGCATTATTAGGATTGGTGAAGGGTGAATATTTTGTATTGCGTTGACCATCAATAGATGAGCTAGACACGCCCAAAAGGCGGAGCTAGACACACCCCTCTGACGGTGGACCCCCTAATAAAATGTGCTGCGCACGCCTATGTTTGTTCCAGACACAGATTTGCGTGCTTTTTCTGCCTTACTTCCAAATCCGAATAAGGACCAGTGTGTACGGATGATTTTGCACACCCGCGGTCGCTAATGACCTTATTTATGCTAATGAAGGATGGAACATATTCGTTCCAGCGTGTACACTCATTCTGGGCTCAAGGACATTACTTCCGATGTCAGAACGAATGCCCATTGCTCCAGTGTGTACACAGCTTTAGAGATTATATATGAAATTATGCAGAAACTGCAGTTCCTTCATAATTAAATGAAAAAAATGGCTTGATGAATATGTCCTGAGTTTAGCAATCTGGAAAAAGCTATTTCAAAGCTTGCAATACTAGACTGTATTTATAATTCTTCACACACTTCTAAATCATTGGAATATTTTATGGTCAATTTGAACAATTTCACACATGAAACATTTGTGTGTTCTAACTTGGCACTGACTTTCTGGTTGTATTACCTTTATTTATACAAAACTAATTAGTAATTAGTTAACTGAGCGCTGATTAATTTAGTCAACAACTTGGTGCTAAATTCAGACGCCGATACATTTTTCTTGTTGCATGAATTGGATCAGGTTGACATCTCTGCATAAATACTCCACAGTGTTATAAAACTTATTCAGAGAAGACCGTAGCTCTAAATAGTAACCAATCAGATGCTTGCTTTCATTTTCTAAACTGTGCTACAAAAATATGAAGTTGTAGGCCCATTGAAAACTATTCTGCAATGATTCCAAAGGAAGAAATGCTGTATGGATGCGTGACTAATTGTCTGTGCATGAGCACAGTGATTTGACACATAAATGTAACACATCCCGAGATGGCGTTATTTTATACTAACTTTTTGCCGCTTGATAAATAGTCTTGATTCACTGTACCCATAGAGGTCTATAGGGATGCCTGTAAGCAGTTCATAATGTGTTACGGTTCAATCTTTGTTTTCTCTGGGGTCAGCCTCTTTATAAATGGAAAAAGAGACGACCAAGCTTTTCTCAGATGAAAACATATTTTTTTTTCACCAGAGTTTATGCTAATTCCTTCTTAGACCCCTTTGGGTCGGATTCAATGAGCCGTGTGCTAATTGGTCTGCTGGGCTATTCAATTACAGCCTTCTATAAACTTGCAGGCTGCACTTAACGCAGATTTCTGTTTGAGCTTGAGGGATGCTTGAACAGAAATCATCGCTAAGTGTCCTTATTGCGGTCCGCTGCGAGTGTATTAACCCATAGCTCCAAGTACTTTTCACAGAACCTAGGGGATAATGCGCATTAGCGTCAAATTTAGTGCACAGGAAATGGGCTATAATTAAATAGCCTTCGGTGTAAAGCCTGAGACTACCACCCGTCTCTCTCTCTCGCAGTAAATTAAAGCAGCTATTTGAATCCAGCCCAAAGTGTTGCAATTTCGTTGCATATCATTTTTGCTGTGTACATAAGACTATGGGGTCTATTCATGTAAAAAATGAATAGTTACTTATTACTATGCATCGTATTGGTTCGATGCGATATATAGCTGTAATAAGTAGCAATTCATGTATACTCACCTCTCTGGCAATGCAATCCGGTATCCTGGGGTCCAGCGGTGAGGTCTTCTTCTCCAGGTGGTCCTCTGTACAGTTCATGGAGTCAGCTAGCGGATCCATCTAAGCATGCGCCACCGGGAGTCTGCAGAAGCTGCTGGAAGGCCAGGGGGCAGAGCCAGCATGGGTGCCGGGCAGAGAGCAGCGAAGCATTGAACTTCCCTGCCATCTCCGCACCAGTGTTTAGATTGCGCCATCCTAAGATTGCAAACCTGAACTCCACGAAGAAGCGGAAAGTATGGTGATGTGATTTATCTGCGGAGCGGGGGTTCCGCTGGAGAAGTGAGGAACTTCTCCATGGTAACCTGCTCTGTGAATAGCAGAGAGCAGAGAAAAGCGCTTTTCTCTGCTACATGAATAGACCCCTATGAGTGCTGGTGCACACACATGCCCTGGGAATGAGAGTAAAAACGCCTGAAATGTAGCACTCTTTTCAGCCACATTTCAGTCATGCATTGTACTGTTACCAATTCAGTCTTTTGTTCTAGTGGCATACATTAATATAGTAATAATAGCTTGTGGAGATGCAGCTTTAAAACTTTAGATTGCAATGGTGCAGTCTAGCCAATAAGAATTAATTCATCCTGTTGTTAATCTGTATTTTAGGGCATTGTATAAAATAGGCTAAAAAGTTATTTTGGTTATCTATATAAAACTTAAATTAACCATTGTTTATTGTGGGATATAAAAACTACGAAGAGGTAGCATAACAAATAATAAAATTGAGGGGAGAATTAAATTCTTTTAGCTGTCCATTAATTATCTTACATTTTGCGCCAACCTTCGGTTTGGGCACCTAAACTACAGAGTTTGCACACATTTCTGTTCGCTAAATGTGGGTGCCCGTGGTTTTCTTGCCCAGTTGGCGCAACAATTTAATTTCTTTGCCAGGTGCTCATGAATTAGTGCGGCAGCCAAAACAATGTCATTTTCCCATTAATCTACTATGATAAAAATGATAGCAACAAAAATTTATTTTATATAAGGTTATTATGTTTTGGGGTTTTTCGCCCAACTTGTTATGGTTTGTATGAAATTCATGTGAAATTGTAATCCTTCTCAGGAACTGTTTTTGAAATAAGTGTTTTTATCGGGATCTTGCTTGCTGACAAACCCTTCCTTCCAGCCCTAGGGCAGGTGATAAATCTTATACAGTTTGTAATAATAGGTTGAGTTGATCATCCATTGCACGATGGTGAAAGATGTGTGTGAATGTACTTTTTGTGTTTCAGTAGTTGTCTGTACTGACTAACCTTCATACATCAGCATGCGAGTGTGTTGTTAAGCCTCTGTTAGTCAGTGGATGTTACTGCAAATTAACTGCAATGTTTATTGGATCCTAATTTCTGTGTAAACACTTGGTCCATACTTCGGCTATATGTCAGGGTCCATCACATTTTCTCTGTGATGATGATGATTATTATTATTATTATCCTTTATTTATATGGCACCACAAGGATTCCGCAGCGCCCAATTACAGAGTACATAAATAATCAAACAGGAAAGCAGCAACTTACAGTTGGCAGCTTGGTCAGCCTGTCACATGCGTAATTATTGAAATGGAGAATATGACTTTATGCCAGAGTCTTCACATGGTTTCTAAAGCAGGTTGAGCTTTTGTGGAAACGGGTGGATTAAAGAAAAGTGTTGCAGTATATATATTTTTTTATTTTTAATTAAAAAAAAAAGTAAACATAGCGTCTGCCACTAGTGTAGTGCCTGATGGAGTAATTGAGTTGTTGCTCCGTCCTGGTGGGAGTTCCACGATCAGGCACATTTCTTCTTGCAGCCGCCTGAGGGTCCGTTTGGGACAACATCGGAATCCTGACAGCCAACAATGCTGACAGCAGGAATCCCGGCTCACAGGGGCTGTTACCACTCGTGGGTGTCCACGACACCCATAGAGTGGGAATAGAACCTGTGGCGAGTGCAGCGAGTCACTAAGCCCGCAAGGGGACTTTTTGCGCTCGCCCCACTGCTGGCATTCTGGCGGCCGGGATGCCGTTGTCGAGATACTGACAGTCGGCATCCCGCCCGGCGGTAATTCATGTGTATTCCGTACAGTTAATTGGCCTTTATGGAAAGTGTACGGTCTGTATAAACTGTTTGGTGACTGGGTTACACATACTTCAGTGCAGTGGTGTAGATTTTATATTATCCAACTTTATCATTTACTAGTACTCCTCCATTTTATTTATGTCTTTGTATTTTTTGTTTGTAAATGTTTTAGTGAATATTAGTTGCATTTTCTAGAGGAATTTGACCTGGGGCAATGTGGGTGATGGATGAGCAGTTAGAAGCATTTCAGTTCTGTGGATGGCTCTTGCGTCTTATTGCATGGTGTGTGCTTTGGAGCCAAGTACACAACTATACACCGTGCTGTGTTTTATGCAGCTCAGGTGCTTCTCCACTTGCACCATGAATAGGGCAGATGTAAGTGCGCGCTTGTTATGGTGATGACTATAAAACCAGGCACATGGATAAGGGTGACTGCAAAGATGTGTACAACTAATAGGTACATCTGAGCATTTAACTCCATGGGCTCGATTCAATTCAGCGAGGCTTGAATAGCGCCGGGAGGGAGCTGAACTCAGCGCACTGTTATCCCCGACTAGAGGATTACTGGGGTGCAAGCAGAAATACTACCAAGATTAGGTCTGCGATGCTGTTTTGTTCCGCAGCACTTTAGACGGAAAATGCCCGTTCTCGCACCTAAACATCCTGTTTAGTCCACATGAACTGGACTTCCCTGACATGACAGCGCACAGAATTGAATAGGACTGGGAGCTTATTCCTGGCGCTATTCAATCGGTGCAGAATTGAGTCCCATGAATGCATTGTGGGTGTAATTACAGATGATTTGCAGTCAACTCTGTTACTGTACTGTATACGTGTGTGTGTGTGTGTGTGTGTGTGTGTGTGTATATATATACTGTATATAGGGTGTAGTATGGTTTGCCTGCGGTCGGGGTCCCAGCGACCAGCATACCGGCGCAGGAATCCCGACCGCCAGCATACCGACAGCTGGGCGAGCGCAAATGAGCCCCTTGTGGGCTCGCTGCGCTTGCCACGCTGCGGGCACGGTGGCGCGCTACACTATCTATTCTCCCTCCAGGGATGTCGTGGGCCCCCAAGAGGGAGAAAAGATGTCGGTATGCCGGCGCCGGAATGGTGGTCGCCGGGAGCCCGGCCGCCGGCAACCTGAAGAATATGAAAAAAAAAAATAAAAAAAAAAAATTATATATATATATATAGAGAGAGAGAGATAGATATTCTAGTGTCAGGGGCACAAGTGATGGACGTTTTGCACAGCAAACTTACATGCATACAATTATTTCTTACTCCGTGGGCAGCAATCTATAAAACAGTGAAGCTGCTTTTATTATTGTACGCCTTGTCTATAAGTCCAGGAGCGCTTGTTTACCCAAACAATGGAATGGTAAAATAGGACTATTTTTGAACTATTGTCAAATGTCAGCTTGGAGATATTTCAAATAATTTGAGGTAATGTGTTTTAGCAAAACAGTGGAAAAGTCCCGCAGAATATTGGCCGGGAAAGAAAGCCTTATGGGTGACAGGAAGACCTCCTGTGGAGCACTGCATTAATGTTCTTTACTTTGCAATTTAACAATTCAAAGCCTTGATACGCTCTAAATGTAAAATTGTGCTGGATAAGACTAAATAGATATCAAGATTAAGTCCATCTGATAGCATTTTGTTTAATAGCATTTAAGAAAAACAATTTATTCAAGTAACGTGTTGTGAATGTTAGAGAAATATTTGGGAGGGTGTAACAGTTGATTTAGCGACAGACATAATCCTAACAGCCTTTGACCAACAGTCAAAATACAGACACGGTCAAAATACCGACATTCGCTATGCCGACATGTTCAAAATGCAGACATAGAATACCGACATTTGAAATGCCGACATACGTTTTTAAGGAATTTTTGCCCCAAAATAGATTTGTTCATACCTCACCACCCCAGTAGACCTGGAGGGGGAATAGTGTGCCGAGTGCAGTGAGGTACTGTGCCCGAAGCACGCTCGCCATGCGAGGGGCAGCAGAACACTTAGACGGTATCCTTGTTGACTTATGTCGACATTGACACAAAAAAAGAAAACTCATGTCGGTATTTTGACATGTTGCCATTTCAAATGTTGGTATTTTGAACATGTTGGCATAATGAATGTCTGTATTTTGACCATGTAGGTATTTTGACTGTAGATCAATGACTGTCGGGATTATGACCGTCTGTATTGTGTCCGTCGGTAAATCATATAAGTTACTTATATAGTGTGCACACATTTTACAGGACTATACTGAGAATATTTTACCCATTCACATCCTTGTCTGCCCAAGTGGAGTTTACACTCTATAATCCGTACCATGGGGGTAATTCCAAGTTGATCGCAGCAGGAAATTTTTTAGCAATTGGGCAAAACCATGTTGCACTGCAGGGGGGGCAGATATAACATTTGCAGAGAGAATCTAATTTGCTGTGTAAAAATAAAGCAGCCAGTATTGACCCTGAAATAAAATAACCCACCCAAATCTAACTCTCTCTGCAAATGTTATATCTGCCACACCTGCAGTGCACATGGTTTTGCCCAATTGCTAACTTTCTTGCTGCTGCGATCAACTCAGAATTACCCCCCATATGCACACACTGGGGTTATTTTTTGCTTGGAGCCGATTAACCTACCAGAATATTTTTGGACTGTGGGAGGACAATGGAGTACCCAGAGGAAACCCACACAAGCACAGGGAGAATATACAAACTCCACACAGTTAAGGATGTGGTGGGAATTGAAGACGAGACCTCAGTGCTGTTAGGCGGTACTTGTACAAATTCCAAATACAAATATTTACAATGGCACAGCGAATACATGGTAATGGAATAACACCAAGCAGAAAAATAAGAATTTACTTACCGATAATTCTATTTCTCGTAGTCCGTAGTGGATGCTGGGGACTCCGTAAGGACCATGGGGAATAGCGGCTCCGCAGGAGACTGGGCACATCTAAAGAAAGCTTTAGGACTATCTGGTGTGCACTGGCTCCTCCCCCTATGACCCTCCTCCAAGCCTCAGTTAGGATACTGTGCCCGGACGAGCGTACACAATAAGGAAGGATTTTGAATCCCGGGTAAGACTCATACCAGCCACACCAATCACACCGTATAACCTGTGATCTGAACCCAGTTAACAGCATGATAACAGAGGAGCCTCTGAAAGATGGCTCACAACAATAATAACCCGATTTTTGTAACAATAACTATGTACAAGTATTGCAGACAATCCGCACTTGGGATGGGCGCCCAGCATCCACTACGGACTACGAGAAATAGAATTATCGGTAAGTAAATTCTTATTTTCTCTAACGTCCTAAGTGGATGCTGGGGACTCCGTAAGGACCATGGGGATTATACCAAAGCTCCCAAACGGGCGGGAGAGTGCGGATGACTCTGCAGCACCAAATGAGAGAACTCCAGGTCCTCCTCAGCCAGGATATCAATTTTGTAGAATTTTACAAACGTATTTGCTCCCGACCAAGTAGCTGCTCGGCAAAGTTGTAACGCCGAGACCCCTCGGGCAGCCGCCCAAGATGAGCCCACCTTCCTTGTGGAGTGGGCATTTACAGATTTTTGGCTGTGGCAGGCCTGCCACAGAATGTGCAAGCTGAATTGTACTACAAATCCAACGAGCAATAGTCTGCTTAGAAGCAGGAGCACCCAGCTTGTTGGGTGCATACAGGATAAACAGTGAGTCAGATTTTCTGACTCCAGCCCTCCTGGAAACATATATTTTCAGGGCCCTGACAACGTCTAGCAACTTGGAGTCCTCCAAGTCCCTAGTAGCCGCAGGCACCACAAATAGGTTGGTTCAGGTGAAACGCTGAAACCACCTTAGGGAGAAACTGAGGACGAGTCCTCAATTCCGCCCTGTCCGAATGGAACATCAGATAAGGGCTTTTTCAGGATAAAGCCGCCAATTCTGACACGCGCCTGGCCCAGACAAAAGGGAGAAAGAAGAAGGCCAGGGCCAACAGCATGACCACTTTCCATGTGAGATATTTTAACTCCACAGATTTAAGTGGTTCAAACCAATGTGACTTTTGGAACCCAAAACTACATTGAGATCCCAAAGTGCCACTGGAGGCACAAAAGGAGGCTGTATATGCAGTACCCCTTTTACAAACGTCTGAACTTCAGGGACTGAAGCTAGCTCTTTTTGGAAGAAAATTGACAGGGCCGAAATTTGAACTTTAATGGACCCCAATTTCAGGCCCATAGACACTCCTGTTTGCAGGAAATGTAGGAATCGACCCAGTTGAATTTCCACCGTCGGGCCTTACTGGCCTCGCACCACGCAACATATTTTCGCCAATTGCGGTGATAATGTTTTTGCGGTAACATCCTTCCTGGCTTTGATCAGGATAGGGATGACTTCATCCGGAATGCCTTTTTTCCTTCAGGATCCGGCGTTCAACCGCCATGCCGTCAAACGCAGCCGCGGTAAATCTTGGAACAGACAGGGTCCTTGCTGGAGCAGGTCCCTTCTTAGAGGTAGAGGCCACGGATCCTCCGTGAGCATCTCTTGAAGTTCCGGTTACCAAATCCTTCTTGGCCAATCCGGAGCCACGAATATAGTGCTTACTCCTCTCCATCTTATCAATCTCAGTACCTTGGGTATGAGAGGCAGAGGAGGGAACACATACCCTGACTGGTACACCCACGGTGTTACCAGAGCGTCTACAGCTATTGCCTGAGGGTCCCTGGACCTGGCGCAATACCTGTCGAGTTTTTCCCAACGGTTTATAATCATGTGGAAGACTTCTGGGTGAAGTCCCCACTCTCCCGGGTGGAGGTCGTGCTGAGGAAGTCTGCTTCCCAGTTGTCCACTCCCGGAATGAATACTGCTGACAGTGCTATCACATGATTTTCCGCCCAGCGAAGAATCCTTGCAGCTTCTGCCATTGCCCTCCTGCTTCTTGTGCCACCCTGTTTATGTGGGTGACTGCCGTGATGTTGTCCGACTGGATCAACACCGGCTGACCTTAAAGCAGAGGTCTTGCTAAGCTTAGAGCATTGTAAATGTCCCTTAGCTTCAGGATATTTATGAAGTGATGTCTCCAGGCTTGACCATAAGTCCTGGATATTCCTTCCCTGTGTGACTGCTCCCCAGCCTCACAGGCTGGCATCCGTGGTTACCAGGACCCCGTCCTGAATGCCGAATCTGCGGCCCTCTATAAGATGAGCACTCTGCAACCACCACAGGAGGGACACCCTTGTCCTTGGTGACAGGGTTATCCGCTGATGCATCTGAAGATGCGACCCGGACCATTTGTCCAGCAGGTCCCACTGGAAAGTTCTTGCGTGGAATCTGCCGAATGGGATTGCTTCGTAGTGTCAAAGTCAGAAAAATGTCTCAATGCACGTTGCCATATTTGCACCGCACACTGGTCCGTGCTGCGCATGCGTACGCTCTCCCGTGGAAGCGCATACCCGCAATAGCGTGCACTCGCACGCGCAGTATGCGCATTTACGGTAGAGTTTATGTGATCGTAGCGTGCGACTCATTAGTTACAAATGTTCACAATTAATGTAGTTTATAGATCATGATCCCTTTGATAGTTTCTGTAAGTTTGGTTAAAGTATAATGTCCCAGAGCTGAGGAATCCCTCTTTGCATCGTACGAAGGGTTTAACAGGAATCATACAGCAGTGTTTGGTACCCATCGGAAGAGTATTTGATTAGCAATATTCCGGTGTTGGTTTGGAGCGTATTAATCGCTCGTGCGAATAGTTATGGACATAAGAAGTTTATGTCCATTTCTATGATTTGCACATACTCAGGTATGCGGCGGGAAACCCAGTTTCCCACCCACCTGAGCTGTTGGAAATCGTCACAGCCCACCTGTATGAATCACCCTATGACCTTTTGTTATGATGCAGGGCCGAATTCCTTCGGCCAATGGACAATGGGATTGTAGGACCAGGAGATTGCATTGTGTGTGGAGCATAAATAGGCAGGCCGACCACATCCAGCTCTCACTCTCTCATCAACGGTTATCTGCTGATAATCGGGAGCTGGATATCGAGGCGCTGGCGATCATACCCTTTGTGCGTAAGTTCTCTCCATAATCATTGTCTTTCTGCGAGCCAATCTCTCTCTCTCTCTCTCTCTATCTCCCTCTCTCCTCTTTTTCTCTTAAATACCTTATAGTATTATAGTATTGTATCGTATTGCATTTAGGTCAGTGTAGTATTGTCTTTTTGTATTTATTGTTTAGTTCTGTGGTTAGGAAGTCTCTGTTATATTGTAGTGTATCATATGTACTGTTATCCCCTTTTACAAGTATATTAGACATAATACAGTTAATAGGCCTTGGAAACCTAAACCAGTATCCGTGTATTTCCTATAGTGATAAGTGTTCATTTGAGCGTCGGTGACGCTCATGCAGCTTTGTAGATAGTCAGGTTCCACAAGGTTGCACTTACACCCTGTACTCACATTAAGGTATTCAGTGTATTTCATCGGTATAAGGTTTAACATAAAGGTATAGTGTTGTGAGCATCTGCATCGCTGGTGACCTCCTCGTGGTCTCTAGCGTACGCTACGTTACAGCGAATCTTTCCCCTAGACATAACCAATAACGTGTCCTGTGATCACTGGGCCGTGAGCGAACGTGACGCTTGAGCGTCTCGCCTACGGCTGAGCGATCGTTACGCAAATAGCGTATCATTACGGTATTTCTTAAATAAACAGCGTACAGTGTTCTTAGCTTCATAAGGGTTGTTTATACGACAAGGAATTTAGCATTGTCAGTAGGAAGCAACCATTTTACCCAGAACCCTTGTGCATTGATGCACTGAGACTTGGTTCGGTTTTAGGAGGTTCCTGATTAGCTCGGATAACTCCCTGGCTTTCTCCTCCGGGAGAAACACCTTTTTCTGGACTGTGTCCAGGATCATCCCTAGGAACAGAAGACAAGTCGTCGGAACCAGCTGCGATTTTGGAATATTGAGAATCCAACCGTGCTGCAGCAACACTACCTGAGATAGTGCTACACCGACCTCCAACTGTTCCCTGGATCTTACCCTTATCAGGGAATTGTCCAAGTAAGGGATAACTAAAATTCCCTTCCTTTGAAGGAATATCATCATTTCGGCCATTACCTTGGTAAAGACCCGGGGTGCCGTGGACCATCCATACGGCAGCGTCTGAACTGATAGTGACAGTTCTGTACCATAAACCTGAGGTACCCTTGGTGAGAAGGGTAAATTTTAACATGAAGGTAAGCATCCTTGATGTCCCGAGACATCATGTAGTCCCCTTCTTCCAGGTTCGCAATCACTGCTCTGAGTGACTCAATCTTGAATTTGAACCTCTGTATGTAAGTGTTCAAAGATTTTAGATTTAGAATCGGTCTCACCGAGCCGTCCGGCTTCGGTACCACAACAGTGTGGAATAATACCCCGTTCCCTGTTGCAGGAGGGGTATCTTGATTATCACCTGCTGGGAATACAGCTTGTGAATGGCTTCCAAAACTGTCTCCCTGTCAGAAGGAGACATCGGTAAAGCCGACTTTAGGAAACGGCGAGGGGGAGACGTCTCAAATTCTAATTTGTACCCCTGAGATATCACCCGAAGGATTCAGGGGTCTACTTGCGAGTGAGCCCACTGCGCGCTGAAATTCATTGAGACGGGCCCCCCACCGTGCCTGATTCTGCTTGTAAAGCCCCAGCGTATACTCAGGGCTTGGCAGAGGCGGGAGAGGGTTTCTGTTCCTGGGAACTGGCTGTTTTCTGCAGCCTTTTTCCTCTCCCTCTGTCACGGGGCAGAAATGAGGAACCTTTTGGCCGCTTATCCACAAAAAGACTGCGCCTGATAATACGGCGTCTTCTCATGTTGAGAGGCGACCTGGGGTACAAACGTGGATTTCCCAGCTGTTGCCGTGGCCACCAGGTCTGAAAGACCGACCCCAAATAACTCCTCCCCTTAATAAGGCAATACTTCCAAATGCCGTTTGGAATACGCATCACCTGACCACTGACGTGTCCATAACCCTCTACTGGTAGAAATGGACAACGCGCTTAGACTTGATGCCAGTCGGCAAATATTCCGCTGTGCATCACGCATATATAGAAATGCATCTTTCAAATGCTCTATAGGCAAAAATATACTGTCCCTATCTAGGGTATCAATATTTTCAGTCAGGGAATCCGACCACGCCAACCCAGCACTGCACATCCAGGCTGAGGCGATTGCTGGTCGCAGTATAACACCAGTATGTGTGTAAATACATTTTAGGATACCCTCCTGCTTTCTATCAGCAGGATCCTTAAGGGCGGCCATCTCAGGAGAGGATAGAGCCCTTACAAGCGTGTGAGCGCTTTATCCACCCTAGGGGGTGTTTCCCAACGCACCCTAACCTCTGGCGGGAAAGGATATAATGCCAATAACATTTTAGAAATTATCAGTTGTTATCGGGGGAAACCCACGCATCATCACACACCTCATTTAATTTCTCAGATTCAGGAAAACTACAGGTAGTTTTTCCTCACCGAACATAATACCCCTTTTTGGTGGTACTCGTATTATCAGAAATGTGTAAAACATTTTTCATTGCCTCAATCATGTAACGTGTGGCCCTACTGGAAGTCACATTTGTCTCTTCACCGTCGACACTGGAGAGTCAGTATCCGTGTCGGCGTCTATATCTGCCATCTGAGGTAACGGGCGCTTTATAGCCCCTGACGGCCTATGAGACGTCTGGACAGGCACAAGCTGAGTAGCCGGCTGTCTCATGTCAACCACTGTCTTTTATACAGAGCTGACACTGTCACGTAATTTCTTCCAACAGTTCATCCACTCAGGTGTCGACCCCCTAGGGGGTGACATCACTATTACAGGCAATCTGCTCCGTCTCCACATCATTTTTCTCCTCATACATGTCGACACAAAAGTACCGACATACAGCACACACACAGGGAATGCTCTGATAGAGGACAGGACCCCACTAGCCCTTTGGGGAGACAGAGGGAGAGTTTGCCAGCACACACCAGAGCGCTATATATATACAGGGATAACCTTATATAAGTGTTTTTCCCCTTATAGCTGCTGTATAGTTAATACTGCGCCTAATTTGTGCCCCCCTCTCTTTTTTTAACCCTTTCTGTAGTGTAGTGACTGCAGGGGAGAGCCAGGGAGCTTCCCTCCAACGGAGCTGTGAGGAAAAATGGCGCCAGTGTGCTGAGGAGATAGGCTCCGCCCCTTTATCGGCTGCCTTATCTCCCGTTTTTTTTATGTATTTTGGCAGGGGTTAAATGCATCCATATAGCCCAGGAGCTATATGTGATGCATTTTTTGCCATCCAAGGTGTTTATTATTGCGTCTCAGGGCGCCCCCCCCAGCGCCCTGCACCCTTAGTGACCGGAGTGTGAAGTGTGCTGAGAGCAATGGCGCACAGCTGCAGTGCTGTGCGCTACCTTGTTGAAGACAGGACGTCTTCTGCCGCCGATTTTCCGGACCTCTTCTGCCTTCTGGCTCTGTAAGGGGGCCGGCGGCGCGGCTCTGGGACCCATCCAAGCTGGGCCTGTGATCGTCCCTCTGGAGCTAATGTCCAGTAGCCTAAGAAGCCCAATCCACTCTGCACGCAGGTGAGTTCGCTTCTTCTCCCCTTAGTCCCTCGATGCAGTGAGCCTGTTGCCAGCAGGTCTCACTGAAAATAAAAAACCTAAACTAAAACTTTCACTAAGAAGCTCAGGAGAGCCCCTAG
The DNA here is from genome assembly GCF_028390025.1 of Pseudophryne corroboree. NCBI lineage: Eukaryota > Metazoa > Chordata > Amphibia > Anura > Myobatrachidae > Pseudophryne > Pseudophryne corroboree. Next base: position 563,600,711 of record NC_086448.1, read on the forward strand.
TGTGCACCCTTCTCGTTCGGGCACAGAGATCTAACTGAGGCTTGGAGGAGGGTCATAGGGGGAGGAGCCAGTGCACACCAGATAGTCCTAAAGCTTTCTTTAGATGTGCCCAGTCTCCTGCGGAGCCGCTATTCCCCATGGTCCTTACGGAGTCCCCAGCATCCACTTAGGACGTTAGAGAAAGACAGATAACCCTAATGAAAATGCATATATGAATCCTAGTAGTCTGTGACAGTTCACAGTCTGACTTAAACTGGGTGCATATTAGAAGATTTGCATCCCGATTTCTCTGGAACTCCCGAACAAACGATATAACGCATACACCCTGGCAATCTTACAAATGATCGAATGATACATCGTTCATCATTCAATACGTTGGTCAATAACTATCAGGTAGAAATGTAGGTAGTGTGTACACACTTGGTGATTTCCTCAGAATCGTTCCTGATATCTTCAGATTGATCTGCATTTCACGACCAATCTGAAGTTGCGACAAAGGAGTCTATTAACAAGCACTAATTCAGTGAGAAGTCCGCTCCTACTACAGACTTGTAAATATTACATTTCATTCCGCGTAGTGATGTTTGGATAGGTCTAGGTATGTTCAGGATAATTACAATAGAAAGCAAGCAAATTTTGTGGTTTAAGAGTTTTGTGTCTGCTCATGTTATCGTTGAGGAATTTTCAGAGCTGATGCCAGAAACCATGTAGGTTGGAGCCACTTAATATTTCTGGAGCACACTGGAAATGCTCTAGGCATAAAATGCCTTGGCTAGTTGGCACTTCACCAATGTTTGTGGATCGGTATGTTCCAAGTAATGCACCGTTGCCATAGTTGGGTGTGGAGAGTATTTGGACCTCAAGAGCTTAGTAAGGTAGTTAATGAAGGGCTAATGTTCCTCTATTATTTATTTTTTACTCCTCATGCCGGGCATAAACAGATTAACAGGCATGTTATCTGACACTGCATGTATCGCATGCATACACGGGAGAGCTCTCACGGTTCATTATCGCATTGGTCGTCCACATACACACTGCAAATTATCTGGCCGATCTGCAGATATTGGGCGTATAGACCAGTTAATTGTGACGTGTTTGCCAAATGGGTTCGGTCTGTTTTCTCAACATTCATTTTCTGGATACCATAATGTTGACAGATACAAAATGTGTAAATTTTCAGATTGCCCAAAATCACAATAACACCTTTTAAATTTCGACATGTATGTAATGGCAGCACCCACCCTAATTTCTATTGTCGACATTTTGAAATTGTAAAAACCTTTACATATTACTTAGCACATGTTTTTGGATTGTCCGCAACCCACAGCACCTGGAGAATACCTTATGCACACATAAATGGAACATAAAAAGTCTACACAGATGGAGTCCTGGGGATAAAACTCAAAACCCCAGTGCTGTGTGGTACCAGAGCCAGGCTTCTGTTCTTGTTGTATGCCTGTACTATGGGCCTGATTCAGACTATTATCCAAACCCATTCTGTGTCCTCACACGCATGTGTCCCTTAAGACGCAGCCTGATTGACAGGCTGAGTGGATTTGGGGGAGGAGGCGGCTGCAACTGGGTCTGCTCCACAAAATGGAGGCGTGTCACCTCCCTTCCAGCACAGATTTACTGGTCTCGGCTGCGGGTCTGAAATGGCCATCCTCCGTAACCTGATGGTACTGCTGAGTGATCCGATTGATGCAGTAGGTTATCACAGAAGTGGGCAGGAGGTATCTGTTTTGCCTGCCGGCATATTAGCATACTGACTGTACGGTATAGCACAGCTACTTCCCTGAGGTTGTGCAATACCGTACAACTATGAAACAGGCCCCATTAATTGGAGCTGTGCAGCTGCTGCAGGATCTCCCAGCTCCCTTGAAGGGAATACATATGTTTGACCGGCGGCCCGACAGCTGCATCCCGGCCATCAGTATGCCGGCAGCGGAGCGAGTGCTAGAAAGCCCCGTGTGGGTATGGTTTCTTGAGATGCGTCCAGAATGTAGTACAGGTTGAGTCTCCCTTATCCAAAATGCTTAGGACCGGAGGTATTTTGGATATCGGATTTTTCCGTATTTTGGAATAATTGCATACCATAATGAGATACCATGGCGATGGGACCCAAATCTAAGCACAGAATGCATTTATGTTTCATATACACCTTATACACACAGCCTGAAGGTAATTTTAGCCAATATTTTTTATAACTTTGTGCATTAAACAAAGTGTGTCTACACTCACACAATTCATTTATGTTTCATATACACCTTATACACACAGCCTGAAGGTCATTTAATACAATATTTTTAATAACTTTGTGTATTAAACAAAGTTTGTGTACATTGAGCCATCAAAAAACAAAGGTTTCACTATCTCACTCAAAAAAGTCCGTATTTCGGAATATTCCGTATTTCGGAATATTTGGATATGGGATACTCAACCTGTACATGTACTGTAAATTCTTTTTCTCTAACGTCCTAAGTGGATGCTGGGACTCCGTAAGGACCATGGGGAATAGCGGCTCCGCAGGAGACTGGGCACAAAAGTAAAAGCTTGAACTAGCTGGTGTGCACTGGCTCCTCCCCCTATGACCCTCCTCCAAGCCTCAGTTAGATTTTTGTGCCCGAACGAGAAGGGTGCATGCTAGGTGGCTCTCCTGAGCTGCTTAGAGTAAAAGTTTATTTTAGGTTTTTTATTTTCAGTGAGTCCTGCTGGCAACAGGCTCACTGCATCGTGGGACTAAGGGGAGAAGAAACGAACTCACCTGCGTGCAGAGTGGATTGGGTTTCTTAGGCTACTGGACATTAGCTCCAGAGGGACGATCACAGGTTCAGCCTGGATGGGTCCCGGAGCCGCGCCACCGGCCCCCTTACAGAGCCAGAAGAACGAAGAGGTCCGGTGAAATCGGCGGCAGAAGACGTTCCTGTCTTCAACTAAGGTAGCGCACAGCACTGCAGCTGTGCGCCATTGCTCTCAGCACACTTCACACTCCGGTCACTGAGGGTGCAGGGCGCTGGGGGGGAGCGCCCTGAGACGCAATAAAAACAGAAATACCTTAGGATGGCAAAAGAAATACATCACATATAGCTCCTGGGCTATATGGATGTATTTAACCCCTGCCAGTTTTCCAGAAAAAAGCGGGAGATAAGGCCGTCGTGAAGGGGCGGAGCCTATCTCCTCAGCACACAAGCGCCATTTTCCCTCACAGTTCCGCTGGAAGGACGGCTCCCTGACTCTCCCCTGCAGTCCCTACAGAATCAGGGTAAAAACGAGAGAGGGGGGGCACTATTGGCAGCTAAATTATAAACAGCAGCTATAAAAGGGAGTAACACTTATATAAGGTTATCCCTATTGATATATATATATATATAGCGCTCTGGTGTGTGCTGGCAAACTCTCCCTCTGTCTCCCCAAAGGGCTAGTGGGGTCCTGTCCTCTATCAGAGCATTCCCTGTGTGCTGGGTGTCGGTACGATTGTGTCGACATGTATGAGGAGGAAAATGATGTGGAAGCAGAGCAATTGCCTGTATTAGTGATGTCACCCCCTAGGGAGTCGACACCTGACTGGATGGTTGTATTTAAAGAACTACGTGACAATGTCAGCACTTTACAAAAAACTGTTGACGACATGAGACAGCCGACAAATCAATTAGTGCCTGTCCAGGCGTCTCAGACACCGTCAGGGGCGATAAAACGCCCGTTACCTCAGTGGGTCGACACAGACCCAGACACGGATACTGAGTCCAGTGTCGACGGTGAGGAGACAAACGTAATGTCCAGTAGGGCCACACGTTACATGATCACGGCAATGAAGGAGGCATTGAACATTTCTGACACTACAAGTACCACAAAGAAGGGTATTATGTGGGGAGTGAAAAAACTACCAGTAGCTTTTCCTGAGTCAGATGAATTAAATGAGGTGTGTGATAAAGCGTGGGTTTCCCCCGATAAAAAAGTGCTAATTTCTAATAAATTATTGGCACTATACCCTTTCCCGCCAGAGGTTAGGGCGCGTTGGGAAACACCCCCTAGAGTAGATAAAGCGCTCACACGTTTATCTAAACAAGTAGCGTTACCGTCTCCTGATACGGCCGCCCTCAAAGAACCAGCGGATAGAAGGCTGGAAAATATCCTGAAGGGTATATACACACATACTGGTGTTATACTGCGACCAGCAATCGCATCAGCCTGGATGTGCAGTGCTGGAGTTGCGTGGTCGGATTCCCTGACTGAAAATATTGATACCCTGGATAGGGACAGTATATTACTAACTATAGAGCATTTGAAGGATGCATTACTATATATGCGTGATGCACAGAGGGATATTTGCACCCTGGCATCAAGAGTGAGTGCTATGTCCATTTCTGCCAGAAGAGCGTTATGGACGCGACAGTGGTCAGGGGATGCGGATTCCAAACGACATATGGAAGTATTGCCGTTTAAAGGGGAGGAGTTATTTGGGGCCGGTCTATCGGACCTGGTGGCCACGGCAACGGCCGGAAAGTCCACCTTTTTACCCCAGGTCACCTCTCAGCAGAAAAAGACACCGTCTTTTCAAACTCAGTCCTTTCGTCCCCATAAGTACAGGCGGGCAAAAGGCCACTCATTTCTGCCCCGGGGCAGAGGAAGAGGAAAAAGACTGCACCAGGCAGCCTCTTCACAGGAGCAGAAGCCCTCCTCTGCTTCTGCCAAGTCTTCAGCATGACGCTGGGGCTTTACAAGCGGACTCAGACACGGTGGGGGCCCGTCTCAAAAATTTCAACGCGCAGTGGGCTCACTCGCAAGTGGACCCCTGGATTCTGCAGGTAGTATCGCAGGGGTACAAACTGGAATTCGAGACGTCTCCCCCTCGCCGGTTCCTGAATTCTGCTCTACCAAAGTCTCCCTCCGACAGGGAGGCAGTTTTGGAAGCCATTCACAAGCTGTATTCCCAGCAGGTGATAATCAAGGTACCTCTCCTACAACAGGGAAAGGGGTATTATTCCACGCTGTTTGTGGTACCGAAGCCGGACGGCTCGGTGAGACCAATTTTAAATCTAAAATCCTTGAACACTTACATAAAGAGGTTCAAATTCAAGATGGAGTCACTCAGAGCAGTGATAGCAAACCTGGAAGAAGGGGACTATATGGTGTCTCTGGACATCAAAGATGCTTATCTCCACGTCCCAATCTACCCTTCTCACCAAGGGTACCTCAGGTTTGTAGTACAAAACTGTCATTATCAGTTTCAGACGCTGCCGTTTGGATTGTCCACGGCACCTCGGGTCTTTACCAAGGTAATGGCCGAAATGATGATTCTTCTTCGAAGAAAAGGCGTTTTAATTATCCCTTACTTGGACGATCTCCTGATAAGAGCAAGGTCCAGGGAACAGTTAGAAGTCGGAGTAGCACTATCTCAGTTAGTGTTACGTCAGCACGGGTGGATTCTAAATATTCCAAAATCGCAGCTGATTCCAACGACACGTCTCCTGTTCCTAGGAATGATTCTGGACACAGTCCAGAAAAAGGTGTTACTCCCAGAGGAGAAGGCCAGGGAGTTATCCGAGCTAGTCAGGAATCTCCTAAAACCAGGCCAGGTGTCAGTGCATCAGTGCACGAGGGTCCTGGGAAAAATGGTGGCTTCTTACGAAGCGATTCCATTCGGAAGATTCCATGCAAGAACGTTTCAGTGGGATCTTCTGGACAAATGGTCCGGATCGCATCTTCAGATGCATCAGCGGATAACCCTGTCGCCAAGGACAAGGGTGTCTCTTCTGTGGTGGCTGCAGAGTGCTCATCTACTAGAGGGCCGCAGATTCGGCATTCAGGATTGGATCCTGGTGACCACAGATGCCAGCCTGAGAGGCTGGGGAGCAGTCACACAGGGACAAAAATTTCCAGGGCTTGTGGTCAAGCATGGAAACATCTCTTCATATAAACATTCTGGAACTAAGGGCCATTTACAATGCCCTAACTCAAGCAAAACCCCTGCTTCAGGGTCAGGCGGTATTGATCCAATCGGACAACATCACGTCAGTCGCCCACGTAAACAGACAGGGCGGCACGAGAAGCAGGAGGGCGATGGCAGAAGCTGCAAGGATTCTTCGCTGGGCGGAGAATCATGTGATAGCACTGTCAGCAGTGTTCATTCCGGGAGTGGACAACTGGGAAGCGGACTTCCTCAGCAGACACGACCTTCACCCGGGGGAGTGGGGACTTCATCCAGAAGTCTTCCAACAGATGGTAAACCGTTGGGAAAAACCAAAGGTGGACATGATGGCGTCCCGTCTCAACAAAAAACTAGACAGATATTGCGCCAGGTCAAGGGACCCTCAGGCAATAGCGGTGGACGCTCTGGTAACACCATGGGTGTACCAGTCAGTGTATGTGTTCCCTCCTCTGCCTCTCATACCAAAAGTACTGAGAATCATAAAAAGGTGAGGAGTAAGAACTATACTCGTGGTTCCGGATTGGCCAAGAAGGACTTGGTACCCGGAACTTTAAGAGATGCTCACGGAGGACCCGTGGCCTCTACCTCTAAGAAAGGACCTGCTCCAGCAGGGACCTTGTCTGTTCCAAGACTTACCGCGGCTGCGTTTGACGGCATGGCGGTTGAATGCCGGATCCTGAAGGAAAAAGGCATTCCAGAAGAAGTCATCCCTACCCTGATAAAGGCCAGGAAGGATGTAACCGCGAAACATTATCACCGCATTTGGCGAAAATATGTTGCGTGGTGTGAGGCCAAAGAGGCCCCTACAGAGGAATTTCAACTGGGTCGCTTCCTACATTTCCTGCAAACAGGACTGTCTATGGGCCTAAAATTAGGGTCCATTAAGGTTCAAATTTCGGCCCTATCGATTTTCTTCCAAAAAGAACTGGCTTCTGTGCCTGAAGTCCAGACGTTTGTCAAAGGGGTACTGCATATACAGCCTCCTTTTGTGCCCCCGGTGGCACCTTGGGATCTCAATGTGGTTTTGGGGTTCCTAAAATCACATTGGTTTGAACCACTCACCACTGTGGAATTAAAATATCTCACATGGAAGGTGGTAATGCTGTTAGCCCTGGCTTCAGCCAGGCGTGTCTCAGAATTGGCGGCTTTATCTTATAAAAGCCCTTACCTGATTTTTCACACGGATAGGGCAGAATTGAGGACTCGTCCTCAATTTCTCCCAAAGGTGGTTTCAGCGTTTCACGTGAACCAGCCTATTGTGGTGCCTGCGGCTACTAGGGACTTGGAGGACTCCAAGTTACTGGACGTAGTCAGGGCCCTGAAAATATATATATTTCCAGGACGGCTGGAGTCAGGAAATCTGACTCGCTGTTTATCCTGTATGCACCCAACAAGCTGGGTGCTCCTGCTTCTAAGCAGACGATTGCTCGTTGGATTTGTAGTACAATTCAGCTTGCACATTCTGTGGCAGGCCTGCCACAGCCAAAATCTGTAAAAGCCCATTCCACAAGGAAGGTGGGCTCATCTTGGGCGGCTGCCCGAGGGGTCTCGGCTTTACAACTTTGCCGAGCAGCTACTTGGTCAGGGGCAAACACGTTTGCTAAATTCTACAAATTTGATACCCTGGCTGAGGAGGACCTGGAGTTCTCTCATTCGGTGCTGCAGAGTCATCCGCACTCTCCCGCCCGTTTGGGAGCTTTGGTATAATCCCCATGGTCCTTACGGAGTCCCAGCATCCACTTAGGACGTTAGAGAAAATAAGAATTTACTTACCGATAATTCTATTTCTCATAGTCCGTAGTGGATGCTGGGAGCCCATCCCAAGTGCGGATTGTCTGCAATACTTGTATATAGTTATTGTTACAAAATTCGGGTTATTATTGTTGTGAGCCATCTTTTCAGAGGCTCCTTCGTTTATCATACTGTTAACTGGGTTCAGATCACAGGTTGTACGGTGTGATTGGTGTGGCTGGTATGAGTCTTACCCGGGATTCAATATCCTTCCTTATTATGTACGCTCGTCCGGGCACAGTATCCTAACTGAGGCTTGGAGGAGGGTCAAAGGGGGAGGAGCCAGTGCACACCAGCTAGTTCAAGCTTTTACTTTTGTGCCCAGTCTCCTGCGGAGCCGCTATTCCCCATGGTCCTTACGGAGTCCCAGCATCCACTACGGACTATGAGAAATAGAATTATCGGTAAGTAAATTCTTATTTTTTTACAGATGACAATAGATAACCCATGTAACCCTCACCACGTCACTAACAGACCTCCGAATGCTACTTGTTGGAAATGTCATGTTGCTTGTCCTGTAAAATTGTTAGGTTCATGTTGCAAGTCTACACAAAGAAAGATTTGCTTTGATTTTTATTCTACTTAGCCTAAACAAGTGTGTTCCAAGCACATGTAACCTTCTGCATTCTTCAGCTGGTTGTTCCAAAAGCAACGTTTGTCTGTTGATCAGGATCTGAAACTCTAACTATTTATCTGTTTTGATCTTTACTTGCCCATACCCTCAGTGACCTAAGTGACTATATTTCAGTTATATTTCCATTCATCGTCAATGAACTCATGAAACGTGCCCCTGTCATTTTGTTACTTTTTAAATAATTATTATTATTTATATTTTTTAGACAATAGAGGACAGGAAACTGGCCTGCATCAGCTGCTGAGTGAATGTTATGTATAAGAGACAAGGAGATGAATAATAGGAGGAAGTTTTGTTTTTTAAGGTGAAGTTGTTAGACTTCTAAGCACAATTGAAGACCATTCTTGCAGTATATACAGTTATGACTAACTCCCTTGTTTGTGTCATCTAAGTTGCACTTGGCGAACCTGTGTGAGATCATTCTATAAACTTCTGCCTGTATAGATTTAAGGGCGTCAGTGGAGAAATAAGAATTATATCCAAATTATCAGTCAATGAAGACGGTCGCACAGCAATGTTGGTCAGGGATTTGGAGAGAAGCGTAGAAGTTGAAGACGTGTAACTTTTATTTGAACTCTATATAACGTGTAGTAACCTGGTAGAGCAGCCTAGGGAGGTTAAGATGGTGGTTCAGGAATTTGATAAAGTGGCTTGAAGAAATGAGTGTTAAGGGAATGTTTGGAGACTAGAGGATAGTCATAATGGGCGGAATTCAATTGTTTGATCCACAGGCAGCCAGTAGATGGTGCCCAACAAAGCTATTCAATTATTGCTCCGTTCGGGCGCGATTTGTGTGATTTTGTTGTCAGCACATTCAACTATGTAAAGAACAAAGTATTTAATAAGAATATTTCATTCATTCAGATCTAGGATGTGTTATTTTAGTGTTCCCTTTATATTTTTGAGCAGTGTATGTATGTATGTGTATATATGTGTGTGTGTGTATGTGTATGTGTGTGTATATATATATATATATATATATATATATATATATATATATATATATATATATGAAACTGTGGTCTTCTAGAGAGGGGTTAGCAATGGCCCACTCCCTTTTTTGTGTTTTCTTCACAGCGTACAGCCTTGAAAAAAAGCGCCCTGCGTGGCGCTGAAACGTCGGCAAGCTATGCCTCTTATGATTGAAATTTGAACTGCAGGTATACAGGTTGAGTTTCCCTTATCCAAAATGCTTGGGACCAGAGGTATTTTGGATATCGGATTTTTCCGTATTTTGGAATAATTGCATACCATAATGAGATATCATGGTGATGGGACCCAAGTCTAAGCACAGAATGCATTTATGTTTCATATACACCTTATACACACAGCCTGCAGGTAATTTTAGCCAAGATTTTTAATAACTTTGTGCATTAAACAAAGTGTGTGTACATTCACACAGTTCATTTATGTTTCATGTACACCTTATACACACAGCCTAAAGGTCATTTAATACAATATTTTTAATAACTTTGTGTATTAAACAAACTCTGTGTACATTGAGCCATCAAAAAACAAAGGTTTCACTATCTCTGTTCTACTCCAAACATTCCGTATTTCGGAATATTCCGTATTTCGGACTATTTGGATATGGGATACTCAACCTGTATTCTACTTTTTTCACAGTCCTCTGAGTGCCGCCTGGTTTTTACACATTGGGAGTGGGCCGTTGCTAACCCCTCTCTAGAAGACCACAGTTTCCTATATTTTGCATAAGGAAGGCACCGCGGCACCTATTTTACTTGAAGGGAGTGACAACCATCCCAGTTCTCTCTCTCTCTCTCTAGATATATAGATATATATATATATATATATATATATATATATATATATATATATATATATGCAAATTTGGAACGCACACACCTTCAATCGTTTTGTCAGGGTGCTCGGTCCAATGTTAACATCCAAACGTTGTGACCAAGATCCACAAAAACCAGCACACCTTATGTAGCAATAAACAATTTACTGAATCCTCATTTTAAAGTGCACCGTGCATAAGATAGTACAAATCGTATACTTAGCAGTTCAATTCACAATGGTAACCCCGCATATTGGCAACTCCAACAGCTGTTTCGGTGCAGCAGCACCTTCGTCAGGGAAAGCCAGCAGTATAACTAACCATCACCAAACACCACACTTATATACACAAAGACAATTAAAAACAATTACATACACCTGTTCATTCTAATCAAGCTGCAAGTCATGTGATCCCATGGTCCAATCCCGGACCAGGGTACTGCCCACCCCTCCGGCGCCATGGTAACAAAATGCAAGTCTGAACAATGTGTGTGCTTAAATGTAAATTATCAACTGATGGAGCATGAGTAGTTCAATCAAATGAATATTGTATACAAAGCTCGCCTCACCCACTCTCTCAACAGCTGCAATGGCCGGATGCATCTAAAGCCGGTTACTACCGGCGTGCGGAACTAATCTCATGCGGTGGGGTTGGCGGGGACCCAGTTGTGAGACGCGTCATCCGGAAGTGACGCGATTTCGCTGTTGTTGTACCGTTTCCACGGCAGCGGGACGCGTCACCCGGAAGTGACGTAGTCGCGCTGCTATCATGAAGAAAGACCTCCCTAATCCACTGTGTATGTATATTAAAATACACACACACACACACACACACACACACAGAATATGAACAATTGGCGCAGTATATGGGAAGTGGCCAGAAAAATCCCATCACCATCAATCAGTCCACAGGATCACATGACTAGACTGCATATCATAAACTATAAATACATGCTAAATCTAGCAGAAAAATATAAACAAAAAAAGTTTTTTTAAACACGACAAAAATGAAATATGATCATGGACATTGTCCCAATAAGGCCAGGCTGACTGTGTCTCTACAGGTAAGTGTGAACTAATAAATCATCACCAGGCTATATCAACATGGAAATAAATATATTACGTCCACCAGACTCATAAAATGACCATTGCAAATCAGAATCTATAGGAAAGGCGTAAAGGACAGTTCTTCATTTAACCCTCTTGGTGTCATCGCATCTAGATTATAAATCCATTTACTTTCTTTTTGTAAAAGAACTTTGTTCCTATCTCCTCCTCTACGAGCCGGAGGGACTTGCTCTATAGGCATAACTTTCAAGTCCTTTATCGTGTGCTTCGCTGCTGCAAAGTGACGAGCTACTGGCGGTGTGCTGGTATCGATTTTTGTTAGTGCTTTTTTAATGGAACTGCGGTGCATTGCCACTCTTTCCTTAAGCATTCTCTGGGTTTTACCCACATATATCAATTTGCACGGGCACCAAATAACGTATACGACATATTTGGTATCACACGTCATCCGTTGTTTAATTTGATATTTCTTGTCTGTGGCAGGGTTAATAAAAGTGGCCCCGGTATTCATAAAGCTGCAGTTGGTACATCCCGTGCACTTGTACACTCCTTCTTGTAACTGCAGCCAGCCACTTTTAATCATTACTTTTGGACTAATGTCTGAATACACTAGTCGATCCTTCAAATTGGTGCTCCTTTTATAACAGAACAACGGCAAGTTCTTGCAGGCCTGTCCCAGAATTGGATCACTTTGGATAATGTGCCAATGGGAAAGTATTGTCCGTCTTATAGCTCCTGATGTAATGGAGTATGTGCTGGAAAGCATCAATCTGTCGGCTTCCTCTGCCTTCTTTTTAGGAACCAGCAAGTCTTTCCTCTCCAATTGGAGGCATTTTTGTATCGCATCGTCTACCTCCTTCTTTCCATATCCTCTGTCAAGAAATTTCTTGCCCATGTTCACTAGGGCTTCAGGCAATTTATTTGAATCGGAGGTAGTCCTAACCACCCTCACCACTTGTGAGTAGGGCAAACCCCTCTTTAATGGTTGCGGGTGGAAGCTGTCAAATTGTAGCAGTGTATTTTTATCAGTTGTTTTACGAAAAATTTCAGTCATAAACCGCCTTTCCATAATGCTCACCTTAACATCTAGAAATTCAATAGAAGATGGACTACTGTTACAAGTGAATCTGATGGACCCCTCAATACTGTTAAGCCTGGTGATGAATTCGTTCAACTTATCACTACCTCCTGTCCAAATAAAGAATAGATCGTCTATAAAACGACAATAACATTTGACGTATTTAGAAAATTCAGGGTCACCGTGAATATGTGCTTCCTCATAGTTGTACATAAACAAATTTGCGTATGATGGGGCCATGTTTGACCCCATCGCGGTCCCGCAAAGTTGCAAGTAAAATGCATTGTTGAATAGAAAATAATTCTTATGAAGTACAATTTCCATGAGGAGCATCAAATATTCTATTGGTGGACCTTTGTAGTTGGTACTGGACGAAATCACCATTCTGATCGCATCCATACCTTCCTTGTGATTAATATTAGTATAGAGACTACATACATCTAGTGTCACCAGCAAACAGCCTTCAGGGGGTATCCCATAAATCTCCAATTTGTTCAAGAAATCTGTTGTATCCCTTAAATAATAGGGGGTATTCTGAACAATGGGTTGTAGGTGCATGTCAACATATTGTGATAAGGGTTGGCTTAATGAGCCCCTAGATGAAATTATAGGCCTTCCCGGGGGTTTGCTTAGTGATTTATGCACTTTAGGCAATATATAAAGAACCGGGACCTTGGGGAAATCTTGGAATAGGAAACTCGCAGTTGACTCATCTATCCAACCATTATGAGTGCCCATGGAGATGATGGAATCTATCTCACGTTTATAGGCACCTGTTGGGTCAAAGGTTAATTTCTTGTAGCACAAGGTATTATTGAGTTGTGACATCACTTCTTCAATATATTCAGATCGGTCAAGGAGAACAATCCCGCCACCCTTATCTGCAGGGCGTATTATGATCTGATCGTTATTCCGTAAATCCTGTACAGCTTTAATCTCCTCAGGTTTTAAATTTTGATATTTCTTTCTCATAGAATTAATAATAGGCAGTGTATCTCTCTTGACCAATCTGATAAATGTGTCAATGGAAGCGTTATTACTCGGTGGATCAAACAAGCTTTTAGGTCTAAACGATCGTTCCCGTGTTTCACCTGTACCTTGTTTACTAAAGAAATCTTTCAATCGAAGTTGCCTATAGAAGCGGTACAACTCAGTCTCCCATTCAAACGCACTTGAATGCTGGTGACACTAGATGTATGTAGTCTCTATACTAATATTAATCACAAGGAAGGTATGGATGCGATCAGAATGGTGATTTCGTCCAGTACCAACTACAAAGGTCCACCAATAGAATATTTGATGCTCCTCATGGAAATTGTACTTCATAAGAATTATTTTCTATTCAACAATGCATTTTACTTGCAACTTTGCGGGACCGCGATGGGGTCAAACATGGCCCCATCATACGCAAATTTGTTTATGTACAACTATGAGGAAGCACATATTCACGGTGACCCTGAATTTTCTAAATACGTCAAATGTTATTGTCGTTTTATAGACGATCTATTCTTTATTTGGACAGGAGGTAGTGATAAATTGAACGAATTCATCACCAGGCTTAACAGTATTGAGGGGTCCATCAGATTCACTTGTAACAGTAGTCCATCTTCTATTGAATTTCTAGATGTTAAGGTGAGCATTATGGAAAGGCGGTTTATGACTGAAATTTTTCGTAAAACAACTGATAAAAATACACTGCTATAATTTGACAGCTTCCACCCGCAACCATTAAAGAGGGGTTTGCCCTACTCACAAATGGTGAGGGTGGTTAGGACTACCTCTGATTCAAATAAATTGCCTGAAGCCCTAGTGAACATGGGCAAGAAATTTCTTGACAGAGGATATGGAAAGAAGGAGGTAGACGATGCGATACAAAAATGCCTCCAATTGGAGAGGAAAGACTTGCTGGTTCCTAAAAAGAAGGCAGAGGAAGCCGACAGATTGATGCTTTCCAGCACATACTCCATTACATCAGGAGCTATAAGACGGACAATACTTTCCCATTGGCACATTATCCAAAGTGATCCAATTCTGGGACAGGCCTGCAAGAACTTGCCGTTGTTCTGTTATAAAAGGAGCACCAATTTGAAGGATCGACTAGTGTATTCAGACATTAGTCCAAAAGTAATGATTAAAAGTGGCTGGCTGCAGTTACAAGAAGGAGTGTACAAGTGCACGGGATGTACCAACTGCAGCTTTATGAATACCGGGGCCACTTTTATTAACCCTGCCACAGACAAGAAATATCAAATTAAACAACGGATGACGTGTGATACCAAATATGTCGTATACGTTATTTGGTGCCCGTGCAAATTGATATATGTGGGTAAAACCCAGAGAATGCTTAAGGAAAGAGTGGCAATGCACCGCAGTTCCATTAAAAAAGCACTAACAAAAATCGATACCAGCACACCGCCAGTAGCTCGTCACTTTGCAGCAGCGAAGCACACGATAAAGGACTTGAAAGTTATGCCTATAGAGCAAGTCCCTCCGGCTCGTAGAGGAGGAGATAGGAACAAAGTTCTTTTACAAAAAGAAAGTAAATGGATTTATAATCTAGATGCGATGACACCAAGAGGGTTAAATGAAGAACTGTCCTTTACGCCTTTCCTATAGATTCTGATTTGCAATGGTCATTTTATGAGTCTGGTGGACGTAATATATTTATTTCCATGTTGATATAGCCTGGTGATGATTTATTAGTTCACACTTACCTGTAGAGACACAGTCAGCCTGGCCTTATTGGGACAATGTCCATGATCATATTTCATTTTTGTCGTGTTTAAAAAAACTTTTTTTGTTTATATTTTTCTGCTAGATTTAGCATGTATTTATAGTTTATGATATGCAGTCTAGTCATGTGATCCTGTGGACTGATTGATGGTGATGGGATTTTTCTGGCCACTTCCCATATACTGCGCCAATTGTTCATATTCTGTGTGTGTGTGTGTGTGTGTGTATTTTAATATACATACACAGTGGATTAGGGAGGTCTTTCTTCATGATAGCAGCGCGACTACGTCACTTCCGGGTGACGCGTCCCGCTGCCGTGGAAACGGTACAACAACAGCGAAATCGCGTCACTTCCGGATGACGCGTCTCACAACTGGGTCCCCGCCAACCCCACCGCATGAGATTAGTTCCGCACGCCGGTAGTAACCGGCTTTAGATGCATCCGGCCATTGCAGCTGTTGAGAGAGTGGGTGAGGCGAGCTTTGTATACAATATTCATTTGATTGAACTACTCATGCTCCATCAGTTGATAATTTACATTTAAGCACACACATTGTTCAGACTTGCATTTTGTTACCATGGCGCCGGAGGGGTGGGCAGTACCCTGGTCCGGGATTGGACCATGGGATCACATGACTTGCAGCTTGATTAGAATGAACAGGTGTATGTAATTGTTTTTAATTGTCTTTGTGTATATAAGTGTGGTGTTTGGTGAAGGTTAGTTATACTGCTGGCTTTCCCTGACGAAGGTGCTGCTGCACCGAAACAGCTGTTGGAGTTGCCAATATGCGGGGTTACCATTGTGAATTGAACTGCTAAGTATACGATTTGTACTATCTTATGCACGGTGCACTTTAAAATGAGGATTCAGTAAATTGTTTATTGCTACATAAGGTGTGCTGGTTTTTGTGGATCTTGGTCACAACGTTTGTAGATATATATATATATATATATATATATATATATATATATATATATAGAGATAGATAGATAGATATAGATATATATATATATATATAGAGATAGATAGATAGATATAGATATATATAGGTGTGTGTGTGTGTGTGTGTGTGTGTATGTATGTATGTATGTATATATATATATATATATATATATATAATTTTTTTTTTTTTTTTGGGGTGTGTTTGTTCATATAGAGATCATGTAGGCAGCTTCTGGTGCCTGGTGGGAATCTTATTAACTTAAAGCTTTTCAAAGAATGAGTTTGAGGTAGCTGAGGACATCCAGGATAAAATGACAGACATACAGTTACATGTGCCAACACAAATCGGCCATATTTATCACAATCCGCATCCTGTGGCGCAGAGAGGGGGGGATTACTCTTTACCCCAGCCCAGGCATGTTGGAGGTACCCAGGACATGCACCCCCCCGCCCTCTTCCCTGTAGACAGCACCAGCACTTGAGTGTGGGGAGCGAGAGCAGTGATTGCTGCAGTGACAGCCTCTCTCCCCAGCCCAGCACACGTGCTGCAGTGTGCTGCGCTGGGGACAGAGGCAGCTGCAGAAACAGTCACTGCTCTCTCTCCCTACGTGATATGCAGGGGGCAGTGACAGCTTGCCCACTAGCCCCCAAGCTGGCCCCCATGCGGCGCGAGCACCTGCTTTGCTGCTGCCAAATATCTATTTCCTAAGTATAGGTGCTGGCCACGCCATCCTGCATTGGCCACGCCCCCTCCCAGTACCTGCACCCAGCATAGCTGTCGGCGCCCCTTTCCGCATCTCAGATGCAGACGGGATGTGATACGTTTGCGCATATTTACTTGCAATATTTGAATACATTGCAAGAAATCAAATATCACATGTAAGGACAGAGTTTGTGAGTAAGCTCTGTGTCTGCAATTCTCTGTTGCAAAAGATACTGTACCCTGAGACTGTGTCTGCGCATGCACTGCCAGCTGAGCCCCCCGCAACCCCCCTCTCCTCTGCTAAGCTAACACATACCTTGCGCTGCTGCACCCAGGGATTTGTGTCATGCTCATTCTCTCTGTTGCTCTTGATGATCAGCACAGATCAGTGCTGTAAACTGAGATGCTGGCCAGGAGTTTCACAACATCAGCTGACCGGGGTCACAGAGAGAAGTGCTAAGACTGATCCCTGGCTACAGCAGTGTGCAGGTAAGTTTTATTTTATTTGTTTATTTTATTTTTTAGCTATTTTTATTTTCTTCAGTGATCAGCTTGTAGTCCGTTTAGACACACAAGGCTGATCATAGGCGCCGTTTCCTTGCTCTGTTCTGCCTGTCAGAGCAGAGCAAGAGTAGGGGAAATGAACGGAAGCCCTAATAATGCCATATGAAGATGGTGTTATTATCACAGGGCTCCCTGTAAGTGTGTGTGTGTGTGTGTGTGTGTGTGTGTGTGTGTGTGTGTGTGTGTGTGTGTGTGTGTGTGTGTGTGTGTTTTTTGCATTTTCCATTTTGTATGACTATTCAGATTTGTTTTTAATTCTAATAAGTAGGACTAATGCTTAACATTTACTTGTTCTTACTTTCAGTTTAATCTATCTCTAGGAGTACTTTGTATGTATTAATGTTTATCTGTATATATTCAGGTGTAATAGAAACATTTTTTTTTTTTGTCAAAGCATTAATGCAAAAAAACTAAATCTTTTTCAACCAAAAACAGCATTTATTTTTTTAACTTTTTTTTTTTTTTTTTTTTTTACGGTTTGGATGAGAACCTTGTGAATTCTCCTCCAAATGCCCTTTCATACATTTCTGTAATTCAAAAATAATGTGAACACAGAGGTGAAACACCCAATTTCACATTATTTAAGTAAAAATAATAATGATAAATATGCCCCATAGTGAGATATTCAGAAATAAATCTGGCACAGAGATCTACATTAAAATCAAAGGGAGATTATTACTTTTCCAAGAGAAGTGGCAGAGATGGGCAAAAGCAGATGCAGCTAAGCCTTGTGTCCTTCAGCTGATAAGGGACGCAGGGATTATGAAGGTGAGGTTATCTGTAGAAGTGATGTTATAAGCAATACTAGAATATAGTCCAACATGAAAAGGAAATGTTTTACTTGGCTGTCTTGATGAGAAAAAAAAAAATCAGCATGCAGAATTGATTGCAAGCAGTTTGTATAGCCAGAGAGCCCCCATTAACGTGAGGTTCCCAGGCTGTGAACTCTCCAGTGGGGGCTCATCCATCTGTTTATATAGTTAATGCATATTTATATTATTGCATGATCAATTATAATGTTGCAGATAAAAATGAATTTGGTTAATTTATGAGCACAATTGTCATTCAACGACGCTCAGTGATCTACCACAAAAATATGAATCCACTCCCTGTAAATATCATAATGCCTGTCGTGTATCTCAAGAGCAACATGTGATTGCCTTAGGCTTCTCACATGTAAGCAATATATATCACATATGTCAGAAGTCATCACAATTTAACTGCTTCCTGTCCCATATGGTTCCCTGTCTAATATTGCTTGTGCCATTGGCTTTACTGATCCCTTGTCAACAAAGGAAATATTTAATGCTGAATTCTAAGTTGGAATGTGGCACTCATGTTTGCGCCTATTGGGCATGATTCAGGTCCCGATGCAAATTGGCATACAAACGGGCATACATCGACACTTTGTGCATGCTTCGGACCTGTACTGTGCATGTGTAGTAAGTGTCCTACGTCATTGGATGCTCTATGGCTGCATATGTCAGTGATTTGCTAGCTGCTGCTGTTTGGGGGAGGGGAGGGAGACGGCCACAGTTTCCAAATATGGAGGTAAGTCGTCTCTGTTTAGGGGGAGTGCCGAGGAAGAATATCCTCTAGAAAACAAATATTTCCTGGCCTCTTGTTTGCAGCTGTGACGGCCAGCTTGCGGTGTCGCAGGTGATCTGATGCAGCAAGGATCACTAATGCATGTAGGAGGTGTCTGCTTGTACCAGATGCCTCCTGATAGATTAGCTAGTACGTTGCACTCTCCAACCACAACTGAATCAGGCCCCTTAGGTCTCAGTACTACTACTGGCATATATAGTCGCTAGGCGCCTGATTCACTGTATAGAGAGGGACAATCGCACTTGTTTTATTTTTAGTACAATGTATTAAAGAGGAGGTGCTATCCCCTACCAGGGTACATATATAGTGAAACAAACCTGGAAATAAGGTGTATTGAATCAAATGAAGAAAAACTCAATTTATATTATTACTGATTAATAAAGGGTAATTCCCCAACAGAAAGAAAACCCAATGCAAACAACCCATAAATTGGGGAAATATTAAAATACAGATAAATTAAAGAAAATATACTGTTAACTCTATCTTTTCTTTCATTTGTCTGTATTTTAATATTTCCCCATTTTATGGGACTTTTGTGTTTCTTTTTGTTGGGGAATTAACCTTTATTAATCCATAGTTAAGATAAATTGGGCCAGATGTAATAAAGTCCAAGTTGGCTGGAAGTGCAGGTTCCCAGCCGAAGTGTGACTTTTTTTTAAAGCTGCAATAATTTACAATGCATGGTTTTGCCTTGCAAATGATTGCCACTTTAAAAAAAAAAAAAAAACCCTCCGGCACCACCGGCCAACTTGGACATCCTTGCTGCCGGCCCATTAAGTTTCATTTATTGTAAATTACCACTACTAATAGGTTCGCAGGGGGCTGTCCAGTTAGCCCCATAAACTGCCACTTATAGGGGATTATGCTTTGGATGCTTCAGGCACCCGAAACATAATCTGCGATAACCAGTTGCCGGAGCCGCGATAACACATGCGATCGGGAGCCTATCCCGGATTCCATGTGTTATCACACGAACGCGGGTCTTATTTCGGCCGATACAAAAAGCCTATAATTGGATAGCCCGATAATGACCATCGGTCAAAAACAGGCTGTTTCTAACCCCCTTTGTGTTTTAATAGGTGACTGTAATATAGGCACCGTTGCCCCCTTTGTGATCTATTATTCTACATTTACCTGAGACATGTTTAACACAAGATTTACTGCAACTTTTAAGAAAAGCATAGCAAATATTTGCCATAGATTAGCAGGTGAAAGCTAGTGCAGCGCTTCAGTTTACAGCTTTGTCCTTTGCTGAACTTGTCTGGAGGCCATTCAGTGTATGATCCAAATGAGCAAACAATTGCTGCTAGATGAAATCTAATGGAACCACTAGCGCTTTTGCTTTCATTATTATTAGCTGCACACATTGAGACTTTAGTTACACATAAACTGATTTAAACTATTTTGTAATTAGGCTGATTTCATGTCTAATGAGCTGCACTTTCAAAGTCGTTACTTTTATATTGCTAAAGACTGTTTTCTTTTTTGTTTACGCAACTGTTTTTGTGCCACTTATAACCTTTTATTTTTACATATCAAAGCGTGTGACAAATAATGCGTCATTGTTATTTTATTCAGTATTTATTCAACAAAAAGCAGTTCAGTTTTATCTGTAGTTATTAGAGCTGTGATATTTGCTGTATGTGCAGATGTGTATAGGGTAAATGACACTATCATATTTTACAAATTGTATATTATGGTGCAGATTACTGTAATTATATTGTAACAATGGTAGGTTACAATTTTTTTATTTGTAATTTTCTATCGGGCTATATTTTTGTGTGTGCTACGCTGCCCCCACCTGTCTGCACAGCAAGGAGAGTCACAGGTGCTAGCTATTCTATAGTGTGGTACTTGGTACCTCACTCCTCCCTTTCACACCAACAATGTTTTGCAGAGCACAAGCTGGACTGCATCAAACCAAAACACCAGCAAATTATTATCCATTTTTTGGATTTGTATATAGAATTTATGGACTAAGGTTGAGGGGATATACTGCTTAATTTATGAGTTTGTTTTGCTTGTCATTTTAAAGAAGTGACTACCGTTGTTTGATGATGATGATGATGATGATGATGCTCCTGGTGCCGCACATAATGCTGGTACTGAGGGATGTACATGATGCCGCTCCGTAAGATCTTTCTTGGCAGCATCGTTCATGGAGTCTTGTCTCCATCCTGCTGGGAGAGGCCTGGCGTACAGCTCCCCAGGATTCAGAAGGCACAGAAATAAAATAATAAAGCAGGAACTCATGTTCCTTGGCAGACTCAAGTTCTAGTGAACAATAAATTGCAGAGAATAAAGTCTTTGAGCATAAACTTGTAGAGAAATAAGAGCTGCTGCACTGACCGTAAGGCACTGTGAGCAATGACTGGCCTGTGGAGCAGTGACAAGATTATAGTACTGTCCCAGTGCCTGTGATGTCACTAACACATTACAAACATATGTGATGTCCCTAACGCATCGCAATCACCTTACAGACATTAACTATAGCTGTGCCAGGGAGCTATCCCTGACTGACTGCCTGGAGTCTCTAGGCCAGAATAGCAGCTGTATAAATTGAGAAGGATGCAGATAACCTAGTTTCTCTGACGTCCTAAGTGGATGCTGGGACTCCGTAAGGACCATGGGGAATAGCGGCTCCGCAGGAGACAGGGCACAAAAGTAAAGCTTTAGGATCAGGTGGTGTGCACTGGCTCCTCCCCCTATGACCCTCCTCCAAGCCTCAGTTAGATTTTTGTGCCCGAACGAGAAGGGTGCAGGCTAGGTGGCTCTCCTGAGCTGCTTAGAAGTAAAGTTTAAATAGGTTTTTTATTTTCAGTGAGACCTGCTGGCAACAGGCTCACTGCACCGAGGGACTAAGGGGAGAAGAAGCGAACTCACCTGCGTGCAGAGTGGATTGGGCTTCTTGGCTACTGGACATTAGCTCCAGAGGGACGATCACAGGTACAGCCTGGATGGGTCCCGGAGCCGCGCCGCCGGCCCCCTTACAGATGCTGAAGAGTGAAGAGGTCCAGAAATCGGCGGCAGAAGACGTTCCTGTCTTCATTAAGGTAGCGCACAGCACTGCAGCTGTGCGCCATTGCTCCCAGCACACTTCACACTGCGGTCACTGAGGGTGCAGGGCGCTGGGGGGGGGCGCCCTGGGCAGCAATGTAAATACCTCCTATGGCAAAAAATACATCACATATAGCCCCTGGGCTATATGGATGTATTTAACCCCTGCCAGTTTTCCAGATAAAAGCGGGAGAAGAGCCTGCCGAGAAGGAGGCGGGGCCTATCTCCTCAGCACACGGCGCCATTTTCCCACACAGCTCCGCTGGTAGGAAGGCTCCCAGACTCTCCCCTGCACTGCACTACAGAAACAGGGTACAACAGAGAGGGGGGGCACTTATTTGGCTAAAAATATATATATAAGCAGCTATAAGGGATAGACACTTATTATAAGGTTGTCCCTATACAGTTTATAGCGCTTTGGTGTGTGCTGGCAAACTCTCCCTCTGTCTCCCCAAAGGGCTAGTGGGGTCCTGTCCTCTATCAGAGCATTCCCTGTGTGTGTGCTGTGTGTCGGTACGTTTGTGTCGACATGTATAAGGAGAAAAATGATGTGGAGACGGAGCAGATTGTCTGTAATAGTGATGTCACCCCCTAGGGGGTCGACACCTGAGTGGATGTACTGTTGAAAATTACGTGACAGTGTCAGCTCTGTATAAAGACAGTGGTTGACATGAGACAGCCGGCTACTCAGCTTGTGCCTGTCCAAACGTCTCATAGGCCGTCAGGGGCTCTAAAGCGCCCGTTACCTCAGATGGCAGATACAGACGCCGACACGGATACTGACTCCTGTGTCGACGGTGAAGAGACAACCGTGATTTCCAATAGGGCCACACGTTACATGATTGAGGCAAGGGAAAATGTTTACACATTTCTGATAATATGAGTACCACCAAAAAGGGGTATTATGTTTGGTGAGGAAAAACTACCTGTAGTTTTCCTGAATCTGAGAAATAAAATGAGGTGTGTGATGATGCGTGGGTTTCCCCCCGATAACAATTGATAATTTCTAAAAAGTTATTGGCAGTATACCTTTTCCCGCCAGAGGTTAGGGTGCGTTGGGAAACACCCCCTAGGGGGGATAAGGCGCTCACACGCTTGTAAGAACAAGGGCTCTACCCTCTCCTGAGATGGCCGCCCTTAAGGATCCTGCTGATAGAAAGCAGGAGGGTATCCTAAAATGTATTTACACACATACTGGTGTTATACTGCGACCAGCAATCGCCTCAGCCTGGATGTGCAGTGCTGGGTTGGCGTGGTCGGATTCCCTGACTGGAAATATTGATATCCTAGATAAGGACAGTATATTATTGCCTATAGAGCATTTAAAATATATGCGAGATGCACAGCGGAATATTGCCGACTGGCATCAAGTATAAGTGCGTTGTCCAATTCTACCAGTAAAGTGGTCAGGTGAGGCGGATTCCAAACGGCATTTGGAAGTATTGCCTTAAAAAAGGCATTTGGGGTCGGTCTTTCAGACCTGGTGGCCACGGCAACAGCTGGGATATCCACGTTTGTACCCCAGGTCGCCTCTCAAAATAAGACGCGGTATTATCAGGCGCAGTCCTTTGTTGGCAAGCGGACAAAAGGTTCCTCTTTTCTGCTCGTGACAGAGGGAGAGGAAAAAGGCTACAGAGATGAGCCAGTTCCCAGGAACAGAAACCCTTACCCGCCTCTGCCAAGCCCTCAGTATGATGCTAGGGCTTTACAAGCTCAGGCACGGTGGGGGCCCGTTCTCAATGAATTTCAGTGCGCAGTGGGCTCACTCGCAAGTAGACCCCTGGATCCTTCAGGTAATATTTCAGGGGTACAAATTGGAATTCGAGACGTCTCCCCCTCGCCGTTTCCAAAAGTCGGTTTTACCGACGTCTCCCTCTGACAGGGAGGCAGTTTTGGAAGCCATTCACAAGCTGTATTCCCAGCAGGTGATAATCAAGGTACCCCTCCTTCAAAAGGAAATGGGGTATTATTCCACACTATTGTGGTACCGAAGCCAGACGGCTCGGTGAGACCGATTCTAAATCTAAAATCTTTGAATACAGAGGTTCAAATTCAAGATTGAGTCACTCAGAGCAGTGATTGCGAACCTGGAAGAAGGGGACTACATGATGTCTCGGGACATCAAGGATGCTTACCTTCATGTCAAAAAATTTACCCTTCTCATCAAGGGTACCTCAGGTTATGGTACAGAACTGTCACTATCAGTTCAGACGCTGCCGTAGGGATGGTCCACGGCACCCCGGGTCTTTACTAAAGTAAGGACCGAAATGATGATATTCCTTCGAAGGAAGGGAATTTTAGTTATTCTTTACTTGGACGATTCCCTGATAAGGGTAAGATCCAGGGAACAGTTGGAGGTCAGTGTAGCACTATCTCAGGTAGTGTTGCGGCAGCACGATTGGATTCTCAATATTCCAAAATCGCAGCTGGTTCCGACGACTTGTCTTCTGTTCCTAGGGATGATCCTGGACACAGTCCAGAAAGAAGGTGTTTCTCCCGGAGGAGAAAGCCAGGGAGTTATCCGAGCTAGTCAGGAACCTCCTAAAACCGAGCCAAGTCTCAGTGCATCAATGCACAAGGGTTCTGTGTAAAAATGGTGGCTTCCTACGAAGCAATCCCATTTGGCAGATTCCACGCAAGGACTTTCCAGTGGGACCTACTGGAAAAATGGTCCGGGTCGCATCTTCAGATGCATCAGCGGATAACCCTGTCACCAAGGACAGGGGTATCCCTCCTGTGGTGGTTGCAGAGTGCTCATCTTCTAGAGGGCCGCAGATTCGGCATTCAGGACTGGGTCCTGGTGACCACGGATGCCAGCCTGCGAGGCTGGGGAGCAGTCACACAGGGAAGGAATATCCAGGGCTTATGGTCAAGCCTGGAGACATCACTTCACATAAATATCTGAAGCTAAGGGCCATTTACAATGCTCTAAGCTTAGCAAGACCTCTGCTTCAAGGTCAGCCGGTGTTGATCCAGTCGGACAACATTACGGCAGTCACCCACGTAAACAGACAGGGTGCCACAAGAAGCAGGAGGGCAATGGCAGAAGCTGCAAGGATTCTTCGCTGGGCGGAAAACCATGTGATAGCACTGTCAGCAGTATTCATTCCGGGAGTGGACAACTGGGAAGCAGATTTCCTCAGCACGACCTCCACCCGGGAGAGTGGGAACTTCACCCAGAAGTCCTCCACATGATTATAAACCGTTGGGAAAAACTCGACAGGTATTGCGCCAGGTCAAGGGACCCTCAGTCAATAGCTGTAAAGGCTCTGGTAACACCGTGGGTGTACCAATCAGTGTATGGGTTCCCTCCTCTGCCTCTCATACCCAAGGTACTGAGATTGATAAGATGGAGAGGAGTAAGCACTATATTCGTGGCTCCGGATTGGCCAATAAGGACTTGGTAACCGGAACTTCAAGAGATGCTCACGGAGGATCCGTAGCCTCTACCTCTAAGAAGGGACCTGCTCCAGCAAGGACCCTGTCTGTTCCAAGACTTACCGCGGCTGCGTTTGACGGCATGGCGGTTGAACGCCGGATCCTGAAGGAAAAAGGCATTCCGGATGAAGTCATCCCTATCCTGATCAAAGCCAGGAAGGATGTAACCGCAAAACATTATCACCGCATTTGGCGAAAATATGTTGCGTGGTGCGAGGCCAGTAAGGCCCGACGGAGGAAATTCGACGATTCCTACATTTCCTGCAAACAGGAGTGTCTATGGGCCTGAAATTGGGGTCCATTAAGGTTCAAATTTCGGCTCTGTCAATTTTCTTCCAAAAAGAACTAGCTTCAGTCCCTGAAGTTCAGACGTTTGTAAAAGGGGGGTACTGCATATACAGTCTCCTTTGGTGCCTTCAGTGGCACCTTGGGATCTCAATGTAGTTTTTGGGTCCCAAAAGTCACATTGGTTTGACCCACTTAAATCTATGGAGTTAAAATATCTCACAGGAAAAGTGGTCATGCTGTTGGCTCTGGCCTGGGCCAGGCGTGTGTCAGAATTGGCGGCTTTATCCTGTAAAAGCCCTTATCTGATTTTCCATTCGGACAGGGCGGAATTGAGGACTCGTCCTCAGTTTCTCCCTAAGGTGGTTTCAGCGTCCACCTGAACCAACCTATTGTGGTGCCTGCGGCTACTAGGGACTTGGAGGACTCCAAGTTGCTAGACGTTGTCAAGGCCGGAAAATATGTGTTTCCAGGACGGCTGGAGTCAGAAAATCTGACTCGCTGTTCATCCTGTATGCACCCAACAAGCTGGGTGCTCCTGCTTCTAAGCAGACGATTGCTCGTTGGATTTGTAGTACATTTCAGCTTGCATACTCTGTGGCAGGCCTGCCACAGCCAAAATCTGTTAAAGCCCATTCCACAAGGAAAGTGGGCTCATCTTGGGCGGCTGCCCGAGGGGTCTCGGCTTTACAACTTTGCCGAGCAGCTACTTGGTCAGGGGCAAACACGTTTGCTAAATTCTACAAATTTGATACCCTGGCTGAGGAGGACCTGGAGTTCTTTCATTCGGTGCTGCAGAGTCATCCGCACTCTCCCGCCCGTTTGGGAGCTTTGGTATAATCCCCGTGGTCCTTACGGAGTCCCAGCATCCACTTAGGACGTCAGAGAAAATAAGAATTTACTTACCGATAATTCTATTTCTCGTAGTCCGTAGTGGATGCTGGGCGCCCATCCCAAGTGCGGATTGTCTGCAATACTTGTATATAGTTATTGTTACAATAACATCGGGTTGTTTATTGTTGTGAGCCATCTTTCAGAGGCTCCTACGTTTTATCATACTGTTAACTGGGTTCAGATCACAAGTTGTATGGTGTGATTGGTGTGGCTGGTATGAGTCTTACCCGGGATTCAAAATCCTTCCTTATTATGTACGCTCGTCCGGGCACAGTATCCTAACTGAGGCTTGGAGGAGGGTCATAGGGGGAGGAGCCAGTGCACACCACCTGATCCTAAAGCTTTACTTTTGTGCCCTGTCTCCTGCGGAGCCGCTATTCCCCATGGTCCTTACGGAGTCCCAGCATCCACTACGGACTACGAGAAATAGAATTATCGGTAAGTAAATTCTTATTTATTAATACAGGCTTTATTTATTCCTATTTTAAAGATTTATATAAATATGAGTTTGATAAGATTGAGTAGACAATAATAAACTTTATCAGCAGCAGAGGAGTTAAGGTGCCCACACACTAGGACAATATCATGATATGAGGCATCGGGCTGACGTAGTGGACCACAACGTTGGTAGTTCACTTACGATTGCAATACGAGGCGCGCTCCCGGGGGTCGTAAGCGGGGATTTCAGATCTTGCCTGCAGCAGGTAAGACCTGGCCCTGTCGCTTGCGATGATGTGCTTTAATGTTAGATTGCATGCGATCTACCTTTAGCAATTCGTGAGTGAGGTGACCTGGATTAATGATATCGTGAGTCCAAGAACTGCTGGCGGGGAGTTTAGGGAGTATCGCGTGCGATGGAGTGAATGCGATACCTCTTCCTGGTGTATGGGCACCTTTACATGGCTAAATAAGCAAATGCTGGTGGCACGTGTACATTGGTTTCACTCATAGTTAGTGTAAAATATTAATGCTATTAGCTGCTGTAATATATATATATATATTTACTGTGTTCTGGTCTCTGAGACGGCTTAAGAGTGTAAACATGAAGGACTTATGTGGTGAGCAGGGACATAACTAGAACTTTGTTGTTTCTGTAACAACATTTTTGAGGGCCCCCCAACCCAGGTCTCCACCAGAGTCGATAAGGCATGAGTAGAGTGACAATGTGAGTGGCCTGGCCAGTGTGACAGTGTGAGTGTGGCCTGGCCAGTGTGACAGTGTGTGAGTGGCCTGACCAGTGTGACAGTGTGTGAGTGGCCTGACCAGTGTGACAGTGTGTGAGTGGCCTGGCCAGTGTGACAGTGTGTGAGTGGCCTGGCCAGTGTTACCGTGTGTGGGGATCCTGGTCAGTGTGAGAGTGTGTGTGGCCCCAGAGCCGGGATGATGCATGTGAGCTCCAGCAGCCATGACCTCGTTTCCTCCCTCTGCCCCAGCTGGTTAGGCACATCCCACCTCCGGTGTCTGCTGAGGGCTGCTGCCTGCTGTTTGGCCTGTGTGCTGAAGAATTAAACAGCGACCCTGGAGGTGAAGGAGATGCAACGGCTCCTCATTCTACCCCCCAATACTACTGCTAGGTGCTGCAGGCTATGCTAGCTGTGGGGGGAATGAACGTGCTGCTGGGGCTGCAGAGGTGGCTGGCGGCTGGGCTGATGTACTTTGGGGGCTGGAGATGAATAGTCACGGTGTCCACCAGGAGAAGTGGTGACTGAGTAATCAGCGATCAGGAAGGGCTGGGCTGATATGAGAAGCACAGCTATAGGTGACTGGTACCTGGGGAGGGGAGAGCCACAACTAACAAATCAGTGTTTGCTTCAGCACATATATCTGCGAGGTCTGGCTCTATAGTTACACCACTGCTCTCATATGTGTATCTGCATATCTGAAAGAAATGTGATTTTCTGCAATGTTGTGAAATCCCAGCTTTTACTGTGTCTGTATGTTAGTGGTACACTCATATAGCCTTAGTTGCTGTTCCATATCCCAGCTGTGAGAGTATCAGCATGTTATTCCTGAGTGAGAGTCTGTGTGAGGTGTATAACATGATATGATCAGTCAGAATTAGGAGGGGGGTGACCGGGACTGTGTGGCTATGACGTTTGCCCACCGCAGTATGGCTCTGAGAGTGGTGGGGTCACCAGGACACTGTGGCACTGCGTACTCGCCATGCCTAGAATCCTTTCGTCTTTCAGCCACGCTTCTACTGAGCTACTTCCAGTCTTGCGAGATGATTACATGATCTTATGAATTGTTCCCTACAATAGGCAGCTCCAGGCACACAGTGAGGCTCTGAACAGTGCCGGTGACGCCCTTCCTCCCTCCACCAGGAAGCAAACTGGAACCCGAGCGTGGCGCAATACAAATTTGAATAAAAAAAAAAAGGTGCAGTGTGGTTGATTCCTGAGCTGACTGGACCCCCAACGGCGGGGCCCCATAGCAGTTGCATCCCTTGCACCCTCTATAGTTACGCCACTGGTAGCGAATGTTTCCCTTTCATTTGTTTAACCGTGGCCCTAAATATATACTACATTTTAATCAATTATACTCTCTGGAGTAATTATTAATATTTAAGAAGCCACATTATTGTTATGCTAAAACCTGTGAGTAATATTTTTGATTCCCTACTGTCAGTACAGAACAAAAGAAATGGGGATGAGGAACCCTCCCCAGTCCTGGCGCTTAAATCATAAGCTTAAAAATGTATATAAAGATTAATTCTTACTTGCAGTGAGTTATTGAGACAAAGTAGTTGCTTGCTCTGAGAACTGGTAGGATACAAACACAACAAATTAAAATAACTGCCCCGGGGAGTATTAGGATTTGAGAGAGATCTGTATTTATAAAACACCTATTCGTGTATTGGGTCTATTTTTTTTTTTTTTTTTTACAAAAATCAGAAAAACAGCTAAAGTCACGGAATTTGGGTGACTGTTGCCGTTCCTACAGTATTATTACCCTCTAACATTAATTTTAACTTATTTCGTGTCAATTTTGACCAACTTACAGCTCACAATATTGTTTTCATCCAGTTTAGGCCAAAAGGTTGCACCAAGGTAGCTGGATGACTAAGATATGTGACACCAGTGGGCAGCACAAACATGTGACACTTAAACTTCCAACATGGCACATCTTGGAAACAGAATGGCACTGCAGTGGCAGACAGGGTGGCAGTTTAAAAAACTATAAAAATGTTTGTTGTCTTTACAAGTAGAAAGTCAGCAATGCTCCAAACAGCGCATAATGCAAAGAAAAGAGGTGCAAAATGGAATTGTCCTTGGGGCCTCACACCCATCCTTATGTTAACAAATCTTATTGACTTTTTTGACTGTGTGACTAAAGTGATGGATAAAGGTGGAGCCGTGGATATAGCTTATCTAGATTTTCCACATCGCAGACTGCTAAATACATTTGAAAGTTTGGGATTGGATACTAGGATTATTGAATGGATAATATCTTGGTTGCAGGATAGAAAACAGAGTTGTGGTAAATGGAGTGCATTCACAGGAGGGAAATGTTACCCATGGAGTACCCCAGAGATCTGTACTTGGACCAGTGCTTTTTAATATCTTTATTGGTGACATTGCAAATGGCATTAAATGGAAAGTATGCCTTTTTGCAGATGACACAAAGGTATGCAACAGGGTAGAGACACCAGGTGCGGTAAACCAAATGATTGATGATCTAGGTAGACTAGAGCACAGGTTCTCAAACTCGGTCCTCAGGACCCCACACGGTGCATGTTTTGCAGGTCTCCTCACAGAATCACAAGTTAAATAATTAACTCCACCTGCGGACCTTTTAAAATGTGTCAGTGAGTAATTAATACACCTGTGCACCTGCTGGGTTACCTGCAAAACATGCACTGTGTGGGGTCCTGAGGACCGAGTTTGAGAACCACTGGACTAGAGTAATGGCCAGGAGTGTGGCAATTACAGTTTAATGCCAAAAAAATGTACAATCATGTTCTTGGGTCTCAAAAATTCATAGGCTAAATATAGTATTAATGGCACTATACTGGAAACTACTGAGGAGGAAAGGGATCTAGGCGTCCCTCTTTCAGGTGACTTAAAGGCAGGTAAGCAATGTAACAAAGCAATGAGGAAGGCTAGTCAGATGCTTGGCTGCATTGGGAGAGGAATCCGCAGCAGAAATAAGTAATAATGCCACTGTATGGGTCATTGGTACTGCCTCATCTAGAATACTGTTCAGTTTTGGAGGCCATATTTTCAAAAGGATATTAATACATTAGAGCAGGGCTGGCCAAACTAGTCCTCGAGATCTACCAACAGTACACATTTTCCAGACCACCTAGCAGGTGCACAGGTGTAGTCATTACTAATTACGATGTGCTGCATTCATTCCTAACTGACAATTCTACAGATCTCCAGGAGGCCTGGAAAACATGAACTGTTGGTAGATCTCGTGGACCGGTTTGGCCAGCCCTGCATTAGAGACTGTACAAAGAAGGGCAACTAAAATGGTGCATGGCACCAAACATACCCAGAAAGACTAAGAAATCTCAATATGTATAGTTTGGAGCAGAGAATGGAAAGGGGGGACATGATATAAACTTTCAAATATATCAAAGGTTTTAACAAAGTCCAGGAGGAGAACATTTTCCAAATGAAGAGAAGCATTATGATACGAGGACATGCACTGAGACTGGAGGGGGGGGGGGGGGGGGTTCAGGGGAAATGTGAGGAAAAATTACTTCACAGAAAGGGTAGTGGACAAGTGGAATAGCCACCCATCAGAGGTGGTAGGGGCTAAGACAGCAGAGCAATTTAAACCATGCATGGGATAGGCAATAGGGAATCCTTACAAAGAAATGAGGATCAAGTAAGGTTTGAGATAATTCTATGTTTCTATGCTTTCTGTTGGTAGCACCGGTACAGTTAATCTGTGGGGACCACAATAACCAAGCACCACTGGTCTCTGTATTAAGAGCGGAAAAGAACTTTTGTTAAAAAAGGATTTAAAAAAACCAACAAAAAACTAAAAAAAAAAAGAGAAACACCTGACGATGACGCTACCCGCCATCTCAGTCCCCATCCACATCCCCATCTAAACCTTTCCCAGATGCTCTTTTGTCCTTGTCACTGCAGTGGTCCATGTATAAAAGCCAAATATTGTATATTCTCCATCCATTATAGCATAAAGTCAGTAGGCGCAAAACTATGCCTCCCGCGCAATTACATGAATACATATTAATTTAATAAAATACACACTTTGGAAACAAAATTCTGCCCTTCTGTTTTTGAATAGTTATAGACCATCTATCGGCAACATGTGGCGTTTCTTCTTAACTACTAGTCTCAAGTCCAATGTTAAGATATTTTCTGCTTTACTGTTCTTGAGCAAGAGACCCAACAGTAACTGCTTTTAACCTAACCATTTTTTTTGATTAATAAAAAAACAAATAAAAAAATCCATAACCATGAATCCTAAAAAGATAAAAAAACAAACCCTTCAGGCGTTTGATACCAGAGGTGCCGCTAAATAAACAACATTGGCTGGTTTGGCAATTTAGAAAAGAAGAATCCTAATCAAAAATGTGGAAATGTTGATTTTTTTTTTCTATGCATACAGGGGTGTGGAATGTTAGATAGACTAGACTTAGGTCGACAGTGTCTAGGTCGACCACTATTGGTCAACAGTAAGTAGGTCGACGTGGTTTCTAGGGCGACATGTACTAGGTCACATGAATTTCTTAATTGTTTTTGGTGTCGTTTTCTTCATAGATTGACCGGGAACCCTAATTAGTGCACCGTGTCCCCTCGCATGGCTTGCTTCGCTCGCCATGCTTCGGGCAAGGTGCCTTGCTCCGCTACCGCGGTGCTCGGCACAGGTTACCTTTCCAATTGTAGTCCACGTGGATCGTAAAGTATGAAAAAGTTCAAAAAGTGAAGGAAAAAAAATGTGAAAAACTCATGTCGACCTAGAGTCCCCGTCGACCTAGAAATCATGTCGACCTACTTACTGTCGCCCAATAGTGGTCGGCCTAGACATTGTCGACCTAAGTCTTGTCGACCTAAAGACCGGATCCGCATGTAGGACCTAATTCAGTTCAGTTGATCGCAAAAGCAAAATCTTTCTCTAATAGGCAAAACCATGGTGGTCATTCCGAGTTGTTCACTCGGTAAAAATCTTCGCATCGCAGCGATTTTCCGCTTAATGCGCATGCGCAATGTCCGCACTGCGACTGCGCCAAGTAAATTTGCTATGCAGTTAGGAATTTTACTCACGGCTTTTTCATCGTTCTGACGATCGTAATGTGATTGACAGGAAATGGGTGTTACTGGGCGGAAACAGGCCGTTTTATGGGCGTGTGGGCAAAAACGCTACCGTTTCCGGAAAAAACGCAGGAGTGGCCGGAGAAACGGGGAAGTGTCTGGGCGAACGCTGGGTGTGTTTGTGACGTCAAACCAGGAACGACAAGCAGTGAAATGATCGCAGATGCCGAGTAAGTCTGGAGCTACTCAGAAACTGCTACGAGGTGTGTAATCGCAATATTGCGAATACATCGTTCGCAATTTTAAGATGCTAAGATTCACTCCCAGTAGGCGGCGGCTTAGCATGAGCAAATCTGCTAAAATCCGCTTGCGAGCGAACAACTCGGAATGAGGGCCCATGTGCACTGCAGGTGGGGCAGATATAACATGTGCAGAGAGAGTTATATTTGGGTGGGTTATATTGTTTCTGTGCAGGGTAAATACTGCCTGCTTTATTTTTTACACTGCAATTTAAATTTCAGTTTGAACACACCACACCCAAATCTAACTCTCTCTGTACATGTTACATCTGGCCCACCCGCAATGCAACATGGTTTTGTCCATAAGAGGAAGATTTTGCTTTTGCAATCAACCTTGAATTAGGCCCATAATTCATTATTTTAGAGGTGGCCAAACTGGATAGATAATTACCATGTGAATTTTGACCTCTATGTAGAATGTAATTCCCAGACTATGGTTATTGTGTGTGTAGTGAAACTCGCACTGTAGTGCTGTACATTTCCATTATATTTTAATGAAGAAAAGGACTAGCTGCTATGAGGTGTCCCTTTTGTACATAGTGCAAGTTTTACGACATTCTCGCTTAGCCACCCATTGTCCCCACTGACAGCCCCAACACCGCTATAATCTAAAAACAACAGGGTGGTCTTCTACTAATTGCTTTAGAGCAGCCATGAAGTCAGCTATACAGTGACAATGTGGGTGGGTAGATAAGCTGCCATAACCAGCTACCACATGTGCAGAGCTACACAATGAATGTCCATAAACACAAACTTTCATTCAAATGTGTTTCAGTGAGTGGAGCGTAAAAGATGACCGGGTATATGTACTAAGCATCATGTTTGCAATAATATTAAATGTGAAAGAAGCCTGCTTTTGCATTAAATAATGCGGTTTTAAATCCTACTGGTAAAACTGCCAAAAATTGGTGACTTTGAAAAGTTAATGCTTAGTAAATACTCCTAAATATTTGTTTATTTTTCAGCAGTAGTGCAGTATATTTTTAAAGCGGTTTGAAGAATTATTTTAATGAAGTTATTATCCTGAGCTAGAGTTAACATTTAATACCTAACCAATATATTAAATACCATTTTGTGATCCTCCCTTTAGCAATGCTGCATGGCAGGTTTATCAATGCATTATGCATATGTTAAGGAAATACATAAAGTACAATGAACATGAAAGTGTATGGAATCGTGTATATTTTCTCTGTTATTGCAGCAGCTCATTTACACTCTCACACCATTATCAGCAGTTCACCGGAATTAGCACACTGAGAGCCGGAGGTCCCGGTGCCCCCAGACAGCGGCTATGTGCACACTCCATTACCATACTAATTGCCGGGTTCACTACGGCTGGCCGGCGGTCGGGCTCCCGGCGACCAGCATCCCGGCGCCGGGAGCCCGACCGCCGGCTTGTTGACAGCGTGGCGAGCGCAAATGAGCCCCTTGCGGGCTCGCTGCGCTCGCCACGCTACGGGCACGGTGGCGCGCTACGCGCGCCACACTATTTTATTCTCTCTCTATGGGGGTCGTGGACCCCCACGAGGGAAAATAAGTGTCGGTATGCCGGCTGTCGGGCTCCCGGCGCCGGTATACTGAGCGCCGGGAGCCCGACTGCCGGCATACAGAAGACCACCCCTAATTGCCTGCCCTCGGTGAGCTGGCTCTCCCTGGGCGAGATGCAGCAAGTGTACAAACTCGCCCAAACTCCGAAAAATTCCATTTCCTGAGGTTTGGCCACGTACCACATATTCACCAAGCACCGGAATGCAATAGATTCTGGAGCTTGGATGGAGTAGGCACCCAGCACCGCCCATGGCATGCGTGTCATTCAAAGGATGTGCAGAGAGGACTTCCGGGTTAATGACCCAGAGTCCTATCTCCGCAAAGGACAGCTCTTACTGCAAGAGCTGTCCTTTGTGATTTCCTTCATGCATACGGCGGCTCGAATGCTCTGTACTGGACCCAGCCACTAATATATATATATATGTATGTATGTATGTATATATATATATATATATATATATATATATATATATATATATATATATATATATATATATATATATATATATAATTTATTTATTAACAGGTTTTTAAATAGCGCAGCACATTCTGTTGCGCTTTACAACCGGACACAATGATAAGACAAAACTGGGTAATAACAAACAGTCAGAGGTAGAAAGGCCCTGCTCGCAAACTTACAATCTTATCTATCTATCTATCTATCTATCTATCTATCTATCTATCTATCTATCTATCTATCTATCTATCTATCTATCTATCTATCTCTATCTATCACTGTCCGATATTCGGCACTCTACACTTCTGCTGGGTGCCATCAATTACTTACTTATTTAAAACGTTGAGATGAAACAGTCTCTGTTGTTCTTTGAGAAAATGCTGTGAGTGCCGCATGTTGGTAATATGTTATATATATATATATATATATATATATATATATATATAAATAAAATAAGATTTTAAACCTACCGGTAAATCTTTTTCTCCTAGTCCGTAGAGGATGCTGGAGACTCCGTAAGGACCATGGGGATAGACGGGCTCTAAAAAAGAACTTTAGGAATGGGTGTGCACTGGCTCCTCCCTCTATGCCCCTCCTCCAGACCTCAGTTAAAGAAACTGTGCCCAGAGGAGATGGACAGTACGAGGAAAGGATTTATGTTAATCCAAGGGCAAGATTCATACCAGCCCACACCATTCACACCGTATAACTTGGGTTATACGAACCAGTTAACAGCATGAAACAACACAGCATCAGTCAGAGACTGAACAACACTGTAACATAACCCTTATGTAAGCAATAACTATATACAAGTCTTGCAGAAGTAGTCCGCACTGGGACGGGCGCCCAGCATCCCCTACGGACTAGGAGAAAAAGATTTACCGGTAGGTTTAAAATCTTATTTTCTCTTACGTCCTAGAGGATGCTGGGGACTCCGTAAGGACCATGGGGATTATACCAAAGCTCCCAAACGGGCGGGAGAGTGCGATTGAGCAAACATGAGGTCCTCCTCAGCCAGGGTATCAAACTTGTAAAACTTTGCAAAGGTGTTTGAACCCGACCAAGTAGCAGCTCGGCACAGCTGTAATGCCGAGACCCCTCGGGCAGCCGCCCAAGAAGAGCCCACCTTCCTAGTGGAATGGGCCTTAACCGATTTTGGTAACGGCAATCCAGCCGTAGAATGAGCCTGCTGAATTGTGTTACAGATCCAGCAAGCAATAGTCTGCTTAGAAGCAGGAGCGCCAACCTTGTTGGCTGCATACAGGACAAACAGTGCTTCTGTTTTCCTGATCTGAGCCGTTCTGGCCACGGAAATTTTCAAAGCCCTGACTACATCAAGGGACTCGGAATCCTCCAAGTCTCCCGTAGCCACAGGCACCACAATAGGTTGGTTCATATGAAAAGATGAAACCACCTTGGGCAAGAATTGAGGACGAGTCCGCAATTCCGCTCTATCCACATGGAACACCAAATAGGGGCTTTTGTGAGACAAAGCCACCAACTCCGACATTCGCATAGCCGAAGCCAAGGCTAACAACATAACCACTTTCCAAGTGAGATATTTTTATTCCACCGTTTTAAGTGGTTCAAACCAGTGGGACTTAAGGAAACTCAACACCACGTTAAGGTCCCAAGGCGCCACCGGAGGTACAAAAGGAGGCTGAATATGCAGCGCTCCCTTCACAAAAGTCTGTACTTCCGGGAGAGAAGCTAATTCCTTCTGAAAGAAAATGGATAGGGCCGAAATCTGAACCTTAATGGAGCCTAATTTTAGGCCCAAATTTACTCCAGTTTGTAGGAAGTGAAGGAAACGGCCCAGATGAAATTCTTCCGTAGGAGCATTCCTGGCCTCACACCAAGAAACATACTTCCGCCATATACGGTGATAATGTTTTGCCGTCACGTCCTTCCTAGCCTTTATCAGAGTAGGAATGACCTCATCTGGAATGCCCTTTTTCGCTAGGATCCGGCGTTCAACCGCCATGCCGTCAAACGCAGCCGCGGTAAGTCTTGAAAGACAGGGCCCCTGTTGCAACAGGTCCTGTCTTAGAGGAAGAGGCCACGGATCTTCTGTGAGCATTTCCTGCAGATCCGGATACCAGGCCCTTCGCGGCCAATCTGGAACAATGAGAATTGTCTGTACTCCTCGTTCTCTTAGGATTCTCAACACCTTGGGGATGAGAGGAAGAGGAGGAAACACATAGACCGACTGGAACACCCACGGTGTCACCAGGGCGTCCACTGCCTGAGGGTCTCTTGACCTGGCGCAATACCCCTGTAGTTTTTTGTTGAGGCGGGACGCCATCATGTCTATTTGGGGCAGTCCCCACTGACTTGCAATCTGTGCGAAGACTTCCTGATGAAGTCCCCACTCTCCTGGATGTAGATTATGTCTGCTGAGGAAGTCTGCTTCCCAGTTGTCCACCCCCGGAATGAACACTGCTGACAGTGCGCTTACATGATTTTCCGCCCAGAATCCTGGTGGCTTCCGTCATTGCCACTCTGCTCCTTGAGCCGCCTTGGCTGTTTACATGAGCCACTGCGGTGATGTTGTCTGACTGAATCAGAACCGGTCGATCGCGAAGCAAATTCTCTGCTTGACGAAGGGCGTTGTATATGGCCCTCAGCTCCAGGACGTTGATGTGAAGAGAAGTCTCCTGGCTTGACCAAAGACCTTGGAAGTTTCTTCCCTGTGTGACTGCTCCCCAACCTCGGAGGCTCGCGTCCGTGGTTACCAGAATCCAATCCTGAATGCCGAACCTGCGACCCTCTAGAAGGTGAGCACTCTGCAGCCACCACAGGAGAGATGCCCTGGCCCTGGGGGACAGGGTGATCAACTGATGAATCTGTAGATGTGACCAGGACCACTTATCCAGTAGGTCCCATTGGAAAGTCCTCGCATGGAACCTGCCGAAGGGAATGGCCTCATAAGACGCCACCATCTTTCCCAGGACTTGAGTGCATTGATGCACTAACACCTGTTTTGGCTTCAATAGGTCCCTGACCAGAGTCATGAGTTCCTGGGCCTTTTCTATCTGCAGATAAACCCTTTTCTGGTCCGTATCCAGAATCATGCCTAAGAAGGTCAAACGAGTCGTAGGAACCATCTGTGACTTTGGGATATTGAGAATCCAGCCGTGTTGCTGCAACACCTTCAGCGAAAGTAACACGCTGTTCATCAACTGCTCTCGTGATCTCGCTTTTATGAGGAGATCGTCCAAGTACGGGATAATTGTGACACCCTGCTTGCGCAGGAGCAGCATCATTTCCGCCATTACCTTGGTGAAAATCCTCGGGGCCGTGGAAAGCCCAAACGGCAACGTCTGAAATTGGTAATGACCCTCCTGTACCGCAAATCTCAGGTACGCCTGATGAGGTGGATAAATGGGAACATGAAGGTATGCATCCTTTATGTCCAGGAATACCATAAAATCCCGCCCTTCTAGGCTGATGATGTTCGCTATGAGCGATTCCATCTTGAACTTGAACCTTTTCAAGTATAGGTTCAAGGATTTTAAATTTTAAAATGGGTCTGACCGGACCGTCCGGTTTCGGGACTACAAACAGGGTTGAGTAATACCCCTTCCCTTCCTGAAGCAGGGGAACTTTGACCACCACCTGTTGAAGACACAATTTGTGAATCGCATTTAAAACTATCTCCCTTTCTGGGGGAGAAGCTGGCAGGGCCGATTTGAAAAACCGGAGAGGAGGCACCTCTTCGAATTCCAGCTTGTACCCCTGGGAAACAATTTCTATTGCCCAGGGATCCACCTGTGAGTGAACCCAGATGTGGCTGAAAAGTCGAAGACGTGCCCCCACTGGGGGCGGACTTCCTCAGCGGAGCCCCACCGTCATGCGGTGGATTTTGTAGAGGCCGAGGAGGACTTCTGCTCCTGGGAACTAGCTGTGGTAGGCAGCTTTTTCCCTCTGCCCTTACCTCTGGCAAGAAAGGACGATCCGTGTACTCTCTTGTTTCTATTTGACCGAAAGGACTGCATCTGATAATGTGGCGCTTTCTTAGGCTGTGAGGGAATATAAGGCAAAAAATTAGATTTACCTGCCGTAGCTGTGGAAACCAGGTCCGAGAGACCTTCCCCAAACAATTCCTCACCCCTGTAAGGTAAAACCTCCATATGCCTCTTTGAGTCGGCATCACCTGTCCATTGCCGGGTCCATAGGACTCGTCTAGCAGAAATCGCCATAGCGTTGACTCTAGAACCCAGTAGGCCAATATCCCTTTGAGCATCTCTCATATATAAGACAGCATCTTTAATATGACCCAGGGTCAATAAAATGGTATCTTTATCCAGGGTATCAAGTTCCGCCGACAAGGTATCTGTCCACGCTATCACAGCGCTACAAACCCAAGCCGACACTATCGCCGGTCTGAGAAAGGTACCAGAATGTGTGTAAATGGACTTCAAGGTAGCCTCCTGCTTGCGATCAGCAGGATCCCTGAGGGTAGCCGTATTTTGGGATGGCAGCGCCACCTTTTTGGATAAGCGTGTCAACGCTTTGTCCACCCTTGGGGAGGATTCCCACCGTATCCTGTCCTTATTCGGGAAAGGATGCGCCATAAGAATCCTTTTGGGAATCTGCAGTTTTTTGTCTGGAGATTCCCAAGTCTTTTCAAATAACTCGTTCAGCTCATGAGACGGGGGAAAGGTTACCTCAGGTTTCTTTTCCTTATACATGTGTACCCTCGTGTCGGGGACAGGGGGGGTCCTCTGTGATATGCAAAACATCTTTTATTGCAATAATCATATATTGAATACTTTTAGCCAATTTTGGCTGTAACTTTGCATTATCGTAGTCGACACTGGAGTCAGAATCCGTGTCGGTATCAGTGTCTACTATTTGGGATAGTGGGCGCTTTTGAGACCCCGAAGGTCCCTGTGACATAGGGGCAGGCAGGGCTTGACACCCTGTACATTCCCTGGACTCGGCTTTGTCCAACCTTTTGTGCAATAAATTCACATTAGCACTTAAAACATTCCACATATCCAGCCAGTCAGGTGTCGGCGTTGCCGACGGAGACATCAGTCATTTGCTCCACCTCCTCCCCAGGAGAGCCTTCTACCTCAGACATGCCGACACACGCATACCGACACACCACACACTCATGGAATCCTCTTATCTGAAGACAGTTCCCCCCCCTAAGGCCCTTTGGAGAGACAGAGAGAGAGTATGCCAGCACACACCCAGCGCTAATGACCCAGGAAAAAAAACAATGTTTACCCAGATAGCGCTGTTTATCCGTATCTGCGCCAAATTATGTGCCCCCCCCCCTTCTTTAAAACCCTCTTTCACCGTGTAAGCAGGGGAGAGTCCGGGGAGCTTCCTCTCAGCGGTGTGCTGTGGAGAAAAATGGCGCCGGTGAGTGCTGAGGAACAAGCTCCGCCCTCTCAGCGGCGGGCTTCGGTCCCGCTGAAAATTTTGAAAACTGGCGGGGGATCTCTTATATACAGTGGCCAGCCTGTATATATAATTTTAAGCCAGATATGGAGGTTCTTATTGCTGCCCAGGGCGCTCCCCCCCCCCTGCGCCCTGCACCCTTACAGTGCCTGCCGTGTGTGTGTTGTGTGGGAGCAGTGGCGCGCAGCGGTTACCTCAATGAAGATCTGAAGTCTTCTGCCGCCTCTGAAGTCTTTCTTCACATACTCACCTGGCTTCTATCTTCTGGCTCTGCGAGGAGGACGGCGGCGCGGCTCCGGGACGAGCGGCAAGGGTGAGACCTGCGTTCCGTTCCCTCTGGAGCTAATGGTGTCCAGTAGCCTAAGAAACAGAGCCTAACATTAAAGTAGGTCTGTTTCTCTCCCTTCAGTCCCTCGATGCAGGGAGTCTGTTGCCAGCAGAGCTCCCTGAAAATAAAAAACCTAACAAAATACTTTCTTTTCAGGAAACTCAGGAGAGCTCCCTGTAATGCACCCAGTCTCCTCTGGGCACAGTATTAAACTGAGGTCTGGAGGAGGGACATAGAGGGAGGAGCCAGTGCACACCCATTCCTAAAGTTCTTTTTTAGTGCCCATGTCTCCTGCGGAGCCCGTCTATCCCCATGGTCTTTACGGAGTCCCCAGCATCCTCTAGGACGTAAGAGAAATAAATATATATATATATATATATATATATATATATATGTGTGTGTGTGTGTTCCCGCCAAGCTTTTTTCACAGGGCGCCGCGCCCTGTCCTGCCCCTTTTTAAATAGACCAAATGTGCCCTGTCCTTTTTTATGTTCCCATCTGCCCTGCGGTACTCACGGGGACTGCCTTGAGGACCGCCACACCCCGCCCCGCTGTTATCAAAGCGCCGCTGCTCCCTGGCGTGCACAGTCACACTGTTCTGGCAGGTGACCCAGGTGAGCGGTCTCTGCCTCCCCGCACTGACGCGCTGCTGTGTCAGCACCTATTGGCTCACACAGCTCTTCCTGGCTGCTGTTTTCCCCCTTCTCCACCTGCAGGCTGTAGAACGCTGGCTGGTTCTGGTGAGCCAGGAGGGCTGGGTTTGCAAACCCAGCCCTCCTGTCTGTCTGAAGGTTAAAGAAGGGCCAGTGAGGAATCTCACCATTTTGCTGGCCATGTGAAAAAGAGCAGCTCCGCAGCGGCATGAGCTCCTTCCCCGCAGCTGCTGTGATGCACACTCCAGACTGGCTTGGTTTGTAACTTTTGGCTACTAGTACAATGGATGCCCCCTTTTACTTTAATCTGGCACCACTTTGATCTGTTATATAAAATGCATTGTGCCTCTTTAGCATTTTAAGTAGTACAGTACATCATAGTGCTGCCAGATTAAGGAACTACAAGGCATTTTATTTAGTAGATCATAGTGTTGCCAGATTAAAAAGTAATGCTGAAACACAAGGCATTTTATTATAAAATGCCTTGTGCCTCATTACCTTTATGTGCCCGCTACTGGTTGCTGCCCTTCAGAGTGATTAAAAGGGGGCATGTTGTGAGGCCACACCCCCTTCGTGAGAGGTCACACCCCCTTCCTGTGGCCGCGCGCACAGCTGTGCCCTCCTTGGTGTCTAGCACCCTATCCTAAAAGATTCCTAGAGTGAACTCTCTCTCTCTCTGTGTGTATATATGTATGTATGTGTGTGTGTGTATATGTATGTATGTATGTGTGTATATATATATATATATATATATATATATTTCTCTATCGTCCTAAGTGGATGCTGGGGTTCCTGAAAGGACCATGGGGAATAGCGGCTCCGCAGGAGACAGGGCACAAAAAAGTAAAGCTTTACTAGGTCAGGTGGTGTGCACTGGCTCCTCCCCCTATGACCCTCCTCCAGACTCCAGTTAGATTTTGTGCCCGAACGAGAAGGGTGCAATCTAGGTGGCTCTCCTAAAGAGCTGCTTAGAGAAAGTTTAGTTTAGGTTTTTTTTTCTTTACAGTGAGTCCTGCTGGCAACAGGATCACTGCAACGTGGGACTTAGGGGGAAAGTAGTAAACTCACCTGCATGCAGAGTGGATTTGCTGCTTGGCTACTGGACACCATTAGCTCCAGAGGGATCGAACACAGGCCCAGCCGTGGAGTCCGGTCCCGGAGCCGCGCCGCCGACCCCCTTGCAGATGCTGAAGCGTGAAGAGGTCCGGAAACCGGCGGCTGAAGACTCCTCAGTCTTCATAAGGTAGCGCACAGCACTGCAGCTGTGCGCCATTTTCCTCTCAGCACACTTCACTGGGCAGTCACTGAGGGTGCAGAGCGCTGGGGGGGGGCGCTCTGAGAGGCAAATATAAACCTTATACAAGGCTAAAAATACCTCACATATAGCCCATAGGGGCTATATGGAGATATTTAACCCCTGCCTGACTGGAAAAATAGCGGGAGAAGAACCCGCCGAAAAAGGGGCGGGGCCTATCTCCTCAGCACACGGCGCCATTTTCTGTCACAGCTCCGCTGGTCAGAACGGCTCCCAGGTCTCTCCCCTGCACTGCACTACAGAAACAGGGTAAAACAGAGAGGGGGGGCACATTAATGGCTATATATATATATATTAAAGCAGCTATAAGGGAGCACTTAATATAAGGATATCCCTTGTATATATAGCGCTTTGTGGTGTGTGCTGGCAGACTCTCCCTCTGTCTCCCCAAAAGGGCTAGTGGGTCCTGTCTTCATTAGAGCATTCCCTGTGAGTTTGCGGTGTGTGTCGGTACGTGGTGTCGACATGTATGAGGACGATATTGGTGTGGAGGCGGAGCAATTGCCAAATATGCAGATGTCACCCCCCAGGGGGTCGACACCAGAATGGATGCCTTTATTTGTGGAATTACGTGATGGTTTATCTTCCCTTAAACAGTCAGTTGAGGACATGAGGCGGCCGGACAATCAATTAATGCCTGTCCAGGCGCCTCAAACACCGTCAGGGGCTGTAAAACGCCCTTTGCCTCAGTCGGTCGACACAGACCCAGACACGGGCACTGATTCCAGTGACGACGGTAGAAATTCAAACGTATTTTCCAGTAGGGCCACACGTTATATGATTTTGGCAATGAAGGAGACGTTACATTTAGCTGATACTACAGATACCGTAAAACAGGGTATTATGTATGGTGTGAAAAAACTACAAACAGTTTTTCCTGAATCAGAAGAATTAAATGACGTGTGTGATGAAGCGTGGGTTGCTCCTGATAAAAAGTTGATAATTTCAAAAAAGTTATTGGCATTATACCCTTTCCCGCCAGAGGTTAGGGCGCGCTGGGAAACACCCCCTAAGGTGGACAAGGCGCTCACACGCTTATCCAAACAAGTGGCGTTACCCTCTCCTGAGACGGCCGCACTTAAGGATCCATCAGATAGAAAGATGGAAGTTATTCAAAAGAATATATACACACATGCA
Source organism: Pseudophryne corroboree (assembly GCF_028390025.1). Taxonomy (NCBI): domain Eukaryota; kingdom Metazoa; phylum Chordata; class Amphibia; order Anura; family Myobatrachidae; genus Pseudophryne; species Pseudophryne corroboree. Next base: position 563,644,618 of record NC_086448.1, read on the forward strand.
GGTGTTATACTACGACCAGCTATAGCAACTGCCTGGATGTGCAGTGCTGGAGTAGTTTGGTCAGAATCCCTGATTGAAAATATTGATACCCTAGATAGGGACAATGTTTTACTGTCGTTAGAACAAATAAAGGATGCATTTATCTATATGCGTGATGCACAGAGGGATATTTGCACACTGGCATCTCGGGTGAGTGCTATGTCCATTTCAGCCAGAAGAGCCTTATGGACACGACAGTGGACAGGCGATGCGGATTCAAAACGTCACATGGAGGTTTTGCCGTATAAAGGGGAGGAGTTATTTGGAGTTGGTCTATCAGACTTGGTGGCCACGGCTACTGCCGGGAAATCCACTTTTTTACCTCAAGTCACTCCCCAACAGAGAAAGGCACCGACCTTTCAACCGCAGCCTTTTCGCTCCTACAAAAATAAGAGAGCAAAGGGCTTGTCGTACCTGCCACGAGGCAGAGGAAGAGGGAAGAGACACCAACAGGCAGCTCCTTCCCAGGAACAGAAGCCCTCCCCGGCTCCTGCAAAAACCTCAGCATGACGCTGGGGCCTCTCAAGCGGACTCGGGGACAGTGGGGGGCCGTCTCAAAAATTACAGCGCGCAGTGGGCTCACTCGCAGGTAGACCCCTGGATCCTGCAGATAATATCTCAGGGGTACAGGTTGGAATTAGAGACGGATCCTCCTCATCGTTTCCTGAAGTCTGCCTTACCAACCGTCTCTTCCGAAAGGGAGAGGGTGTTGGAAGCCATTCACAAGCTGTACGCTCAGCAGGTGATAGTCAAAGTACCCCTATTACAACAAGGAAAGGGGTATTATTCCACTCTATTTGTGGTACCGAAGCCGGATGGCTCGGTAAGGCCTATTCTAAATCTGAAGTCCTTGAACCTCTACATAAAAAAGTTCAAGTTCAAGATGGAGTCACTCAGAGCAGTGATAGCGAACCTGGAAGAAGGGGACTTTATGGTATCCTTGGACATCAAGGATGCGTATCTACACGTTCCGATTTACCCCGCACACCAGGGGTACCTCAGGTTCATTGTTCAAAACTGTCACTATCAGTTTCAGACGCTGCCGTTCGGATTGTCCACGGCGCCTCGGGTCTTTACCAAGGTAATGGCCGAGATGATGATTCTTCTTCGAAGAAAAGGCGTATTAGTTATCCCATACTTGGACGATCTCCTAATAAGGGCAAGGTCCAGAGAACAGCTGGAGACAGCTTTAGCACTATCTCAAGAGGTGCTAAGACAACACGGGTGGATTCTGAATATTCCAAAATCCCATTTAATCCCGACAACTCGTCTGCTGTTCCTAGGAATGATTCTGGACACGGTTCAGAAAAAGGTTTTCCTTCCAGAGGAAAAAGCCAAGGAGTTATCCGATCTGGTCAGGAACCTCCTAAAACCAGGAAAAGTGTCAGTACATCAATGCACAAGAGTCCTGGGAAAAATGGTGGCTTCTTACGAAGCAATTCCATTCGGCAGATTCCATGCAAGAATATTCCAAAGGGATCTGTTGGACAAATGGTCAGGGTCGCATCTGCAGATGCACCTGCGAATAACCCTGTCACCAAAGACAAGGGTGTCACTTCTGTGGTGGTTGCAGAAGGCTCACCTATTAGAAGGCCGCAGATTCGGCATTCAGGATTGGATCCTGGTGACCACGGACGCCAGCCTGAGAGGCTGGGGAGCAGTCACACAAGGAAGAAACTTCCAGGGAGTATGGACGAGTCTGGAAAAGTCTCTTCACATAAACATTCTGGAACTAAGAGCAATCTACAATGCTCTAAGCCAGGCGGAACTTCTCCTGCAAGGAAAGCCGGTGTTGATTCAGTCGGACAACATCACGGCGGTCGCCCATGTAAACAGGCAGGGCGGCACAAGAAGCAGGAGTGCAATGGCAGAAGCTGCCAAGATTCTTCGCTGGGCGGAGAATCACGTGATAGCACTGTCAGCAGTGTTCATCCCGGGCGTGGACAACTGGGAAGCAGACTTCCTCAGCAGACACGATCTTCATCCGGGAGAGTGGGGTCTACATCCAGAAGTCTTCAACATGTTAATAGACCGTTGGGAAAGACCAATTGTAGACATGATGGCGTCTCGCCTCAACAAGAAACTGGACAAATATTGCGCCAGGTCAAGAGATCCACAGGCAATAGCTGTGGACGCACTGGTAACTCCTTGGGTGTACCAGTCAGTGTATGTGTTTCCTCCTCTGCCGCTCATACCAAAGGTATTGAAGATCATACGGCAAAGAAGAGTAAGAACAATACTAGTGGTTCCGGATTGGCCGAGAAGGACTTGGTATCCGGAACTTCAAGAGATGCTCACGGACGAACCGTGGCCTCTACCTCTGAGAAGGGACCTGCTACAGCAGGGTCCCTGTCTTTTTCAAGACTTACCGCGGCTGCGTTTGACGGCATGGCGGTTGAACGCCAGATCCTAAAAGGGAAAGGCATTCCAGAAGAAGTCATTCCTACCTTGATTAAGGCACGGAAGGAAGTCACCGTGAAACATTATCACCGCATTTGGCGAAAATATGTAGCGTGGTGCGAGGATCGGAGGGTTCCGACGGAGGAATTCCAACTGGGTCGTTTCCTACATTTCCTGCAATCAGGATTATTTATGGGTCTCAAATTGGGATCCATTAAGGTTCAAATTTCGGCCCTGTCAATATTCTTCCAAAAAGAATTGGCCTCTGTCCCTGAGGTCCAGACTTTTGTCAAGGGAGTACTGCATATACAGCCTCCTGTGGTGCCTCCGGTGGCACCGTGGGATCTAAATGTAGTTTTAGATTTCCTCAAATCCCATTGGTTTGAACCATTGAAAAAGGTGGATTTGAAATATCTCACATTGAAAGTGACTATGTTACTAGCCCTGGCCTCTGCCAGGAGAGTATCTGAATTGGCGGCTTTATCTTATAAAAGTCCTTATCTAATCTTCCATTCGGATAGGGCAGAACTGCGGACTCGTCCGCATTTTCTCCCTAAAGTGGTATCAGCATTTCATCTGAACCAACCTATTGTGGTGCCTGCGGCCACTAGCGACTTGGAGGACTCCAAGTTGTTGGACGTTGTCAGAGCCTTAAAAATATACATTGCAAGGACGGCTGGAGTCAGAAAATCTGACTCGCTGTTTATATTGTATGCACCCAACAAGTTGGGCGCACCTGCTTCTAAGCAGTCGATTGCTCGTTGGATTTGTAACACAATTCAACTTGCACATTCTGTGGCAGGCCTGCCACAGCCTAAAACTGTAAAAGCCCACTCCACAAGGAAGGTGGGCTCATCTTGGGCGGCTGCCCGAGGGGTCTCGGCATTACAACTCTGCCGAGCAGCTACGTGGTCGGGGGAGAACACGTTTGTAAAATTTTACAAATTTGATACCCTGGCAAAGGAGGACCTGGAGTTCTCTCATTCGGTGCTGCAGAGTCATCCGCACTCTCCCGCCCGTTTGGGAGCTTTGGTATAATCCCCATGGTCCTTTCAGGAACCCCAGCATCCACTTAGGACGATAGAGAAAATAAGAATTTACTTACCGATAATTCTATTTCTCGGAGTCCGTAGTGGATGCTGGGCGCCCATCCCAAGTGCGGATTATCTGCAATACTTGTACATAGTTATTGTTAACTAATTCGGGTTATTGTTAAGGAGCCATCTTTAAGAGGCCCTTTCTGTTGTCATACTGTTAACTGGGTTTAGATCACAAGTTGTACGGTGTGATTGGTGTGGCTGGTATGAGTCTTACCCGGGATTCAAAATGCCTCCCTTATTGTGTATGCTCGTCCGGGCACAGTACCTAACTGGAGTCTGGAGGAGGGTCATAGGGGGAGGAGCCAGTGCACACCACCTGACCTAGTAAAGCTTTACTTTTTTGTGCCCTGTCTCCTGCGGAGCCGCTATTCCCCATGGTCCTTTCAGGAACCCCAGCATCCACTACGGACTCCGAGAAATAGAATTATCGGTAAGTAAATTCTTATTATATATATATATTATATCTATCCGGATCTGCAAGAAATGCTCCCAGAAGATCCGTGGCCTCTTCCTCTAAGGCAGGACCTGTTACAACAAGGTCCCTGTCTGTTCCAAGACTTACCGCGGCTGCGTTTGACGGCATGGCGGTTGAACGCCGGTTCCTAGCGGAAAAAGGTATTCCGGATGAGGTCATTCCTACGCTAATAAAGGCTAGGAAGGACGTGACGTCTAAACATTATCACCGAATATGGCGAAAATATGTTTCTTGGTGTGAGGCCAGGAATGCTCCTACGGAAGAATTCCATCTAGGCCGTTTTCTTCACTTCCTACAAACTGGAGTGAATTTGTGCCTAAAATTAGGCTCCATTAAAGTTCAGATTTTGGCCTTATCCATTTTCTTTCAAAAGGAATTGGCCTCTTTACCTGAAGTACAGACTTTTGTGAAGGGAGTACTGCATATTCAGCCTCCTTTTGTACCTCCGGTGGCGCCTTGGGACCTTAACGTGGTGTTAAGTTTCCTTAAGTCACATTGGTTTGAACCACTTAAAACAGTGGAGTTGAAATATCTCACTTGGAAGGTGGTCATGTTGTTAGCCTTGGCTTCAGCTAGGCGAGTTTCGGAGTGGGCGGCTTTATCACATAAAAGCCCCTATCTGGTTTTCCATATGGATAGAGCGGAGTTGCGGACCCGTCCTCAATTCCTACCTAAGGTGGTCTCATCCTTTCATATGAACCAACCTATTGTCGTGCCTGTGGCTACACGTGACTTGGAGGATTCCGAGTCCCTTGATGTGGTCAGGGCTTTGAAAATTTACGCGGCCAGAACGGCTAGAATCAGAAAAACAGAAGCACTGTTTGTCCTGTATGCTGCCAACAAGGTTGGCGGCCCTGCTTCAAAGCAGACTATTGCTCGCTGGATCTGTGACACGATTCAGCAGGCGCATTCTACGGCAGGATTGCCGTTACCGAAATCGGTTAAGGCCCATTCCACTAGGAAGGTGGGCTCGTCTTGGGCGGCTGCCCGAGGGGTCTCGGCACTACAGCTGTGCCGAGCTGCTACTTGGTGGGGGTCAAACACTTTTGCAAAGTTCTATAAGTTTCATACCCTGGCTGAGGAGGACCTCCTGTTTGCTCAATCGGTGCTGCAGAGTCATCCGCACTCTCCCGCCCGTTTGGGAGCTCTGGTATAATCCCCATGGTCCTTACGGAGTCCCAGCATCCTCTAGGACGTTAGAGAAAATAAGATTTTACACTTACCGGTAAATCTATTTCTCGTAGTCCGTAGAGGATGCTGGGCGCCCGTCCCAAGTGCGGACTTCTTCTGCAAGACTTGTATATAATTATTGCTTACATAAGGGTTATATTATAGTTCATCGGTTTTGACCGAGACTATGTTGTTTGTTCATACTGTTAACTGGGTAGTTTATAACAAGTTATACGGTGTGATTGGTGTGGCTGGTATGAATCTTGCCCTTGGATTAACAAAAATCCTTTCCTCGTACTGTCCATCTCCTCTGGGCACAGTTTCTCTAACTGAGGTCTGGAGGAGGGGCATAGAGGGAGGAGCCAGTGCACACCCAGAGTTTAAAGTCTTTCTTAAAGTGCCCATGTCTCCTGCGGAGCCCGTCTATTCCCCATGGTCCTTACTGAGTCCCAGCATCCTCTACGGACTACGAGAAATAGATTGAGGTAGGCAGTGAAGGCAGTGCCTCATCTGTCATAGACTTTTTACTCCAGAGTTTGGACTATAAAAATTTAGACTAATACAAAGAAGATATTTGTAATATATAGAATATTTTTTATAATCTATAATATTTTTCATATACTTTTTATAGTCAGAACTCCAGAGTATACGGACATATGACGTTACAGGACCTGCCTCACCTCACTGCATGTCACTGATACATACCTCCCAATACTGTGAGCGTCATGACTCCTAGTCGTGCATCCCTGAAAAAAGGGAGCGTTACCATGGAAATGAGAGAGTGGCTTCATGGGGATATCATGATCTTGAGTCACGCCTCCCGTTTTCATCTCTGTGGGGGCATATCCAGCGCTCTGTGAGCTGCTGCACATGCCCCCCAGCCTCTCTGTCTCCCATGAAGTGACCAGGAGCCTCCCAACCCCCCCCCCCCCCTCCCTTCACCACCACCACTGTGGAACACTGTGAGTTGGGACATCTGGGAGGTGTGATATGTGAGATATATAATATGATAGGGTAATGTATGGAAAACAGCACTCCATGTTGTGATTGAAACACCAAGGTGATTGTTTACAGCATTTGAAATATAGTGTAATGTGTCAGACGGCCAAGTGCCCTTTCTCAAGCTATGCCTGAAACTTTGCTGCTGTCTTTGGCTATTCTCTAAGGCCAAGAAACACATTGGTCACCTGTGGCCAAGCATGGATATACTTAAAACCTGGACCGTTGGGGTGCCTTGAGGACTGAATTTGGGGAGCTATCCTAAGACCTTTGGAGTCTGAGATATGGTACACCTGTTGATTGATTGCAATCAACAAACAAGTTATACCTAGGGCAATGATGGGGGGGGGGGGGGTCATTAGGTCGACAAGACTTAGGTCGATAGACATTAGGTTGACCACTATTGGTTGAAATGCATTAGGTCGACATGGTCACTAGGTCGAAATGTACTAGGTCGACGTGGAAAAAGTTTTTTGCTATTTGGCCATGCTAAAATTGTAGTAGGGCATGCAGGGATGTGTAGTACAACAACAGCTGAAGTGCCAAAGGTTCCCCATCACTGACCTATGGCATTCCTTTGTGTTGATCACACGGTATGTGTGCATTTGGTTCCACTTTAATATTAATTTCCAAGTTTCACAAAGGAAGGCGCCTGGTGCTTCATTTGTTTCTGAATTAACACCTATGTGAAAAGTTCTGAAGGATTCTGTCTAAAGGCAACCACCTGACGTTCGGGGAATGGAGGAATTCACCTCTTGTTTGAAAGTGGACTTACACTCGATTACTTAATTTAGTGCCACTGTTATTGGGAATCCTGGGGTAGATGGGCACCTCCAAACACACAGCAGCCAGGAAAACAGCCCACCAGTCCAGCGGTTTTGTGCAGTCTATCCGTGACTAGATTGCGCAGTATGAAAACAAAACATAAAAATTAAATACTAGTCCATCTGGGCACTAACTAAATGTAATAGGTTCCCTCTCTGGGAGGTAGGGCCTAATGCCCCTACCACAAAAACAGACATATGCACAGTACCTACAGTCAGTAAATCAGTATCATAACAGACCTGCTGCCTGTTTTCCAGGTAGTGAGACCCTGAACCAAGCCCTGACACAGCTTATACAAGACTTTTACAGGTGCAGCCTGTATTACCCCTTTCAGACCGCCTGAGGCGGGTCGCACCCGGAAGCCTGACACTGGTGCTTCCAGTGTGCGACCCGCCTCAGACCCCCCGCCGCCGTTGTCTGCAACCTGGCATATTGCCGGATTGGTGACGTCATCGGTGACGCGGCGGGGGGCGGCGCTTGGAGATCACTTCATCTCTAAGCTCCGCTCGTCCATACAGAGTGAACGGGAAACGGGTCGCATCGACCTGGCTCCCGTTCACCGCACAGCAAGCTGGGTTGAACACAAGTTCAACCGTGGTCACTACCAGGGTTGAAATACCGGGTCGCTCGACCGGGGATATTTTCCCTGGCACCTTTCAGACCACACGTGAACATGGGTTATGCGCACTCATGTGCAATAACCCGTGTTCAAAGCTGGCAGTCTGAAAGAGGTATAATTAGCCTGCACGCTCTCTCTCTCTCTCTCTCGCCTATATATATATTTATATATATATATATTTATATATATATTTATATATATATATATATATCCCCTTATCACAGCATTATACCACACTGTGGGGCCCCATATAACAACATTGTCACAACATTATACCACACTGTTGGGCCCCATATAACAACATTGTCACAACATTATGCCACACTGTGGTGTCCCCATAGCACAACCGTATGCCACACCGTGGTGTCCCCATATCACAAACTTATGCCACACTGTGGTGCCCGTATATCACATCATTATGCCACACTGTGATACACCAAATATCACAGCATTAAGCTATACTGTAGCGCCCTTTATCATGACATTATGCCACACTTCAGTGTCCCTCCTATCCCAACACTGTGCCACACTACCACGACTCAATATAAAAACATTGTCACACCACAGTGCCTTGTCTCATTACATTTGCCATGCTGCATTGCCTCATATCTCTCATATTATGGCACTCTGTAGTGTTTCCAGATCACATCATTGTATCACACTACAGTACAGTACCTGGTATCACATAATGCTCATCCTCTAATCCTCTCTGCATTCTGCAATTGTCTGTCTGCGAGGTGGTGCACTGGGAAGAAGACCCATTGTACAAACTAACATGATCTAAGTATATTCAGTACAATGTATTGAATACAGTATTGAATAAACATGTATTGTGGGATGTAGTTTGTTGACTGTAATTTCTGGTTTTCAATACATTGTGTAGTATATTGAAAGCAGAGATAATCTACCCTCCAGCATACACTGGTTTATTACGATCGATGGGTTGAGGTAAGCTTCCTTTACATTCTGCCATTGTGTGAGAGACAGCTGTAGGCTGCAGCCTGTTAATTAATGAATTGGCCTGAAGACCTGAGGTGGCCCAATGGGATGGTTACCTGCCCTCTCTCCTTTATTCAGTTCAGGGTTCCATAAACTCCTTAATCTCATGTTTGAACTACACATATTAGAAGTTTTCATTATCCCAATTCCCTGGAGTTTAAAAAGAAGAAAAAAATTCATCAGAAAGCAACGTGTCCACAATCTGTCATCTTCTAAGTGTGTTTTATATATGTATTTGTGCATAGTGCTGAGATTTACAACAGGGACACTTAACATTTATTCTTTAGTATGCGTGCTCCTGTGACCAATGCTATTCAATTAGAAAATGCTTATTGCGGTAACTCCACAGTGCGTGACTTGTGGGATGTGCACGAAAAAGTAGGCACAGCACCCTGAAGCCAAGAAAATGGCAAATAACATTGGATAACAGTATAGAAAGCTACAGATGTGCCCTTACTAAAATCGCACTGAGAATCCCTCTGTGTCAGTGCGCCATGTTATAGGCCAGTGGTTCTCAAACTTAGTCCTCAGGACCCCACGCAGTGCATGTTTTGCAGGTCACCCAGCATGTGCACAGGTGTATTAATTACTCACTGAACATTTTAAAAGGTCCACAGGTGGAGCTAATTATTTCACTTGTGATTCTGTGAGGAGACCTGCAAAACATGCACTGTGTGGGGTCCTGAGGACCGAGTTTGAGAACCTGTGTTATAGGCTGTTCATAACGTGCGAGTTCTCTCAAAACGTGCCAATTCATCTATATGAAATATGCAAGAAAATAGCACTTTCAGTAGCATAAAAAATGTCACAAATATTTTCTTAAAAGCACGATATTAACAAAGTAGCATAATATTAGTTTAAAAGTAGCAATACATTAGTGAAAAAAATAGTGTGAAGACTAAGCAACATTGCTGTCTATACAAACTATGTGCATTGAGGCTAAAAGTAGAAAATCATGTTGTCATATTGTACATTGGGGCTGATTCTTCCCAGAGGCAGTGCCACTTGAGTGATGTTTTCAGAGTCACAGTGATTGACAGGTTGCAGGCATTTCGGTGTGGCGATGGGAAGCATGCTGAAGCCAGTGGCTGCATCCTCTGATGCGGCTTCACTTACCCTAGCAGCATATTTTGTGCCAGACATCCTGAGTAACCTGATGGTTGATCAGAAGTCCAATGTTGAGACCAGTGGTCGCAATGTTGATCCAATGCTACATCTTTGGATGTAGGTAGTGGATAAGAGAAGCAATGGGCATATTTTTATACAAGCCCATTGTTTGTCATGCATGTCATAGATCGGGATCAGTATGAAATCCAGCCGGACGGGACTCTGGTGGTCGGAATACCGACACCGGGATCCCGACTGGCACAATCCTGACAGGAGGGCGAGCGCAATGCAGCCCCTTGCAGGCTCGCTGCGGGCACGGTGCCTCGCTACGCTCGGCACACTCATTAATTCTCCATCTATGGGTGTCGTAGACACCCACAGAGGGAGAATATGTCGGGATTGTGCCGGTCGGGAACCCGGTGTCGGTATTTCGACCGCCGGGATTCCGTCCAGCGGGATCTTGACCGCATCACCATAGATCACAGTATTATATGTATGAGTTTTCCATGTTTAGCTGCATTCAGTTTTCTGTATAGGATTCACGCTCTGTGCTACTTTCCCCTAATATTATGCTATTTTTTATTAATATTACACTACTTTCTCTGACGTCCTAGTGGATGCTGGGAACTCCGTAAGGACCATGCTGGGAACTCCGTAAGGACCATGGGGAATAGCGGCTCCGCAGGAGACTGGGCACAAAAGTAAAAGCTTTAGGACTACCTGGTGTGCACTGGCTCCTCCCCCTATGACCCTCCTCCAAGCCTCAGTTAGATTTTTGTGCCCGGCCGAGAAGGGTGCACACTAGGGGCTCTCCTGAGCTTCTTAGTGAAAAGTTTAGTTTTAGGTTTTTTATTTTCAGTGAGACCTGCTGGCAACAGGCTCACTGCATCGAGGGACTAAGGGGAGAAGAAGCGAACTCACCTGCGTGCAGAGTGGATTGGGCTTCTTAGGCTACTGGACACCATTAGCTCCAGAGGGACCGAACACAGGCCCAGCCTCGGAGCTCGGTCCCGGAGCCGCGCCGCCGGCCCCCTTACAGAGCCAGAAGCAAGAAAAGGTCAGGAAAATCGGCGGCAGAAGACATCAGTCTTCAACAAGGTAGCGCACAGCACTGCAGCTGTGCGCCATTGTTTCTCAGGCACACTTCACACTCCGGTCACTGAGGGTGCAGGGCGCTAGGGGGGGCGCCCTGAGCAGCAATGTAAAACACCTTGGCTGGCATAAATACACCACATATAACCCTCAGGGCTATATGGGTGTATTTTAACCCCTGCCAGAACTTACCAAAAAAGCGGGAGAAAAGTCCGCCGAGAAGGGGGCGGAGCCTATCTCCTCAGCACACGGGCGCCATTTTCCATCACAGCTCCGCTGGAAGGACGTCTCCCTGACTCTCCCCTGCAGTCCTGCACTACAGAAAAGGGTAAAAAAAGAGAGGGGGGGCACTAATTTGGCGCAGTTTTATATTAACAGCAGCTATAAAAGGAAAAGCACATTTATATAGTGGTATTCCTGTATATATATAGCGCTCTGGTGTGTGCTGGCATACTCTCCCTCTGTCCCCCCAAAGGGCTAGTGGGGTCCTGTCCTCTATCAGAGCATTCCCTGTGTGTGTGCGGTGTGTCGGTATGATTGTGTCGACATGTTTGAAGAGGAAAATGAGATGGAGGCGGAGCAATTGCCTATTATACAGTTGTCACCCCCTAGGGAGTCGACACCTGAGTGGATGAGCTTGTGGAAGGAATTGCGTGATAGTGTCAGCTCCTTGCGACAGTTGACGACATGAGACAGCCGGCTAATCAGCTTGTGCCTGTCCAGGGGTCTCAAACGCCATCAGGGGCTTTAAAACACCCGTTACCTCAAATGGCAGACACAGACACGGATACTGACTCCAGTGTCGATGATGAGGAGACAAACGTGACTTCCACTAGGGCCACACGTTACATGATTGAAGCAATGAAAAATGTATTGCATATATCTGATAATACAAGTACCACTAAGAAGGGTATTATGTTTGGTGAGAAAAAACTGCCTGTAGTTTTTCCTGTATCCGAGGAATTAAATGAAGTGTGTGATGAGGCGTGGGTTTCCCCCGATAAAAAAATGATAATTCCTAAAAGGTTATTGGCATCGTACCCTTTCCCGCCAGAGGATAGGGCACGTTGGGAAACACCCTCTAGGGTGGATAAAGCGCTCACACGCTTGTCTAAACAGGTAGCACTACCCTCTCCTGATACGGCCGCCCTAAAAGAACCTGCCGATAGAAAGCTGGAGAATATCCTAAAATGTATATACTCTCACACGGGTGTTATACTGCGACCAGCAATAGCCTCAGCCTGGATGTGCAGTGCGGGCCTGGCGTGGTCGGATTCCCTGACTGAAAATATTGATACCCTTGATAGGGACAGTATATTATTGACTATAGAGCATTTGAAGGATGCATTTCTATATATGCGTGATGCACAAAGGGATATTTGCCGACTGGCATCAAGAGTTAGCGCGCTGTCCATTTCTGCAAGAAGAGGTTTATGGACGCGGCAGTGGTCAGGTGATGCGGATTCTAAAAGGCACATGGAAGTATTGCCTTATAAGGGGGAGGAGTTATTTGGGGTAGGTCTATCAGACCTGGTAGCCACGGCAACTGCTGGAAAATCCACATTTTTACCCCAGGTAGCTTCTCAACCTAAGAAGACGCCATATTATCAGGCGCAGTCCTTTCGGCCCCATAAGGGCAAGCGGGCAAAAGGCGCCTCATTTCTGCCCCGTGGCAGAGGGCCAGGAAAAAGGCTGCAACAAACAGCCAGTTCCCAGGAACAAAAGCCCTCTCCCGCCTCCGCAAAGTCCTCAGCATGACGCTGGGGCTTTACAAGCGGACTCAGGCACGGTGGGGGCCCGTCTCAAGAAGTTCAGTGCGCAGTGGGCCCACTCGCAAGTGGACCCCTGGATCCTTCAGGTGGTATCTCAGGGGTACAAATTGGAATTCGAGACGTCTCCCCCTCGCCGTTTTCTAAAGTCTGCTTTACCGACGTCTCCCTCAGACAGGGAGGCAGTATTGGAAGCCATTCACAAGCTGTATTCCCAGCAGGTGATAATCAAGGTACCCCTCCTACAACAGGGAAAGGGGTACTATTCCACACTATTTGTGGTACCGAAGCCGGACGGCTCGGTGAGACCAATTTTAAACCTGAAATCCTTGAACACTTACATACAAAGGTTCAAATTCAAAATGGAGTCACTCAGAGCAGTGATTGCAAACCTGGAAGAAGGGGACTATATGGTGTCTCTGGACATCAAAGATGCTTACCTACATGTCCCAATTTACCCTTCTCACCAAGGGTACCTCAGGTTTGTGGTACAGAACTGTCACTATCCGTTTCAGACGCTGCCGTTTGGATTGTCCACGGCACCCCGGGTCTTTACCAAGGTAATGGCCGAAATGATGATACTCCTTCGAAGGAAGGGAGTTTTAGTTATCCCTTACTTGGACGATCTCCTGATAAGGGCAAGATCCAGGGAACAGTTGGAAGTCGGGGTAGCACTATCTCAGATAGTGCTGCGCCAGCACGGTTGGATTCTCAATATTCCAAAATCGCAGCTGATCCAGACGACACGACTTCTATTCCTAGGGATGATCCTGGACACAGTCCAGAAAAAGGTGTTTCTCCCGGAGGAGAAAGCCAGGGAGTTATCCGAACTAGTCAGAAAGCTCCTAAAACCAGGCCAAGTCTCAGTGCATCAATGCACAAGGGTTCTGGGGAAAATGGTGGCTTCTTACGAAGCAATCCCATTCGGCAGATTCCACGCAAGAACCTTCCAGTGGGATCTGCTAGACAAATGGTCCGGGTCGCATCTTCAGATGCATCAGCGGATAATCTTGTCTCCAAGGACAAGAGTGTCTCTCCTGTGGTGGTTGCAGAGTGCTCATCTTCTAGAGGGCCGCAGATTCGGCATTCAGGACTGGGTCCTGGTGACCACGGATGCTGCCTGAGAGGCTGGGGAGCAGTCACACAGGGAAGAAATTTCCAGGGCTTGTGGTCAAGCCTGGAGACATCACTTCACATAAATATCCTGGAGCTAAGAGCCATCTACAATGCTCTGAGCCTAGCAAGACCTCTGCTTCAAGGTCAGCCGGTACTGATCCAGTCGGACAACATCACGGCAGTCGCCCACGTAAACAGACAGGGCGGCACAAGAAGCAGGAGGGCAATGACAGAAGTTGCAAGGATTCTTCGCTGGGCAGAAAATCATGTGATAGCACTGTCAGCAGTGTTCATTCCGGGAGTGGACAACTGGGAAGCAGATTTCCTCAGCAGACACGACCTCCACCCGGGGGAGTGGGGACTTCACCCAGAAGTCTTCCACATGATTGTGAACCGTTGGGAAAAACCAAAGGTGGACATGATGGCGTCCCGCCTCAACAAAAAACTAGACAAGTATTGCGCCAGGTCAAGGGACCCTCAGGCAATAGCTGTGGACGCTCTGGTAACACCATGGGTGTACCAGTCAGTGTATGTGTTCCCTCCTCTGCCTCTCATACCCAAGGTACTGAGGGTCATAAGAAGGAGAGGAGTAAGGACTATACTCGTGGCTCCGGATTGGCCAAGAAGGACTTGGTACCCGGAACTTCAAGAGATGCTCACAGAGGACCCGTGGCCTCTACATCTAAGAAAGGACCTGCTCCAGCAGGGACCCTGTCTGTTCCAAGACTTACCGCGGCTGCGTTTGACGGCTTGGAGGTTGAACGCCGGATCCTGAAGGAAAAAGGCATTCCGGATGAAGTCATCCCTACCCTGATCAAAGCCAGGAAGGATGTAACCGTACAACATTATCACCGTATTTGGCGTAAATATGTTGCGTGGTGCGAGGCCAGGAAGGCCCCTAGAGAGGAATTTCAACTGGGTCGTTTCCTGCATTTCCTGCAAACAGGACTGTCTATGGGCCTAAAATTAGGGTCTATTAAGGTTCAAATTTCGGCCCTGTCGATTTTCTTCCAAAAAGAACTGGCTTCAGTTCCTGAAGTACAGACGTTTGTCAAGGGGGGGTACTGCATATACAACCTCCTTTTGTGCCTCCAGTGGCACCTTGGGATCTCAATGTAGTTTTGGGGTTCCTAAAATCACATTGGTTTGAACCACTTTCCACTGTGGACTTGAAATATCTCACATGGAAGGTGGTAATGCTGTTAGCCCTGGCTTCAGCCAGGCGTGTTTCAGAATTGGCGGCTTTATCCTATAAAAGCCCTTACCTAATTTTTCATACGGACAGGGCAGAATTGAGGACTCGTCCTCAATTTCTCCCTAAAGTGGTTTCAGCATTTCACTTGAACCAGCCTATTGTGGTGCCTGCGGCTACTAGGGACTTGGAGGACTCCAAGTTGCTGGACGTAGTCGGGGCCCTGAAAATATATGTTTCCAGGACGGCTGGAGTCAGAAAATCTGACTCGCTGTTTATCCTGTATGCACCCAACAAGCTGGGTGCTCCTGCTTCTAAGCAGACTATTGCTCGTTGGATTTGTAGTACAATTCAGCTTGCACATTCTGTGGCAGGCCTGCCACAGCCAAAATCTGTAAAAGCTCATTCCACAAGGAAAGTGGGCTCATCTTGGGCGGCTGCCCGAGGGGTCTCGGCTTTACAACTTTGCCGAGCAGCTACTTGGTCAGGGGCAAACACGTTTGCTAAATTCTACAAATTTGATACCCTGGCTGAGGAGGACCTGGAGTTCTCTCATTCGGTGCTGCAGAGTCATCCGCACTCTCCCGCCCGTTTGGGAGCTTTGGTATAATCCCCATGGTCCTTACGGAGTTCCCAGCATCCACTAGGACGTCAGAGAAAATAAGAATTTACTTACCGATAATTCTATTTCTCGTAGTCCGTAGTGGATGCTGGGCGCCCATCCCAAGTGCGGATTGTCTGCAATACTTGTACATAGTTATTGTTACAAAAATCGGGTTATTATTGTTGTGAGCCATCTTTTCAGAGGCTCCTCTGTTATCATGCTGTTAACTGGGTTCAGATCACAGGTTGTACGGTGTGATTGGTGTGGCTGGTATGAGTCTTACCCGGGATTCAATATCCTTCCTTATTGTGTACGCTCGTCCGGGCACAGTATCCTAACTGAGGCTTGGAGGAGGGTCATAGGGGGAGGAGCCAGTGCACACCAGGTAGTCCTAAAGCTTTTACTTTTGTGCCCAGTCTCCTGCGGAGCCGCTATTCCCCATGGTCCTTACGGAGTTCCCAGCACGGTCCTTACGGAGTTCCCAGCATCCACTACGGACTACGAGAAATAGAATTATCGGTAAGTAAATTCTTATTTTTATGTTTGTCCAATTAAAAGTAGTGATAGCAGTGTGAAAATACTGTACACTTGTGAAAAATTGGGATGATTCTGAGTTATACAACATTTTTACCTTTAAAAATAAAATTTTTTAGGAGCTGCGAACTAGATGCGCACTAACTCAACACATTTTCTAATTGATTAGCAGATAGGCACGGAGGCAGCCTGCATTAATCAAGCTAATTGAATTGGGACCATAGAGGCAGATAATGTGTATATGAATTATACCCCTTTCAGACTTCTAGCACACCGGTAAAGATCATTTGCCTTCAGGCCTACGTAAATCCTGAGTTGATGTGCCTTCATGCGCAAAACCCTGGGATTTTAAAGTACAGTAGTTCTTAAGGGGTATGAGAGTGTAAATGTTTGTATCCTTTTTGGTGTACCTTTTGCTTATTATGAACTAAAATACTACATTTTCTAAATACACAATTACTGTCAGACTGAGTAACTATGTGTATAAACCCACATAATGCCATGATGATTTGATGAAACTTTCTGTATTTCTGTACCGGTTTGCATAGAATGATACTTACTAAATATTTGATGAGCTCTTGTTGATATATTTCCTGTTGTGTTTATATACCAATTTTCTACTTTTAAAAAAATCTTCAAAATATTCTCAACTTTTATTGACAAAATAACGCTAGAAGAGCCATTTTATTGATGCTTATGTAGTGACTCTATCCTGCTTTACCCTGGAAAGTCTGGTTATAAATGCTACATAGAAACAGAATGTGCTGGCAGTAGTAAGTAAAGCATCTGCACAGTAACTTGTATATCCACTGTAATTCCCCTTTACATGTTTTCTGTAATTGCAATTGGCTAAAGCTTGGCTAATTGTTAGAGATTACTGGAGATTGGCTGCTGACCTTTCTGATATGCATGAATAATCGATATGTAACACTGGGAGAGGGGACAAATGCAGCATATGCTTCTCAAGTGTAACCCCTTCAGAGCCGATTTGGGAGTAACTCCATACACAGGGAGATTTTCAGGTTCTTTATGATAGAGCAGTTTTGTCTGAAATAACCCTAATTTCTTTTTATTTTTTATTGGAATATATTTATTTTGTGTTTAAGCGGATTTAAAATAAAAAAATAAAATTTAGTCAAATTTATAAAACATGTACTGCTCTTCCTATAAAAACTATGGGGTATATTCAATTGAAGTCGGATCCATTCCGACATTCATTTGTCGGAATGGATCCGACAACCCCTATTCAAGTCTCATCTCAATTCGACTTTTTCAAGTCGAACTGAGATGAGTGACCCAGAGGAGAAGGGGTGGGGGGAGCCGCAGGGAGACCAGTGGGGGGACAGCCGTCGGCAGAAGGATGTCACACAGCCGCCCGAACTCACGGCAGTGTCCACCTGGCTCCAGCAAGCTTGCTGGAGCCGGGTGGTTGCTACCGTCAGCGGCGTGGCTGTGTGACATCCTGCTGCAGCGCTGTGCTGTAGCGCTGATCTCCTCTGGCTGCCCGCAGCAGTCCCCCGTCTCCCTGCGGCTCTCCCCCCTCTCCTCCTCTGGGTCCGCATCTCAGTCTGACATCTTTTGATGTTGGACTGAGATGGTCGAAAAGGTTTTGGCCCCGTTTTCGACACAAGCACGTGGATCGGCAGCTATTCCGCCGATCCACTTGCTTTTCGACAAGTCGAATTCATCGACTTGTCGAAAATATTGAATAGGTCGAATCACGATTCGGCCTTAAAAAGTCGAAAACTGCCGTCTTTTCGACAGACGGCAGTTTTCGACTTCAATTGAATATACCCCTATATGTTCTTAATGTAACGACCGATACTGGAAGAAAATATTTGTAGTTACTGTAGGTTGGGAACTAAGAAATTTTATTTTCTGACCTGACCTAAAGACTCAGAGCCTTATTCACAGATGGACGCAGACGCTGTGTTCGCATGCAGCGGCCGTGTCCATAGGGCACTGGCTATAGTGCGCATGCACAGCCTATGGTGATTGGTAGGTGCCAGGTGTCCAGGGACGGCGTGGGGCGGGATAGAGAGATTCAGGCGTGTCATTGGCGTTTTCGGAGTCGGCCGATGACGCCTGTTATTCCTGCGATAGGAAACATGGCGCGCAGGCAAGGGTCAACCTCTATTGATTTGCGATCACATCGCGGGGTGGCACCACACATGCTGGGTATATGGTCGAGAGCAAAATCTGCGACCAACTCTGAATAGCGTCCTCAATACTCATTCCCTATGTTGTGCACTATAACATGGCTGTCTGGTTCTTCAGCCTCATTGATTCATTGGCTATCTGCTATTTAGGGGTATATTCATTTGAAGTCAAAATCTGCTGTCTTGTCGGAAAGGCGGCAGGTCGGCTTTTTCAGGTCGGAAGGGGTTCCGACCTATTCAATCCCCTGCTTTTTTCCCCCGACAAGTCAGGGAATTCGACTTGTCGGAAAGCATGTGGATCGGCGGAATAGCCGCCAATCCGCATGTGTCTGTCGGAAACGGGACCAGATTCGACAGGTTTTGGTCCCGTTTCCGACAATCTTAATCCGACTTTAAAAAAAGTCGAATTGAGGAGATGAGACAGGGATCCGGAAACTCCTCACTCCCGGCAGCGCACCCCATCTGCCGGATTTGGCCACTCATTGAAGAGGGCTCATCCCACAGTCGGATTTGGCCACTCATTAAACAGGGCTTGTTAGATCCATTCCGACAAATGCATGTCGGAATGGATCAGACTTGAATTGAATATACCCCTTAGTCTGCGAATCATAACTCTGTAGAAGATACTACTATTTAAAAAAATAAATAAATCGGTAATACTCTTTTCAGACAGAAACGTCTGAAATTCCCAGGTTTTACTCTGCATTTCAGTGCAGGGTCGCTTTGCTGGACCCAGCCTGACCCCCCTTTCACACAGGGAAGCAAATTACTGGGTGAAGCAGTTCTACCTAGTAATTTGCAGATCAACATGGTTATTTTTTTTGTGTGGGTCAAACTCCTGGGAATTTCAACCCGGGTTGATCCTTTCACACAGAAAACAGCCCGGGTTGACCTGGCAAATTACTGGGTAGAAACCTCTGTGTGAAAGTAGGATCATTGAACTATTTCTTATATTGGTCACTTGTTCATTTTAGAATATGCCATATGGTTTAAAAAACAAACAGTCCTCATCTGAGATTTATTGTACCTCTTTCTACTTTGTTTTCAGTATGGAGCAGAGTTCAGAAGGTTCTCCTTAAATCGTTACAAGCCTGGAACTTTCGAGGAATTCTACAACCTTCTCATTCAAGTCCACAATCTCTCCAATGTGGATGTGATGCTTGGCTATGCCGATGTGCACGGCGACCTCCTTCCTATCAACAATGACGGCAATTTCTGTAAGGCCGTGTCGAGTGCTAATCCATTGCTTAGGGTATTTATACAAAATCAAGGTAAGGCATCTGTTTTCCTTATCCATGCTTTGAAAGTACAATAATCTCCGTTCTCACACAACAAGAATGAGATTGAAAAGGGTTGGCTGCTTGGTATCCTAACTATGCAATGTCGTCTAATTCCAGTCTATTGATAGCAATGGTTGTGGTTATAAAAGACTGGATTGGACCACCAAACGAATGAGAACTGTTAACCATGTTTTTTTTCTTCACAGCTGCTAGAGTCTAAATTTTATCACATACGATAACATAATGGTTATATGTTGTACAGTCTGTTAGATTACCCACAGATTTTGATATATTGTTGCCTTAAACTGGTCGGCTCATATGAAAGCTGCCTGCAGGTTATTGTGTAAATTGATTTATGTCTGTTAGGGCTTCACCTGGGATGCTATAAAAGCTATATCTTTTTCAGCTAAAAAAAAGTACAGTGCCCAAATGAGCCCATGGTGACCGAGATGAAGAGGAGAATTCTCTCTGGTTTACCATGAGAGCGCAGAATACATTGTATGCAACTTCTCCAGACCTAATCTCTGCCATGTGACGGGGAGAAGAGCGTGCCCCCCTCACGTCACCATCATACTATGGGTGTGATCAAGTGCTGTGCTTAGAGCCTGCTCGAGAATTCAGTGTTACTTGTGGGGGTTAAGGTTATTTTATTTTGTTTTCAATTTCTTTTTTTTGGGTGGGGGGGGGGGGGGGGGAGGGGGGGGGAGTGTATGAGAACAATTTGTGAGGATAATCATCCTAGCATTCAGCCATAGATTGACAAAGAGCAGCTGTGACACAGTGTCTGTCTTGCTCGTTTTATGGCATCTCTAGCTTACACAAGGCTTCAGTGAATCTCTAGAAGTGTTTTTACAAGACTTTGTGGTCAGATTGCAGCTTGGGTGACAGCTTCTAGAGGTCATTAAAAGTTTGAACATGGTCTTTATTATCCTATTTAGGAATACCAGTAACACAATTAACCAATAATATACAGTTAAAGCCATAAAATAGAATTGGGTTTTACAAGGAACTGCTTAACTGTAATTCTGTTAATAAATGGCGCTAGGCTACAATTACGATATGTAAGATCTCTAAACAAGGTTCATCTCTCTTCACTTGGGAGATTTTCTTCTCTTGCGCAAAGTTTATTTTTGTGGTCGTTAAGATCCTAAATGGCGCCTAGTCGAAATTAGAACTAGACAGGTCCCTTACACATTAGAGGTGTATAATAAATATAACAAAAACCTAAATCCAAGTGATCAGCAGAGACTGCCTATTCCTTTCATTTTAGCCTCTCATTAGGGAACAACAGGAATATGACAGACTTCCCTCGCAATCTGTAACAGTTCACATGTTATTTTTGTAAATGGTAAAGAACACATTACCATATAAATTACACAGTATGAAGGATTGCCTTTACTAAATATGCATTTCTCTGACGTCCTAGTGGATGCTGGGAACTCCGTAAGGACCATGGGGAATAGCGGGCTCCGAAGGAGGCTGGGCACTCTAGAAAGATTTATGACTACCTGGTGTGCACTGGCTCCTCCCACTATGACCCTCCTCCAAGCCTCAGTTAGATTTTGTGCCCGGCCGAGGTTGGATGCACACTAGGGGCTCTCCTGAGCCTTTAGAAAGAAAGATAGAAATTAGGTTTTTTATTTTCAGTGAGACCTGCTGGCAACAGGCTCACTGCAGCGAGGGACTAAGGGGAGAAGAAGCGAACCTGCCTGCTTGCAGCCAGCTTGGGCTTCTTAGGCTACTGGACACCATTAGCTCCAGAGGGATCGACCGCAGGCCCAGTCCTTGGTGTTCGGTCCTGGAGCCGCGCCGCCGTCCCCCTTACAGAGCCAGAAGCAAGAAGAGGTCCGGAAAATCGGCGGCAGAAGACATCAGTCTTCACCAAGGTAGCGCACAGCACTGCAGCTGTGCGCCATTGCTCCTCACACACACTTCACACTCCGGTCACTGAGGGTGCAGGGCGCTGGGGGGGGGGCGCCCTGAGAAGCAATAATAACACCTTGGCTGGCAAAAATACCACAATATATAGCCCCAGAGGCTATATATGTGGAAAATACCCCTGCCAGAATATAGGTAAAAGCGGGAGAATAGTCCGCGGAAAAGGGGCGACGCTATCTCCTGCAGCACACTGGCGCCATTTTTCCCTCACAGCTCCGCTGGAAGGAAGCTCCCTGGCTCTCCCCTGCAGTCTACACTACAGAAAAGGGTAAAAAAGAGGGGGGGCACTAAATTTAGGCGCAGTATACAATTATAGAAAAAGCAGCTATAGGGGACATAACTCAGTTAGTCCCTGCATTATATAGCGCTCTGGTGTGTGCTGGCATACTCTCACTCTGTCCCCCCAAAGGGCTTTTGTGGGTCCTGTCCTCTGTTGGAGCATTCCATGTGTGTGTGCGGTGTGTCGGTACGGCTGTGTCGACATGTTTGATGAGGATAATGATGTGGAGACGGAGCAGATGCCTTTAGAAGGGATGTCACCCCCTGCGGGGCAGACACCTGAGTGGTTGAGCTTATGCAAAGAAATGAGTGCACGTATAGATTCCTTACATAAGAAATTTGACGACATGCCAAATGTGGGACAGCCGACTTCTCAGCTCGTGCCTGTCCAGGCGTCGCACAGGTCATCAGGGGCTCTAAAACGCCCGCTACCTCAGACCGCTGACCCAGCTGTCGACACTGATACTGACACCAGTGTCGACGACGATGAGTCTAACCTGATGCCCACTTTGGCCATTCACTGCATGATTGAGGCAATGAAAGAGGTGTTACACATTTCTGATATAAATACAGGTACCACTAAAAAGGGTATTATGTTTGGGGAGAAAAAACTACCCGTAGTTTTTCCCCTATCAGATGAATTAAATGAAGTATGTGAAGAAGCGTGGGCTTTCCCTGATAAAAAATTGGTAATTCCTAAGAAGGTACTAATGGCGTTCCCTTTCCCGCCAGAGGATAAGTCACGTTGGGAAACACCTCCTAAGGTGGATAAAGCGCTCACACGTTTGTCTAAAAAGGTGGCACTACCATCTCCGGATACGGCCGCCCTCAAGGAACCTGCTGATAGAAAGCAGGAGGCGATCCTGAAGTCTGTATATACACACTCAGGCATTATACTTAGGCCAGCTATTGCGTCAGCTTGGATGTGCAGTGCTGCCGCTGCGTGGTCAGATAAACTGTCAGAAAATATTGACACATTAGACAGGGACACGATCCTGCTAACCATAGACCATATCAAAGACTCAGTCTTATTTATGAGAGATGCACAGAGGGAAATCTGCCGACTGGCATCTAAAGTAAGTGCATTGTCCATTTCTGCTAGGAGAAGCTTATGGACTCGCCAGTGGACAGGAGATGCAGATTCTAAAAGGCACATGGAAGTGTTGCCATATAAGGGTGAGGAATTATTTGGGGATGGTCTCTCGGACCTAGTTTCCACAGCAACGTCTGGGAAATCAGCATTTTTACCCCATGTCCCCTCACAGCCTAAGAAGGCGCCGTTTTATCAGGTTCAGTCCTTTCGGACCCAGAAAAACAGGCGTGGAAAAGGCGGGTCTTTTCTGTCCAGAGGCAGAGGTAGGGAAAAAGGCTGCAACAAACAGCAGGTTCCCAGGAGCAAAAGTCCTCCCCCGCTTCTTCTTCCAAGTCCGCCGCATGACGGTGGGGCTCCACAGGCGGAGCCAGGTACGGTGGGGGGCCGCCTCAAGAATTTCAGCGATCAGTGGGCTCGCTCACAGGTGGATCCCTGGATCCTTCAAATAGTATCTCAGGGGTACAAACTGGAATTCGAGGCGTCTCCACCCCACCGGTTCCTAAAATCTGCCTTGCCGATTGCTCCCTCAGACAGGGAGGCGGTGCTAGCGGCAATTCACAAGCTGTATTCCCAGCAGGTGATAATCAAGGTACCCCTACTTCAACAAGGCCGGGGTTACTATTCCACACTATTTGTGGTACCGAAACCGGACGGTTCGGTGAGACCCATTTTAAATTTGAAATCCTTGAACACATACATAAAAAAATTCAAGTTCAAGATGGAATCGCTCAGGGCGGTTATTGCAAGCCTGGACGAGGGGGATTACATGGTATCCCTGGACATCAAGGATGCTTACTTGCATGTCCCCATTTACCATCCTCACCAGGAGTACCTCAGATTTGTGGTACAGGATTGCCATTACTAATTCCAGACGCTGCCGTTTGGACTGTCCACGGCACCGAGGGTATTTACCAAGGTTATGGCGGAAATGATGATACTCCTTCGAAAAAAGGGAGTTTTAATTATCCCGTACTTGGACGATCTCCTAATAAAAGCGAGGTCCAAGGAACAGTTGTTGGTGGAAGTAGCACTATCTCAGGAGGTGCTGCACCAGCACGGCTGGATTCTGAATATCCCAAAGTCACAGCTGGTTCCGACGACACGGCTACTGTTCCTTGGTATGATTCTGGATACAGTCCAGAAAAAAGTGTTTCTAACGGAGGAGAAAGCCAGGGAGTTGTCATCTCTAGTCAGAGACCTCCTGAAACCAAAACAGGTATCAGTGCATCGCTGCACGCGGGTCCTGGGAAAGATGGTGGCTTCTTACGAAGCAATTCCCTTCGGCAGGTTCCATGCCAGAATCTTTCAGTGGGACCTGTTGGACCAGTGGTCCGGATCGCATCTTCAGATGCATCGCTTAATAACCCTGTCTCCAAGAACCAGGGTGTCTCTACTGTGGTAGCTGCAGAGTGCCCATCTTCTAGAGGGCCGCAGGTTCGGCATACAGGACTGGGTCCTGGTGACCACGGATGCCAGCCTTCGAGGCTGGGGGGCAGTCACAAAGGGAAGAAACTTCCAAGGACTATGGTCGAGTCAGGAGACTTCCCTTCACATAAATATTCTGGAACTAAGGGCCATTTACAATGCCCTAAGTCAAGCAAAATCCCTGCTCCTACACCAGCCGGTGCTGATCCAGTCAGACAACATCACGGCAGTCGCCCATGTAAATCGACAGGGCGGCACAAGAAGCAGGATGGCGATGGCAGAAGCCACAAGAATTCTCCGATGGGCGGAGAATCATGGACTAGCACTGTCAGCAGTGTTCATTCCGGGAGTGGACAACTGGGAAGCAGACTTCCTCAGCAGACACGACCTCCACCCGGGAGAGTGGGGACTTCATCCAGAAGTCTTCCAGATGCTGGTAAACCGTTGGGAAAAACCACAGGTGGACATGATGGCGTCCCGCCTCAACAAAAAGTTAAAAAGATATTGCGCCAGGTCAAGGGACCCTCAGGCGATAGCTGTGGACGCTCTAGTGACACCGTGGGTGTACCAGTCGGTTTATGTGTTCCCTCCTCTGCCTCTCATACCAAAGGTATTGAGAATAATAAGAAAGTGAGGAGTAAACACAATTCTCGTGGTTCCGGATTGGCCACGACGAGCATGGTACCCAGAACTTCAAGAGATGCTCTCAGAGGACCCGTGGCCTCTACCGCTCAGACAGGACCTGCTACAGCAGGCTTACCGCGGCTGCGTTTGACGGCATGGCGGTTGAACACCGGATCCTGAAGGAAAAGGGTATTCCGGAAGAAGTCATTCCTACACTTATTAAGGCCAGGAAAGACGTTACGGCAAAGCATTATCACCGCATATGGCGGAAATATGTTGCATGGTGCGAGGCAAAAAAGGCCCCAACAGAGGAATTTCAGCTGGGTCGATTTCTGCATTTCCTGCAAGCAGGAGTGAATATGGGCCTAAAGCTAGGCTCCATTAAAGTACAGATCTCGGCTCTGTCGATTTTCTTTCAAAAAGAACTAGCTTCAGTACCTGAAGTTCAGACATTTGTGAAAGGAGTGCTGCATATTCAGCCCCCGTTTGTGCCCCCTGTGGCACCTTGGGATCTCAACGTGGTGTTGAGTTTCTTAAAATCACATTGGTTTGAGCCACTTAAAACCGTGGATCTAAAATATCTCACGTGGAAAGTGGTCATGTTATTGGCCTTGGCTTCAGCCAGGCGAGTGTCAGAATTGGCGGCTTTATCATGTAAAAGCCCTTATCTGATTTTCCATATGGATAGGGCAGAATTGAGGACTCGTCCCCAGTTTCTACCTAAGGTGGTGTCAGCTTTTCACCTGAACCAGCCTATTGTGGTGCCTGCGGCTACTAAGGATTTGGAGGACTCCAAGTTGCTAGACGTTGTCAGGGCCCTGAAAATATATGTTTCCAGGACGGCTGGAGTCAGAAAATCTGACTCGCTGTTTATCCTGTATGCACCCAACAAGCTGGGTGCTCCTGCTTCTAAGCAGACTATTGCTCGCTGGATTTGTAGTACAATTCAGCTTGCACATTCTGTGGCAGGCCTGCCACAGCCAAAATCTGTAAATGCCCATTCCACAAGGAAAGTGGGCTCATCTTGGGCGGCTGCCCGAGGGGTCTCGGCTTTACAACTTTGCCGAGCAGCTACTTGGTCAGGGGCAAACACATTTGCTAAATTCTACAAATTTGATACCCTGGCTGAGGAGGACCTAGAGTTCTCTCATTCGGTGCTGCAGAGTCATCCGCACTCTCCCGCCCGTTTGGGAGCTTTGGTATAATCCCCATGGTCCTTACGGAGTTCCCAGCATCCACTAGGACGTCAGAGAAAATAAGAATTTACTCACCGGTAATTCTATTTCTCGTAGTCCGTAGTGGATGCTGGGCGCCCATCCCAAGTGCGGATTGTCTGCAATACTTGTAAATAGTTATTGTTAACTAAAGGGTTATTGTTGAGCCATCTGTTGAGAGGCTCAGTTGTTTTTCATACTGTCAAACTGGATATAGTATCACGAGTTGTACAGTGTGATTGGTGTGGCTGGTATGAGTCTTACCCGGGATTCAAAATCCTTCCTTATTATGTCAGCTCGTCCGGGCACAGTGTCCTAACTGAGGCTTGGAGGAGGGTCATAGTGGGAGGAGCCAGTGCACACCAGGTAGTCATAAATCTTTCTAGAGTGCCCAGCCTGCTTCGGAGCCCGCTATTCCCCATGGTCCTTACGGAGTTCCCAGCATCCACTACGGACTACGAGAAATAGAATTACCGGTGAGTAAATTCTTATTTTTTCGATTGGCTGAGTGATCAGTGTACTACTGTAGTTCAAATCATCAGTGGATTGCGGTGAGAACAGTCCTCGTGTGCCAACTGCAGTAGGTCATCTGATTTGTTTCTTTAATTAGTGGTAGATGCATCAAAGAAACCGATGATTTGTGTATCAAATGTACATTCTACATAACAAAAACAACAGCTGACTTTATAAGGACTCTTTAGGTCATTAGAATATCTTATTTTCATCATTATTAAATGTAGGGGTAATTGTGCACCAATTTGACAGCACTCTTTCTCATTCTGAAACTCTCCATTCACTGTGTAAGCAAGAGCTGTACTCAAGCGCCCATGTAATGCTATCCTAAGCCTTATTTGTTGCAATTTATTGCAATTTTATGTTATTGTTACATTTTGTTTATGGTGAATAATGACCTTTTTAAAGGTTATTATATTTTTGCTATTACACTACATTCTTGAGCAGCTTATGAGTCTAGCTCAGAGGTTCTCAAATGTGGTCCTCAAGGCACCCCAACGGTCCAGGTTTTAGGTATATCCATGGCTCAGCGCGGATGGTTAAATTAAATTTCAGAACCTATGGTTTAGCTTTCTGAATTCTATCTCTGTAAAATGTTATGTGGGGTACACACTTACCAATCGGTCAAAAGGACCAATTGTGACATCGCTGTCGCTGGTTTCTATGGCCAGCTTATGAGTCGGTCAGATGTGCACAATATATTCTGTTCCCACTAGAATGCAGGCAGGGCGCTGAGGTATAGGGATGGCGTCACAGCGAGCACCTGAAAAGGGGGCATGGCTGTCATGTCTCCATCTGTGTCACTTTTGGGGGCGTTCCCACCACTTACGGAGGTGCTGGGCTTCCCCCAAGCTCTCCCCTCATTGTGAGTAGATGCCATGCGCATGTCATCTATTCAACCAGCAGTGATTGTTATACCGCAACTTTTCCCACCCGCAGGACACTGCGGGCCACAGGTGGGAAATGCACAGGGCAGGGTGCGGATGTACTGTATTTTTCAGATGTATTTTCCATGCAGCATGGCCAGTGCAATAGATCTGTGAACAGTCGTTCTCAGATATGCAGTGCACCAGCTGTATAAATTATATATTGTGTAGTGTGTATCCAGCCTTAGCAAGTAGCTTTCTGTAATCTGTACATAGATGCTGTCTTTTTCACTTAGACCTGCAGCACGGATGCCTACTTAATTACTATTAAATCACATTGAGCAGAAGCACACACTATACCAATATTTCTATTCAATATTTATGTATTTATGTACATATAAGGGTTGACACTAGTCTATAGAGTTCAGCTGTCTTAAAAATAATTGATAGTGTTTTTTTTTTTAAATCTAGTGGAATTGATTTACTTACGTGTGAATGATGACTGTATACTGTATATCATGGGCCTGATTCAGGTCCCAGCGCTGATGCGGCGTATGCCACAAAGTACCGATGTTTGGTACTTTGTACATGCGTCTGACCTGTACTGTGCATGTGCAGTACAGGTCTGTAACGTCTGTTGCAATACGGCATCAGACTGTCCGTGATTGACAGTCTGATGTATTTTGGGGGCAAGGAGTGGGGCGGTTACTGTCTCCTTTTCCCAAAACAGAGGAGTGTTGCCGCCATTGTTGGGGTGGAAATGGGCCAGGATCTCCATCAAAGGACAGATTTCATGGCCTCTTGCTTGGACCTGCAGCGGCCGCCTTGCGTGGTTCCATGGGTCACGCAGCGACTGATGTTGTTGCAGATGATCCGATGCAGCTCCTGCTGCATTACCATATTAGTGCTATCGCTGCTGATTCCATGAAAGCAATTCCGACCACGTTTGAATCTGTCCCCATATTTTCCTAAAACTAATGATTCCTCTTCCTCCTCTTTGGCAACAGATGTGAGGTGGTTAATTCTCCTTTACAGACAATCCAATATGGATCACCCGTTAAAAAAAAATAAAAAAATGCTGACCTCCCGAAAACACACAGGTTCAGTGAAACCTGTGTATTTTTGGTAAAAACAGCCCCGTTTTCGCATAGAAACGGGTCTGTTTCCGGGGGGGATTTGGTTTTGCCTGCCCGAGGCAAGTGAAACAAAATCCCAGATAACCGCGGCGACCTGCAGTGTCCCTTGCCCGCCGCATCAGCAGCCGCCTGGGATTGCAGGGAAGGCGCCGCGGCCCAGGAGCTGACACTTTGCGCTTAACCCCGTCGGGGAAGCCGGGGTAGCGCCATGACCCGAATTCCCCATCTTCTCCCGGTCACATGGGGAGCGGTCATATGACCGAAGGGAGCCCGGAACTGCAGCGCTGCACCGGGAGCTGTCAGGAGCCAGCACTCTGTGCAGCATCAGATAACCCCCGATAAGCCGCTGCACATGCTGGCTTATCGGGGCTAATAGTATAGCCCCCAGTGGGACAATTAGCCCCGGTAAATTACCGGGCTAATTGGATATCCCCCTAAAGGGCAGTGGCAGACAGACAGGTTTGTAAGAGGGGAGAGAGAGCGTGAGCCAATAACATGGAGTAGTGGGTTAGGATGAGAGCTGGAAGGCTTTGACAAAGAAGCCCATTGAGAGCCCATTTGAAGTTCTGAGGAGAGTTCCAGTAGTAGGAGCAGCGTGGGCAAATCTTGGAGGTGGGAGTAATCAGTTGGAGGGAGAGGCGGCAATCATTTGTGCAGCGCAGTGGGTTGGCAGGAGTGGTGATGAGGTCAGAGATGTAAATAGGAGTAATGAGTAAGGGCATTGTGAGGATTTTGAATTGGGTTCTGAACAAGGGGAGAGGGGAGCCAGAAGTAGTGCATTTGGAGAGGATGATATGTTGGGCAATAGAATTAAAGTGGAGAGGGGTGGGAGACAGAGAGGCCAGATAAAAAAGTAGGTTGCAGTAATCCACTGTAGAGATGACCAGTGAGAACCATAAGTTGCCTTCTAGGTGAGAGAGACTGATCTGGAAGATACTTCTGAGATGGAAATGGCAGGACTGAATGTGTGGTTTGAAGGAGTCAAGGATATTTCCAAGACAGCGCACTTTCAGACTAAATGAAATGGTAGAGCTGTCAATAGAGAATGACATTGAGGGAGCTGACGTTACTTAGGAGGTTGGGAAGTCTAAATTTCTTTGAAATTAAGCACACATCTCTCCTTGTGTATGCCCCATAGCGATGCGCGGTCCCGCATGCAGGCACAATCTATATCGCTCAGCACACATCTCTGTACACATCGGTACGGTGTGTACCCGACATTAGACATGTTAAGTTTAAGAAAGCGCTGTTACATCAAAGAAGAAATAGCAGAGAGAGAGAGAGCTGGTGATAAGAGTGAGGAGAGGTCAGGGGAGGTAAGGTGGATCTGCGTGTCATCAGTATATAGATGATATTGGAGGCCAAAGGAGCTGATAACTTTGCCTAAAGAGAAAGCGTAAAGGGAGAATAGAAGTTGTCCAGAAACAGAACTTTGGGGAATAAATACTGGTGGAAGTGGGGGAGAAGTGGAATCATAGGAGGAGGCAGAAAGATGGGTGAAAGAGGTAGGAGGGCAGTGTCATGTAGATGGTGGAAGTGAAGCATTTGCAGGAGGAGAGAGTGGTCCTTTTGTTAGCATATTTAGATATTTTGTTTTTATTACGAAGGAGGTTACCTACAGATAGGACTTCAGCTATGCAAGGTGGAAGTGGGAGGATTCTTTCTGGAGACCCGTGGTACCACACAACTTTACTAGATTGTGGTGGCACGGGGCACAAGCCTGAGATGGAAAATGCTTTCTTTGAGAGATTCACCTTCCACAAGTGAACCACAGGAATGGTAGCCTGCTGTGGTTGCTGCGTGAATTCATTTACATCCAACCAGAAATTGTGGGGCCCGGGACTGAAAAAATAGGCAGGGCTTCCCCCTCCATTTTAGGCGGATATTTTGGTCAATACCTGGTTCGATACCTGGTTAATTGCATGATATAGAAAACAATAATGTGGGCGTTTATTAAGTAAATGTACTGTTGCAGGAGATACTTATATTACCGCTCTGCTGTTACAGTTTTGTGTTATGATGCATCACATTCACATGACAGCTGAGCCAGCCCCAGGCCCCCTTCTCAGAATCGCAAACAAACACACAAAAAACACATACTTACCTTTCCAAATCCGTCCTGAGAGTCCTCCTCACTGCTCTCTCTCTCTCTCCCACGCTGTTCCTGGCTGTCCTAGCTCTTCACCACCGCGGCTCCTGTTCACTGACGCACTCTCAGTCTCAGCAGAAGGGGAGCGGCAGGCGGCGGCTGTCTCAATGACGGCGGCCGCCGGGATATGAAGGGCAGTGTAACTGGTAGCTCTAGCAGCCGGCCAGCTGCGGTCAGTGTCACCGGCGCCGCCGGGAATATCCACGGCTGGCTGTTTGAGCAGCCCGGGCCGTCCACTCTGTCAGAGTGGCCGGGCCCGGGACAACTGTACACAGGTCACACCCCCTTGATGGCGGCCCTGCATCCAACTTCGTGCAAAGCCTGCCTATGCATTGGCTGCAATTTCTGGGATAAACTGGAACCTGGCTTTTTTTATTCTGTCCATGGAGAGATTTAGAAGTTTTATGGAAACATGCAGGAAAAGAGACCCTGATCACACAACTCTGGATAGGCCCCAGGAAAATGGTTGTAGCGGTTTCTGGTACCATATTCCTACCAAGTTTGCACAGCCTGTGAAGCACTTTCAGAAATTATATCTTCAAAATGATATGCAAGTTGAGGACAAAGAGAGGAACAGCAGCCACCTTCTTAGCGGGTTAATCAAATGGATTACAGTAGCATTACCAGATAGCTTTTTTATAATGAAAGAGGGTCTTTAACAGTCTAAAATTTCCCTTTCTCAGATGAGCCTAGATGAGGAAGGTGCCCTTTTAGAACAATCTGCTCTGAAAAATAGACAATCTAATATATTCTTTTTCTGAAGACAAGTAAATATCTCCAAATTCTGACTAAATTCTGAGTTATTTCTATCCTTTCCACCCTGGTGAAATAAAGTTCTGAAATACAATAGCTACAATGAATACAATGGATCGCAATAGAAGTCCTCACGCATGCACGCAGTCATGTGCGTGCATGCACAGAAGTGCGGAAATAGCGGTTGACGTATGTG
The DNA here is from genome assembly GCF_028390025.1 of Pseudophryne corroboree. Lineage (NCBI taxonomy): Eukaryota > Metazoa > Chordata > Amphibia > Anura > Myobatrachidae > Pseudophryne > Pseudophryne corroboree. The sequence goes on from NC_086448.1 coordinate 563,676,283, forward strand.
TTACCAGACTCTCCAGAAAAGTCCCATTTCCCCAGAGGGAACCCAACTCTCAGAGGCAGTGCGGTCTCTACGAAGCGTCATGTCGCCACAACTGCAGCATTAAAACGGCAGTACCAATGGCAGCAGCTTCCATAGCTTTGTGGAGGCTCCATTTGAATCTGGGATGCAAGCACACTAGTTGAAATGGTAATTGGGAAAAAAAACATATTTTTTTGCCCATGTTGGTGTAGGAACTTTCATGTAAATCAGGAAAATGTGTTCCATTCCCTATGCCCCTAGCCCAAGGGTCAAAATGCAGAAAAATGTTGCAGTCAGAACTGATAGGCAATAGCATTTACTAGTTTCAGACTCAATGTGTAGGAAGACAAATGGAAGATGCAAGGAAACCTTATTAACAGTAATAATTTACTATCCACAATTTGGACATTTTATGACTTTGTCACTGACAGCTTAACATTTTCTGTGTGTTTAAATCTGTTTTGTGCCTGACCAAGTGGAGCGTTCAGTCAATATTCCCTATAACATGGATACACACTAGGGTTCTTTTTTTTTGTCAGAAGCCAATGTTTTTTGGACATGTTGGAGGAAACTGGAGCACCCAGAGGAATACAAACGCCACAAAGATAGTCCTTTAGTCATGAAATGTATATAAGACATCAGTGCTGTCAGCCACTATGCCAGCTGTGCTACCCAATTTTATTATTTTATTTTCAGTTTCCTTTAATTATTATTATCCTTTATATGGAGCTACAGGGGATCCTCTTCGCCCAATTAACAGAGTACATACACATTTACAGGTCACAAAAATCTAGGACAAGTACATGGTATATAAACATTGCTGCATAAGCAGAAGACACTGAAATAAGTATCAGGGTGGCAGAAACTGCAGGATTTGGTGCCGTTGAAGGGAGTATGGTAGTGGATAGTTTAAGTAAGAGAAGGAAAAGCACACGAGGTAAGAGGGCCTGCTCGCAGGAGATTACATTCTAATGGGTGACTGTATCCTCCTCTTGTGTTAATCAAAATACAGCATTTGTATTTGTATTAAGAATCGCCAGTGTCGGACTGGGGCATGAAGGGCCCACCGGGGGAATGCAGTGATAGGGGCCCATACTTAAGGGTCTGGCCAGCCTACAAAGGGGTTGTGGCCAGCCTCCACAGAGACTTGAAATACACAATAGTCTAGTGCAGTGTAATGCAACATATATTACCATGTATAATACAAGTGCACAGCCTGGAACCTGATCCCTAGAGAAAGGAGTGGGCCCCAAGGCAGTGGGGCCTACCGGTGGTTTCACTGGTACCCCTGTGGGCCAGTCCGATCCTGAGAATCGCTTTTAATTGACGTGGTCTGTTGTTTAGCTGAGTAGTATATAAGACTGGGAAGGCCAGCTTGGCTATCATGTAGGCCAGTGATGGGGAACCTTTGGCACTCCAGCTGTTGTTGAACTACATATCCCAGCATGCCGTGCTACAGTTTTGCTATTTGGCCATGCTAAAACTGTAGCAGGGCATGCTGGGATGTGTAGTTCAACAGCTGGAGTGCCAAAGGTTCCCCATCACTGAATTGTAGGCACTTTAGAGCACTATTGTGATGGCTGAAAACCATTGTGCCCTTTCAGTAGCTGCCTGCTGTGTGCACTAGTAGGTTTAAACACAGTATATGGGTTGTGTGTCTCTGCATCCCCAAATCATATACATTTAGTTCTGAAACCTTAGCATGTTTATGCGATGACCTAATCTTTACTTCTGCGTCTATAAGGAATTTGTTTGATGGAGAAGAGACAGGAGACTAGTCATTGTCTCCTACACAATCTGCAGCATTACCTAAGTTTTTTTTCCCCTTATAAAATATTAACGTTGCATGTGAATCTGTTGCCGTGTGTTTTCCTAACTACACATGTGCGGCACAAGAAAAGACAAGTACGTCAGCCAGCTCTTCTTGTCTTAACAAAAACACAAGCTAGATTCTGCACAGTGTCCTGCTGTAATACTTTAATATCTCCATAAACCAAATGAAAGAAAATGATTTACCACTAACCATTTCTTTTCTGCCATATACAGTGTTGCCCAGGGCTTTTACCATTCTAAACCTTACATGGTAGGACAAGATGCCTCTGTTTACACTTTGGGCCTGAGAGACTGCTCTGTTTTTAAGAAAAAAATAACTGTCTGCTATTTAGAAGACATGCATTCAGAGGGGATACGGTCGTTAGGTCGACACAGCTTAGGTTAACAGGCATTAGGTCAACCACTGAAGGTCGACATGAGTTTTTCAAATTTTTTTGCTTTTTCCATACTTTGATCCACGTGGACTACGATTGGAACGGTAACCTTGCACGAAGCATGGCGAGCCATGTGAGGGGAACACGGTGCGCTAATTGGGGTTCCCCGTCACTTTACAAAGAAAACGACAGCAAAAAAAGTTTAAAGAAAACTCATGTCGACCTTTTTGTAGCTTCTTTTTAACATCTGTCTAACACTCCAGTGTAAAGACATTCTTTCATCTTTCTTTCCTTTTTCTGTTGTCAACAGTTTAACCATTTCCTCTTTTTCTCTATCGTCCTAAGTGGATGCTGGGGTTCCTGAAAGGACCATGGGGAATAGCGGCTCCGCAGGAGACAGGGCACAAAAAAGTAAAGCTTTACTAGGTCAGGTGGTGTGCACTGGCTCCTCCCCCTATGACCCTCCTCCAGACTCCAGTTAGATTTTGTGCCCGAACGAGAAGGGTGCAATCTAGGTGGCTCTCCTAAAGAGCTGCTTAGAGAAAGTTTAGTTTAGGTTTTTTTCTTTACAGTGAGTCCTGCTGGCAACAGGATCACTGCAACGTGGGACTTAGGGGGAAAGTAGTAAACTCACCTGCATGCAGAGTGGATTTGCTGCTTGGCTACTGGACACCATTAGCTCCAGAGGGATCGAACACAGGCCCAGCCGTGGAGTCCGGTCCCGGAGCCGCGCCGCCGACCCCCTTGCAGATGCTGAAGCGTGAAGAGGTCCGGAAACCGGCGGCTGAAGACTCCTCAGTCTTCATAAGGTAGCGCACAGCACTGCAGCTGTGCGCCATTTTCCTCTCAGCACACTTCACTGGGCAGTCACTGAGGGTGCAGAGCGCTGGGGGGGGGCGCTCTGAGAGGCAAATATAAACCTTATACAAGGCTAAAAATACCTCACATATAGCCCATAGGGGCTATATGGAGATATTTAACCCCTGCCTGACTGGAAAAATAGCGGGAGAAGAACCCGCCGAAAAAGGGGCGGGGCCTATCTCCTCAGCACACGGCGCCATTTTCTGTCACAGCTCCGCTGGTCAGAACGGCTCCCAGGTCTCTCCCCTGCACTGCACTACAGAAACAGGGTAAAACAGAGAGGGGGGGCACATTAATGGCTATATATATATATATTAAAGCAGCTATAAGGGAGCACTTAATATAAGGATATCCCTTGTATATATAGCGCTTTGTGGTGTGTGCTGGCAGACTCTCCCTCTGTCTCCCCAAAAGGGCTAGTGGGTCCTGTCTTCATTAGAGCATTCCCTGTGAGTTTGCGGTGTGTGTCGGTACGTGGTGTCGACATGTATGAGGACGATATTGGTGTGGAGGCGGAGCAATTGCCAAATATGCAGATGTCACCCCCCAGGGGGTCGACACCAGAATGGATGCCTTTATTTGTGGAATTACGTGATGGTTTATCTTCCCTTAAACAGTCAGTTGAGGACATGAGGCGGCCGGACAATCAATTAATGCCTGTCCAGGCGCCTCAAACACCGTCAGGGGCTGTAAAACGCCCTTTGCCTCAGTCGGTCGACACAGACCCAGACACGGGCACTGATTCCAGTGACGACGGTAGAAATTCAAACGTATTTTCCAGTAGGGCCACACGTTATATGATTTTGGCAATGAAGGAGACGTTACATTTAGCTGATACTACAGATACCGTAAAACAGGGTATTATGTATGGTGTGAAAAAACTACAAACAGTTTTTCCTGAATCAGAAGAATTAAATGACGTGTGTGATGAAGCGTGGGTTGCTCCTGATAAAAAGTTGATAATTTCAAAAAAGTTATTGGCATTATACCCTTTCCCGCCAGAGGTTAGGGCGCGCTGGGAAACACCCCCTAAGGTGGACAAGGCGCTCACACGCTTATCCAAACAAGTGGCGTTACCCTCTCCTGAGACGGCCGCACTTAAGGATCCATCAGATAGAAAGATGGAAGTTATTCAAAAGAATATATACACACATGCAGGTGTTATACTACGACCAGCTATAGCAACTGCCTGGATGTGCAGTGCTGGAGTAGTTTGGTCAGAATCCCTGATTGAAAATATTGATACCCTAGATAGGGACAATGTTTTACTGTCGTTAGAACAAATAAAGGATGCATTTATCTATATGCGTGATGCACAGAGGGATATTTGCACACTGGCATCTCGGGTGAGTGCTATGTCCATTTCAGCCAGAAGAGCCTTATGGACACGACAGTGGACAGGCGATGCGGATTCAAAACGTCACATGGAGGTTTTGCCGTATAAAGGGGAGGAGTTATTTGGAGTTGGTCTATCAGACTTGGTGGCCACGGCTACTGCCGGGAAATCCACTTTTTTACCTCAAGTCACTCCCCAACAGAGAAAGGCACCGACCTTTCAACCGCAGCCTTTTCGCTCCTACAAAAATAAGAGAGCAAAGGGCTTGTCGTACCTGCCACGAGGCAGAGGAAGAGGGAAGAGACACCAACAGGCAGCTCCTTCCCAGGAACAGAAGCCCTCCCCGGCTCCTGCAAAAACCTCAGCATGACGCTGGGGCCTCTCAAGCGGACTCGGGGACAGTGGGGGGCCGTCTCAAAAATTACAGCGCGCAGTGGGCTCACTCGCAGGTAGACCCCTGGATCCTGCAGATAATATCTCAGGGGTACAGGTTGGAATTAGAGACGGATCCTCCTCATCGTTTCCTGAAGTCTGCCTTACCAACCGTCTCTTCCGAAAGGGAGAGGGTGTTGGAAGCCATTCACAAGCTGTACGCTCAGCAGGTGATAGTCAAAGTACCCCTATTACAACAAGGAAAGGGGTATTATTCCACTCTATTTGTGGTACCGAAGCCGGATGGCTCGGTAAGGCCTATTCTAAATCTGAAGTCCTTGAACCTCTACATAAAAAAGTTCAAGTTCAAGATGGAGTCACTCAGAGCAGTGATAGCGAACCTGGAAGAAGGGGACTTTATGGTATCCTTGGACATCAAGGATGCGTATCTACACGTTCCGATTTACCCCGCACACCAGGGGTACCTCAGGTTCATTGTTCAAAACTGTCACTATCAGTTTCAGACGCTGCCGTTCGGATTGTCCACGGCGCCTCGGGTCTTTACCAAGGTAATGGCCGAGATGATGATTCTTCTTCGAAGAAAAGGCGTATTAGTTATCCCATACTTGGACGATCTCCTAATAAGGGCAAGGTCCAGAGAACAGCTGGAGACAGCTTTAGCACTATCTCAAGAGGTGCTAAGACAACACGGGTGGATTCTGAATATTCCAAAATCCCATTTAATCCCGACAACTCGTCTGCTGTTCCTAGGAATGATTCTGGACACGGTTCAGAAAAAGGTTTTCCTTCCAGAGGAAAAAGCCAAGGAGTTATCCGATCTGGTCAGGAACCTCCTAGAACCAGGAAAAGTGTCAGTACATCAATGCACAAGAGTCCTGGGAAAAATGGTGGCTTCTTACGAAGCAATTCCATTCGGCAGATTCCATGCAAGAATATTCCAAAGGGATCTGTTGGACAAATGGTCAGGGTCGCATCTGCAGATGCACCTGCGAATAACCCTGTCACCAAAGACAAGGGTGTCACTTCTGTGGTGGTTGCAGAAGGCTCACCTATTAGAAGGCCGCAGATTCGGCATTCAGGATTGGATCCTGGTGACCACGGACGCCAGCCTGAGAGGCTGGGGAGCAGTCACACAAGGAAGAAACTTCCAGGGAGTATGGACGAGTCTGGAAAAGTCTCTTCACATAAACATTCTGGAACTAAGAGCAATCTACAATGCTCTAAGCCAGGCGGAACTTCTCCTGCAAGGAAAGCCGGTGTTGATTCAGTCGGACAACATCACGGCGGTCGCCCATGTAAACAGGCAGGGCGGCACAAGAAGCAGGAGTGCAATGGCAGAAGCTGCCAAGATTCTTCGCTGGGCGGAGAATCACGTGATAGCACTGTCAGCAGTGTTCATCCCGGGCGTGGACAACTGGGAAGCAGACTTCCTCAGCAGACACGATCTTCATCCGGGAGAGTGGGGTCTACATCCAGAAGTCTTCAACATGTTAATAGACCGTTGGGAAAGACCAATTGTAGACATGATGGCGTCTCGCCTCAACAAGAAACTGGACAAATATTGCGCCAGGTCAAGAGATCCACAGGCAATAGCTGTGGACGCACTGGTAACTCCTTGGGTGTACCAGTCAGTGTATGTGTTTCCTCCTCTGCCGCTCATACCAAAGGTATTGAAGATCATACGGCAAAGAAGAGTAAGAACAATACTAGTGGTTCCGGATTGGCCGAGAAGGACTTGGTATCCGGAACTTCAAGAGATGCTCACGGACGAACCGTGGCCTCTACCTCTGAGAAGGGACCTGCTACAGCAGGGTCCCTGTCTTTTTCAAGACTTACCGCGGCTGCGTTTGACGGCATGGCGGTTGAACGCCAGATCCTAAAAGGGAAAGGCATTCCAGAAGAAGTCATTCCTACCTTGATTAAGGCACGGAAGGAAGTCACCGTGAAACATTATCACCGCATTTGGCGAAAATATGTAGCGTGGTGCGAGGATCGGAGGGTTCCGACGGAGGAATTCCAACTGGGTCGTTTCCTACATTTCCTGCAATCAGGATTATCTATGGGTCTCAAATTGGGATCCATTAAGGTTCAAATTTCGGCCCTGTCAATATTCTTCCAAAAAGAATTGGCCTCTGTCCCTGAGGTCCAGACTTTTGTCAAGGGAGTACTGCATATACAGCCTCCTGTGGTGCCTCCGGTGGCACCGTGGGATCTAAATGTAGTTTTAGATTTCCTCAAATCCCATTGGTTTGAACCATTGAAAAAGGTGGATTTGAAATATCTCACATTGAAAGTGACTATGTTACTAGCCCTGGCCTCTGCCAGGAGAGTATCTGAATTGGCGGCTTTATCTTATAAAAGTCCTTATCTAATCTTCCATTCGGATAGGGCAGAACTGCGGACTCGTCCGCATTTTCTCCCTAAAGTGGTATCAGCATTTCATCTGAACCAACCTATTGTGGTGCCTGCGGCCACTAGCGACTTGGAGGACTCCAAGTTGTTGGACGTTGTCAGAGCCTTAAAAATATACATTGCAAGGACGGCTGGAGTCAGAAAATCTGACTCGCTGTTTATATTGTATGCACCCAACAAGTTGGGCGCACCTGCTTCTAAGCAGTCGATTGCTCGTTGGATTTGTAACACAATTCAACTTGCACATTCTGTGGCAGGCCTGCCACAGCCTAAAACTGTAAAAGCCCACTCCACAAGGAAGGTGGGCTCATCTTGGGCGGCTGCCCGAGGGGTCTCGGCATTACAACTCTGCCGAGCAGCTACGTGGTCGGGGGAGAACACGTTTGTAAAATTTTACAAATTTGATACCCTGGCAAAGGAGGACCTGGAGTTCTCTCATTCGGTGCTGCAGAGTCATCCGCACTCTCCCGCCCGTTTGGGAGCTTTGGTATAATCCCCATGGTCCTTTCAGGAACCCCAGCATCCACTTAGGACGATAGAGAAAATAAGAATTTACTTACCGATAATTCTATTTCTCGGAGTCCGTAGTGGATGCTGGGCGCCCATCCCAAGTGCGGATTATCTGCAATACTTGTACATAGTTATTGTTAACTAATTCGGGTTATTGTTAAGGAGCCTTCTTTAAGAGGCCCTTTCTGTTGTCATACTGTTAACTGGGTTTAGATCACAAGTTGTACGGTGTGATTGGTGTGGCTGGTATGAGTCTTACCCGGGATTCAAAATGCCTCCCTTATTGTGTATGCTCGTCCGGGCACAGTACCTAACTGGAGTCTGGAGGAGGGTCATAGGGGGAGGAGCCAGTGCACACCACCTGACCTAGTAAAGCTTTACTTTTTTGTGCCCTGTCTCCTGCGGAGCCGCTATTCCCCATGGTCCTTTCAGGAACCCCAGCATCCACTACGGACTCCGAGAAATAGAATTATCGGTAAGTAAATTCTTATTATTCCTCCTTTTACATGGTTATAGCACAATTGAGAGCTGTTCTTTATTAAAAAAAAAAAAGAAAAGAAAAAAGTTATAGAAATATGCTGTACATATGCACTTTTAAAGACTATAGGTATACAGTGGCAGCAGAGGCATCACTAGGGGGTTGCAGACTGAACCCGGGTTCCACCATTAAAGGAGGGGACACCAAACGGACAGCTCCCTCCTCAGTGACTGAGAGGGTCTTCAGTGTCAGTCCAGCATCTCTGGGAATGCTACCGAACACCCCCCTGTGCCGCAAGGCCATGCCTCTTCATGAGACCACACCACTTTTCAGAGTGCACCAGTGTTCCACCAGACCCAGTGATGTCGCTGAGTGACTGATCCAAACCTGGGAGCAAAGCAAAAAAAAAAAAAGCAGAAACTTTACACCTTAGCAGCAAATCCATGTTGCACTACAAGAGGGGCAGATCTAAAATGTGCATGAGATTTATAGTTGGGGAGGCGCTGACTTAGCTCAAATCTAAATTGCCGTTTAAAAATAAAGCTGTCCTGATACCAGGACTGGCGATTGCTTCTTGTGTGAGCCATGGCCTGGGTGGGTGATGGTGTCAGTTGTCATGATTAGGATGTCACTACTTTGTTATTGACCTGTTTTAAATTTTAATGACCACATTTTTCAAAAATACAATGTACAATTAGGTTGTGAGATTTTTCAAACTTTAAATGATTGGGCTTCTCTATGGGTTCACAGTGTGTGGCTTTTTAAAATAGCGACTATGGATGACAGAAGGTGCCCAGGAGAAAGTACAATAGTCATAGGCAACAGTGAGCCTCCATGTTCACAAATTTCACCTCAGCCATAGATGACAATGTTGTTGGGCAAGAGCCCTTACAAGCATCATTTGGAGATAGTTGTGTTGCACTCTTTGATTCTGATATATATACTTGATATATTTGCCCCCCCCCCCCCCCCCCCCCTCAAGCTAATACAAAATGTGCACATATGTGTATATCTGTTATATTATGCCAATCTGATTACTGCAGTATATTATTTGCATAACTTACTTGGATAAATTCCTCTTCTTTCACTAGCTACAGTATAACAGCGATTAAGCAGGAGATTTGTAGTACAGTATGGAGTAAGTTGTCTCCCTCTTTGTGCTTTACTACTCATCTAAGAGAAGGGTGTGTGTGTCCTCTGTACCAGACATGCTTGGACGAGTACCATAAATAACGGTGATAATGTCACCACTTCCACTGTAATGTAAAGATGCTTTTTGTTTCATATTGAAATGGTTTGCAGTAGGTTTTCTAGATGGATGCCTACAGTATGTGCAGTCTGAGTCATTTGGGGAATTTTCTCACCAACACAATAAATTACTTTTCAGTTGTTTGCATTTTTTTTTCTTTTACTATAACTTATCATTGTTTTATCTGTGCAAACACCTTTTAATACAAATGTTGGGGGTTTCCAGAAACATGCCATTGTTCTCCCCTTGCTTGATCTTCTTGATTTCTTGCTCACTGAAACAGAAACTAATTTGTAAAACAATTGTGCCATAAAATGAGTGGTAATAAGTTGGCCGGAATGTGTGTGCAGTGGTGGCGGTAATTTATTTTACTATTTTTGTTTGGTCTGATTTTATTTTGTGATGTGTGATGGTGTGTGCTTATTGATTTATTTTGTTACTGATAAAAATAAACAGTTGCTCCCATACAAGGCTGTGACTGCTGCCTGACCGCACATTGGTTTTACTTTTTTTTTTTTTTTTACTAGTGGTAGTTTTATTACATTACTGCTAATGCCATGCGTCAGTAATAGTTATTTGTATGCATATTTATTTTAGGATTCATTTTGTGTTTCTTATGTATTTGATACCTGCACAATACAACTGCATTGATTTGTCTCCTTTTTTTCTATTTTGGATCCATTTCACAATTTGTCTTCTTGGTCTGCTACATTTTTGTTTTATTAATACACTTTTTTTCATGTATGTTTTATTTGCTTAATCAGCCGTTATTGAAAACAAATACCTTCAGTTACTTTAATCAGGGGAGGAGGAGGGGGGGGGCACAGGAACAGAGTAGTGAATAACAATTGAAATGTGTGAATTTTGCAGACAGATACGTGTCTGCTTCAAATAGATCTCCCAGCGCCGCCCCCGCTGCATCATCGGCAACGTCACCAACCCGGCAACATGCCGGGTTGGAGACGGCAGATGGAAAGGGGGCTGACGCGGGTCGCAGCCGGGTAGCACCTGTGTCAGGCTCCCAGCTGCGACCTGCGTAATTAGATGGAAAAGGGAAGAAGGCTCCTTCTTTGGGTGTGAATGCTACATACTGTATAGCCCCCTACACATTCAGCGATATGCCACCGAGCTGCCCAACGGCGGATACGGGCGATGAGCGACCCGGCGGGGGAGGCGACGGGGGAGTGAAGTTTCTTCACCCCCCCCCCCCCCCCCCCTACCCCTGTCACCCGGCTCCATAGCAGTGCATGCTAATATGGACGAGATTGTCCATATTGGCCTGCATGCATAAGCGACGGGGCACCAACGATGAACGAGCGCGGGGCTGCGCATCGTTCATCATTGGTGCCTACACACTAAACGATATGAACGAGTTCTCATTCATTAATGAACGAGAACGTTTATATCCTTAAGTAAAATCTATTTCTGCAGCGGGGTACACTGGGTTCCACGGGGATAACATCGGGGTGTAGAGTAGGATCTTGATCCGAGGCACCAACAGGCTAAATGCTTTGACTGTTCCCAAGATGCTCAGCGCCGCGTCCTCTGTAACCCCGCCTCCATGCACAGGAGCTCAGTTTGTAAGTTGGTGTCTGCAGTGCAGGACACTAACAGGGAGCAGCCCTGAAAAGAGCTTTTTTTTAAAGAAGATAGAAGTCTTCAAGGGATTCAGCATAGGCACTTACAGTGCTAGATGTCATTTTGACATCTCCTGCTGCAGCTCCATAACCTCCCCCGGCGGCGCTGTATACTCCCGCGCCCCGGTTGCTGGGTACTTACAGCGAAGGACTCTGGTTATCTGGTAAAGCGCACACACTCACCGCAGCTCTCCGGAATCGCTTGGCCGCGTCAAGGGAGGATGTAAGAGGGTCCCCCAAGCGGGACCCGCTGTAAATCGCGATCCGGCGTGGCCTTTAGGAGAAGGGCCGTGCGCACTGCCGTGGACACTGTGTTGGTACAGGGACCCCACTAGACCACCAGGGCAAGGGCACAGGTCGGAGTGTCTCAAAAATCTGTTTGCTAAAGCCTGCAGTACCCGGTGGTGAAGTCCAGCCATGGGATAAGGCTCTGACCTGTAGCCCCTCCCCAAACCCCAGGGCTCCATTTAGAGTAAATGTTCCCATCCTGGAGCTGCATTCTGGAACTGCATGGGCAAAGTCTCCTCTGTAAAGTTGCCTGCATCATCAGCGCTGTGCATTTTACAGGACACTTAAGTATTCTACATGCCTTTTGACAGTGTTAGTTAAGAAACAGTGCATTACTACAGGGCTATTTAGTACAAGTACCCTGTGATATACATACAGTCTTTACTGTGCATTGATATATCTATAAGTTTATATAGCTTTACTTAGTACTTCTTAGTATTGCTAGTCCAGTACAGTTTTATTTTTTGTCATAATTTCTGCATTGTACATGTGACTGTGTGTGCATATAGCTGCTGTGTGATATCTACTTCGTGTATCTCACTCGTACTGCTATCCCTATATTCTCTACCCTGAGGCGGGCTAAGTGCGTCAGGGTTATCTTGTATTTTTCTCTGTGATTTTCAGCCACCATATACCTCCTGAATCCTCTGTGTGTGCTATAACAGGGGGTTCTTGGTTACGTATTATATCTGCTGGTTTACGCTTTCATATCATGTCCGCTACAAGGGGCAATGGTTCTGTGGCTGATCTCGCAATATGCTGTGGTGGTACCACAGATGCATTAGAGGAAAATATAGCAGCGGAGGGTTCAGGTTCTGGGGGTTCCTTACCCCCCAGTCAGTCTGTAGCAACGGGGGCACATCACGACCCGCCTTGGGCTACTTTCTCTAATTTACTGACTACGCTGGTAACTAGACTTACGCCCCCTATGGGACCTCACGTGCCTTTACAGCCACATATCGTCCCTGCGGTTAATCCGCCATGGGCAGATCTCCTGTCCACTCAGTTACAGCAATTGAATCACTCATTGACTAAACAAAAATCTAACCCTCGCCCGCCTAAGACCAAGGCGTCCTCTAAGCGGGCCCCTACTTCCTCACAATCCACTCATGTTTCAGATACTTTGTCCGATGAGGATGGCGTGTATACTGACCCCTCAGACACTGATCCAAATGCTTCTGATGCGGGGTCTGTTTCACAGGTGGATGTTTCTGACCTATTAGAGGCTATCAGGCTGATTCTTCAAATTAATGATGACCCAGAACCTGTTGTTGCCTCCAAGAAACCTGACAGATTCAAACGTCAGAAGGTTACCAAATTAATTTTGCCTCATTCTGACCATTTGGTTGATATGTCAGGAATCCTGGGAGAGTCCAGGAAAGAAATTCACACCTCACAAGAAGATGCTAGCTCGCTACCCCTTCGCTGCGGAGTTGAGTAAAAATTGGGAAACGCCACCGCCGGTGGATTCGCAAGTTGCTCGGCTGGTGGTGTCCTCTGCCTGTCACTACCATTACTTTTCTGAAGGAAGCGACGGATAAGCGTGTGGAGGGTTGCTTAAAGTCTATTTATACCCTTGCGGGAGCTGTGCATCGGCCCACTATTGCAGCTACTTGGGCTGCAGAAGCTATTGAAATGTGGGTTCAGGAGGTGGAAGCAGAGTGGCCGTCCAATTTTTCTGATAATGCTAGACAATGTCTTTCGTATATTGTCACAGCCTCTCATTACATTAAGGAGGCGGCTTCTGATGCCGGTGTTCTGGCGGCCAAGGCTTTTATTACATCCATTCTGGTTCGCCGGATTCTCTGGTTACGGTCCTGGTCTGTGGATCTGGACTTAAAAAAAAACCCTGGAGGTGCTCCCCTTTAAGGGGAACATCCTGTTTGGTGAAGATCTCAACAAGATTGTTGCTGATTTAGCTTCCGCTAAGATGGCCTGTCTACCTAGTACTGCTCCTTCGGCTCCGAAGGTTGAGTACTTTCTTTCATTCCTTTCAACCTCCAGGTAAAGCAAAGGGTCATGCGCACCTGAAACAGGCTCACAGTTCCAAAACCAATAAGCTCAAACCTAAACGTGCATGGGCTGCCCGTCAGCCTGCTTCCAAATCAGACAAGCCTGCTGCATGATGGGGCGGGCCTCCCTCTGGGGGGATCCCAGGTGGGAGGCTGACTTCTACGGTTTACCCAAGTATGGTTAAAGACCACTTAAGACACCTGGGTATGGGAAGTCGTCAATCACGGATATGCCATATCCTTCAAGAAATGTCCCCCTCATCAATTTTGCCTGACAAACATAGCCTTCGGATCAGGTAAAGGCAAAAACTCTTCATTTGGTGGTACAGTCCCTCCTGGGCACAGGAGTGGTAGTGCCAGTGCCTCTGGATCAGAGAGGCAGGGGGTACTATTCACCGCTGTTCCTAGTCCCAAAACCGAATGGTTCCTCCCCGGCCATTCTCAACGTCAAGTCTTTGAACAAATTTGTGAGGGTCTCCAAGTTTCGTATGGAAACTCTTCGCTCTATTGTTCTGGCTTTGGAGCCCGGAGACTATATGGTATCCTTGGATATACAGGATGCTTACCTCCATATTCCTATTGCCATGTCGCATCAGCAATACCTGTGGTTTGCTATTTGCAACCTCCATTATCAATTCCGGGCCTTACGTTTTGGATTGACCACGGCTCCGCAAGTCTTCACCAAGGTCATCGCGGTGATGACAGCCCTGCTCCGCCGTCAGGATCCTACCGTATCTGAACGACTTGTTGATCCTGATGAATTCCCCAGAAGTTCTCCTCCGTCATCTGGATCTGACGGTCCAGTTTCTGCAAGCCCACGGGTGGCTCATCAACTGAAAGACATCATCTTCCCTGGTCCCTTCTCAGAGCATGGTGCACCTGGGGGCATTGTTGGACACTCACAACCAGCGGTTGTTCTTGTCACAGGAGAAGGTCCTGAACCTTCAGGACAGGATTCGATGCTTCCTCTCTCGCCTGCGAGTGTCGATACACTCGGCGATGCAAGTACTAGGCCTCATGGTGTTGGCTTTCGACATGGTAGAGTACGCTCAATTTCATTCCCGCCCTCTGCAGAAGATGATTCTTACTAAGTGGGACGGCCTGCCTCACCGGATCAGGTCTCAAATGATCTCCTTGTCTCCGGAGGTTCGTCTGTCACTGAGCTGGTGGCTACAGGACCAATGATTGAGCGGGGGTCGTCCCTTCTGGATCTCCAACTGGGTCCTCCTGACAACGGATGCCAGTCTGAGGGGTTGGGGTGCAGTGTAAGCACTCTCTTCAGGGTCGGTGGACCAGGGAGGAGTCTCTCCTCCCGATACACATTCAGGAATTGCGGGCGGTGTTCAATGCTCTGAACCTGGCCCAGCATCTGATACAGAACAGGCCTGTTCAAGTACAGTTGGGCAACGCCACCACGGTGGCATACATAAATCATCAAGGCGGCACTTGAAGCCGCATGGCAATGATGGAAGTGTCCAGGATTCTTCAGTGGGCGGAACGCCATCTACTAGCCATATCGGCAGTGTTCATTCTGGGGGACCTCAACTGGGAAGCGGACTTCCTCAGTCGTCAGGACGTTCACGACGGAGAGTGGAGCTTCCATCTAGAAGTATTTCAACTCCTAGTGGACAAGTGGGATCTACCAGACGTAGACCTGATGGCGTCTCGACACAATCACAAGGTTCCGGTCTTCGGAGCAAGGACAAGGGATCCTCAAGCAGCGTTCATGGATGCACTGGCAATTCCATGGAACTTTCGGCTGCCGTACTTGTTCCATCCGGTGTCACTCCTGCCCAGAGTAATAAGGAAGTTCAAGCAAGAAGGAGGAATCCTACTTCTGATCGCTCCAGCGTGGCCGAGACGGCATTGGTTCTCAGACCTACAGTGTCTCTCGTTAGTGTCCTCTTCTACTTCCGCAACGTCCCGACCTCCTCGTTCAGGGCCCTTGGGTACCAGGATTTGGCCCGGCTGGCTTTGACGGCGTGGCTCTTGAAGCTTCATTTCTGTAGTGATGAGCGGGTTCGGTTTTACTCGGTTTTACTCGGTTCTCAAAACGGCATCTTATTGGCTCACGGATGTCACGTGTTTTGGATAGCCCATAAGGTTCTGTTTTGAGAACCGAGTAAAACCGAGTAAAACCGAACCCGCTCATCACTACATTTCTGAGGGCCAAAGAATTTTCTAAGGCGGTCATTCAAACTTTGTTGAAGGTCCGTAAACCGGCTTCTGCTCGGATTTATCATAGGGTCTGGAATTCTTACTTTGCTTGGTGCACATCTATCGGTCATGATGCTTATAAGTTTAGTACGGCCAAGCTGTTGGCTATCCTGCAACAGGGTCTGGACTTGGGCTTTCGTCTGGCCTCCCTCAAGGTTCATATTTCGGCCATGTCGGTATGGTTTCAGAGAAAAATTGCGACTCTGCCTTATGTTCATACATTCACTCAGGGTGTTTTACGGACTCAACCTCTCTATGTCCCACCTGTGGCTCCTTGGGATTTGTCGGGGTTCTGGAGGCCTTGCAAGAGTCTCCGTTTGAACCTCTTGAATCTGTGCCTTAAGTGGCTTACTCTTAAGGTCGTGTTTCTGCTGGCTATTGCCTCTGCTAGACAGGTTTCAGACTTGGGTGCCTTATCCTGTCGGTCACCTTTTCTGATTTTTCACCGTGACCGGGCGGTTCTTAGGACGCGCCCTGGTTATCTACCTAAGGTGGTGTCTTCTTTCTACCTTAACCAAGAGATTGGTTCCAGCCTTTATCTCTACTGACTTGTCCTCCAGAGAGAGGTCTTTGGATGTGGTACAGGCTCTCCGTATCTATGTGAAGAGGACAGCTTCCGTTAGGAAGTCTGATTCTCTCTTTGTACTTTTTGGTTTTCACAAACGTGGCTGGCCTGCGAATAAGCAGACCCTGGCCAGATGGATTAGAATGGTGATTGCACAGGCTTATGTACAGGCTGGTGTTCCAGCTCCTGCTGCCATCAAAGCCCATTCTACTCTGTCTGTTGGACCTTCTTGGGCAGCCTGCCGTGGTGTGACCCTTGAGCAATTGTGCAAGGCAGCTTCGTGGTCCTCCGTGAACACGTTCATAAGGTTCTATGCCTTCGATACTTCCGCCTCCCAGGATGCTTCCTTTGGACGCCGGGTTCTTGTGCCCGCTACAGTGCGTCCCCTCCCATGAGGAACTGCTTTAGGACATCCCCGATGTTATCCCTGTGGATCCCAGTGTACCCCACTGCAGAAAAGGAGATTTATGGTAAAAACTTAACGCTGTTAAATCTTTCTGCGAGGTACACTGGGTTCCACAGGGCGCCCACCCTGACGCACTTAGCATCTTTGGGTTTGTATGACATTCGCCGCTGGTACCTTCTCCTGTCGTGAGAATGTGGTGTATGTGGCTACAGTTGTCGTCTTTTACCTGCTACTGCATTGGACTGGTTAACAAAACTGAGCGCCTGTGCATGGAGGCGGGGTTATAGAGGAGGCAGCGCTGAGCATCTTGGGAACAGTCAAAGCTTTTAGCCTGTTGGTGCCTTGGATCAAGATCCTACTCTACACCCCGATGTTATCCCTGTGGAACCCAGTGTACCTCGCAGAAAGAGATTTAACAAAGGTAAGTTCTTACCATAAATCTCCTTTAGTGTGTAGGGTCCTTATATCTGTTGTATTGGAGAGCATCCATTTGGCATTGTAATAAGGATCCTAATATGCCCTGGTTTTCTCAAGTGTCTTCAGTTTCTGACAAAAAGGCAGTAATAGTATCTACTCACATTGCTCACAGATGCAAGTTTGCACTAAAACCATCACAATAGACATTTGCATTTATTGTCCTAAGCTAAGTAGACTGGTAAAAGCTAATTGCTTGTATTGTTTTAGTGTAGATGTCTTACCTTTGAACACTGCTGGTAACTAGTTCCCATTGTGTTTTAATGGACAACTAATTTCAAGCCATACACAGGGCTGCGTGACTAATCTTTAGAATGTTGTTCTTTTTCCGTTATATTTATAGTTGTGTATTTCCTGCCACCTACTAGTAATAATGAATGGTGTTTTCTGCCTGCTGTGCTGTTTATGATACTGCTGAGTGTTTCATGTTCTTTACATAGACTAGGTGATGCAATGGAATATGGAGCGTAGAGGTGATGGCCCCTTCTGAAGCTTAGAAATGAGTGGGAGCCTGCACATATTCTCTAGTGGAGAAAGACACAGTGGTTTTATTTCCATTTACTTTATATCTGTCATCTGTTACAAAATGATCATAGGTCAAGGAACAGCTTTACCTTTTCCTTCCTCAGTAGAAAAAAAATCTATAGTTTTCAAAATATTTTTTCTCTAACGTCCTAGTGGATGCTGGGGACTCCGTAAGGACCATGGGGAATAGACGGGCTCCGCAGGAGACAGGGCACTTTAAGAAAGAATTTGGATACTGGTGTGCTCTGGCTCCTCCCTCTATGTCCCTCCTCCAGACCTCCGTTTGAATCTGTGCCCGGACGAGCTGGGTGCTACTTAGTGAGCTCTCCTGAGCTTGCTAAAAAGAAAGTATTTTGTTAGGTTTTTTTATTTTCAGAGAGATCTGCTGGCAACAGACTCTCTGCTACGTGGGACTGAGGGGAGAGAAGCAGCCCTACTCACTGAAGATAGGTCCTGCTTCTTAGGCTACTGGACACCATTCGCTCCAGAGGGATCGTACACAGGATCGCACCCTTGGTCGTCCGATCCCGGAGCCGCGCCGCCGTCCCCCTCGCAGAGCCGGAAGACAGAAGCCGGTGACAGAAGCAAGAAGACTTCGAAATCGGCGGCAGAAGACTCCAGTCTTTATATGAGGTAGCGCATAGCACTGCAGCTGTGCGCCATTGCTCCCACACTAAACCCACACACTCCGGTCACTGTAGGGCGCAGGGGGGGCGCCCTGGGCAGCAATTAGAGACCTCTTGGCAAAAGTGGGCATATATACAGTTGGGCACTGTATATATGCATGAGCCCCCGCCATATTTTTACACAGAAACGCGGGACAGAAGCCCGCCGCTGAGGGGGCGGGGCTTCTTCCTCAGCACTCACCAGCGACATTTTCTCTCCACAGCTCCGCTGAGAGGAAGCTCCCCAGGCTCTCCCCCGCAGAATCACGGTAGAAAGAGGGTAAAAAGAGAGGGGGGGGCACATAAATTTGGCGCAAAAACAGTATATACAGCAGCTACTGGGTTAACACTAAGTTACTGTGTGATTCCTGGGACATATAGCGCTGGGGTGTGTGCTGGCATACTCTCTCTCTGTCTCTCCAAAGGGCCTTATGGGGGAATTGTCTTCAGATGAGCATTCCCTGAGTGTGTGGTGTGTCGGTACGTGTGTGTCGACATGTCTGAGGTAAAAGGCTCCCCTAAGGAGGAGATGGAGCAAATATGTGTGTGAGAGGGTGTCTCCGTCGACAACGCCGACACCTGTTTGGATATGTGTAATTAAGTGCTAAGGTGAATTTATTGCACAACAGATTAGAGAACAGACAGGAAATCTACCCATGTCTGTCCCTATGTTGCAGAGACCTTTAGAGTCTCTCAATGCTCACTATCCAAAATAATAGACACTGATATCGACACGGAGTTTGACTCCAGTGTCGACTACGATAATGCAAAGTTACAGCCAAAATGGCAGAAAAGTATTCAATATATGATTATTGTAATAAAAGATGATTTGCATATCACTGATGACTCATCTGTCCCTGACACAAGGGTACACATGTTTAAGGGGAAGAAAGCTGAGGTAAATTTCCCTCCTCTCATGAGGAAAAAGAGCGGGAATCTCCAGACAAGAGACTGCAGTTTCCCACAAAGAATTCTCAGCCAGTATCCTTTCCCCACTAGGGCCAGGATATGATGGGAATCTTCCCCTAGGGCAGGCCTGGCCAACCTGTGGCTCTCCAGCTGTTGTAAAACTACAAGTCCCATCATGCTTTGCTACAGTTTTGCTATTAGGGAAGGCTAAAACTGTGGCAGGGCATGCTGGGATGTGTAGTTTCACAACATCTGGAGAGCCACAGGTTGGCCAGGCCTGCCCTAGGGTGTCACGTTTGCCCAAAAGGTAGCCCTGACGTAACAGCTATTCTGAGGGATCCTGCAGATAGCGTGCACATTCTGGTACACTACTCAGACCGGCGATTGTGTCGGCATGGGTTTATAGCGCTGTGGCAGTGTGGACAGGTACCTTATCATCAGAGATTGAGACCTTAGTATGTATATAGATATATATATGTATATATAGAGATATATATATTAAAGATGCTGTCTTAAGAGATATGTATATATAAAACATGCTCAAAGAGACATGAGTATACTGGGTCCTAGAGTCAAAGCTATGTCGATTTCTGCTTGACGTGTCCTGTAGAATATGCAATGGACAGATGATGCCGACTTAAGAGGCATATGGAAGGCTGAGGATTGTGTGGAGAAGGGTCTCGGACCTGGTCTCCACAGCTATAGCTGGTAATTCTGATATTTTGCCTTATATTCCTGCACAGCCTAGGAAAGCACGACATTATCAAATGCAGCCTTTCGAATAAAGAAACAAGAAAGTCCGAGGTGCGTCCTTTCTTTCCAGAGGCGGGGGCAGAGGAAAGAAGCTGCACAACACAGCTAGTTCCCAGGAACAGAAGTCCTTCCCGGCCTCTACAAAAATCCACCGCATGTCGCTGGGGCTCCACAGGCAGAGCTAGGCCCGGTGGGGGCACGCCTTCGTAAGTTCAGCCACAAGTGGGTTCACTCCCTGTTAGATCCCTGGGCAATAGATATTGTGTCTCAGGGATACAAGCTGGACTTTGAGAAGATGCCCTCTCACCGACGGCCCTGCCGGCTTCCCCCCACGAGAGGGAAACAGTGTTAACTGCAATTCACAAATTGTATCTTCAACAGGTGGTGGTCAAGGTTCCCCTCCTTCAACAAGGAGGGGGTTATTATTCGACCATGTTGTAGTCTCGAAACCAGACGGTTCGGTCAGACCCATATTGAATTTAAAATCCCTGAACATATACCTGAAAAGGTTCAAGTTCAAGATGGAATCGCTAAGAGCGGTCATTGCAAGCCTGAAAGGGGGATATTTTATGGTGACTCGAGACATAAGGGATGCATACCTTCATGTCCCCATTTATCCACCTCATCAGGCGTACCTCAGAATTGCGGTACGGGATTGTCATTACCAATTTCAGACGTTGCCGTTTGGTCTCTCCACGGCCTTGAGAATATTCACCAAGTTAATGGCAGAAATGATGGTGCTCCTGCGGAAGTAAGGTGTCACTATTATCACGTACTTAGACGATCTCCTCATAAAAGCGAGATCAAGAGGGCAGTTGCTGAACAGCGTATCACTTTCTCTGGAAGTGTAACGGCAACACGGCTGGATTCTATATGTTACAAAGTCGCAGTTGGTTCCTACAGCTCATCTGCCACTTCTAGGCATGATCCTAGACACAGACCAGAAAAGGGTTTATCTCCCGATAGAGAGAGCTCAGGAGCTCGTGACACTGGTCAGGAATCTTTTAAAACCAAAACAGGTGTCAGTGCATCACTGCACTCGAGTCCTGGGAAGGAGGGTGGCATCATACGAGGCCATTCCCTTCGGCAGGTTCCATGCGAGGACCTTCCAATGGGACTTACTGGACAAGTGGTCCGGATCACATCTTCAGATGCATCGGTTAATCACCCTATCCCCCAGGGCCAAGGTGTCTCTCCTGTGGTGGCTGCAGAGTGCTCAACTTCTCGAAGGTCGCAGATTCGGCATTCAGGACTGGGTCCTGGTGACCACAGATGCAAGCCTCCGAGGGTGGGGGGCAGTCACACAGGGAAGAAATTTCCAAGGGCTGTGGTCAAGGCAGGAGACTTGCCTTCACATTAATATCCTGGAACTAAGGGCCATATACAACGCCCTAAGTCAAGCGGAGACCCTGCTTCGCGACCAACCGGTTCTGATTCAGTCAGACAATATCACCGCAGTGGCTCATGTAAACCGCCAAGGCGGCACAAGGAGCAGGGTGGCGATGGTAGAAGCCACCAGAATTCTTCGCTGGGCGGAGAGTCATGTAAGCGCACTGTCAGCAGTGTTCATTCCGGGAGTGGACAACTGGGAAGCAGACTTCCTCAGCAGGCACGACCTCCACCCGGGAGAGTGGGGACTTCATCAAGAAGTCTTCATGCAGATTGCAAGTCGGTGGGAACTGCCACAGGTGGACATGATGGCATCCCGCCTCAACAAAAAGCTGCAGAGATATTGCGCTAGGTCAAGAGACCCTCAGGCGATAGCTGTGGACGCACTGGTGACACCGTGGGTGTTCCCGTCGGTCTATGTATTTCCTCCTCTTCCTCTCATACCCAAGGTGCTGAGAATCATAAGGAAAAGAGGAGTGAGAACAATACTCATTGTTCCAGATTGGCCACGAAGGACCTGGTATCCAGATCTGCAAGAAAGGCTCACAGAGGACCCGTGGCCTCTGCCTCTAAGACAGGACTTGTGCAACAGGGGCCCTGTCTGTTCCAAGACTTACCGCGGCTGCGTTAGACGGCATGGCGGTTGAACGCCGGATTCTAGCAGAAAAAGGCATTCCGGATGAGGTCATTCCTACGCTGATAGAGGCTAGGAAGGATGTGATGGCTCAACATTATCACCGTATATGGCGAAAATATGTTGCTTGGTGTGAGGCCAGGAATGCCCCTACGGAGGAATTCCAGCTGGGCCGTTTCCTTCACTTCCTACAGTCGGGAGTGACTTTGGGCCTGAAATTGGGTTCCATTAAGGTCCAGATTTCGGTCCTATCCATTTTCTTTCAAAAAGAACTGGCTTCTCTTCCTGAAGTTCAGACGTTGTAAAGGGAGTGCTGCATATTCAGCCCCCTTTTGTGCCTCCAGTGGCACCTTGGGATCTTAACGTGGTGTTGAGTTTCCTGAAGTCACACTGGTTTGAGCCACTCAAAACCGTGGAGTTAAAAATTTCTCACGTGGAAGGTGGTCATGCTATTAGCCTTGGCTTCAGCTAGGCGTGTGTCAGAATTAGCGGCTTTGTCACATAAAAGCCCCTATCTGGTTTTCCATATGGACAGGGTAGAATTGCGGACCCGTCCACAATTTCTGCCAAAAGTGGTGTCATCTTTTCAGATGAACCAACCTATTGTGGTGCCTGTGGCTACTCGTGACTTGGAGGATTCCGAGTTGCTGGATGTGGTCAGGGCTTTGAAGTTTTATGTAGCCAGAACGGCTAGAGTCAGGAAAACTGAGTCGCTGTTTATCCTGTATGCATCCAACAAGCTGGGTGCTCCTGCTTCAAAGCAAACTATTGCTCGCTGGATCTGACAACACGATTCAGCAGGCTCATTCTGCGGCTGGATTGCCGCTTCCAAAATCAGTAAAAGCCCACTCCACAAGGAAGGTGGGCTCTTCTTGGGCGGCTGCCCGAGGGGTCTCGGCATTACAGCTTTGCCGAGCAGCTACTTGATCAGGTTCAAACACTTTTGCAAAGTTTTACAAGTTTGATACCCTGGCTGAGGAGGACCTTGTGTTTGCTCATTTGGTGCTGCAGAGTCATCCGCACTCTCCCGCCCGTTTGGGAGCTTTGGTATAATCCCCATGGTCCTTACAGAGTCCCCAGCATCCACTAGGACGTTAGAGAAAATAAGATTTTACTTACCGGTAAATCTATTTCTCGTAGTTCGTAGTGGATGCTGGGCGCCCGTCCCAAGTGCGGACTTCTTCTGCAATACTTGTATATAGTTATTGCTTAAATAAGGGTTATGTTGTGGTTGCATCAGGGTTGATCTGATGCTCCGTTGTTGTTCATACTGTTAACTGGGTAAGTTTATCACAAGTTATACGGTGTGATTGGTGTGACTGGTATGAGTCTTGCCCTGGATTCCCAAATCCTTTCCTTGTACTGTCAGCTCTTCCGGGCACAGTTTCTCTAACTGAGGTCTGGAGGAGGGACATAGAGGGAGGAGCCAGAGCACACCAGTATCCAAATTCTTTCTTAAAGTGCCCTGTCTCCTGCGGAGCCCGTCTATTCCCCATGGTCCTTACGGAGTCCCCAGCATCCACTACGGACTACGAGAAATAGATTTACCGGTAAGTAAAATCTTATTTTTTAAGAGAGAGACCTGCATTTTTTTATTGAGACGCTATTATAGTTGTGTAGATAATTACAGCATTTGCAGTGAGTTACATGTTTGTTTTCGAGAGAAACTGCTAACTCCAAACCAACTTTTCTGTGTGACTGCTCATATAGTCCCTCTAAGCAGTTTTTCCCATTATCATCTGACTGGACTAGTATGCAGTCTGCATGCTGAACATCACGCTCATCAAACTTCTGTCATCAGCCACAAGGGGACTGTTCAGGTGCTGTCGTATGGTGGCTGTTTGCGACCACAAACATTGACAATTTTTCCTTACACCCCATAGAGGAGTGCAAAAAGTTGGCGGTAATGTTGGGGTGCCATATTTTCTAACGATGTGCGAAGTTAAACATTGTAGAGAATTCAATTCCGGCCTAAATCTGTAAACACTGGCCATCTGTGTGTTTGGCTAAAGCAGTGGTCAGGGAACAGGGGTAAATTACCCCAAATGGGGTAAAAATTAAATTCCTGGGGGTAATGGATGGTCACGCTGCCGAGACACAGCCCCGTCCAGCACCGTCCTGCTCGCATTGTGACGTGCTGACATCACACCATCCGCCCTGTGCTGTGTTCCTAGCTGCGGTGTGACGCCGCGCTCCCTCATGCCCGCCCGTCCTCCGCTGTCCTGTCCTCCCGCCCGCAGCCTGCCAACCCATACATAGAACTTGAAGTGTTCTGTGGCTGACCAATGACTGAGTTCCGCAGGATCAGACAGTGGCAATGCCCACTGACATTGTGAGGATGTGACCATCTGTCTCCTAAAAGTTGTGTCCCCCCTCATCCATCTTTCTTACGTTTATTCTGGTGTTTTGGGGATAAAGTGTTAATTAACCCATTCATTGCCAAAAAATAATTCAAATTAAGGGGGTAACGTCGGTGTATCTAAATATTTTTGGGGTAAAAGGCAAAAAGTTCCCTGGCCTATAGCCAGGTTTTTTTATTTTTTTATTTGTGTGTGTTCACAATTGTAAAGTGCTAAATAGATGTGCACAATATATAAATGCATTAAATAAATAATTCAATGGCACTTAGCACCATGTTGACAACTGTTAGGCTGGCTACACATCATTCTGAGCCGGCAAGCAATGGGACCCTGCATACACACATGCCGATGCAGGGGGCCATGAAGCAACGTCTTCTGGTTGGCCCTGTTGCAGGGGGGATACGGTCATTAGGTTGACAACACTTAGGTCGACAGTCATCATGTCAACCACTATTGGTCGACATGCATTAGGTCCACATGGTCACTAGGTCGACATGGAAAAGTCAACATGCGTTTTTCACACAAAAAAATTCTTAATTTTTTTTTACTTTTTCATACTTTACGATCCACGTGGACTACCATTGGGAATAGTAACCTTGCCTGAAGCATGGCGAGCGGACACTGTGCACTAATTGGGGTTCCCCGTCACTTTACGAAGAAAACGACACCAAAAAAAGTTTTTAAAAAAACTCAGTTACTAGTGACCATGTTGACCTAATGCATGTCGACCAATAGTGGTCGACCCAATGATCCATACACCTGCAGGGCCGACCAGAAGACATCGATAACGACTGCAAGAGTGCGCAAACTGGGCATACACACTGCCCGATAGGCCCCATTTGTTCTTCTGATTTGCCCGGAAATTACAAATCATTCTGATATCAGCGTAGTGTGTACCTGGCCTAAAACAAAAGATTGATGACTTAACAATATTTGCACAGTTTTATAATCGCATTAATATGTACTGTATTTTTTAGTGCAGTGTCATTGTTTACATGAGACAATGCATGGAAATAAGAGTATGGTGCAATACTATGGGTGGACACATTAGTGCAGTAGGTGGTTGTGTTTGATCAAATGAAAGGATCAGAAACTTACTGTTTTTTAATGTCTTACTCTCATTTTTGTATAACAAACTATTTTACAATTCTTTTATTTGGTTATGTTTTCGTGTATCAATGGACTTTTATTTATTTTTAGCATGCCATAGTACATCATTTCCAAATCAGCCTGTGGCAGATCTTTTAATCCAGATATTGCTTTAGTGTCAGATGAGATCAGGCTGCATTATTGATTTGACACCGTATCCCATCAAATGACTACACAGCTGTTGAGTTGTTTGACAATCATAGAATAATGCTGGAGATCGGGCGGACACACATGTAGCAGGTCAGATATGATATGACATCATGGTCACACAGGATGCTATCATAGAATAATGCTGGAGATCGGGCGGACACATGTAGCAGGTCAGATATGATATGACATCATGGTCACACAGGATGCTATCATAGAATAATGCTGGAGATCGGGCGGACACACGTGTAGCAGGTCAGATATGATATGACATCATGGTCACACAGGATGCTATCATAGAATAATGCTGGAGATCGGGCTGACACGTGTAGCAGGTCAGATATGATATGACCTCATGGTCACACAGGATGCTATCATAGAATAATGCTGGAGATCGGGCGGACACACGTGTAGCAGGTCAGATATGATATGACATCATGGTCACACAGGATGCTATCATAGAATAATGCTGGAGATCGGGCTGACACGTGTAGCAGGTCAGATATGATATGACATCATGGTCACACAGGATGCTATCATAGAATAATGCTGGAGATCGGGCGGACACACGTGTAGCAGGTCAGATATGATATGACATCATGGTCACACAGGATGCTATCATAGAATAATGCTGGAGATCGGGCGGACACACGTGTAGCAGGTCAGATATGATATGACATCATGGTCACACAGGATGCTATCATAGAATAATGCTGGAGATCGGGCGGACACACGTATAGCGATATGACATCATGGTCACACAGGATGCTATCGTTGTACAGCGCAGGTGTAGCCCTGGGTTCCTAGTATTTTATTCATCTGGTTATGACGGAAGACATTTGGCCCCCATTGTCTTATATTACATTATTAATGTTTTCATCATGTTTCTGAAACAGCAATTACTGTAGCCAAAATATTATTATATGTAATATAATTTTAGTTATTCTTGATGTGTGGACATTTTGCTATATCTCAATAATATAAAAAAAATTCACAAATATTGAAATTAAGAAATCCGTACGCATTAATATCTGGGTATATCAATAAATACTAAGGCACGAATATTGTAGAAAATAAGATTTCAGTCTTTATGAAACAAACAAATACATTTAAGAATACAGTGAGTGTGGGGAAATTGGCTATTAAATATCAGATACCATGACCCATCTCTCTTTCCTCGCTGGTGCAGTCCCCTTAACTTGCTGGGGAATGAGTATGAGTAAGTGAAAGCCTTCAGGCCTGACTTAGGAGGACAGGGTACCTAGGGGTCTTTTCATGGAGCAGTGAGCCAGTGGAGAAGAAACCACAATTATAGTATAAATATGAGGAAGAAACAAAATGGGTCGGAGTCGAAAAGAATTGACGCAGTCTTTTAAAGAGCTTTGCATGGTGACTACTAGCTAACCAATTCATAGCGCTCTTGTGCCCACCCAGCTAGTCAAGTGTCCCACAGCATAATCTACGGGCACTCCAGGGGCTGCTTGAGGAGTGGGTTTTCTCTCCTAAAACCTATCTGCTGAGCGGTTTGGCAGTTATTGATTGTTTGTTTTGATCTTGTGTTAGTTTAGTGTTGAGAGTTCAACAGACCTTGCAGGAAAGCAGAGGTCATCCTGCTGATGCTTAATAATCCTGTGGAAGGTTCCTTGCTGATAATAGGTCACTGGTGTGCATGTCTGTTCTAATTAATAAGCTGGCTGCTTCCAGACACTGCCACAGTTTGTGGGAAGAAAAACCCCTTCTGAATTCCTCACTTATGGAGAAGCAGGAGGTCTCCATTTTCTTTTGTATTAAAGAAAATACATGTCAGCATCTCTGGTGCTTGTACTGGATCTGATTTAGGCATGGTTGCTATCCTGGAAAGGACGCAGTGTACTACTGATTGGTACACTAAACATGGCAGTATGGGTCCTGTGCCCTCACTAACACACTGGCTGCTGACGCCAGGTGATAGTCTGCAGCCATTTGGGGGCAGCAATGGGCCCCGATTCTCAAAATAAGTTTTGAGAATCGGTCTGTGTGACCACAGGGTTACTCGGGATTGTCACAGAGTGATCCGATGTTGTGTCCTCTTCATTGGTCAAATTTGATGCCTATCAATAACTATGAGAGAGAGAGTGAATTGGGGGGATTTGTGACTTGATTTTTCAAGTCTGTTGTGTTGTCAGTCATTGTCAGCCTGTTCAGTTAGAGAATTTCAAGCTGATTTACTTCTTGGGGAACCTTTCTGTGCTGTTTGGCTACTAGAAAGCTGACTACTCATTTCTTCTTCCCTGAAGAGGTTTCAATGCTTAATTCAGTAGCTGTCATTATGACTGAGTAAATAGATTAATGTTTGAATATTTTCCAATGGAGGAGGTTTAGAGAGCAGAGATTTCTACAGCGCTGAGTAAAAGTGCTGCCACTGCAAATCTGGCATAAGGAAAAACAATTTACTATCCAAGAACAACTTGTTTTTCCTTTTTTGCTACCAAAATGGATCAGTCTAATAGGAGTTTTTGTTTTACTTCTGATCATTATTTCTTAAAACAAATGATTTCCTATTAAAATGATGCAACTTGTTTATCTACTGGAATAAATAATTGTCTTTTCATTGCTTATGTTTTGAAAAGAGGGCGGAGGAGTAACTCTCTCCCTTACCTGTAGTCCTCCACTTCTCTTTTTCCAGGTTAGTTAGCACTAGAGTCGGAATGAACTCTAGTAATTTTGCAGAGTTGAATAGTCCATAAAGAAGTGTAGTGGTGGATTATTTAATTTAAATCAATTATTTAATAGTATCTGCTTTAATGAGCGTAGTTCTCTTGTCATGGATTATTATGAATTGCTCAGTGATCTTAAATCCGTCACATGGCATGTGTGTGTATATTATATATATATATATATAATGTGTGTGTGTGTGTATATATGTATGTATATGTGTGTATGTATGTATATATATATATATAATGTGTGTGTGTGTATATATGTATGTATGTATATATATATATATATATATATATATATATATTGGGTAGTGGGAGTATGGCGCCACAGGTGTGTGTGAGCAGATAAATTAATATAGTATAATACTTTAGTTCAAGACACTCCTTTTAATAATATAAGGTGTCAGGTAACCCCTAAATACTCGGCAGGGATAAGCTGCCTTTAGAATTAAATGTGGAAAAAGAAGGGGGGGATAGGGGTATCAGCGACTTACAGTGTCTATTATATTGATATAAATATGAAGAATATTACAGGATACGGTTTAGAAAAAAAAGTAACAAAATATTTATTTATACAATTTAAAACATAATGATGGGATAAAAGATGGAATATAAAAACTTGATAATACCAAAAGATATGTATAAAAAATATATAATTTAGCTAGAACCCTGAATCACATTAAATCAGTAAAAACAATATTGTACTGATAAAAAATATTTTAGGATAAGAGAATAATGCTTATCTTTAAAAACGGAGAGTCAGTAGAGGTACACCCAACGCGTTTCGTCCATCAGACTTCATCAAGGGGTAAGGGACTAGTGTGCAAAACACTCTTATTTATAGCAGCTATGATTAAGGATAAGTGACTGTGACATCACTCCTGTTAGTACTAACATTCATTATTCTAACACAAAGTTTAATATAAATGTAAGTGTGAAGTAGGGCAACTAATGGTGAGTTCAGATATTGTTTATCTTATGAAAACGAGATCTGTACATCGAGAAATAATAAAAAATAGTCCAGGACTCCTCCTGCGTCATTTCCGCCCCACTTCCTGTATCCACAGTCTCCTGGTGCACATGCGCACCATGCGCTACTTCCGGTAAATGTCCTTGTAAGAGTATAGTCATTTTGCCCTTCTTCCGGTTGGGCGGGTGCGTCATATCCTGCCACAACTGGTCCCAGTATCTCTGTGGTGGTCATAGGTTGGGGCGGGCTGTAAAACGATGTGGCGGCCATCTTTGGGTTGGTTTTAGAATGTGCTTTGACCATGCGGCGGCCATCTTTGCGGAGCCTTTTAATCGCAGACATTTCCTTATATTTAAGGTGCAAGAGCAGCTCACAAATAAATAAAACAGATGCAAATATTAGTGTTTGTTATTCTAATGAGCATTAATGATAAGATTACTTTAGAAAGACTAGTGTTAATGAATACGGCTGGAGCATAGTAAATGCATAATGGACCCAATATTTCACACAGAGAGGAACTGTGTTGTTTATAACCAGAAATTATAAAGTGCTAAAATATTATACTTCCGGATATTGGATAGAAAATAAGAATTTACTTACCGATAATTCTATTTCTCGTAGTCCGTAGTGGATGCTGGGGACTCCGTCAGGACCATGGGGTTTAGCGGCTCCGCAGAAGACAGGGCACAAAAGTAAAAGCTTTAGGATCAGGTGGTGTGCACTGGCTCCTCCCCCTATGACCCTCCTCCAAGCCTCAGTTAGGATACTGTGCCCGGACGAGCGTACACAATAAGGAAGGATTTTGAATCCCGGGTAAGACTCATACCAGCCACACCAATCACACTGTACAACCTGTGAACTGAACCCAGTTAACAGCATGATAACAGCAGAGCATCTGAAAAGATGGCTCACAACAATAATAACCCGATTTTTGTAACAATAACTATGTACAAGTATTGCAGACAATCCGCACTTGGGATGGGCGCCCAGCATCCACTACGGACTACGAGAAATAGAATTATCGGTAAGTAAATTCTTATTTTCTCTGACGTCCTAAGTGGATGCTGGGGACTCCGTCAGGACCATGGGGATTATACCAAAGCTCCCAAACGGGCGGGAGAGTGCGGATGACTCTGCAGCACCGAATGAGAGAACTCCAGGTCCTCCTCAGTCAGGGTGTGCCCCTGACCAAGTATCAGCTCGGCAAAGTTGTAAAGCCGAGACCCCTCGGGCAGCCGCCCAAGATGAGCCCACCTTCCTTGTGGAATGGGCATTTACATATTTTGGCTGTGGCAGGCCTGCCACAGAATGTGCAAGCTGAATTGTACTACACATCCAACTAGCAATCGTCTGCTTAGAAGCAAGAGCACCCAGTTTGTTGGGTGCATACAGGATAACAGCAAGTCAGTTTTCCTGACTCCAGCCGTCCTGGAAACTATATTTTCAGGGCCCTGACAACATCTAGCAACTTGGAGTCCTCCAAGTCCCTAGTAGCCGCAGGTACCACAATAAGCTGGTTCGGGTGAAACACTGACACCACCTTTGGGAGAAACTGGGGATGAGTCCGCAGCTCTGCCCTGTCCGAATGGACAATCAGATATGGGCTTTTTTGAGACAAACGCCGCCAATTCTGACACTCGCCTGGCCGAGGCCAGGGCCAACAGCATGGTCACTTTCCCTGTGAGATATTTCAAATCCACAGATTTGAGCGGTTTAAACCAATGTGATTTTAGGAATCCCAGAACTACGTTGAGATTCCACAGTGCCACTGGAGGCACAAAAGAGGGTTGTATATGCAGTACTCCCTTGACAAACTTCTGGACTTCAGGAACTGAAGCCAATTCT
Source organism: Pseudophryne corroboree (assembly GCF_028390025.1). Taxonomy (NCBI): domain Eukaryota; kingdom Metazoa; phylum Chordata; class Amphibia; order Anura; family Myobatrachidae; genus Pseudophryne; species Pseudophryne corroboree. The sequence continues at coordinate 563,707,391 of NC_086448.1, forward strand.
TTCTGGAAGAAAATAGACAGGGCCGAAATTTGAACCTTAATGGACCCCAATTTGAGGCCCATAGACACTCCTGTTTGCAGGAAATGCAGGAAACGACCGAGTTGAAATTTCTTCATGGGGCCTTCCTGGCCTCACACCACGCAACATATTTTCGCCACATGTGGTGATAATGTTGTGCGGTCACCTCCTTCCTGGCTTTGACCAGGGTAGGAATGACCTCTTCCGGAATGCCTTTTTCCCTTAGGATCCGGCGTTCAACCGCCATGCCGTCAAACGCAGCCGCGGTAAGTCTTGGAACAGACATGGTACTTGCTGAAGCAAGTCCCTTCTTAGCGGCAGAGGCCATGAGTCCTCTGTGAGCATCTCTTGAAGTTCCGGGTACCAAGTCCTTCTTGGCCAATCCGGAGCCACGAGTATAGTTCTTACTCCTCTACGTCTTATAATTCTCAATACCTTGGGTATGAGAAGCAGAGGAGGGAAGACATACACCGACTGGTACACCCACGGTGTTACCAGAACGTCCACAGCTATTGCCTGAGGGTCTTTTGACCTGGCGCAATACTTGTCCAGTTTTTTGTTCAGGCGGGACGCCATCATGTCCACCTTTGGTCTTTTCCAACGGTTCACAATCATGTGGAAGACTTCCCGATGAAGTCCCCACTCTCCCGGGTGGAGGTTGTGCCTGCTGAGGAAGTCTGCTTCCCAGTTGTCCACTCCCGGAATGAACACTGCTGACAGTGCTATCACATGATTTTCCGCCCAGCGAAAAATCCTTGCAGTTTCTGCCATTGCCCTCCTGCTTCTTGTGCCGCCCTGTCTGTTTACGTGGGCGACTGCCGTGATGTTGTCCCACTGGATCAATACCGGCTGACCTTGAAGCAGAGGTCTTGCTAAGCTTAGAGCATTGTAAATTGCCCTTAGCTCCAGTATATTTATGTGGAGAAAAATCTCCAGACTTGATCACACTCCCTGGAAATTTTTTTTCCCTGTGTGACTGCTCCCCAGCCTCTCAGGCTGGCCTCCGTGGTCACCAGCATCCAATCCTGAATGCCGAATCTGCGGCCCTCTAGAAGATGAGCACTCTGTAACCACCACAGGAGAGACACCCTTGTCCTTGGAGATAGGGTTATCCGCTGATGCATCTGAAAATGCGATCCGGACCATTTGTCCAGCAGATCCCACTGAAAAGTTCTTGCGTGGAATCTGCCGAATGGAATCGCTTCGTAATAAGCCACCATTTTTCCCAGGACTCTTGTGCAATGATGCACTGACATTTTTCCTGGTTTTAGGAGGTTCCTGACTAGCTCGGATAACTCCCTGGCTTTCTCCTCCGGGAGAAACACCTTTTTCTGGACTGTGTCCAGAACCATCCCTAGGAACAGCAGACGTGTCGTCGGAAACGGCTGCGATTTTGGATATTTAGAATCCACCCGTGCTGTCGTAGAACTACTTGAGATAGTGCTACTCCGACTTCCAACTGTTCTCTGGACCTTGTCCTTATCAGGAGATCGTCCAAGTAAGGGATAATTAAGACGCCTTTTCTTTGAAGAAGAATCATCATTTCGGCCATTACTTTGGTAAAGACCCGGGGTGCCGTGGACAATCCAAACGGCAGCGTCTGAAACTGATAGTGACAGTTCCGTACCACGAACCTGAGGTACCCTTGGTGAGAAGGGCAATTTGGGACATGGAGGTAAGCCTCCTTGATGTCCAGGGACACCATATAGTCCCCTTCTTCCTGGTTCGCTATCACTGCTCTGAGTGACTCCATCTTGATTTGAACCTTTTTATGTAAGTGTTCAAAGATTTCCCATTTAGAATAGGTCTCACCGAGCCGTCTGGCTTCAGTACCACAATATAGTGTGGAATAATACCCCTTTCCTTGTTGTAGGAGGGGTACTTTGATTATCACCTGCTGGGAATACAGCTTGTGAATTGTTTCCAATACTGCCCCCCTGTCGGAGGAAGACGTTGGTAAAGCAGACATCAGGAGCCTGCGAGGGGGAGACGTCTCGAATCTCCAGTCTGTACCCCTGGGATACTACTTGTAGGATCCAGGGGTCCACTTGCGAGTGAGCCCACTACGCGCTGAAACTCTTGAGACGACCCCCCACCGCACTTGAGTCCGCTTGTACGGCCCCAGCGTCATGCTGAGGACTTGGCAGAAGCTGTGGAGGGCTTCTGTTCCTGGAAATGGGCTGCCTGCTGCAGTCTTCTTCCCTTTCCTCTATCCCTGGGCAGATATGACTGGCCTTTTGCCCGCTTGCCCTTATGGGGACGAAAGGACTGAGGCTGAAAAGACGGTGTCTTTTTCTGCTGAGATGTGATTTGGGGTAAAAAAGGTGGATTTTCCAGCTGTTGCCGAGGCCACCAGGTCCGATGGACCGACCCCAAATAACTCCTCCCCTTTATACGGCAATACTTCCATGTGCCGTTTGGAATCTGCATCACCTGACCACTGTCGTGTCCATAAACATCTTCTGGCAGATATGGACATCGCACTTACTCTTGATGCCAGAGTGCAAATATCCCTCTGTGCATCTCGCATATATAGAAATGCATCCTTTAAATGCTCTATAGTCAATAAAATACTGTCCCTGTCAAGGGTATCAATATTTTCAGTCAGGGAATCCGACCAAGCCACCCCAGCGCTGCACATCCAGGCTGAGGCGATCGCTGGTCGCAGTATAACACCAGTATGTGTGTATATACCTTTTTAGGATATTTTCCAGCCTCTCAGCTGGCTCCTTGAGGGCGGCCCTATCTGGGGACGGTACCGCCACTTGTTTTGATAAGCGTGTGAGCGCCTTATCCACCCTAAAGGGTGTTTCCCAACGCGCCCTAACTTCTGGCGGGAAAGGGTATACCGCCAATAATTTTCTATCGGGGGAAACCCACGCATCATCACACACTTCATTTAATTTATCTGATTCAGGAAAAACTACAGGTAGTTTTTTCACACCCCACATAATACCCTTCTTGTGGTACTTGTAGTATCAGAAATATGTAACACCTCCTTCATTGCCCTTAACATGTAACGTGTGGCCCTAAAGGAAAATACGTTTGTTTCTTCACCGTCGACACTGGAGTCAGTGTCCGTGTCTGTGTCTGTGTCGACCGACTGAGGTAAATGAGCGTTTTACAGCCCCTGACGGTGTTTGAGACGCCTGGACAGGTACTAATTTGTTTGCCGGCCGTCTCATGTCGTCAACCGACCTTGCAGCGTGTTGACATTATCACGTAATTCCTTAAATAAGCCATCCATTCCGGTGTCGACTCCCTAGAGAGTGACATCACCATTTCAGGCAATTGCTCCGCCTCCTCGCCAACATCGTCCTCATACATGTCGACACACACGTACCGACACACAGCACACACACAGGGAATGCTCTGATAGAGGACAGGACCCCACTAGCCCTTTGGGGAGACAGAGGGAGAGTTTGCCAGCACACACCAAAAACGCTATAATTATACAGGGACAACCTTTATATAAGTGTTTTTCCCTTATAGCATTTTAATATATATATACATATCGCCAAATAAGTGCCCCCCCTCTCTGTTTTAACCCTGTTTCTGTAGTGCAGTGCAGGGGAGAGCCTGGGAGCCTTCCCACCAGCATTTCTGTGAGGGAAAATGGCGCTGTGTGCTGAGGAGAATAGGCCCCGCCCCCTTTTTGGCGGGCTTCTTCTCCCGTTTTTCTGAGACCTGGCAGGGGTTAAATACATCCATATAGCCCCCAGGGGCTATATGTGATGTATTTTTAGCCAGAATAAGGTACTATCATTGCTGCCCAGGGCGCCCCCCCCCAGCGCCCTGCACCCTCAGTGACCGCTGCTATGAAGTGTGCTGACAACAATGGCGCACAGCTGCAGTGCTGTGCGCTACCTTATGAAGACTGAAGAGTCTTCTGCCGCCGTTTCTGGACCTTCACTTTTCGGCATCTGCAAGGGGGGTCGGCGGCGCGGCTCCGGGACGAACCCCAGGGTGAGACCTGTGTTCCGACTCCCTCTGGAGCTAATGGTGTCCAGTAGCCTAAGAAGCCAATCCATCCTGCACGCAGGTGAGTTCACTTCTCTCCCCTAAGTCCCTCGTAGCAGTGAGCCTGTTGCCAGCAGGACTCACTGAAAATAAAAAACCTAACAAACTTTTACTCTAAGCAGCTCTTTAGGAGAGCCACCTAGATTGCACCCTTCTCGGCCGGGCACAAAAATCTAACTGAGGCTTGGAGGAGGGTCATAGGGGGAGGAGCCAGTGCACACCACCTGATCCTAAAGCTTTTACTTTTGTGCCCTGTCTCCTGCGGAGCCGCTAAACCCCATGGTCCTGACGGAGTCCCCAGCATCCACTTAGGACGTCAGAGAAATTAGCATTAGTGTGCAGAGAGTACTAGATTTAATAGATGTTATTATACCCTTGAATTAGAGAACAAGGGGGAATTATATGCATGTTATGGATAGATTAGGTGAGTAGTGATATGGGAGTGTAAATATAATATTTTTTGAAACAGATGATCATTAAATGACTTGTGCATAAGTGCTAAGGATACAAGAACATGTGTGAGATTAAAAAAAAAAAAGGGAAAGGGGGGAAAAGGGGTAAGTGACAGAGTGCTTTCAGAGAAATAAAAAGTCGTCAGTCATAAATTATCAATTAGTGATGTGTGTGAAGATAGTGTGCTTGTGTACGACTGATCGCTCAATATTAATTAGAGGGAAGAGGAATATTAAAGTAATATCTGTGTGTGGTTGTATATATGTATGTATATGTGTATGTGTGTGTGTATACATATGTATGTATGTATGTATGTATATATATATATATATATATATATATATATATATATATATATATATATATATGATGTGTGTGTGTGTGTGTGTGTGTGTGTGTGTGTGTGTGTATAGATAGCTAGATATATGTGTGTGTGTGTGTTTATGTATATAGAGTTGTGCTCATAAGTTTACATGCCCTAGCAGAATTTGTGATTTTCTGGCCATTTGTCAGAGAATATGAATGATAACTCACAAACTTTTCTTTCACTCATGGTCAGTAGTTGGGTGAAGCCATTTATTGTCAACTGTGTTTGTTTACTCTTTTTAAATCATAATGACAACAGAAACTACCCAAATGACCCTGATCAAAGGTTTACATACCCCAGTTCTTAATATCGTGTATTGCCCCCTTTAACATCAATGACAGCTTGAAGTCTTTTGTGGTAGTTGTGAATGAGGCTCTTTATTTTCTCAGATGGTAAAGCTGCCCATTCTTCTTGGCAAAAAGCCTCCAGTTCCTGTAAATTCTTGGGCTGTCTTGCATGAACTGCACGTTTGAGATCTCCCCAGAGTGGCTCAATGATGTTGAGGTCAGGAGACTGAGATGGCCACTCCAGAACCTTCACTTTATTCTGCTGTAGCCAATGACAGGTCGACTTGGCCTTGTGTTTTGGATCATTGTCATGTTTGTACGTCCCATGCGCAGCTTCCGGGCTGATGAGCGCAAATTTTCCTCCAGTATTTTCTGATAACATGCTGCATTCATCTTGCCATCAATTTTGACCAAGTTTCCAGTGCCTTTGTAGCTCGCACATCCCCAAAACATCAGCGATCCACCTCCGTGTTTCACAGTAGGAATAGTGTACCTATCATAATAGGCCTTGTTGACTCCTCTCGAATGTAACATTTATGGTTGTGGCCAAAAAGTTCCATTTTGGTCTCATCACTCCAAATGACTTTGTTCCAGAAGTTTTGAGGCTGGTCTCTGTGCTGTTTGGAGTATTGTAAGCGGGATGCTTTGTGGCATTTGCGTAGTAATGGCTTTCTTCTGGCGACTCGACCATGCAGCCCATTTTTCTTCAAATGCCTCCTTATTGTGCATCTTGAAACAACCACACCACTTTTTTTCAGAGAGTCCTGTATTTCAGCTGAAGTTATTTGTGGATTTTTCTTTGCATCCCGAACAATTTTCTTAGCAGTTGTGGCTGAAATTTTTGTTGGTCTACCTGACCATGATTTGGTTTCCACAGAATCCCTCATTTTCCACTTCTTAATTAGAGTTTGAACACTGCTGATTGGCATTCTCAGTTGCTTGGATATCTTTTTATATCCCTTTCCTGTTTTATACAGTTCAATTACCTTTTCCCGCAGATCCTTTGACAATTCTTTTGCTTTCCCCATGACTCAGAATCCAGACACGTCGGTGTAGCACTGGATGAAAGATGCAAGGGTCTTTCAGGAGTCCATAAACTCACTGACCTTTTATACACACACACTGATTACAAGCAAACAGATCACAGGGGAAGGATGGTTACCTTTAGTAGCCATTCAAACCTGTTTGTGTCAACTTGTGTGCATGTTATCAGGCCAAAATCTCCAGGGTATGTAAACTTTTGTTCAGGGTCATTTGGGTAGTTTCTGTTGTCATTATGATTTAAAAATAGTGAACACAGTTGTTTGACAATAAATAGCTTCACCCAACCACTAACCATGAGTGAAAGAAAAATTTGTGAGTTATCATTCAAATTCTCTGACAAATGGCCAGAAAATCACAAATTCTGCTAGGGTATGTAAACTTATGAGCACAACTGTATATGTGTATAATATATATATAACAGGGTTTGGTGGTTGTAAGATGGTTTTCTCTCTGTTTTAAAACAAAAGCGATTTCCTGTGTCTTGAGTAATTGTTGTTAGATATTGCCCAGTTGTCATTGTAGTAATCACTCATGTTGCAGTGTTGTACTTTAACACTTGGTCTAATGCACACCTACTGTAAATTTTCCCTAGGCCTTAATTCCATGTCTTGAGCAGATTGCAGACTCCCAGGCATTTGGAATTCATAAGCTATTATTTGCTTCATTTTGCTTTTCTTCCCAGTTCAACTTAATCTTTGTTTATGGACAAACAAGATCAGTACAGAGATGCACAGTGCAGGGAGTGACCAGCATGGTCTGACATTACATTATATCCTCTCCAGCTGATTGTGCTGTCATCCGTCAACATATCCCCTTTTGTAAACCTAGTGGCTATTGCTTATTTCTCCAGTACCGCAATGGCAGGTGTAAAGCTGGGCATACATCATACAATTATCTGGCAGACCATCTGCCAAATCTGGCTGGTTGTAATAAAAAGCTGATAATGGATGAGAGCAAATGACAATAGACATTTGTTCCCAAACACTGGAAGGTGGACAAAATCCATGATTGAACCAATTTATCTGAACGACAAGTTTTGTCCACTTTCCAGTGTTTGGTAGCAAATGATCGATTGTCATTTGCTCTCATCCATTACCAGATTTTCATTCCAACCAGCCAGATCTGGCAGATGATCTGCTAGATAATTGTATGGTATATGCCCACCCTAAAAGTGGCCGTCCTCTAGTGCAACGTCTCTGAGGGGAGAAGTCGCATACGTTGCCCTTGAACTGCCCAGCAGGTAACCGGGCAACAGGATCGCATACTATACATCGTATGCAGTCCTTTTGCATATGATGTATCGTATGCGATCCCAGCCAAGGCTGCCAGAGCCCACCACCTCCGAGAAATCTATAGTGCAGCCTCTGCGATCCACAGGCTCCGATCCAATGGAGCACGGGACCACGCATCGGATTGGCTTGACCTGCGGTTTGCCACTTTTCATCCAATTTCTCGTCCCAATGTGTCAAAATCGGATGAAATTGGGCAAAGTCGCACTAGTGTATGGGCACCTTAAGTTATGCAGTTTGCTGTGCATAATTGGAAACACAGTGCTGAAGTTTATTACCCCTATGTTGCTTTAATTGGCAATACATTTTTCAGATTTTCCTTCTGTGCCTCGGATGATTGGTGCTCAGGAAGTAACAGAATCCGATTCGTGCTTAGAGACAAGTCCATTCTCCTCTGTGTATCGATGCTTTACTTGTCCATCTAACAACAGAGCAGATGACATTTAACGGACACCACTGCAGAACAGCTGGAGTGCACATTCTTGAATGCATATTGAATTTGTGTGACATTCCTTTAGCCATGGTGTGTCTGAGATCCACATTTGTAATCCAAGGACAACATACAGTAACAGGACAAAGTATTCTATCATGTTGCTGGCTAGTGATGAAATTATATAATGGAAGTAAATATATGTACGTGTTTAGAATTTAAATAATTAAAACTTCTTAGCATAAAAACTGTAATTATTTTGTACATTATAGTGATGTGTATGTTTTGTATTCTGTTTTTTTGGGGGGCAGAGAGTTTGGGGCTGTTTCAGTGATGATGCTGATTTGGTGATTTTTGTGCTGAGCACATTTGGGTGCTAATGTGGCCCTCACATCCTGAGAAACAAGTTTCCCACTAATGTTTTGTTTTCTTTGCCTTGTTTCTCCTCTTTCTATACACACCACAGTCGAAATACTAAAAAACTAAGGGGTAAATTTACTAAGATGGGAGTTCTATATAAGATGGGATGTTGCCCGTGGCAACAAGTCAGATTCCAGGTATTATCTTCTAGAACTTGCTAGATAAATGAGATGTAGAATCTGATTGGTTGCTATGGGCAACATCCCATATTTAATAGAACAACCACCTTTAGTAAATTTAATCCTAAAACGGTGCCTATGTAGTAAAATGAGCAGAACTTATATCTTTATTTACCAGCTAGGCTATCCCTTTCTGAAATCTAGGAAAATAAAGAGTAAAGTTGCATAGAAAGCAGTTCTGGCCAGTTAAGATTTATTTCTAAGTGCACTAATAAGTAATATTCTCCCAGATATATAGCAAATGTTATTAAAAGTTTTTCTCTATCGTCCTAGTGGATGCTGGGGTTCCTGAAAGGACCATGGGGAATAGCGGCTCCGCAGGAGACAGGGCACAAAAGTAAAGCTTTCCGATCAGGTGGTGTGCACTGGCTCCTCCCCCTATGACCCTCCTCCAAGCCAGTTAGATTTTTGTGCCCGGCCGAGAAGGGTGCAATCTAGGTGGCTCTCCTAAAGAGCTGCTTAGAAAAGTTTAGCTTAGGTTTTTTATTTTACAGTGAGTCCTGCTGGCAACAGGATCACTGCAACGAGGGACTTAGGGGAGAAGAAGTGAACTCACCTGCGTGCAGGATGGATTGGCTTCTTGGCTACTGGACATCAGCTCCAGAGGGACGATCACAGGTACAGCCTGGATGGTCACCGGAGCCTTGCCGCCGGCCCCCTTGCAGATGCTGAAGTAAGAAGAGGTCCAGAATCGGCGGCAGAAGACTCCTCAGTCTTCTAAAGGTAGCGCACAGCACTGCAGCTGTGCGCCATTTTCCTCTCGGCACACTTCACACGGCAGTCACTGAGGGTGCAGGGCGCTGGGAGGGGGGCGCCCTGGGAGGCAAATGAATACCTATTTTGGCTAAAAATACCTCACATATAGCCTCCGGAGGCTATATGGAGATATTTAACCCCTGCCAGAATCCGTTAAGAGCGGGAGACGAGGCCGCCGAAAAAGGGGCGGGGCCTATCTCCTCAGCACACAGCGCCATTTTCCCTCACAGAAAGGCTGGAGGGAAGGCTCCCAGGCTCTCCCCTGCACTGCACTACAGAAACAGGGTTAAAACAGAGAGGGGGGGCACTAATTTGGCGTTAGAAATATATAAAAAAGATGCTATAAGGGAAAACACTTATATAAGGTTGTCCCTATATAATTATAGCGTTTTTGGTGTGTGCTGGTAAACTCTCCCTCTGTCTCTCCAAAGGGCTAGTGGGTCCTGTCCTCTATCAGAGCATTCCCTGTGTGTGTGCTGTGTGTCGGTACGTGTGTGTCGACATGTATGAGGACGATGTTGGTGAGGAGGCGGAGCAATTGCCTGTAATGGTGATGTCACTCTCTAGGGAGTCGACACCGGAATGGATGGCTTATTTAGGGAATTACGTGATAATGTCAACACGCTGCAAGGTCGGTTGACGACATGAGACGGCCGACAAACAATTAGTACCGGTCCAGACGTCTCAAAAACACCGTCAGGGGTTTTAAAACGCCCGTTTACTTTAGTCGGTCGACACAGACACAGACAGGGACACTGAATCCAGTGTCGACGGTGAATAAACAAACGTATTCCTTATTAGGGCCACACGTTAAAGGCAATGAAGGAGGTGTTTCATATTTCTGATACTACAAGTACCACAAAAGAGGGTATTATGTGGGATGTGAAAAAACTACCGTAGTTTTTCCTGAATCAGATAAATTAAATAAAGTGTGTGATGATGCGTGGGTTCCCCCCGATAGAAAATTATGGGCGGTATACCCTTTCCCGCCAGAAGTTAGGGCGCGTTGGGAAACACCCCTTAGGGTGGATAAGGCGCTCACACGCTTATCAAAACAAGTGGCGGTACCGTCTATAGATAGGGCCGTCCTCAAGGACCAGCTGACAGGAGGCTGGAAAATATCATAAAAAGTATATACACACATACTGGTGTTATACTGCGACCAGCGATCGCCTCAGCCTGGATGTGCAGAGCTGGGGTGGCTTGGTCGGATTCCCTGACTAAAAATATTGATACCCTTGACAGGGACAGTATTTTATTGACTATAGAGCATTTAAAGGATGCATTTCTATATATGCGAGATGCACAGAGGGATATTTGCACTCTGGCATCAAGAGTAAATGCGATGTCCATATCTGCCAGAAGATGTTATGGACACGACAGTGGTCAGGTGATGCAGATTCCAAACGGCACAAAGGTGTATTGCCGTATAAAGGAAGAGGAGTTATTTGGGGTCGGTCCATCGGACCTGGTGGCCACGGCAACTGCTGGAAAATCCGCCGTTTTTACCCTAAGTCACATCTCTGCAGAAAAAGACACCGTCTTTTCAGCCTCAGTCCTTTCGTCCCTATAAGATCATATCTGCCCAGGGATAGAGGAAAGGGAAGAAGACTGCAGCAGGCAGCCCATTCCCAGGAACAGAAGCGTTCCACCGCTTCTGACAAGTTCTCAGCATGGCGCTGAGACCGTACAGGACCCCTGGATCCTACAAGTAGTATCCCAGGGGTACAGATTGGAATGTCGAGACGTTTCCCCTTCGCAGGCTCCTGAAGTCTGCTTTACCAAGGTCTCCCTCCGACAAGGAGGCAGTATGGGAAAAAATTCACAAGCTGTATTCCCAGCAGGTGGTAATTAAATTACCCCTCCTACTACAAGAAAAGGGGTATTATTCCACACTATATTGTGGTACTGAAGCCAGAAGGCTAGGTGAGACTTATTCTAAAAAAATTTTTGAACACTTACAAAGGTTCAAATCAAGATGGAGTCACTCAGAGCAGTGATAACGAACCAGGAAGAAGGGGACTATATAGTGTCCCGGGACATCAGGGATGCTTACCTCTATGTCCCAAATTTGCCCTTCTCACTAAGGGTACCTCAGGTTCGTGGTGCAGAACTGTCACTATCAGTTTCAGACGCTGCCGTTTGGATTGTCCACGGCACCCCGGGTCTTTACCAAGGTAATGGCCGAAATGATGATTCTTCTTCGAAGAAAAGGCGTCTTAATTATCCCTTACTTGGACGATCTCCTGATAAGGGCATAGTCCAGGGAACAGTTGGAGGTCGGAGTAGCACTATCTCGGATACTGCTACAACAGCACGGGTGGATTCTAAATATTCCAAAATCGCAGCTGATCCCGACGACACGTCTGCTGTGCCTAGGGATGATTCTGGACACAGTCCAGAAAAAGGTGTTTCTCCCGGAAGAGAAAGCCAGGGAGTTATCCGAGCTAGTCAGGAACCTCCTAAAAACAGTGCATCATTGCACAAGGGTCCTGGTAAAAATGGTGGCTTCCTACGAAGCAATTCCATTCGGCAGATTTCACGCAAGAACTTTTCAGTGGGATCTGCTGGACAAATGGTCCGGATCGCATCTTCAGATGCATCAGCGGATAACCCTATATCCAAGGACAAGGGTGTCTCTCCTGTGGTGGTTATAGAGTGCTCATCTTCTAGAGGGCCGCAGATTCGGCATTCAGGATTGGATGCTGGTGACCACGGAGCCCAGCCCGAGAGGCTGGGGAGCAGTCACACAAGGAAAAAATTTCCAGGGAGTGTGATCAAGTCTGGAGATTTTTCTCCACATAAATATACTGGAGCTAAGGGTAAATTTATAATGCTCTAAGCTTAGCAAGACCTCTGCTTCAAGGTCAGCCGGTATTGATCCAGTGGGAAAAACATCACGGCAGTCGCCCACGTAAACAGACAGGGCGACACAAGAAGCAAGAGGGCAATGGCAAAAACTGCAAGGACTTTTCGCTGGGCGGAAAATCATGTGATAGCACTGTCAGCAGTGTTTCATCCCGGGAATGGAAACTGGGAAGCAGACTTCCTCAGCAGGCACGACCTCCACCCGGGAGAGTGGAAACTTCATCGGGAAGTTTTTTCCACATGATTGTAAACCGTTGGGAAATACCAAAGGTGGACATGATGGCGTCCCGTCTGAACAAAAAACGGGACAGGTATTGCGCCAGGTCAAGAGACCCTCAGGCAATAGCTGTGGACGTCCTGGTAACACCGTGGGTGTACCAGTCGGTGTATGTGTTCCCTCCTCTGCTTCTCATACCTAAGGTGCTGAGAATTATAAGACGTAGAGGAGTAAGAACTATACTCATGGCTCCGGATTGGCCAAGAAGGACTTGGTACCCGGAACTTCAAGAGATGCTTACAGAGGTCTTATGGCCTCTGCCGCTAAGAAGGGACTTGCTTCAGCAAGTACCATGTCTGTTCCAAGACTTACCGCAGCTGCGTTTGTCGGCATGGCGGTGGAAAGCCGGATCCTAAGGGAAAAAGGCATTCCGGAAGAGGTCATTCCTACCCTGGTCAAAGCCAGAAAGGAGGTGACCGCACAACATTATCACCACATGTGGCGAAAATATGTTGCGTGGTGTGAGGCCAGGAAGGCCCCACAAAGAAATTTCAACTCGGTCGTTTCCTGCATTTCCTGCAAACAGGAGTGTCTATGGGCCTCAAATTGGGGTCCATTAAGGTTCAAATTTCGGCCCTGTCGATTTTCTTCCAGAAAGAATTGGCTTCAGTTCCTGAAGTCCAGAAGTTTGTCAAGGGAGTATTGCATATACAACCCCCTTTTGTGCCTCCAGTGGCACTGTGGGATCTCAACGTAGTTCTGGGATTCCTCAAATCACATTGGTTTAAAACCAGTCAAATCTGTGGATTTGAAGCATCTCACATGAAAAGTGACCATGCTCTTGGCCCTGGCCTGGACCAGGCGAGTGTCAAATTGGTGGTTTTTTCTCAAAAGAGCCCATATCTGTTTGTCCATTCGGACAGGGCAGAGCTGCGGACTCGTCCCCAGTTCTCTCCCTAAAGGTGGTGTCAGTGTTTCACCTGAACCAGCTTATTGTGGTGCCTTGCACCTACTAGGGACTTGGAGGACTCCAAGTTGCTAGATGTTGTCAGGGCCCTGAAAATATGTTCCAGGACGGCTGGAGTCAGGAAAACTGACTTTCTGTTATCCTGTATGCACCCAACAAACTGGGTGCTCTTGCTTCTAAGCAGACTATTGCTAGTTGGATGTGTAATACAATTCAGCTTGCACATTCTGTGGCAGGCCTGCCACAGCCAAAATATGTAAATGCCCATTCCACAAGGAAGGTGGGCTCATCTTGGGCGGCTGCCCGAGGGGTCTCGGCTTTACAACTTTGCCGAGCAGCTACTTGGTCAGGGGCAAACACGTTTGCTAAATTCTACAAATTTGATACCCTGGCTAAGGAGGACCTGGAGTTCTCTCATTCGGTGCTGCAGAGTCATCCGCACTCTCCCGCCCGTTTGGGAGCTTTGGTATAATCCCCATGGTCCTTTCAGGAACCCCAGCATCCACTAGGACGATAGAGAAAATAAGAATTTACTTACCGATAATTCTATTTCTCGGAGTCCGTAGTGGATGCTGGGCGCCCATCCCAAGTGCGGATTATCTGCAATACTTGTACATAGTTACAAAAATCGGGTTATTATTGTTGTGAGCCATCTTTTCAGAGGCTCCGCTGTTATCATACTGTTAACTGGGTTTAGATCACAAGTTGTACGGTGTGATTGGTGTGGCTGGTATGAGTCTTACCCGGGATTCAAAATTCCTCCCTTATTGTGTACGCTCGTCCGGGCACAGTACCTAACTGGCTTGGAGGAGGGTCATAGGGGGAGGAGCCAGTGCACACCACCTGATCGGAAAGCTTTACTTTTGTGCCCTGTCTCCTGCGGAGCCGCTATTCCCCATGGTCCTTTCAGGAACCCCAGCATCCACTACGGACTCCGAGAAATAGAATTATCGGTAAGTAAATTCTTATTTTTAGGTTGAATATCTGTAAGGGCAGAGCAATGTGTGGGCTCATATGCTGACAGTATGGAGTATGCAGAGCATGGAGTTGTGTAAGCTCTGCTACACCTTCACATAGTTTTGCCACTTTTCACGGGTTCCTGACTAAATTGGTTGTTATCAGAACAACCTGTAAAGTATGGAGTCAATGTAAGGGGAAAACAAACCTTTACCTCATACGGTATCTTGGATTGTCACTTCAGAACGATGGGTGCCCCAGTTATCAGGTTTCAAGCAAAGCTGGAGTCACATGAACGATTTTAGGACCTGTGGGATAACATTTTTATACCTGAATATGGCCAAAAATGGTTAGTTGATTTATTTTTTATATTGTATATGGTAAATGTGTATATTAAGACTGGTATCATTTATTAACAGTTTCTTATATAGATCATTCCTTTGTGCTTTACAATTTGAAACAATGGTGATTAAACAAAACTGGGTAATAACAGACAGGTAGGAAGTCCCTGATTGAAAGTTTACAATCTATAGGGAAATAGGCATTGATATACAAGGACAGGTGCTATCTATTGCATAATGGCCCAACCAGATTGTTATAGTTTTGAGAAGCATAGGTGACCATCTAGATATGCTGGTTGTGGCCCATGTAGAAATGCTCAGCACCATGCTTAAATTTTCTGGTTTATAAGAGAAAATCTCTCAAGAAAATATTCTATGTATATATTTTGTTAGCATTTCTTTATAAAGGGCTTGCATGCTCTGTTACCAGTTGTAAAACACTGAAACACAACCACTATTATTTTTAACGTATAGGCAAAGCCACTAAAAAAAATGTTCAGAAGACCATGGGGTATATGCAATTGCGGTCGAATTCCCGAAATTGTCGAATTTCGGGTCATTTTCGCCAAAAAAAAAAAATCGTCAATGCAATTCAGTGCTTTCCGTCAAAAAAACGGACTTTCAAAATTCGACTTTTTGAAATTCGACTTTTTGCAAATTCGACTTTTCTGCAAAGATACAAGTGCTGCAATTCGACAAAAGCATATTCAATTCAAGTTTGGAAATTCGACAGCAGTGCTTTTAGACAGTAAATTCGTCATTTTCAATCCGCCACACTTTGGAGGGTGAAAACAATAAAAAAAAATTTAAACATGTTTTTTTTGGTGTTTTTTTTTTTGGGAATAGCATATCTATTTATATTAGAAGGGATTAGGTACTTTTTTTTTTTTTTTTTTTTTTTGGAGGCACAAGTATTATTTATATATTTTTTAAAATATTATTATTATTATTTTTTTAGTGCTGGAACGGGAAAATTAAAAAAAAAAAATGGCGTGGGGTCCCCCCTCCAAACCATAACCAGCCTCGGGCTCTTCGAGCTGGTCCTGGTTCTAAAAATGCGGGGGGAAATTGGGCAGGGATCCCCCGTATTTTTAAAACCAGCATCGGGCTCTGCGCCTGGTGCTGGTGCAAAAAATACGGGGGACAAAACAAGCAGGGGTCCCCCGTATTTTTCACACCAGCATCGGGCTCCACTAGCTGGACAGATAATGCCACAGCCGGGGGTCACTTTTATACAGTGCCCTGCGGCCGTGGCATTAAATATCCAACTAGTCACACCTGGCCGGGGTACCCTGGGGGAGTGGGGACCCCTTCAATCAAGGGGTCCCCCCCCCCAGCCACCCAAGGGCCAGGGGTGAAGCCCGAGGCTGTCCCCCCCCCCCCCCATCCAAGGGCTGCGGATGGGAGGCTGATAGCCTTGAGTAAAATGACAAGAATATTGTTTTTTCCAGTAGTACTACAAGTCCCAGCAAGCCTCCCCCGCAAGCTGGTACTTGGAGAACCACAAGTACCAGCATGCGGGAGAAAAACGGGCCCGCTGGTACCTGTAGTACTACTGGGGAAAAAATACCCAAATAAAAACAGGACACAGACACCGTGACAGTAAAACTTTATTACACACTGCCGACACACACATACTTACCTATGTTCACACGCCGACATCGGTCCTCTTCTCCATGTAGAATCCACGGATACCTGAAAAGAAAAGTTCAATATACTCACCTCAGCCAGGGTCCAGAGATAAATCCACGTACTTGGCAAAAAAAGAAAACGGACACACGGACCACCGGACTGAAAGGGGTCCCATGCTGACACATGAGACCCCTTACCCCGAATGCCGGGACACCACGTGACTCCTGTCACTGAAGTCCCTTCAGCCAATCAGGAAGCGCTACTTCCGTGGCGCTCACCTGATTGGCTGTGCGCTGTCTGTGCTGTGACAGCGCATCGCACAGCTCGGTCCATTAGTTTCAATGGTGGGAACTTTGCCGTCAGCGGTGGGGTTACCCGCGGTCAGCCGCTGACCGGCGGGTGACCTCACCGCTAGCCGCTAAGTTCCCACCATTGAATATAATGGACGGAGCTGTGCGATGCGCTGTCACAGCACAGACAGCGCACAGCCAATCAGGTGAGCGCCACGGAAGTAGCGCTTCCTGATTGGCTGAAGGGACTTCAGTGACAGGAGTCACGTGGTGTCCCGGCATTCGGGGTAAGGGGTCTCATGTGTCAGCATGGGACCCCTTTCAGTCCGGTGGTCCGTGTGTCCGTTTTCTTTTTTTGCCAAGTACGTGGATTTATCTCTGGACCCTGGCTGAGGTGAGTATATTGAACTTTTCTTTTCAGGTATCCGTGGATTCTACATGGAGAAGAGGACCGATGTCGGCGTGTGAACATAGGTAAGTATGTGTGTGTCGGCAGTGTGTAATAAAGTTTTACTGTCACGGTGTCTGTGTCCTGTTTTTATTTGGGTATTTTTTTTCCAGTAGAACTACAGGTACCAGCGGGCCCGTTTTTCTCCCGCATGCTGGTACTTGTGGTTCTCCAAGTACCAGCTTGCGGGGGAGGATTGCTGGGACTTGTAGTTCTTCTGGAAAAAACAATATTCTTGTCATTTTACTCTAGGCTATCAGCCTCCCATCCGCAGCCATTGGATGGGGGGGACAGCCTCGGGCTTCACCCCTGGCCCTTGGGTGGCTGGGGGGGGGGGGACCCCTTGATTGAAGGGGTCCCCACTCCCCCAGGGTACCCCGGCCAGGGGTGACTAGTTGGATATTTAATGCCACGGCCGCAGGGCACTGCATAAAAGTGACCCCCGGCTGTGGCATTATCTGTCCAGCTAGTGGAGCCCGATGCTGGTGTAAAAAATACGGGGGACCCCTACTCTTTTTGTCCCCCGTATTTTTTGCACCAGGCGCAGAGCCCGGTGCTGGTTTTAAAAATACGGGGGATCCCTGCCCAATTTTCCCCCCGCATTTTTGGAACCAGGACCAGCTCGAAGAGCCCGAGGCTGGTTATGCTTTGGAGGGGGGACCCCACGCCATTTCTCTAACGTCCTAGTGGATGCTGGGAACTCCGTAAGGACCATGGGGAATAGCGGGCTCCGAAGGAGGCTGGGCACTCTAGAAAGATCTTAGACTACCTGGTGTGCACTGGCTCCTCCCACTATGACCCTCCTCCAAGCCTCAGTTAGATTTCGTGCCCGGCCGAGGTTGGATGCACACTAGGGGCTCTCCTGAGCTCTTAGAAAGTTATAGTCTTAGAATTTGTTATTTTCAGTGAGACCTGCTGGCAACAGGCTCACTGCAGCGAGGGACTAAGGGGAGAAGAAGCGAACTCGCCTGCTTGCAGCCGGATTGGGCTTCTTAGGCTACTGGACACCATTAGCTCCAGAGGGATCGACCGCAGGCCCAGCCTTGATGTTCGGTCCCGGAGCCGCGCCGCCGTCCCCCTTACAGAGCCAGAAGCAAGAAGATGGTCCGGAAAATCGGCGGCATGAAGACATCCTGTCTTCACCAAGGTAGCGCACAGCACTGCAGCTGTGCGCCATTGCTCCTCATACACACTTCACACTCCGGTCACTGAGGGTGCAGGGCGCTGGGGGGGGGCGCCCTGAGGCAGCAATAAAAACACCTTGGCTGGCTAAAATACCTCAATATATAGCCCCTGGGGCTATATATGAGGTAAATACCCCTGCCAGAATCCCATAAAAAGCGGGAGAATAGGCCGCGAAAAAGGGGCGGAGCCTATCTCCTCAGCACACTGGCGCCATTTTTCCCTCACAGCTCGGCTGGAAGGAAGCTCCCTGGCTCTTCCCTGCAATTCTACAGTACAGTAAGAGGGAAAAGAGAGGGGGGGGCATTAAAATTGGCACTGTATACAGTATATTATATAAAAAGCAGCTATTAGGGACATAACTCAGTTAGTCCCTGTATATATATAGCGCTCTGGTGTGTGCTGGCATACTCTTACTCTGTCCCCCCAAAGGGCTTTTGTGGGTCCTGTCCTCTATTTGAGCATTCCCTGTGTGTGTGGAGTGTGTCGGTACGGCTGTGTCGACATGTTTGAGGAGGATAATGATGTGGAGGGGGAGCAGATGCCTTTAGCAGGGATGTCACCCCCTGGGGGTCAGACACCTGAGTGGATGGTATTATGGCAGGAAATGAGTGCACGTATAGACTCCTTACATAAAAAATTTGACGACATGCCGACTGTGGGACAGCCGAGTCTTCAGCTCGTGCCTGTCCAGGTGTCTCAAAAGTCATCAGGGGCTCTGAAACGCCCGTTATCTCAGGTGGCACAAGTAGATGTCGACACGGATACTGACACCAGTGTCGACGACGATGAGTCAAATTTAATGCCCGTTAAGGCCCATGATTGAGGCAATGAAAGAGGTATTAAATATTTCTGATTTACATCCAGGTACCACAAAAAAGGGTATTATGTTTGGGGAGAAAAAACTACCTGTAGTTTTTCCCCCGTCAGATGAATTAAATGAAGTGTGTGAAGAAGCGTGGGCTTCCCCTGATAAGAAATTGGTAATTCCTAAGAAGCTACTAATGGCGTTCCCTTTCCCGCCAGAGGATAGGTTACGTTGGGAAACACCCCCGAGGGTGGATAAAGCGCTCACACGTTTGTCTAAAAAGGTGGCACTACCGTCCCAGGATACGGCCGCCCTTAAGGAACCTGCTGATAGAAAGCAGGAGGCGATCCTGAAGTCTGTATATACACACTCAGGCATTATACTCAGACCAGCTATTGCGTCAGCATGGATGTGCAGTGCTGCCGCTGTGTGGTCAGATAAACTGTCAGAAAATATTGACACGTTAGACAGAGACACGATCCTGCTAACAATTGACCATATAAAAGACTCCGTCTTATACATGAGAGATGCACAGAGGGAAATCTGCCGGCTGGCATCTAAAATAAGTGCATTATCTATCTCTGCTAGGAGATGCTTATGGACTCGCCAGTGGACTGGAGATGCAGATTCCAAAAGGCACATGGAAGTCTTGCCTTATAAGGGGGAGGAATTATTTGGGGATGGTCTCTCCGACCTAGTTTCCACAGCAACGTCTGGGAAGTCAGCATTTTTACCCCATGTCCCCTCACAGCCTAAGAAGGCGCCATTTTATCAGGTTCAGTCCTTTCGGTCCCAGAAAAACAAGCGGGGAAAAGGAGGGTCTTTTCTGTCAAGAGGCAGGGGAAAAAGGCTGCAGCAAACAGCAGGTTCCCAGGAACAAAAGTCCTCCCCCGCTTCCTCTTCCAAGTCCGCCGCATGACGGTGGGGCTTCACAGGCGGAGCCAGGTACGGTGGGGGCCCGCCTCAGGAATTTCAGCGATCAGTGGGCCCGCTCACAGGTGGATCCCTGGATCCTTCAAATAGTATCTCAGGGATACAGGCTGGAATTCGAGGCGACTCCACCCCGCCGTTTCCTAAAATCCGCCTTGCCGATTGCTCCCTCAGACAGGGAGGCGGTGCTAGCAGCGATTCACAAGCTGTATTCCCAGCAGGTGATAATCAAGGTACCCCTACTTCAACAAGGCCGGGGTTACTATTCCACACTATTTGTGGTGCCGAAACCGGACGGTTCGGTGAGACCCATTTTAAATTTGAAATCCTTGAACACATACATAAAAAAATTCAAGTTCAAGATGGAATCGCTCAGGGCGGTTATTGCAAGCCTGGACGAGGGGGATTACATGGTATCCCTGGACATCAAGGATGCTTACCTGCATGTCCCCATTTACAATTCTCACCAGGAGTACCTCAGATTTGTGGTACAGGACTGCCATTACCAATTCCAGACGCTGCCGTTTGGACTCTCCACGGCACCGAGGGTATTTACCAAGGTTATGGCGGAAATGATGATACTCCTTCGAAAAAAGGGAGTTTTAATTATCCCATACTTGGACGATCTCCTAATAAAGGCACGATCCAAGGAACAGTTGTTAGTGGGAGTAGCACTATCTCAGGAAGTGCTGAGCCAGCACGGCTGGATTCTGAATATCCCAAAGTCAATCGCATCTTCAGATGCATCGTTTAATAACCCTGTCTCCACGAACCAGGGTGTCTCTTCTGTGGTGGCTGCACAGTGCTCATCTTCTGGAGGGCCGCAGATTCGGCATACAGGACTGGGTCCTGGTGACCACGGATGCCAGCCTACGAGGCTGGGGGGCAGTCACAAAGGGAAGAAATTTCCAAGGACTATGGTCAAGTCAGGAGACTGCCCTTCACATAAATATTCTGGAACTAAGGGCCATTTACAATGCCCTAAGTCAAGCAAAATCCCTGCTCCTACACCAGCCGGTGCTGATCCAGTCAGACAACATCACGGCAGTCGCCCATGTGAATCGACAGGGCGGCACAAGAAGCAGGACGGCGATGGCAGAAGCCACAAAAATTCTCCGATGGGCGGAGAATCATGTACTAGCACTGTCAGCAGTGTTCATCCCGGGAGTGGACAACTGGGAAGCAGACTTTCTCAGCAGGCACGACCTCCACCCGGGAGAGTGGGGACTTCATCCAGAAGTCTTCCAAATGATTGTAAATCAATGGGGTCGTCCACAGGTGGACATGATGGCGTCCCGCCTAAACAAAAAACTAGAGAAGTATTGCGCCAGGTCAAGAGACCCTCAGGCGATAGCTGTGGACGCTCTAGTGACACCGTGGGTGTACCGGTCAGTTTATGTGTTCCCTCTTCTACCTCTCATACCAAAGGTATTGAGAATAATAAGAAAGCGAGGAGTAAACACAATTCTCGTGGTTCCGGATTGGCCGAGAAGAGCGTGGTACCCGGAACTTCAAGAGATGATCTCAGAGGACCCGTGGTCTCTGCCGCTCAGACAGGACCTGCTGCAGCAGGGCCCCTGTCTGTTCCAAGACTTACCGCGGCTGCGTTTGACGGCATGGCGGTTGAACGCCGGATCCTGAAGGAAAAGGGCATTCCGGAGGAAGTCATTCCTACGCTTATTAAAGCCAGGAAAGATGTTACGGCAAAGCATTATCACCGCATATGGCGGAAATATGTTGCATGGTGCGAGGCCAAAAAGGCCCCAACAGAGGAATTTCAACTAGGTCGATTTCTGCATTTCCTGCAAGCAGGAGTGAATATGGGCCTAAAACTGGGCTCCATTAAGGTACAGATCTCGGCTCTGTCGATTTTCTTTCAAAAAGAACTAGCTTCAGTACCTGAAGTTCAGACATTTGTGAAAGGAGTGCTGCATATTCAGCCCCCATTTGTGCCTCCTGTGGCACCTTGGGATCTCAACGTGATGTTGAGTTTCTTAAAATCACATTGGTTTGAGCCACTAAAAACCGTGGATCTGAAATATCTCACGTGGAAAGTGGTCATGTTATTGGCCTTGGCTTCAGCCAGGCGAGTGTCAGAGTTGGCGGCTTTATCATGTAAAAGCCCTTATCTGATTTTCCATATGGATAGGGCAGAATTGAGGACTCGTCCCCAGTTTCTCCCTAAGGTGGTGTCAGCGTTTCACCTGAACCAGCCTATTGTGGTGCCTGCGGCTACTAAGGATTTGGAGGACTCCAAGTTGCTAGACGTTGTCAGGGCCCTGAAAATATATGTTTCCAGGACGGCTGGAGTCAGAAAATCTGACTCGCTGTTTATCCTGTATGCACCCAACAAGCTGGGTGCTCCTGCTTCTAAGCAGACTATTGCTCGTTGGATTTGTAGTACAATTCAGCTTGCACATACTGTGGCAGGCCTGCCACAGCCAAAATCTGTCAATGCCCATTCCACAAGGAAGGTGGGCTCATCTTGGGCGGCTGCCCGAGGGGTCTCGGCTTTACAACTTTGCCGAGCAGCTACTTGGTCAGGGGCAAACACGTTTGCAAAATTCTACAAATTTGATACCCTGGCTGAGGAGGACCTGGAGTTCTCTCATTCGGTGCTGCAGAGTCATCCGCACTCTCCCGCCCGTTTGGGAGCTTTGGTATAATCCCCATGGTCCTTACAGAGTTCCCAGCATCCACTAGGACGTTAGAGAAAATAAGAATTTACTCACCGGTAATTCTGTTTCTCGTAGTCCGTAGTGGATGCTGGGCGCCCATCCCAAGTGCGGTTTATCTGCAATACTTGTACATAGTTATTGTTAACTAAATCGGGTTATTGTTGAGCCATCTGTTGAGAGGCTCTATTGTTTCATACTGTTAACTGTGTTTCATATCACGAGTTGTACGGTGTGATTGGTGTGGCTGGTATGAGTCTTACCCGGGATTCATAATCCTTCCTTATTGTGTACGCTCGTCCGGGCACAGTACCTAACTGAGGCTTGGAGGAGGGTCATAGTGGGAGGAGCCAGTGCACACCAGGTAGTCTAAGATCTTTCTAGAGTGCCCAGCCTCCTTCGGAGCCCGCTATTCCCCATGGTCCTTACGGAGTTCCCAGCATCCACTACGGACTACGAGAAACAGAATTACCGGTGAGTAAATTCTTATTTTTTTTTCCGTGTTTTTCCCGTTTTTTCCCGTTTTTTTAAATTGCAGCAAAATCCGGCAAATCGGCCGTTTTTCGCCCGCGGGACTGTCGAATCCGTTTTTCATTGAATATGGTGAATTCCGGCAGCCACCTGCCGGAATTCACCTGTCGAATTGTGTCGAATTTAAAAACGGCGATAATTTGCCGCGATTCGCCGTGAATTGCATATACCCCCATGTCCTTTATCATAGGTTAGTGTTCCCGCTGAATCTTAGAACACAAATCTGTAAACCACAGGTGGAGAAACACAATGCCGAAGGACATCTACCAGAGTTTTGTGGCGGCTTCATTTTTCTCCATGTTTCCAGTCGAGAAAATGTTGTTTTAGCTGTGAGATGCGCTTTTTTTTTTTCTTTCTCAGGACTGCGGTATATTTCCTTTCTCTGAGGTCAAATAAGTAAAGTCTAATGTGTGTGGGAGGAATGATCACCATCTGCCTGGCTGAGTGAAAGCTCTGAGCGCTAGTAATGTTTTGAGAATGTTCAAGGTTGCCTCTATTCTAGGTTAGGAAACTTTCTGACTGCGTACATCTTTGTATTGGTTTCATCCCTTTAATTCTTGTTCTGCTTCTGACTGAAGTGCTAATATATCTTATGACTTTGTACTTAACCTGTAGAAATAAGAAAACCTAGCAGTCACCTTAACAGTGTTATTGACTGTGTTGGTTAAAACATAATTTTGGTGGATGTCTCTTCCCCATCCAATCTGCGGGATGCAATTAATAATGCCGGCTGTCAGGATCCCGGCGGTCAGGATGCCGACGCTGGAAACTGCCAGCAGTCGGAATACTGAATGAAGCCTGGTATTCCACGCCACCACCCGAGTGGGAATATAACCTGTTGCAAGTGAAACTCGCCACCGGGCCCGAAGCTTGGCAAGCCCGTGAGGGGGCTCGCTGCCAGGATTCAGGATGGTGGGATGCCGCCTGTAGGTATACTGACAGCAGGCATCCCACCAGATGGAATCTGGGGAAGATGGGGAAGAGACATCCCACCATAATTTTGGTGGCTGTCTCTTCCCCATCCAATCTGCGGGATGCAATTAATGCCGGCTGTCAGGATCCCGGCGGTCAGGATGCCGACGCTGGAAACTGCCGGCAGTCGGAATACCGAATGAAGCCTGGTATTCCACGCCACCACCCGAGTGGGAATATAACCTGTTGCAAGTGAAACTCGCCACCGGGCCCGAAGCTTGGCAAGCCCGTGAGGGGGCTCGCTGCCAGGATTCAGGATGGTGGGATGCCGCCTGTAGGTATACTGACAGCAGGCATCCCACCTACCAGCATTACGTATGTATTCCCAATCTGCACATGCTGTGGTGAATGCTTCAACCTTATTGCTCGCTCATCATCTTGTGAACAAAATATTAATAGGCAGAAAAAAGGGACCCAGTCATAGAGTTGACAGTTACCATGTCAACACCACAATGCCGACAATAGAATGACAACATGTTGAGATGAATCATGTTGACAATTCCTAGAATGCCGGCAGTAAGGGGTAAGCGCCTCCAGGAGAGTAAATGTGCCCACACATGGCACAATATTTTACAGTGTGGGCGTTCCGACTGCTCGGAACGACACATAGTTTCTCTGGAGGACACATCGCTCCATGTGTGGGGGCCTTTAGAGTTAGGCTGCAGAGGGAGTTTAGAGTTAAGTTGCGTGAGAGGTGGAGGGGAGGGGGTGTTGGGGTTAGGCACTAGGAGAAGGTTAAGAGTATAGGAATTACAGATAGGGGGTAGAATCATACCTGCCTTCTTTTAAAAAAGCATTTTAGGGAGACGGTGAGCACAACATCTGAGTGCAGCTTTAAAGTGGACATGTACTGCTCCTCTTGAACATTGTTGCTCAGTAAGATCTACTTGCTGATGAAAACAGACCAGTTTTTTTCAAGGCTTGTTCATGTATTGTGCTCGTCTCACAAGTGGTTCCATATAAGTGGCCACAAGAAACCTTATTTGAAAATGCATGTAGTCATAGGGATCTTTGTTATACCCATTGCAAGGAAATAGCACTAATGATCCCATTTGAATGTGTATATACTGTATACCTGATTATTATTTTTTTATCCCTACTGTGTAACAGCTACATAATGGGGGTAAGGTGCAATCGGGTAGATTGCTAAGTTGTTCTGGGAGATTGCTACTATTTCAAGGAGAGAATAGAATACTCACCTGAATGCTGCTGCTGAGATGTCGTTCTGGGATCTGCTTCTTGGTGCATTAATGTTTATAATGTAACTCTGGGCGCTACAGAGCTGTGTGCATAAGGAAAGGGCTTGTAGTACCAACACAGAGCACTTATTTATTTATTTAACAGTTTCTTATATAGCGCAACAACTTCCGTTGCGCTTTACAATTGTAAACAATGATAAAACAAAACTCAGTAATAACAGACAGTCATTGAGGGAGGAAGTTGTCCACCAGATGGCAAAGGTTCTCGGTGGGCTGCATGATATGGCCACAAAGCAATGATGATCAGGGTTCAGGAGGAAGGGAAAGTGGAGGATGAGAAGATTTGTGAGTATATGTGTGGACTTATACAGTGGGGATATAGTTGTATAGGAAATCTTATGAAGGTTATGTGAGTGGTTCTGGAATTTCCTAAGCTTTACTGAATAGGTGAGTTTTAGGGAACGCTTGAAGGTTTGGAGACTAGAGGCGAGTCTTAGTGTGTGTGTGTGTGGTAGGGCATTCCACAGAGTAGGTGCAGCCCGAAAGAAAGTCCTGCAGTCGTGCATGGGAGTGAGTAATGAGTGTGGATGAGAGGAGTAGATCTTGTGAAGAGGTCTGGTTGGGTAGATATTTTGAGATAAGAGATGTACATTGGTGTAGTTTGGTTATTGGCCTGGTGTGTGTGTAAAAGTATTTTATATTGAATATGGTTGAATACAGGTAACCAATGGAGGGACTGACAGAGTGGATCTGCAGATGATGAACGTCTAGTGAGGAAGATTAGCCTTGCAGCTGCATTCAGAATGGATTGTAGTGGTGAGAGTCTCTTCTTGGTAAGACCAGTAAGAAGGCTATTGCAATAATCAATGCGTGAGCTAATGAGAGCATAGGTTAGAGTTTTTGCAGTGTCTTGTGTAAGGTACAGATGAAACTCGGAAAATTAGAATATCATGCAAAAGTTCATTTATTTCAGTAATTCAACTTAAAAGGTGAAACTAATATATTATATAGACTCATTACATGCAAAGTGAGATATTTCAAGCCTTTTATTTGTAAAAATTTTTGAAGATTGTGGTTTACAGCTTAAAAAAAGAAAAAAAACATCCAAAATCTCAGAAAATTAGAATATTACATAAAATCAATAAAAAAGGATTTTAAATACAGAAATGTCAGCCCTCTGAAAAGTATAATCATGCATATGTACTCAGTACTTGGTTTGGGCCTCTCTTCATGAATTACTGCCTCAATGCGGCGTGGCATCGTGTCTATCAGCTTGCAGCACTGCTGAGGTGTTATGAAGGACCAGGATGCTTCAATAGCGGCCTTCAGCTCTTCTGCATTGTCCGGTCTCTCCTCTTTCTCTTGGCAATGCCCCATAGATTCTCTATGGGGTTCAGGTCAGGCGAGTTTGCTGGCCAATCCAGCACAGTAATCCCACAGTCATTGAACCAGGTATTGCGGCTGCGTTGACTCTGGACTTAATAAAGCACAGTGGACCCACACCAGCAGATGACATGGCTGCCCAAATCAACACAGACTGTGGAAACTTCACACTGGACTTCAAGCATCTTGGATTGTGTGCCTCTCCATTCTTCCTCCATACTCTGGGACCTTGGTTTCCAGTCTGTGTTGATTTAGGGAGTCAGGATTAGTTTACCAAGAGATGATGTATAGCTTGAGAAAAGCAGAGGACCTAAGACTGAGCCCTGTGGTACTCCAACTGAAAGAGTTTGTGAAGAGGAGGTAGATTCAGGGAAGCGGACACTGAAGGAGCGATTAAATAGGTAGGTTAGGAACCAAGAAAGGGATGTGTCTTAAAGACCTAGGGATTGTAGTGTTTGTATGAGAAGAGAGTGGTCAACAGTGTCAAAAGCAGCAGAGAGATCTAGAAGAGTAAGAAGTGAGTTATGGCATTTAGACTTTGCAGTGACCAGATCATGCAGTACTTTAGTCAGTGCTTTCTCTGGAGTGTTGGGAATGAAAGCCTGATTGAAGTGGGTCCAATAAATTGTGTGAGTTAAGAAAGTGTGTGAGGCAAGTCTCTCTCTCAAGTAGCTTAGAGAGGCAAGGGAGCTGAGAGATGGGACGGTAGTTTGAGAGAGAGTTAGGGTCAGAATTTTGTTTTTTTCAGAATGGGAGTACTCCCTGTATATTTTAACAGTGAAGGAAAGATACCAGTAGAGAGAGAGAGATTACAGATGTTAGTTACGTTAGGAGAAGCACATGAGACAGAGATTTACTTATTTGTGAAGGTATAGGATCAAGAAGAGAGGTAGTAGAGTAGCAGGATGAGAAGAGTGTTGACACTTCATCTTCATTTGTGGGATCACATAAAGAGAATGTGCCAGAGGGTTCAGGTAGGGAATTGAGCAGGTCACTGGCTGAGAAAAAGCCTACCATTTCATCTCTGATCTTATCAGTCTTGTCCATTCCGATAAGAGCGGTAGACAGTCTAGTATGTGAAAGTCACTTGGAATACAAGATTTACCCCACTGGCGTTTACCTTTTACGTTTTTGTAGGTGTCTTGTTAATTTAGAGTGCAACGGTTGATATCTAGGCCTACGTGGAGTGTGATGGTTAGCTGGAGCCACTTCATCAATTGCTATTTCTAGAGTCTGGTTCAGGTGTGATACAGCCATCTCAGAAGATGTGAATGCAGGAACAGGTGAAACCAGTTGTTGGAGTGAGGTGGACATTTCTTGAAAATGAATTGTGTTAATATTTCTGTGGGTTTCAGGAGGATTGGAGGATTTCAGTGACACAGAGTTTGAAGTAATGCAGGAGAGCATGCAGGTGATAAGGTTGTGATCTGAGAGGGAAAGGAATGTTAGAGAACTCAGAAACAGAGCATAGTCTGGTGCATACTAGGTCAAGGCAGTGGCCCTCCTGATAAGTAGAGGAGTTGGTCCATTGGGAGAGGCATGAGCAGATTTTGGACTATCAATATCAATATTGAAATCACCCGATGATGGCAGAGATGTCATAGGATAGGAAGTGAGGGAGCCAGGCAGAAAAATCTTATAGAAATTGGGTGAGTTGCCTAGGTGGGCGATGGATAACTGCGACATGCAGAGAGAGAGAGGAGTGTAAATACTGATTGAATGCACTTCAGATGACATAAATGTGAGTGATTGAACCTCTGGTAGAAATGTAAATGCGAAAGACTGGGATAATAATAATCCAACCCCTCATCCTTTACTGTTACCAGGCCTGGAGGTGTGTGTGAAGTGGAGACCACCATGTGACCGTACTGCAGGGGAGGCTGTGTCTAATTGTGTGAGCCATGTTTCTGTTAGAGCCAGCAGGTTGAAGTTGTTAGATATGAAGAGGTCATGAATGAATGTTACAGAGCATGCATTCCATAAGGCACATTTCAGTGGTTTGGAGGGTGCTGGGAAATGTGATGTTTATGAGGTTAGCTGGATTTTTATGTTGCTGTGAATCAGATGAATGTGAGTGTGGCAAGTGGTTGGGGATTTGGTGAAATGTCACCAACTAATAGAAGAGAGAGAAATAAATATAGTAGTAGGAGGTTTGTGAATGCTTTTTTTTATGGTGACAAGTTGTGGATGTTATTGAGAAAGTACAAAGATACGTAAAAAGCTCATGAGTGCTAATAAGAGGTGAATGGATAGTTGAAGCAGCAATGTGTACAGAGGGGTGGGTTGTAGGGAGAATGCGTTGGAGAGAATACTGGAGTGCAATTAAGTACAACAATTTGAGGTACATGGAGTGGTTGGGAAAAAAGTGTTTGGCCTAGAGTATAATGAATTTGTATTTTTTATTTTTATTTTTTTAGTTAAATATTCAAATACTTGTTTACTGGTGGTGTTCAGCTGTTCATTTACAAACAGTGTTATGAACAATTTGTATGTGAATGCATGTTGACCAGCACAGCTGATCCTAGATTGCATGTAATGAATACTATGGCTAATTAACACAGGCTACCAGTTATGCTGATGAAAAGGTGATAGATTACACTGTATTTGACTATGCAAACAACGGCACAATATACCTTCCCTAACTATGTGTTACTGAGTAATATTTGAAGCACAGTTATTAGCAATTGCATGCAAATTATAAGATTACAATTGTTGCCAAGCATAAATTGGTTGCATAGTGATCACAGCGTGAGGTTTGTAGAGTGATAGGTATATACATACATATATGCACCTCATATGTGTCTACTCTTCTGGAACCTTCCTGGTACTCGCCAACTCTCCATCATCCCGTTCACTTCTCCCGTGATGCAATTCTGGTATCGGATGGCCATGGATGTGGCTCTGTGCATACCACATCTTTCAGAATGACTTGAATGTGCCAAGCAGCATGAAGCTTTTTGTATAAAAGGGGTCTAGCAGGGAACGTTATCCCAGTGTTAACTATACTGGTGTATACATGCACTTGTTAAGGAATTTGAAAATACTATAAGCAGGTAAAAAGGAAAACTCAACTTTAGACACCCTGTGTCTCCTGGGATTCTGAGTATACACTCCTACCACCAAACAGTACAGAATATTGCTTTGTTAAGTTTTCCTGTTTGTGGAGAAGTTTTTCCTCCCAACTATCCTGGGTAGAATTGAAATGCACATGAGGAGAACGTCCTTCTCCATAGTGCAATTTAGTGTTTATTGCTACTCAGTGGTGCAAGTAGAAAAAATGTCTTACGGGTACTGTGTGCGCGCGCCTTCGTCGCGCGCGCCAAAAAATGGGTGTGACCAAATGCCACTTGGGGCGTGGCCAATGAAAATGGGGGCGTGATACACATATGGGGGAGGGGCAGATACACGTATGACCCCAATAGTGCCAGATACACGTTGCCCCACAGTGCCAGATATACATTGCCCCACAGTGCCAGATACACATTGACTAACAGTGCCAGATACACATTGTCCCACAGTGCCAGATACAGAAATGCCCCCAGAGTGCCAGATATACATTGCCTCGCAGTGCCAGATACACGTTGCCCCACAGTGCCAGATACACGTTGCCCCACAGTGCCAGATATACATTGCCCCACAGTGCCAGATATACATTGCCCCACAGTGCCAGATACACAAATGCTCCCACTGTGTCAGATATACATTGCCCCCCGTGCCAGATACAGAAATGCCCCTACAGTGCCAGATATGCCCCCAGTGCTAGATATCCCCCAGTGCCAGGTATACATGCCCCCCCAGTGCCAGATATCCCCCAGTGCCAGGTATACATGCCCCCCTGTGCCAGATATCCCCCAGTGCCAGGTATACATGCCCCCCTGTGCCAGATATCCCCCAGTGCCAGGTATACATGCCCCCCTGTGCCAGATATCCCCCAGTGCCAGGTATACATGCCCCCCTGTGCCAGATATCCCCCAGTGCCAGGTATATATGCCCCCCAGTGCCAGATATCCCCCAGTGCCAGATAGAAATGCCCCCCCAGTGCCAGATATCCCCCAGTGCCAGATAGAAATGCCCCCCCAGTGCCAGATATCCCCCAGTGCCAGGTATAACATGCCCCCCCTTCCCTGCTCACCGCTGCCGCTGGCCGCTGCCGTCCTGTGTGAGGGAAGGAGAGCGCAGCCTGTGCCTCTCCTTCCCCTCAGTCTCCGGCGGGTGTCTCACAGTTTAATTCAGCGCGATCCGTGAGCCAATCAGAGCTCGCACCGCGAGCTCTGATTGGCTCACGGATCGGCGCTGAATTAAACTATGACACCCGCCGGAGACTGAGGGGAAGGAGAGGCACAGGCTGCGCTCTCCTTCCCTCACATCAGCGGCGGTGCGAGTAGCGGCGGCCCGTCGGTGTGGGTACGGCGTACCCACGGCTAAATTCTTACGGGTACGCCGTACCCACCCGTACCCGCCCACTGCATCCACAGCATAGACTAGGGAAAATATGTAAAAAATGATCCCAGAATGACAATGATCAAAAGAGTATTATAACAATAAGCAGATATTTTTTCCATGGATGCCAAGTGCCAAATTTATTAATGAGCTGCTGATGAGAAGGAGGGTCAATACATTTCCATTGTCTATAGATTGTAAGCTTTTGAGCTTTTCTACCTCTAGGACTGTCTGTTATTACCCAGTTTTGTCTTATCACTGTTAGCAATTGTAAAGCGCAAATGGAATTTGCTGCACTATCTAAGAAACTTAATAAGTAAATACTAGGAATCAAACACCAAACCGCATTCAGAATATGCAAAGACCGCATCTCAGCATATTTGTTTAGGCCCTGTAGTGGGCAGCCAAAGGGGTCGATTCTATTCGGCAACTAATGAATAGCGCCGGGAATTAGCTCCCGACGCTATTCAATTCAGCAACTAGTTACGTCGGCGATGGCCCGTTCTCGCCGACAAAACAGGTTGAATTGTCGGGAGAACGGGCATTCTCCGACTTAACTCCCCGGCGCGAGGCTGATTCCCGACACAATCAGCCTCGCGCCGGCCGCGAGGCAGCACTTTTGTCGGGTTTCTCTTCTCATCCCCCGGGGATGAGAGAAGAATTCCCGACAATTGCAGGTAATTAGTTGCTGAATTGAATAGCGTCGGGAGCTAATTCCCGGCGCTATTCATTAGTTGCCGAATAGAATCGACCCCATAGAGAGAAGACCAAGGTGACTTCTCTAGCGGTACCTTAAGAACTTCTGATAAGAGGTGGACAACTTCATCCTGGCATTGGACTACCTCATTGTGCTGCTGTTAATAATAGATTAGACTGGACAGGTTTGAATGACTCTAGTAATCGCTTTTGCTACTTTGGCATAACTGTAAATAGGAGAAACTGTTTTGCCCAGACAGTTGAGTTTCATATGAGATGGAAAACAAAATCTGTTCATGGTTTATCATCATGTCTGAGCACTTACTGTTTTCCGTTGCTGGTTTATTTTTGGATAATTGAAGTCTTACATAAACAGTCCATTTTCCTGTCAGAATGCACTGTGGCTACTGCACTACATCTTGTGTGTAAATCTCCACATTCTTCTGCAGACTAGGGGCCTCATGTCACATTCTTGTTGAAATGTTTGCTCTGTTTTTTTTTTTTATTACTTTTCATCTTTTTGGAAAATAAATAGAAATTGCAATATATATTATTCAGAGCTTTACTCTGATCTCTTGCAGTATCTAGCATTCCAATCGTGTCTAGTTTTACAAGAAGAAAAGAGTGTGCAAGTGGTGACTAAATCCTGCATAGCTTACTGATAAATATTTGGTATTTCACTTGGGATGACACAGTTTTGAGCTTATGATCCGGGAAGTACCTCTTAGAAGCACATTCATTTCAGTGCAGTTTGTAATCTATTCACGTTGCAGAGGAGGTCGATGAGTGTAATACAATGAAGTAGGAGTAGCCTGGGATCCATTCAGCCATAAAGTGTTGATTAGATCAGAGTTGCCTAATCCCACTATCTATAGGTATGAAGTGGTTGTGTCCAATTTTTTTGTTCAGATTCCTTTTTATGTGGTCATTCATAGCAGGACAGTCCTCTCATTTTGTATATCTCTCCGCCCCCCCTCCCCAAACCCCACCACCCATGCATTTTTGTTTATGGGATCAAACATCAGGTCACATCTGCTGTGATTTTTTTCTTTCCCTTCAGGTAGAGGGAAGCTGATCTCACCAGAGATGATACAGTCCACTGTGCTTATCATTCACCACAGCACTGCCTGGCTTTCTTATCTACAGTGGAGATGAGTCCCAGCTTCAGCAATCTGACTGGAGGAATGTGCTCACCATGTTGTTTCCCTGCTTATATTCACTCCATCTTATCAGACCAGGCCAAGTCTGGTGATCTTTAGGGATATGTACAAGATTTAATTTATATTGACCCTATCCAGCCATGCATGAGTGAACTTGTGAAATGTGTGTCTTTCTTTATTATTAACCCTATGGGTCACTGCTCTTTAAGCTCCAGAGGGTGCACTTAATGTGGGACTTATTGCGCTGGATAACTCATAGCTTCCGACATTTAGGGCCGTATTCAATAGCTGTCGGAAGCTGCCGTCTTGTCGGAAAGACTGCAGCTTTCGACAGATTTCTGCCAGAAGGGGTTCAGACCTATTCAATAGGGGCAGTTCTTTTCCGACAAGTCGGAAAACACGTGGATCTGCGGAATAGCCGCCGAACAGCTTGCTTCTGTCGGAAACAGGGCCAAATCCGACAGGTTTTGGCCCCCTTTCCAACAATCTCAATCACTTTAAAAAAAAGTCGGATTGAGCAGGGCATCCCCCTGGCCAGGATCCTCACTCCTGGCAGCGTCCCCCCCCCCCCCCACCCCAGACATCTCCCGCTGACAGCGCAACCCCCGCCCCCCCAGACATCAAGGTCCCGGCGCTGCCAGCTTCCCCCCCCCGCGCCGCAGAGATCACCCGCAGCAGCCGCTGCCCTCCCCACAGCAGCCATTTCTGATCGCTGCCAGCACCCCCCCTCCTCCCCGCAGCAGACATTTCCAGCCACTGACAGCTCCCCCGCTGACTGGGAACGGCCATATACGAGAGTCGGATTTGGCCGTCCTTGAATAGGGGGTGTCGGATCCATTCCGACAAATGCATGTCGGAATGGATCCAAATCTTATTGAATATACCCCTTAGTGTGGAATCTAGGGGTTAACGTGCGTTTACTTGTGGGTTTACTACATGGGGAAATTGACTAATAATGGAATACAGAATCAGATCAGAAATTGACTAATAATGGAATACAGAATCAGATCAGACATTTTTATTGGCCAAGAACATCTTCGTATACACGGAATTTATCTTCGGTTAACTGCATGCCAGAAAGCTCACATAAACAAACCTCTTACATTACCGGTCGCAATGCATAAAAAATGTACAATCAATAGTCCTTTAAACAAATATCCTATTTATAAAAGTATATTATTGTAAAACTAGGCAGACCCTTTTTTCAAGTGTTCAACAAACGAATTGCCTGTGGAAAAAACTGTTTTGCTGTCTAGTGGTTTTTACAGGCAGTGCTCTATAGCGCCTGCCTGACGGAAGCATTGAAACTGGGAACAACCAGGATGCGACTGATCCCTTCCAATGTGAATTGCCCATATCTTCACCCTAGACCAATATAACTCATGAGCAGATGGAAGATTTGCCCCAGTAATCCTTTCTGCTGTTTTCACAACCCTTCGTAGCCTAAGCCTATCATGTTCTGTTGCTGAACCATACCATACTATAACCGAGGAACAGAATACAGACTCGATTATAGCAGAATAAAAAAGGATCAGCAACTCTCAAGGGAGGTTAAACTTTTTGAGCTGGCACAAAAAGTATAATCTGCTGAGCTCTTTTAACAATGGCACCAATATTGGGTCCCCACTTTAAGATTTCGTGCAATTGTAGACCCCAAAAACTTGAGATGACAATAACCACAACAATCACAAGTGGGGGCATGGAAACTGAACACCTTCTAAAATCCACAACCCTCTTTACTGGTTTAAGAGGGTTTAACTCCAGGTTGTTCCTGCAGCACCACCGTGCCAGCTAGTCCACCTCTCTTCTATATGCTGACTCATCCCCATCCTCCATCAAACCAATGACAGTGGTGTCATTTTCAAAAATGTCATGGATTGCTCACCAGCAACACAGTCATTGGTATACAGAGAGAAGAGCATAGTCGAAAAGACACACCCTTGAGGAGCCCCTGTACTGGTCCTACGAATGCACGAGGTAACCTCTCTTGCTTTCACCTACTGTTTCCTGCCTGTCAGGAAATCCACAATCCATTTGCAGGTAGATACAGAAATCGTATTAGATGACGAACTAAAGTCAACGAACAGGACCCTCGCATAAGTACCAGGCAGGTCAGCATGTTGTAAAATATGATGCAGCCCCATATTGACAGCATCCTCACTTGACCTATTTGCCTTTAGGACCTACCGTCACTTTCAAGTGGTTCAGCACTAAATGTTTAAATGTTTTCATGACCACAGATGTAAGGGCAATTGATCTGTAGTCATTTGAACTCGAGATGGCAGACTACTTGGGTACAGGAACAATAGTGGAACACTTAAAACAGGAAGTGTTCCACTATTGTTCCTGTACTCAAGAAGTCTGCCATCTCAAGTTTAAATAACTACAGACCAATTGCCCTTACAGTACGGTAGCTCCAGGCGTTAAAGCTGGAGCTTTTCCCACGTAAACACTGTGGATAATTGAATCTGCCCCGTAAATTCAGTAGATTATTTCATGTCACATTATGTAATTGGTATAGTGATTAGCATTTCTGCCTTACAACACTGGGGTTATTAGCTTTGATTGCAGCTGTAGTTCTATCTGTGTGGTATTTGTATGTTATCGCTGTATTTGCATGGGTTTTCTCCCGATGGTATGCGTGCAACTCAGAAGGTGGGGGACTGCGCATGCACATGGCTGTCCCTGCGTCTGCCCTCTAAGCCACAGGCTGTTTGGGGGCGGGAAGGGAGTGTCGCTGGTAGTGCTGAGGTCAGTGTCTGAGTCTTTTGATGCAGATTTACTGTCCTCTGTGCAGGTGTGAGACGGCCATTCTCCATATCCTGAGGGTTACTCAGATGGCCGATGTTCTCTCAAGTTCATTGAATGCAGCAGCGGGTCACACAAGCATGCAGGAAGCATTTACAAGTCTCTTCCTGCAGCATTAGTATATTTGCACACAGCAGCTACGTCCACTTTGTCCACCTCTAAATCACCCCTTTAATCTCCAGTGGGACAGAGACTGATATGAATGATTCCGTATTCTCTATAAGAGCTCTGAAATAGTTGTGCTGTACAAATGAACAGTAATACATCCTGTTTTTCACTATTAATCACAATAAACTACTGATCCTCATGTAGCTGGTTCTTTGTGCTTGCATTCTCCCTGTTCTAGAAAGGGGTTTGTGGGAGCCGCACCGGTCTAACAACAATTTTTGTACGAAAAGCAATCTGAGTAATGTCCTCTGAGAAACTGAAATTTATGTTATAGAATTGCTTCAGATTAAGGTAACTGTGCATATAGAAAGATAGTATGTCTTTTAAGGAGCACTAAATATAGTTACCATTCAGTGGTGCTCCCATGAGTCAGAAATATATTGAGAAAAAGTACCAAATAAGAGAAATGGAAAAAGAAGTAGACTCTTGTTTGGGAGCACTCTAACTCAGAGGAACTAGGTTGTATACTTGTTTTAAAATGGTAAAATCATGATTTTAATAGATTCTTGTTAAAAATATATAGAATTATCGGAGTTCAAAGCTTATTCTATGTGATTCAAGACTATTGTGCAAAAAATATCTATATCAATTTAGTAAATAATTAGCGAAAATTGCTATAATATAATGTAAGCCGGAAAAGCTTTAGAATTCACAAAAAAGGGGGGGGGGGAAGAAACACCTACTAGTCTCAATGGTGTCTGTCAAGTGAATATATGACCATCATTCATACTGCAAAAATCCCAAATGGAAAAAGTAGTTGCAGGGAATTAAATCATAGGTCATATGAATCCGAGTACCCATCTGTGACTTAGAATTGGGCAGCAAAATTTATTTGCAGTACCAGGATGTTCCAAGGTGGTCTCCCATCCGAGTACTGGTCCGGCCCTCCACTGCTTAGCTTCCAAGATCGGAAGAGATTGGGCATCTCCAGTGGGGTATGTCCGCAATTTCTTAAGCTAGCCCTTTCATTTGTCACTTTATATTGGAAATGGAATCGTTCATATTTTCAACAAGAAAAATGAAAGAAGGACAGACACACATGTGAACGGCAGGCTCAAAAAGTGCAGATTGGATATGACAATTGTATGGCAAACAAGTATCAAGGCCATAAATATCCAATCAAAGTGAATCCTTCCTTATTTGTATTGTACTATACACCAGTCAATTGTATATAGATAACAAAATCATTCTTGGTTGTGCTGTCTAAATAAGACAGTAATAAGCATAAATGAATCACCAAGAAAGAATAGGGGAATTACTACAAAGAATCC
The DNA here is from genome assembly GCF_028390025.1 of Pseudophryne corroboree. Lineage (NCBI taxonomy): Eukaryota > Metazoa > Chordata > Amphibia > Anura > Myobatrachidae > Pseudophryne > Pseudophryne corroboree. The sequence goes on from NC_086448.1 coordinate 563,744,597, forward strand.
TTTATAATCAGTGGGTTAGTATCTGTGTTTTTCTCACAACCAAAGATCCACCATTGGTATACAAAATCTCTGAAATAAACAAAAATGAGAACAAATATTGTAGTATCAGGGTATTCCAAAGTGGTCTCATCCAAGTACCAAACCTGTCCACCGCTATATAGCATAAATGCTCAGATGCAATTAAGCACCATTCGTGGAATACATCTGCAATTAGATGCTTGTCACTGATTGGTATGGTCACCTTCAATCATAGTTTTTGGAAAAAGCATATGTTAGAAGGGCAAATAATAATTAGATGAGTATACCATATATGTGTACCTATGCAGGGTATGCAGTTGGTTAATTACCACAGCATTTAGCATATTACCCTGCAAAAGAGTATATGGTCAGAACACAGCAGGTGTAAGCTTGTAAGGCAAAACCATCAAACACATATTGATCCAAGCCTAAAAGACTTGGTAATGTAAGAATAATATTACCACTAACCAGTAATGTAGCAGAGAGCTTATTTGCTAATCACCCTAGATAAAGATTGTTAAATAAATAAAACATGGCAGGTGCTATTGTACCAGACACTTGGTTCATTTCATACAATACCAAAATGTAGACTTTGATATCCCAGGTTTTCTCGTGCAGGCAGTGGGAATGTGAACAGCGGGATAGGTGCAGCTGATCCCCGCTGCTCCTGCCCGAAATCGAGCTCCAGCGGATGGGGGGAATATCGCTGCGTCCCGCCGTATTTCCCCGCTAGCGAGTTCCAGACACTAGGGGATAGTTTGTGTGAGTATCCACCTCACTTGTGCCCGTAGACGAGCTCCGGCGGGTGGGGGTAGCCGCTAACTTCCGCGGCTTGTATGGTTGCCTGGTAACAGGCTGTGATGGTCCGGCTTCCAGGTCACGTGTGCGCACCACGTGACCATAAGGGTCCTGACGTACGTTTCGCTGGTAGGCTTGATCACAGGACGTCCTGTGATCAAGCCTACCAGCGAAACGTACGTCAGGACCCTTATGGTCACGTGGTGCGCACACGTGACCTGGAAGCCGGACCATCACAGCCTGTTACCAGGCAACCATACAAGCCGCGGAAGTTAGCGGCTACCCCCACCCGCCGGAGCTCATCTACGGGCACAAGTGAGGTGGATACTCACACAAACTATCCCCTAGTGTCTGGAACTCGCTAGCGGGGAAATACGGCGGGACGCAGCGATATTCCCCCCATCCGCTGGAGCTCGATTTCGGGCAGGAGCAGCGGGGATCAGCTGCACCTATCCCGCTGTTCACATTCCCACTGCCTGCACGAGAAAACCTGGGATATCAAAGTCTACATTTTGGTATTGTATGAAATGAACCAAGTGTCTGGTACAATAGCACCTGCCATGTTTTATTTATTTAACAATCTTTATCTAGGGTGATTAGCAAATAAGCTCTCTGCTACATTACTGGTTAGTGGTAATATTATTCTTACATTACCAAGTCTTTTAGGCTTGGATCAATATGTGTTTGATGGTTTTGCCTTACAAGCTTACACCTGCTGTGTTCTGACCATATACTCTTTTGCAGGGTAATATGCTAAATGCTGTGGTAATTAACCAACTGCATACCCTGCATAGGTACACATATATGGTATACTCATCTAATTATTATTTGCCCTTCTAACATATGCTTTTTCCAAAAACTATGATTGAAGGTGACCATACCAATCAGTGACAAGCATCTAATTGCAGATGTATTCCACGAATGGTGCTTAATTGCATCTGAGCATTTATGCTATATAGCGGTGGACAGGTTTGGTACTTGGATGAGACCACTTTGGAATACCCTGATACTACAATATTTGTTCTCATTTTTGTTTATTTCAGAGATTTTGTATACCAATGGTGGATCTTTGGTTGTGAGAAAAACACAGATACTAACCCACTGATTATAAAGGATTCTTTGTAGTAATTCCCCTATTCTTTCTTGGTGATTCATTTATGCTTATTACTGTCTTATTTAGACAGCACAACCAAGAATGATTTTGTTATCTATATACAATTGACTGGTGTATAGTACAATACAAATAAGGAAGGATTCACTTTGATTGGATATTTATGGCCTTGATACTTGTTTGCCATACAATTGTCATATCCAATCTGCACTTTTTGAGCCTGCCGTTCACATGTGTGTCTGTCCTTCTTTCATTTTTCTTGTTGAAAATATGAACGATTCCATTTCCAATATAAAGTGACAAATGAAAGGGCTAGCTTAAGAAATTGCGGACATACCCCACTGGAGATGCCCAATCTCTTCCGATCTTGGAAGCTAAGCAGTGGAGGGCCGGACCAGTACTCGGATGGGAGACCACCTTGGAACATCCTGGTACTGCAAATAAATTTTGCTGCCCAATTCTAAGTCACAGATGGGTACTCGGATTCATATGACCTATGATTTAATTCCCTGCAACTACTTTTTCCATTTGGGATTTTTGCAGTATGAATGATGGTCATATATTCACTTGACAGACACCATTGAGACTAGTAGGTGTTTCTTCCCCCCCCCCCCCTTTTTTGTGAATTCTAAAGCTTTTCCGGCTTACATTATATTATAGCAATTTTCGCTAATTATTTACTAAATTGATATAGATATTTTTTGCACAATAGTCTTGAATCACATAGAATAAGCTTTGAACTCCGATAATTCTATATATTTTTAACAAGAATCTATTAAAATCATGATTTTACCATTTTAAAACATGTATACAACCTAGTTCCTCTGAGTTAGAGTGCTCCCAAACAAGAGTCTACTTCTTTTTCCATTTCTCTTATTTGGTACTTATTCTCCCTGTTCTGTACTTTTCTGCAGATGCTTTACCTTTTTACACAAAGTAAGCACACCTTGCCATGCTAAATACATATGTGCAGCTTTAAAACTGTATTGCTAACTGTGTTACATTAATAACTAAAAGTGTGAACATGAGTGGATTGCTCAGACTTACAGACAGGCTTTAGTCTGTGTAATATAAGGCAGCCATGGAAGTCATGTACAGTGTGAAGCAGGCTCTGTGCATTAGCTCACATAGGGAAATCTGTAGCAGTGAACTGAGAAGCTGACCTATACTATACTATTAACACTTCACCCTTTAGCTCAGGTTTCATCCTGTTGATCCTGTTCCCCTTGTCCTTGAAACATTCAACTCTTATTTTCTGTTGTGTAATATCTTTAAGAAAATGAATACCTGGAGTAACTTGAAGGAGGCTATCACTGTATGGCTGCTGTAAGCTTGAGCCCCGTTGAACAAGACCATTTTAGCAGGAAACCGCTAGAGTTCCCTCCCCCACAGTCATTAAATAAATTGTTGGAACATCTGTACTAGTGTTCATCCTTGGATAGTCCCCTCAGGCATATTTTATTATTCATACTCCCTCCCCCTCACCTGCCCGAAGAATGCTGGGAGCTTACTGGTGTCTGTTTTTATTGAAGAAGAAGAAATGTAACCACTCCAGAAAATATTTTTGTTTGAAAAAGTTAAAATGTGTTTTGTTGATTTAATTTATACATGTGTATCAGGCAGCACCTGCCTTTTATTATAGGTTTAGCACACCCACAAGGAAGTCCTAGTTCTAATCCTAAATTAATTACTTGGAACTTTTAAGTCAGAGTGGTCTTTAGGTTTGTTTTTGTTGAAACTCTTCTCTCCCTAAGGGCTTAGAAACCAAGACAATCTGAAGGCAGACACTTCCAGCCACAAGTGACCTTTTCAGTGTTTAGTTGCTCTCTCTTGCTGTGGAGCGTTTATATTAAATGTTTCCTATTTTGTTGAGTACTCAGTCCCAGGTAGACATTAATAAATTCAAGTATTTCCTTGTTCATAGTCCCCATGAGCTTACCTAAAACGCACATTATTATTAGGGCATTCCAATAAGGGCAAAAAATAAATTGTCAAAATGGAGGAAAGTGGAAAAATTGTTAAATTAAAGTTCTTTGATTTCTATTGGGAGAAAAGTGCTATATAAATAACATTATTACTATTGTAACAGGCAAGATGTTTGGCGGGGAGATCAGTGATCGGTGTCTGTACTTTTAGGGCTAGGGAGAGCGTTGACCGCACTGAATGGCTGTTCACACTGCTGTCAGTGCTGTATGTTTTGCTAATGTTTGCCTATTTATAATACAAGTGCTTATGGCTTGCTTGGCAAGCTTAATGTCCTATGATTACTGTCAAATATTCATTGAAACAATGCTCAGCACTATGGAGAGAACTCTTTGTGGGCAACTTGTAAGTAAACCATTCCAGTTCATCAGAGTCCACTTCTGAGGAAATCCATTCACATGGATTCACAGACCCACTGGATTATTTGTTAAGCGTTCATGTAGCTGAGCATCTTTAGACGAGCTTGTATGACACACATGACATAGCACTGTGCATTGTTGCAGGGGCAGATTTAAGGATGATGGCACCCCTAAACCCAACAGTAACCCCCCCCCTCCTTCCCGCCTCATTTAATTGATTAGTTATAAGCCCTCATTTGATGATAGCCAATTTAATATATAAAATAAAAAAGCACTACCTATGGATTTTTTATATATTATATATACATATTTGCTAAGTAGGACAGCTGACAGGGGCAGTATGTGCAGGTCTTACCCATTTACACTGTATTGAAGATGGCGTATGGTATAGTGCAGTGGTTACTGGTACATTTTGGGTTGACAGAAACAACACAAGCATCCAGGTGCCACCCTAGGCACGTGTCAAACGGGAAATTCGCCACTGTATTGTCGGCTGTTTGCGGTCCGTTAAAGATCCATTATTAAACAGAAAATGGATCGAAATAGCATAGTTTTGTGTTTCTGTACACTTTTACTAACTGTATTCTCCACAAACCAAACGTTCATGAGCCTCTGTGTGTTCTAGGACATCGCCCAAGCTAGCTTTAAAAATTATTTTTTTTAAAAAGAGCGATTAAGTACCAACCAACCAGCTTCTGTCATTTTACAGGCAGTGCTCTCTCTACTTTCTCTCCATAACTTGATAAATCTCCCCCCCCCCCCCCGATATGTCTGTTCAAAACCACAAGGCACCTTTTTAGTTTATGCCAAACAATTCTATGTCCTTACCAGATGCTGAATTGTTTTATATCTTATATATAAAATTTATTGGTACATTTGTTTATGTCCAGTTATGCATTTGGATACTGGCCAGGTTCTAGGGGGGGGTTTGGTTCCCGGTCATTGGTGTACGCCAAACAGAACTTAGCCACAGGGATCCTGTTCTGGTCCTTCCACTAGATGGATTTGAATGAAAACTTTAATGAACTGTAATAACTGACAGTTATTTTTGTTAATGGATTTATGGTTATTTCTGACAGAAATGGAGGTGGGAAGAAAAAAAAATGTTGTACCCAAAAGCCTTGGAATAGCAACATTGATAGCAGAAGGAAGACTTTTAATCCACCTCAAAAGGAAAAAGTGATTATAAAACTGAACTGAAGGAAAGCAGGGCATTGGGGCTAAAGGTGACCCCCCCCCCCCCCCCCCCCTTTCCCGAAAATAAATTAATAAAAAAGTCCCTGGGCAGCCACCTCAGAGCTGCTAATTATTTTTTAAATAGTGACCGTTACATCCAACTCATCTATAACTTAACTTGAAGATTTAAACCTGGGCAACGATGGGTACATAAGCTAGTTTATTATGTATTCAGAATCTCGTGCGCAGACACAGACATTGCAGAACTGTATCTGTCTGTATAATAACCTTGAAAGGTACTGTGTAATAATTCTGATACTGTAGCAATGATATGGGGATATTAAAATTAAGGACAGGGAATAGAGCAACAAAACGGTTTCAAGAACAACTGCTGAATGTACTAGGATAAGTATCAAGAAATACAGGACCTCTATCCTTTCTGTATTATGATACCAATCCCACTTTTACAGTCTCACCTTTATCAGCTACTGTGATTGTTTCAAGCCACTTGTCAGTCTGACTGCTTTCTTTACTAACTTTACCTGTGAGCCTCTATTATTTGTTTACTGTAGCATTTACTGTATACTTTACTATGAGCTACACATACTGTACATGACTGATATTAGACTGATGTTAAACCCCACAATAAAATGCCATAGTTAAAAGTTGCTCTCCGGGAGATGCATGGAGAGGAGAGGCACGTGGTAGGTGACTGGGGCAGGGCCAGACGAATGGCCTTATAAGACCCCATCCCCCATAGGAAAAATGATGGTACTGGACAATATTTGCTAGTGGCCGGAGCTTAAATGACACGATTAGCATATGTCACATCATTACGCCCCACCAACTCCACCTGGTCTGCGTTTTCTCCCTATTTATCTCCCCATTCTACCCACTTCACTAGGAAGTTGGCAGAATGCTGGAGGGGGTGCCCACTCTTCCGGGGATGCGGAGGACTACCCGAAAAACCAGGTATCTCCTGCAGGCTCCGGGAAAGTAGGCAAGTATCATCCCTTTTTATAGTGTGGCCAACTGAGCCTGTCGCAGCTTGCTGCTGGTGCCGCTTGTGTAGGGCAACCCAAGGCTGCTGGCCCTCTGCCTTACTGGTATCGAGACCAGACTGTAGTACTTGTGCTGCTTGCTAATTTTAGCGACATGATAACTGCACTATTTATTTGCTTATTTTAAAATAATTGTATTTCTTACGGGATATGGTCATTAGGTCGACCACACTTAGGTCAACCACTATTGGTCGACATGGAAAAAGGTTGTCATGCATTTTTCACATTTTTTTAACTTTTTCATACTTCACAATCCACGTGGACTACGACTGGGAATAGTAACCTGTGCCGAGCGCAGCGAGGCACCTTGCCCGAAGCATGGTGAGCGGACATTGTGCACTAATTGCGGTTCTCCGTCACTTTATGATGAAAACGACACACACAAAAAGTAAAAACAAACAAACCTCATGTCGACCTAATGACTGTCGACCTAGCCATTGTCGACCAATAGTGGTTGGTTGACCTAATGCTGTTTACCTAATGCATGTTGACCCCATGACCCATACCCTTTCCTACAGCAGCAGGAAGTATATTTGCAGCAACCCATTGGGGCTCCAAAATGATGAACTTTCTGTAAGGTACTATACGTATATCCTACTATACTGATATTACGCACAGTGCGGCAAAGCAAATTTTTGTACATTCAGTGGAATCTACAAGATCCATTGGGATTTTATTATGTATCTATACCTTTTTGTATTATACGCCGTCATCAGAAATCCTGTATCTTACAGGGGAGGCAGTCCCTCTAATTGCTTTATGAGTGTGGGTTTTTGGTTAAGGAGGCAAGTGCTGATCGAACAAGCATCATATTGTTTCTGTAAGGCGGAAGTCCAGTGTCTTTTGCCAGTACATATTTTGGCAGAAACTTGAGCCGAGTAAGCATTACCACGTGTTTAGTGAGGGATAGAGCATGTGGCTTATATCAGATGCAGAGCATATTACTTACTAGATACTGCAAAGTTATGAAGTCCTAAAAAATCTTTATCAGAATTTCTGAACTTGGTTTCTATCACATACTGGATCTTTGTTATTAGAGCGCAAACTTTTGTAAGTATTGTACAATATGTTTATAACAAATAACTACATGAGTCGGAGAGCTATTCATTAAATGTTCCGTTGTCTCTATTTAACGGTTTGTGCATATGGTTACACTTCCTAATTCTTTCCATGTAAATTGTTTGGCACAGGAGCAGGAGAGTGATAAATTGCATGGAGATAAAGTACCAGTCAATCATCTCCTAACTGCCACGTCACAGGCTGTGTTTGACAACTGACAGATATGAGCGGATTCGCTGGTACTTTATCACTGTGCAATTTGTCACTCTCCAAGGCTTCATAAATCTGGGCCTATATCATTTTATATTATATATACAAATACCTCCATTTACTGTAGTGCAATTTTGGCCCTCAACATACAATGGGAATCGCTATTTTTTTTAAATATATTACAAACTAATTTATTTAAACAGTTGGTAAAAACTGTAGGTTTTTAATTAAAAGAAGAAATATATGTACTCCTGATTTAGGCTTTTCATTTTTTTTGTATTATAAATGTACCACTATGTTTTAATGAGTTGACCAATACAATAAAATTATACACTACTTTACATGGGGCGAAGATGCCCTGTGGCCTGAATCGGACAGCCATATTAGTTCTAGATGTTGGTGGACTAGGCTCATATATAGCACTCTATGGAAGCTTTTCTATAGAGTTCTGTTGAAGTGCTAGGGACAGCTTCCCAATCAGAGCAGTTGTGACCAGTTATTTATTTAGAGCAGGGGTGGGGAACCTCCGGCCCGCGGGCCGTATAAGGCCCGCGAAGCCGTGTGCTCCAGCCCACCCGCTTCTCAGTGAGACACGCCGCCGCTCAGTCCGGCGGCAGCGTGTCTCAACTGTCAGAACAGGGAGGAGAGCGCGGCTGTCGGGTGGGAGCGGCGGCGTGTAGGACTTAAAACCAGCCGCCGGTTCGTGAGCCAATCAGGAGCCGCGGCTGCCGGTCCGCGAGCTCTGATTGGCTCACGAACCGGCGGCTGGTTTCAAGTCCTACACGCCGCCGCCCAACATAGCTGCGCTCTCCTCCGTGTCCCCGCCGAAAGGAGCGGTAAGCAGCACGGGGGGGACGGGGGGGCATCTGTATACCTGGCACTGTGGGGGGCATCTGTATACCTGGCATTGTGGGGGGCATCTGTATACCTGGCACTGTTAGGGGCATCTGTATACCTGGCACTGTTAGGGGCATCTGTATACCTGGCACTGTGAGGGGCATCTGTATACCTGGCACTGTGAGGGGCATCTGTATACCTGGCACTGTGAGGGGCATTTGTATACCTGGCACTGTGAGGGGCATTTGTACACCTGGCACTGTGAGGGGCATTTGTATACCTGGCACTGTGAGGGGCATTTGTATACCTGGCACTGTGAGGGGCAGTTATACCTGGCACTGTGGGGACATCTGTATACCTGGCACTGTGAGGGGCATTTGTATACCTGCCACTGTGGGGGCATTTGTATACCTGCCACTGTGGGGGCAATTGTGGATCTGGCACTGCACTATTGGGGGCATATGTGTATCACGTCCCATTTTAACTGGCCACACCCATTTTTTTGGCGCGCGCGCCTCTGGCGCGCACACACAGTACCTCTAAGGGGCAGACCTACTGGGAGGCAGAGTAATTTTTTAAGTTGAGAATTTTTGTATGGCCCCGAAGGATTTTATAAATATCCAAATGGCCCTCGGTAGAAAAAAGGTTCCCCACCCCTGATTTAGAGGATGGAAGAATTGATTAAAAAGAGCTTACATGCTACTGGACTACCTCTTCTTTAAGAGGATACGGGTACTAAGATTCGTATTAGCGGTGAAGGGTTAATACTGGCAATGTGTAGAGTCTAACGGACCCCCTGGTCTCTACCACAACCCCCACCCAAGGAGCCTGCAGGTTTGCGGACCTCTGACTTAATAAACAAGAATCTAGAGGTGAAGTACAGAATCTGTATCCATAAAATAGTCCAACGTATAAGAACGTCAGTTACAGGCAGAGAAGTCAGAGCACAGGGTAAGGTACAAGATCAGGGGGTGAGCAGAAACTGGTACAGCCAGTCAATAGAAAATAATTGTGGCGCTAGGTATGTGACCTAATACTCTTGCAGTTTGCTGCAGTCAGAAATGAATGCACTTTAGACAGAGGGACTAGACTTTAAATTTTGCCCCCTATGATGTTGACAGTCAGCTAACGGTTGCTACATACTCCTAGGGGGTAACCAGAGCAAGGCACTGCAGCAATATATAGCCAGGGAGGAGATGCAGCCAACCAGGGACACAAGGCGGGAGACAGCAACTCCCCACTGGAGCTTTTAAGTATGCACTGAGTGCCAATTTGTGCATTCTATCTAGCAAATGCTGTGGCTTTAGGCCAGACGCTGAACCAGTGTATTATATGCCACTCTGAGCTATGGTCAGTCTTGGTCCATTGAATTCCCCCCAATGTGTTTCTGTTTTCAAACCTTAAAAGTTGCTGTATTTAACATAAATATACCAAATTTTTTATATATGTATGTATGTATGTATATATATATACACACACATACTGTATATACTGTGTGTATATATGTGTGTGTGTGTATATATGTATATATATTTATGTGTATGTATGTATGTATATATATATATATATATATTGTATATGTATTCGCAGTTTATTTATACTTTTTCTTTTTTTTTTTTTTTGTAATTGATGTTCATCTGGAATGTTTTGTAAGTTTATGCTAAACCTGCCCTAGATACATCTCACATGTTGCATGGCTGTTTGTGTCTGGAGGGAAGGGCTGTGAGTTGTTGGTTACAACTGTGTGGGCTGCCTGTACACTTTTCTTTTCAAGGGGAGGTGGTTCTTGTATAGGCATGTAGAGTTATATGCCACAGAGATGATACATCAAACATATTATAGAGACAATGTAATTATGCTGATCTGTTTATCATTATCCCACATGACAATTTTGACCTGAGCTTTTTTTTTTTTTTCTTAAACGGGACACACCTGATGTCAGGGTTGTTTTAAGATTGAGCTGTGTGTGTTGCTGGGATCTTCTAACAACTGTTAGTAAAAACTAATTCTCCGTCTATTTCTATTGGATGGAAAAAAATTTACTTTTACTAACTTTTTAGACTCTTACTAACTTTTTAGACTTGGATTACAATTTAAACATGATAGGAATTTTCAGATATTGATTTGTCTGAGAACCCTAATGTGGACAGATAAATTAGAATGATTAGCTACAAATAATGCAAGCAGGTAAGGGTGTATTTGCTGAATAACTTCCATTTTGCTAAATATAGGAAATATGCAGAAAATGTGCTCAATTTAGTCTTCTGAAATGTTTCCTTTTAAATTGATTCTGTCACCATGATTTAGCATTTTCAATTTTGGTATAATTTCATAACATACCTGTATGCGTTTGGCCTTTTTCCAATATAAGAAACCCAGAATTTGACGGCAGATAAGAACCACTTGGCCCATCTAATCTGCCCTAAACACATATACACACTAGGGTTCATTTTGTGCCAGGAGCCAGTTATACCAGTATATTTTGGGATTGTGGGAGGAAACCAGAGCACCCAGACGAAACCCATGCAAGGCACATGGAGAACATACAAACTCAAACATATTCTATGTCCATGGTGGGATTTAAACACAGTAATGCTAACCATTACACCATCCGTACTGGTATTGATTTGTTTGCTGTATTTATGTGAATATGTGCCATCTACTACAATGAAAACATCTTATCCCATTACTAATGGTCTTCCTTATACAGATAACATTTGACCGGCATTAATACTTAAAATGTATGCTTGTCCTGGCCCACTGTCTGTAACCTTGAAGGAGCTTGTTTAGAGCTCATTTCCAGTTATGTCGTACTGGAAATGAGCACAAAGAATGCTATGAGGATGGGCATGCACAAGCTGAATACAGTGAAGGTGTGCTCATTTATTTGTCTCTATTAAACATTGATACGTACAAAGATATACGTCTTTTAGGAGGTGTGTATTTTGTGGCTCTGGGAGGCCGGTGTAACAATATGTGATGATGACTATCAGCCAGCACTATTTGCTACTTCTACAGCATAGTCGCACCTCCAGCTGATAGCACTTACTGTACATCATTAACACCTCAGCTGTATTCTACTGAATCCTGGACTTCTGTTAACATTATTTAATTATCCTTTCACTTTCACTGCAGGAAAGGGGCAATCTAGGACAAGAGGTTTGGTTGTCCTCTGTACTAGTAGTTATTCCGTTTTCTAAATGGCCTCTTATTGTACTTTATTTCTCAAAGCATTTGGATTAAGTCAGATAGATATTACCTATATATGGGACTATTTATGTAATATCATACATCACTATACAGTATATCCAGTATATTATTAAATGATTATCCACAATGTCTGGCTCTTTAGCACTGTATCGTTTGTTTGTTTTTTAATAGTACAATATAAGGATACAGATTTAATCTCCCATCTCCTAGTATATTGGCATACCATAAAGATAGATCTTGGAGGTGGCACCCAAGTCTAATCACGTAATACATGTATGTTTCATATACACCTTACACACTTAGCCTGAAGGCAGGGGCGTAGCCAGAACTGTGTTGGCCCCATAGCAACATATTGAAGGGCCCTTGTCCTAATGCTTCTAGAGACACCTATCCACAGCAATTGTTGATTTTTAAGCACCATAATAGTGCCCTAGTTCACTTTCTGAACCATAGTAGTGCCTTAGTTAATGTTATGCCCCATAGTAGTTTCCTAGTTCATTTGTAGGGCCACCAGTACAAGTTATCCAACACGGTGACCCCATTTCACATAATGACATGTAGTGTGTCCAGTTCATATTATGTCACATTACAGCACCCCTATTTCATATTATGCCACACTACAGTGCCTCCACTTCATATTGTGCCACATATCAGATGCCCTCCAATTCGTTTTATACCACATTACAATAATCAAGTCAAGGGCATAACTAGAAATATTGAAGACCCCAAGGCAAAGATTTGTAAAGGCCCCTACATATCATCCAAAGTGGGCCCCTCTCAGCTCTGGGCCCCATAGCAGCTGCACTTCCTGCACCTATGGTTTCTACGCCCTTGCCTGAAGGTCATTTTATAAAATATTTTTTATAATTTTGTGCATGAAAAAAAGATTGTGTACACAGATCTAGTGCTCATTCTGGCACCCTGCACATAATCAGAGAGGAGGACATATTTTCATTTTGAAGGGCAATATTTTAGATTCGACTTAACCTGTACTACATAATGTACAGAGAGTACCAAGTTTTATAAATGAAGTCCTTTGTTAAGTAGCCAGCTTATTATACTCCATTATAAGAATGGTATTATAATGTTTGTCAAAGAAATAGTAAGTTGCATCTTTGTCCAAAGTCATTGCCTTTTAAAATAAATGTACTTCTGAGGCTTGGGAGCCGATACAATTAATGGCCAGTTCACTTTTAGTAGTCAGATGATCATAATAGACTGACATCACAGGATGAAATTATCAGCTATTGGTACAAACTAGACGACATGCAAACGATACGATGCCACTCACGATTTCCCTAGAACTCCCCGACAAACTATTGTCTTCCCTGTAGCTGCACACGCTGTGTATCTGACTGGTCATATCCTGTGCAACCAGGTCAGATAAGGCACTTGTATCTGATGCGACCATGCCAGGCAAGTGGTTAACAGATAGCCGCAGAGATCTGAATTATGTCAAATAGCCATTATCTGTCCTTTTCCTACATCTGTATGCGTTTTGTGGGGAATTATTTGCTTATTCTGTTTACTGCACAGCATTGGTTTCCTACATTGGTGGTCATTCCGAGTTGTTCGCTCGTTGCCGTTTTTCGCAACGGAGCGATTAGGTTGAAAATGCGCATGGTACGCAGCGCGCATGCGATAAGTAATTTAACACAAAACTTTGGAGATTTACACAAGCTCGAGCGACGTTTTTTCATCGCTCGAGTGATCTTTAGTGTGATTGACAGGAAGTGGGTGTTTCTGGGCGGAAACTGGCCGTTTTCAGGGAGTGTGCTAAAAAACGCAGGTGTGCCAGGTAAAAACACAGGAGTGGCTGGAGAAACGGGGGAGTGGCTGGCCGAACGCAGGGCGTTTGTGACGTCAAACCAGGAACTAAACGGACTGAGGTGATCGCAATCTAGGAGTAGGTCTGGAGCTACTCAGAAAATGCAGGAAATTATTTAGTAGCAATTCTGCTAATCTTTCGTTCGCTATTCTGCTAAACTAAGATACACTCCCAGAGGGTGGCGGCCTAGCGTGTGCACTGCTAAAAGCAGCTAGCGAGCGAACAACTCGGAATGAGGGCCATTGACACTAACTTAGTGTCAAACTTTTTGTTTTGTGTCTAATCAATACACCAATTTCTTATCATGCCAAGATACAATGATGTCTGTCAATTACCCAAGTTGGTACTCATATCAGCCCTTTGAAACAGCTGTCTGAAAACTACCCCAAAAATGTTTGTCATTTACCCCTTCCCATGGTGTATTTTCCAGTCACAATTTTCTTTTTTTCTTTTGTATCTACTTTGGGATAACAGTTTGAACATTTCCCAAAATAATGACTGGGCATACAAAAGAAAGATCATACAAATTCTAGAAAGTATCAGTTACAGCAAACTTTTTTGTTTTTTTTCTCTCTCTGAAATTACCCCATTTAACCCTACAGTAATTTTCAGTCTCTGTCTGATAGGGCAACTCGTCTCTCCTATTAGCCGTGGACAGGACAGCACTGACAATGAGTCTGTGTGGCTCCAGGCTTGTGTGTGTGGTGAGCCACTGACATTGAGCGGGAGTCCCAGTGCATGTCATCCCCACCTACCGTGGTCCAAGGCAGATAAGCAATCATGCCATCATATATATTTATTGTAGTTACTACTGACACCTAATGTATAATTGATGCCTAATGATGAATAAAAAATAAAAAAAACACACTGGAGTTAATGGTCGTACATTTTATACAGTATGTGGTGCCAGGTCTAGTGTACACTACATTGGGTGGTGCCTGTTCCAGTTTAATAAGATCGCCTAGCAGATACTGTGCCCTGGCTTTGGGTGCTGACTTGATTGGATATAAATCTGAACCTTAATATAATTTATGAGATTAGTGTAAAACCCCCCAGAGTTCTATTGACAGAATCTGTTAAACAGCAAATGGCATATGTAATAACTAGGTACAAATACAGTAGCACACCTGCATGTACATGCGGCACCCCTTGCAGCTGATCCGTCATTTGGCTTTGACAAACACGTGTAATGCACTGATCAAATCTAATGTCTGCTTATTACACAATTATGGTATGAGGAAGAAATGTACTACTTGCAATCATTTTGACTAAGTTTGTAGCAGTTAATTTGGTACATGATCCTTTTACACAGAAGACCGACAAAGCAGACAGGGCACATAGCTCTGAATCTCTAGATGATGCATACAGATGTGTCCTCATTCACCGACCATTTTTGCACCAGTTGGTTTGTGCCACTTAATCGTGTGCCATCAGCAGCAACTTGTGCTTTTCCTGAATTTTGTGTCTTATTAGCACTGAAGCCGCATACAATGGCTCACAGCGTTCCAGGAACACTAGATTAGTACTTTTGTCGCAAAGGAATTGGTATAAAGTGACAGACTGAGCGTAAAAATACATAGAGTGAGGCATGGCATGGTCCGGCCGCCGATCTCTGCTCCCCCCGCCGCCCGCAGCACCTCTCTTCCTGCAGCGCCTCCCCCCGCCGCTCCATACATGTCCCCCCGCAGCCAGCCCCTCCCGCTCACGGCCGCCGATCTCTGCTCCCCTGGCCGCTGCTTGCAGCGCAGCCGCTGACAGCAGCGGCCTGACAGGACCCTGTGTACGGCCAAATCCGACAGTCTGATTTGGCCGTCCATTGAATAGGGGTTGTCGGATCCATTCCGACAACTGCATGTCGGAATGGATCCGACTCTTATTGAATATACCCCTGAGTGTTCAAGTGTTTTTTTTTTTTTTTGTTTTTTTAAGTTTTACAGGTTTATTAACTTTAACTATAAGCCTTCCCTGATTCTACCGCCATTGTTCAGCAAGTCTATCTGTATTATCTGCAAAGTGGTCTTCATTCTAGACCCCTTTGATCCTTTGTAACAATTCATGATCTGTTTTACATCTTGTATCTACTGTATGACCATTAGTACCATTACTAATCTAGGGGATCTCTATTAACAAATTCACCTATTTTGTTGTTGTTAATAATAATAATAATTATATATATGGAATGCGGTTAAGATGACGGCTGTCAGGATCCCGGCGCCTGCCAGAATGCCAACACTGGAATCCCATCAGGGTCAGGAGACCAACGCCGGAATCCCAACAGCCGGCATTCTTACCGTAAGTATTGTGGAGGGGTTAGGTTTGGGCACCACCTCAGGGGGTTAGGATTAGGTTGCGGGGAGTGAGCGGTATGGTTAGGCACCACCGGGGGGCATGTAAGGTTTAGGAACTAAGAGGGGAGGGTTAGGATTAGACTGCGGGGGCAGGCGTTTAGGTTTAGGCACCACCGGGGGGAGGTTAGGCTGCAGGAAGGGAGGGCTAGGAGTGGTGAGAGGTGGAACATACTTCCCCTCACTTTATGGATTTAAAATATCAGGATGCCGCTGTCTGTATTGTGACCGCCAGCATCCCATCCACCGGGAATTTATACTGAACACACACATTTTTTTTATATAGATAGATATGTGTATGTTCAAGGATTTAGATCTCCGATGTTCTGCTTCTACACAATCCAAAACTAAGATGTTAGATTAAAAATGTACAGACATTTATGTTCTACAAGAAATATGTATTTTTCCTGTTTGTGCCTCAGGCGGGAACTATAAGAGCTCTGTGAAAGTTCCACAAACAGTTAAGTAAACACAATTTATTGTTGATACTAATTGTTGAGTGTTGGTGCTAAATATAACGAAAAGATATATGACTGTGACACCAGGTTACTCTGCCATGGTCTGCAGTGTTGCCGTTGGTTGATTATAAATAATGTTTCCTCTGACTATTTATAAAAAGAGATGAAACGGTCTCTTCACAGTATGCTGCACAGTGAGCGGGTGGCATCTCGGAGAGGTGCCTCTAATACCAGACAGCCATTGCTCAGAGCCTGTCACAGTATGCTGCACAGTGAGCGAGTGGCATCTCGGTGAGGTGCCTCTCATACCAGAGAGCCAATGCTCAGAGCCTGTCACAGTGTGCTGCACAGTGAGCGGGTGGCATCTCGGTGAGGTGCCTCTCATACCAGAGAGCCATTGCTCAGAGCCTGTCACAGTGTGCTGCACAGTGAGCGGGTGGCATCTCGGTGAGGTGCCTCTCATACCAGAGAGCCATTGCTCAGAGCCTGTCACAGTATGCTGCACAGTGAGCGTGTGGCATCTCGGTGAGGTGCCTCTCATACCAGAGAGCCATTGCTCAGAGCCTGTCACAGTGTGCTGCACAGTGAGCGTGTGGCATCTCAGTGAGGTGCCTCTCATACCAGAGAGCCATTGCTCAGAGCCTGTCACAGTATGCTGCACAGTGAGCGGGTGGCATCTCGGTGAGGTGCCTCTAATACCAGAGAGCCATTGCTCAGAGCCTGTCACAGTGTGCTGCACAGTGAGCGGGTGGCATCTCGGTGAGGTGCCTCTCATACCAGAGAGCCATTGCTCAGAGCCTGTCACAGTATGCTGCACAGTGAGCGGGTGGCATCTCGGTGAGGTGCCTCTAATACCAGAGAGCCATTGCTCAGAGCCTGTCACAGTGTGCTGCACAGTGAGCGGGTGGCATCTCGGTGAGGTGCCTCTCATACCAGAGAGCCATTGCTCAGAGCCTGTCACAGTGTGCTGCACAGTGAGCGGGTGGCATCTCGGTGAGGTGCCTCTCATACCAGAGAGCCATTGCTCAGAGCCTGTCACAGTGTGCTGCACAGTGAGCGGGTGGCATCTCGGTGAGGTGCCTCTCATACCAGAGAGCCATTGCTCAGAGCCTGTCACAGTGTGCTGCACAGTGAGCGGGTGGCATCTCGGTGAGGTGCCTCTCATACCAGAGAGCCATTGCTCAGAGCCTGTCACAGTGTGCTGCACAGTGAGCGGGTGGCATCTCGGTGAGGTGCCTCTCATACCAGAGAGCCATTGCTCAGAGCCTGTCACAGTATGCTGCACAGTGAGCGGGTGGCATCTCGGTGAGGTGCCTCTCATACCAGAGAGCCATTGCTCAGAGCCTGTCACAGTGTGCTGCACAGTGAGCGTGTGGCATCTCGGTGAGGTGCCTCTCATACCAGAGAGCCATTGCTCAGAGCCTGTCACAGTATGCTGCACAGTGAGCGGGTGGCATCTCGGTGAGGTGCCTCTCATACCAGAGAGCCATTGCTCAGAGCCTGTCACAGTGTGCTGCACAGTGAGCGGGTGGCATCTCGGTGAGGTGCCTCTCATACCAGAGAGCCATTGCTCAGAGCCTGTCACAGTATGCTGCACAGTGAGCGGGTGGCATCTCGGTGAGGTGCCTCTCATACCAGAGAGCCATTGCTCAGAGCCTGTCACAGTGTGCTGCACAGTGAGCGTGTGGCATCTCAGTGAGGTGCCTCTCATACCAGAGAGCCATTGCTCAGAGCCTGTCACAGTATGCTGCACAGTGAGCGGGTGGCATCTCGGTGAGGTGCCTCTAATACCAGAGAGCCATTGCTCAGAGCCTGTCACAGTGTGCTGCACAGTGAGCGGGTGGCATCTCGGTGAGGTGCCTCTCATACCAGAGAGCCATTGCTCAGAGCCTGTCACAGTATGCTGCACAGTGAGCGGGTGGCATCTCGGTGAGGTGCCTCTAATACCAGAGAGCCATTGCTCAGAGCCTGTCACAGTGTGCTGCACAGTGAGCGGGTGGCATCTCGGTGAGGTGCCTCTCATACCAGAGAGCCATTGCTCAGAGCCTGTCACAGTGTGCTGCACAGTGAGCGGGTGGCATCTCGGTGAGGTGCCTCTCATACCAGAGAGCCATTGCTCAGAGCCTGTCACAGTGTGCTGCACAGTGAGCGGGTGGCATCTCGGTGAGGTGCCTCTCATACCAGAGAGCCATTGCTCAGAGCCTGTCACAGTGTGCTGCACAGTGAGCGGGTGGCATCTCGGTGAGGTGCCTCTCATACCAGAGAGCCATTGCTCAGAGCCTGTCACAGTGTGCTGCACAGTGAGCGGGTGGCATCTCGGTGAGGTGCCTCTCATACCAGAGAGCCATTGCTCAGAGCCTGTCACAGTATGCTGCACAGTGAGCGGGTGGCATCTCGGTGAGGTGCCTCTCATACCAGAGAGCCATTGCTCAGAGCCTGTCACAGTGTGCTGCACAGTGAGCGTGTGGCATCTCGGTGAGGTGCCTCTCATACCAGAGAGCCATTGCTCAGAGCCTGTCACAGTATGCTGCACAGTGAGCGGGTGGCATCTCGGTGAGGTGCCTCTCATACCAGAGAGCCATTGCTCAGAGCCTGTCACAGTGTGCTGCACAGTGAGCGGGTGGCATCTCGGTGAGGTGCCTCTCATACCAGAGAGCCATTGCTCAGAGCCTGTCACAGTATGCTGCACAGTGAGCGGGTGGCATCTCGGTGAGGTGCCTCTCATACCAGAGAGCCATTGCTCAGAGCCTGTCACAGTGTGCTGCACAGTGAGCGGGTGGCATCTCGGTGAGGTGCCTCTCATACCAGAGAGCCATTGCTCAGAGCCTGTCACAAGGCTGCTGTGCTGCCAGAGGGTGCATGGAATTGGAGCCAGCTGGATCTCTGCCACAAGTTTCTCTCTCATTTGGGCAGGTGCCTGAGTTGTGCTGCAGAGTGTGGGAATCCTACTGATCTGGCTCACAACATTGCTCAATTAGCCTAAAGCATTTTCCTCTGACTATTTTCTAAATGAAAACAGCAAAGATAAATAAATAAATAAATGCTTGGGTTATTTTTCACATAACACCTATAGCAAATGCTAAGATAAAGGTTTGAACGCTTTAAGCTAAAATGTAAGCTGCTTTATTCATGTAAATGATATAAATCTTGTTTAGAAGCTGACAACAGAAAATATGTCAGGAATGTATTTTTCTCTGCACATCTTCATACAGTAAAGGAAAACAGAATCACAAATTTACATATTCACGCATGAAGGAAGATGATGCTCAGACCTAAATTACTTCTCTAGTGCAGCTTTGTGTAGAAAGGCATACTTGTGGAGGGCTATTGTACTACTCAAGTATTTTTTTTTAAATAAATTGTATTACAGTTAAAGATTGTGTATTGTTATTTATCATGACTTGTATCTGTGCTGTTTTTTCTGTGCTTCAGTGTTGGGGTCACAGTGATACAAGCCTGTATGTATTATTCTTACCATTTAACACTAGCCGCACATTGGCTGATGATGCCATTCATCAGCTGGTATTGCCATTTGTGACAAATGCCTTTTAAGTTTGTCCATCCATGGCTGGCCAGATAGTTGCCTGTTTGGATTTAGTAATCTACCTATACAGGACACAAGGTTTTGGCTGCAAAGAAAACCTTGTGCCCAGTTTTGGATTATCACGGGTATATGAGCTCTCCCATACCTGCGGTATCCAGTATTTAAAAAATGCAAGCAGGGTTTTCAGCTTTGAAGGAGGAAGGAGACAACGCTTTGGAAGGTGAGTAATTAAGGACTAATTAAGCTAATTGGAAACTTCCAATTGCTTCATTTGTCATTAAGGGGGGCGCTGCAGAGTGCCAGAACAAGTCCCGCTGATTTTTCCTAAAAAGAACGATTTTAGGTAAAATCAGACTTGCTCTGGGGCTGTGGAAAAAAAACTCCACCAGGGGCTCTTAAACATGGGCAACCTTAAATAAGTACAAAAAAGAAAACTTTTATACGTAATAGAAAAAACATTAAAAACCAGATCAATATGGCATACAGATCATCTCTAAATCATTTGCAGTCAGGGCTAAGCGTAATTACCCTTCCTTATATAATTTATAATATAATATACACTGAAGTGCCTAGTGTCATGTAGGACCCCTCTAGCCTGGTGAAGTGCAACAACTCGCTGTGGCATTGATTTCACAAGTGAACGGATAACCTCTGGACAACATGTTGACCCATGCCCTCTGGATAGCTTCCCACAGATTCCTGACATTTGTAAGGGGATGCGGTTGAGATCCCGCCGGACGGAATACCGACAGCGGGATCCCGACCGCCACAATCCCGACATCCCATAGAGAGAGAATAAATTAGTGTGCCGAGCGTAGCGAGGCACCGTGCCTGCAAGGGGCTGCGTTGCACTCGCCCCCGTCGGGAATGTGCCGGTCGGGATCCCGGCGTCGGTATTCCGACCGCCGGGATCCCGTCCGGCGGTATCTCGTACTGATCCCTTTGTAAGTGCTAGATCTTGGTTACGAATGGACCTCTCCACCACGTCCCATAAATGCTTGACTGGTTATGGGACTTGAATGTCATGTGAATGTGGTGACCACACCGTTTGTCTGAACTCTCCAGAATGCTCAGTAAACCAATTCTGTTCTTAGGACTGATGACTGTGTATTATCCTGCTGGAATATTTCAGCGTTAATCACCAATCACTGCTCGGTAGCAGTTACCGGCCAATGACATGTTCAGACGGACCATCGGACACAACCTGAACCAGCCCCAAACAACCGGCACCATGACCCATCGGACCACACCACGTTGCCAGTCCTCCAGGGACCAATATCAGTGTCACAAATCTAGGTGAGATGCTGTGTCGTAGTGTTAACAGGGGTACTCTTGTGGGTCTTATGCTCCCATATCCCATGGAAGCTAAAGAACGGTTCACTGACCTGCTGGATATGCGTCTGGTATCTCCTGCATTGAATGTAGGTGTGATTTCAGTCAGTGTCGCTTGTCTGTTACCACGGACAGTTCTTGACAGACGCTGCTGGTCACAATCATTAAGTACCCATGGTTGCCCATTGCACTGTCCACTGTGGGGTAGTGCCTTCCATAGATCGAGGAACGTTGTCCACACAACTTTCGGTAATTGAATGTCCTGTTTGTCAGACTCCCATGATCAACATAGCTGGTGTTCAGACTGACTCATGAGATGTTAGATTACAACTGATGCAGATTTGTCCATTTCCAAGACGTCACAGTATGGTGGCGCTACCCACCATTACCTAAACATACTGCTATTCCGTGACTTTTGGCAGTGTATATGAATAGCAGCACTTTGTAGCATTTGATACATTTAGGATTTTTTTGCTAAATTATTTGGTTACCAGTTTAGTTATAATTACCAGTTTAATTATATAAGGTGTATATACTTTAATATGAGTTTACCACGAGTGCACTCTTCCTATAGCATTAACTGCAAGAGTACCATCATGTAGGGGCTGTATGCTGCACTTATGGTTCTGCTGGAAACGTGGATTTTTGTTTACAGCCCCATAGGGCTGCAATGGCAACTCACCCCTTTCTTGGGTAATTGGACTGACCCCATAGACATATACAGAAAGAAATTGGAGACACCTCAGTGGGATATGAACACAGTCCAATATTTTATTAAATATCAGATGTTTTGATGAGCCAAAGCCTAACTTCACCAAGACAATGAGCAACATTTAGTAAATTGTAATATATAGAGACATACACAAATACATAAATTTATGAAGGCAAGCTACAGAGATGTATATGTTTATCACATTTGTGGTTCATTGAGTTGATCTTGGACTTTTGAGTTTTATGGGGGTAATTCCGAGTTGATCGTAGCTGTGCTAAATTTAGCACAGCTACGATCATTCACACTGACATGTGGGGGGACGGCCAGCACAGGGCTAGTCCGCCCCGCATGTCAGTGCTGCCCCCCCCCCCCCCTGCAGAAGCGCAAAGGCATCGCACAGCGGCGATGCATTTGCACTTCAAGAGTAGCTCCCGACCAGCGCAGCTTTAGCGTGCTGGCCAGGAGCTACTCGTCGCTACCCGTCACGCAGCCGCTGCGGCCCGCCCCCCCAACGGTCCGGCCACGATTGCGTTGGCCGGCCCGCTCCCCCTAAACGGCGGCTTAACGCCGCCGGCCAGCCCCCTCCCGCCCAGTGACGGGCTTTGCCTCAGAGGCGATCGCTAGGCAACCACTGTGTCACTGGCACATGCGCAGTTTCGACCCGATCACTGCGCTGCGAGAAACTGCACTGAGCGATCGGGTCGGAATGACCCCCTATGTCAGAACATTAAAGTTTCTAAACCAAGGTGAGACGAGTGACCTATAAATTGCTTGTAGGAGATGCTGTCTGTGTGTGGTGCTTATAATTCTGTCTGGTCTACATAGTAAACTATTTACAATTACTAAGGGGAAAAGCTTTGTCTAATCTAGACGCTGCCCATCTATTTGTAGTTTACAGGGATGACACATTTTAGTGTTGGCCTGACGCCTAAACTGTCTGAATGGATTTTCCTTCAGCAATCCTGTCTTTGAAGTGTTAATTAGTGTTGTTGGTTTCCTCAGAAGAGCCCAGAGAGCAGAGTATGGGTCTGAACCTAGCACATTCTGTAGCATACTGTTTATAGAAGCCTATCAGCTAAGCATGGTGTTTTTCATCTGGCAGCCTTCCTCGGAATAAGCAGCTGTGTAAGCAGTGGGAGTGGTGTTTCCCACTGCAGTCTATTTCAGTCTTTAATACAGGAACTATGCACAGTATACGGTAGGCACATTTTGTATTGTCACTTTTATTTTCTGCTACAAATGTAAAGCAGAAAATGGCTAAACCGTTTATTTTGATGTATTAGTGCTCGGCACACTGACCTGTGTCCTTACCATGTTTGGTGTTATACCGGGATCAGTACTAAATGCCGCCGGCCGGAATCCCGGCAGTCGAAATACCGACGCCGGAATCCCGACCACACAATCCCGACAGGGGTGGCGAGCGGAACGCAGTCCCTTGCGGGCTCGCTACGCTCGGCACACCATTATATTCTCCCTCTATGGGTGTCGTGGACACCCACGGAGGGAGAATATGTCGGGATTGTGGCGGTCGGGATTCTGGCGTCGGTATTTCGACCGCCGGGATTCCGGCCGGCGGCATCTTGACCACATCCCGTTATACCATATTGTGAGTTCTACACTAATCCATACCATCCTATGGGGCAGATGTATTAACCTGGAGAAGGCATTAAGAAGTGATAAACCAGTGACATGTGCAAGGTGATAAAGGCACCAGCCAATCAGCTCCAATATGTTAATTAACAGTTAGGATCTGATTGGCTTGTGTGTTTATCACCTTGCACATATCACTGGTTTATCACTTCCTTATGCCTTCTCCAGGTTAATACATCTGCCCCTATGTTTCTACATGGTACAAAAAGGGGAGCATGGTCACAGACACACAGCCTACAGTATGGGCTGCGACTTGCAGGCCCACCCAGACTTTTCACTAGGAAAGTTCCAGGAGTCGGGGAGAACTCCCCAAACTTTGGGAGTTGCAAGTATTGATACATTTTGACTGATTACATTCCCCACCTTTTTTGATGCAAACTCGCCTTTTTCCCATTTGTTCTTGTCATTTCAAATTTTATGTGATTAATGTATAAAAATATTTGCATTCATCCATCTTAGCTCCTACTACAGACAAGTAATAGGGCAGTCTTATTCCTACTATAACCTTTTACTCTCCTCCCAAAGCTCTTCCAATCAATCTTATTGACCTGTAATAATTGTCCCATAGTACAATGGATTAGAGACAACCACTGTTATATAAACATCAGGACTAGCCTGCTCCCAGTGCAGCAGAGTCATCTGGAGGGTATTCTCTTCACATGAACCAGAATGGTGGCTGTGTCTCACAAAAAGAACCTTAGAAGAAAAATCATTTCGGAGAAGTGGCAATGCAGCCTTTCATGTTAATGTGTCACCCACTGAGTATTCAGAGCATGACATGGGCCAGTGCTGATGGATCCCACCTACTAACAGCATTCTAAGACAGGGGTGTTCCCTCTGTCTGTGCAATCCTGTAGATGTAGTCACGCTGAAACAATCACATGGTTAGGATAGATTTAAAGCTGCTGATTGTCAAGCTATCAAGAGAAGTCACTTCTGGGAAATGACCAGCTCTGACTAATTGGGTAAAGCATTAGGTCAGACTTTAAATGAAGTGATAGATACACGATAGAAATATATATAATGGGCGAAATACTTGGTAGATTGCAATTATTCAAAAATAAGGCAATGTTTTCAGTTATAGGGGGAAATTCAATAAACCCCCAAAACTCTCTCTTGTTTTTAACAATATTTTTATCACACATTTGAATTAACCCCTATGTTTTGTGCCTGAAAATGTTTACATTTTTGAGCAAAAACAGATTGGATTTGTGATAAGTTCACGGACCTGTGTTTTTTCTCTATCACAGCAGTAAAAACTAGGTTGATATTAGGTGAAAAAAAAATCTCCAGTGAGTGCCAGCTTTTGGGGTCAATTGGATAGCCCCTGGGGGATCAATGAGGCACGGTAAATTACCGCGGCTGAGTGAATTCCCTCCATAGTTTTACACTAAAAAATAGAAATCATTCTAATCCCATGCTTTTAATTATGGAAGTAACCCAATGGTTGTTTCCCAAATTGGCTTAATATGGCTGCTTGTACAGGCCCAAAATGACTGCTACTCAATCTACGTCTAATCGGTATCTGTAACATTGACTGTAATTTGCACTCAGTGACTGTTCGGAGAGTGTTCAGTCATCCTTCGTCTGCCTGTGTATGGACAACTGTAAGGCTTGGGTACACACTGCCATGTCTTTCAGTCATGGTTTCCAAACTCTGTGTCGTGGCACCCCGGAGTACCTCTGGGCTCTTGCAGTGGTGCCCTGGATTTGTGGACCAAGACTAATTAAAATTATTTATGGTCAATGTAATAGGCAAAACTAGTTCTGGTGGCTTCCAATCATAAAATGTGTAGACAAGGAGAAGTGAATCCTGTCTCTCACCACACAATTTAACCTAAGGATGACATATACACACAATTTACTTCATATTTTTTCTTAATTTCTCAACAAGAAACTTTGGGCCTAGGGGTGCCATTAAAAAAAAAAATGCTAAACCTCAAGGGTGCTTAGAATCAAAAAAGTTTGAACCACTGCCCTAGTGCATCTGTTCATGTATACAGAGGATATGTCTGTGAGTGATGGCGTTCAGTGCCGATATATCTGGCAGATAAATCTGTGCATCTGCATGTTTGTACGGCCAACCGAGCCATATGCCTGTGACAAGGACATCACAACTGGGCAGGCATAAGTGTAGAAAAGACTTTCCAGAAATGCATAAATATGATATAATAAACATGAAGGTGTCTCTGCTAATTTTAGTTTTGTTTCTGTTTGAACACAATCTATTCACTGTTTGAGGTTTCTCTGTAATTTCTATAGTTGGGCAGTACAGATGGTGTAATGGTTAGCATTACTGCCTTACAGCACTGAGGTCATGGGTTCGATTCCCACCATGGCCCTAACTGCAGAGTTTGTATATTCTCCCGGTTTCCTCCCACAATCCAAAAATATACTGGTAGGTTAATTGGCTTCCAACAAAAATGAACACTAGTGTGAATGTGTCTGTGTGTACATGTGATAGGGAATGTAGATTGTAAGCTCCACTGGGGCAGGGACTGATGTGAATGGGCAGATATTCTCTGTAAAGAGCTGCGGAATATGTGCGCTATATAAATAACTGGTAATATTAATAATATAGTTGTGTACAGCCAAGTGGTGTGTTTTATATTTCTGCATGTCTCCTAATGAAAGCTCAGCTTTCACAAGAGGCAGAAGAAAGAATGGTGTCAGCCTAGCTCCCGCTCAAATTCTCCGACCTTTACTGTGGAAGTTGTTGATCATTGTAATAAGTATTTCTTATCATTATAGTCGTTATAGTGTGTGCTGGAAATGCTATTAAGTATACATTTTGTCATGCTTAGCTGCCCACTGGGTTCAAATTATCATTCTGTTATTTAAGACCAGTGACTTGCTGAGGGTCATCAGAAGATGACACCGGCATTCAAACCAAGGTCACTAGTAAGTCTCCATGCAATTATTTTATAATCAGGGCTGTCAGCTATGCATTCTTGCCTCGTATAGACCGTGTTAATCAAAAGAGTATGTATATGCTGCATCCCATTACTCATCTTTACTTCATGTATTTTGTATGCTGGCATGTAAACTGTGGACTTGTTGATCCGTGTTTTGGTGTCTTTGTGCTGCTGACATGACTGGACCTGACAGTCTGATAAAATCTCTGCTAACAATGGTGTCCTGCTCTGTTCTCCTAACCATTTCCCACTCGCAGTACTTTTATCTTTCTACTATCATCCATAATAACGAACTTGTATTTCTCTAACATCCTAGTGGATGCTGGGGACTCCATAAGGACCATGGGGAATAGACGGGCTCCGCAGGAGA
This sequence comes from Pseudophryne corroboree, assembly GCF_028390025.1. Taxonomy (NCBI): domain Eukaryota; kingdom Metazoa; phylum Chordata; class Amphibia; order Anura; family Myobatrachidae; genus Pseudophryne; species Pseudophryne corroboree. The sequence continues at coordinate 563,771,573 of NC_086448.1, forward strand.
CAGGGCACTTTAAGAAAGAATTAGGATACTGGTGTGCACTGGCTCCTCCCTCTATGTCCCTCCTCCAGACCTCAGTTTGAATCTGTGCCCGGACGAGCTGGGTGCACCTTAGTGAGCTCTCCTGAGCTTGCTAGAGAAAAAGTATTTTGTTAGGATTTTTTATTTTCAGAGAGATCTGCTGGCAACAGACTCTCTGCTACGTGGGACTGAGGGAGAGTAGCAGCCCTACTCACTAGAAGATAGGTCCTGCTTCTTAGGCTACTGGACACCATTAGCTCCAGAGGGATCGTACACAGGAACGCACCCTTGGTCGTCCGATCCCCGAGCCGCGCCGCCGTCCCCCTCGCAGAGCCAGAAGACAGAAGCCAGCGTGAGAAGCAAGAAGACTTCGAAATCGGCGGCAGAAGACTCCAGTCTTCATATGAGGTAGCGCACAGCACTGCAGCTGTGCGCCATTGCTCCCACACTAAACCCACACACTCCGGTCACTGTAGGGTGCAGGGGGGGGGGGGGGGGCGCCCTGGACAGCAATTAGGTACATCTTGGCAAAAGCAGCATATATACAGTTGGGCACTGTATATATGCATGAGCCCCCGCCATTATTTTTGCACAAAACGCGGGACAGAAGCCCGCCGCTGAGGGGGCGGGGCTTCTTCCTCAGCACTCACCAGCGCCATTTTCTCTCCACAACTCCGCTGAGAGGAAGCTCCCCAGGCTCTCCCCTGCAGAATCACGGTAGAAAGAGGGTAAAAAGAGAGGGGGGGCACATAAATTTGGCGCAAAAACAGTATATACAGCAGCTACTGGGTTAACACTAAGTTACTGTGTGACTCCTGGGTAATATAGCGCTGGGGTGTGTGCTGGCATACTCTCTGTCTCTCCAAAAGGCCTTGTGGGGGAACTGTCTTCAAATAGAGGATCCCCTGTGTGTGTGTGTGGTGTGTCGGTACGCTTGTGTCGGCATGTTTGACGAGGAAGGCTATGTGGAAACAGAGCGGGTACAAATGAATATGGGGTCGGCGCCGACACCCGATTGGATGGATATGTGGAAGGTTTTAAATGATAATGTTAATTCCTTGCATAAAAGGTTGGATAAAGCTGAAGCCTTGGGACAGTCAGGGTCTCAACCCATGCCTGATCCTACAGCGCAGAGGCCGTCGGGGTCTCAGAAGCGCCCACTATCCCAAGTTTTTGACACAGATATCGACACGGATTCCGACTCCAGTGTCGATGGCGATGATGCAAAGTTGCAGCCTAAAATGGCTAAAGCCATCCGCTACATGATTATAGCAATGAAAGATGTGTTACATATCACAGAGGAAACCCCAGTCCCTGACAAGAAGGTTTATATGTATGGGGAGAAAAGGCAAGAGGTGACCTTTCCCCCTTCACATGAGTTAAATGAGTTATGTGAAAAAGCTTGGGAATCTCCAGATAGAAAACTGCAGATTTCCAAACGGATGCTTATGGCGTATCCTTTCCCGCCAACGGACAGGTTGCGCTGGGAATCCTCCCCTAGGGTAGACAAAGCTTTAACATGCTTATCCAAGAGGGTAGCCCTGCCGTCACAGGATACGGCCACCCTAAAAGATGCTGCGGATAGAAAGCAGGAGGGTATCCTGAAGTCCATTTATACACATTCAGGTACCCTACTAAGGCCGGCGATTGCGTCGGCCTGGATGTGTAGTGCTGTAGCAGCATGGACAGATACCTTATCTGAGGAACTTGATACCTTGGACAAGGATACTATAGTACTTACCCTGGGGCATATAAAAGACGCTGTCCTATATATGAGAGATGCCCAAAGAGACATTAACCTACTGGGCTCTAGAATAGATGCAATGTCGATTTCCGCCAGAAGGGTCCTGTGGACTCGGCAATGGACAGGCGATGCCGACTCAAAAAGGCACATGGAGGTTTTATCTTACAGGGGTGAGGAGTTGTTTGGGGACGGTCTCTCGGACCTGGTCTCCACAGCTACGGCTGGAAAGTCCAATTTTTTGCTATATATTCCCTCACAACCTAAGAAAGCACCGTATTACCAAATGCAGTCCTTTCGATCACATAGAGGCAAGAAAGTCCGAGGTGCGTCCTTTCTTGCCAGAGGCAGGGGTAGAGGAAAGAAGCTGCACAATACAGCTAGTTCCCAGGAACAGAAGTCCTCCCCGGCTTCCTCTAAATCCGCCGCATGATGCTGGGGCCCCACAGGCGGAGCCAGGCCCGGTGGGGGCGCGTCTCCGAAATTTCAGCCACAGGTGGATCCCTGGGCTATAGAGATTGTGTCTCAGGGATACAGGCTGGAATTCGAAGTGATGCCCCCTCACCGTTACCTCAAATCGGCCCTGCCAGCTTCCCCCATAGAGAGGGAAATAGTGTTAGCAGCAATTCACAAATTGTATCTCCAGCAGGTGGTGGTAAAGGTTCCCCTCCTTCAACAGGGAAGGGGTTACTATTCCACAATGTTTGTGGTACGGAAACCGGACGGTTCGGTCAGACCCATATTGAATTTAAAATCCCTTAACATATACCTGAAAAGGTTCAAGTTCAAGATGGAATCGCTCAGAGAGATCATCGCAAGTCTGGAGGAAGGGGATTTTATGGTGTCTCTGGACATAAAGGATGCTTACCTTCATGTCCCCATTTATCCACCTCATCAGGAGTACCTCAGATTTGTGGTACAGGATTGTCATTACCAATTCCAGACGTTGCCGTTTGGTCTGTCCACGGCACCGAGAATATTTACCAAGGTAATGGCAGAAATGATGGTGCTCCTGCGAAAGCAGGGAGTCACAATTATCCCATACTTGGACGATCTCTTCATAAAGGCGAGGTCCAGAGAGCAGTTGCTGATCAGCGTAGCACGCTCTTGGGAAGTATTACAACAGCACGGCTGGATTCTGAATATTCCAAAGTCGCAGCTGATTCCAACGACGCGTCTGCCCTTCCTGGGCATGATTCTGGACACAGACCAGAAGAAGGTTTTTCTCCCGACGGAGAAGGCTCAGGAACTCATGACACTGGTCAGAGACCTCTTAAAACCAAAACATGTGTCGGTGCATCACTGCACGCGAGTCCTAGGGCAGATGGTGGCGTCATACGAGGCCATTCCCTTCGGCAGGTTCCATGCGAGGACCTTTCAATGGGATCTGTTGGACAAGTGGTCCGGATCGCATCTACAGATGCATCGGCTGATCACCCTATCCCCCAGGGCCAGGGTGTCTCTTCTGTGGTGGCTGCAGAGTGCTCACCTTCTCGAGGGACGCAGATTCGGCATTCAGGACTGGGTCCTGGTGACCACGGATGCAAGCCTCCGAGGGTGGGGGGCAGTCACACAGGGAAGAAATTTCCAGGGTCTGTGGTCAAGTCAGGAGACTTGCCTTCACATCAATATCCTGGAACTAAGGGCCATATACAACGCCCTAAGTCAAGCGGAGACCCTGCTTCGCAACCAATCGGTGCTGATTCAATCAGACAACATCACCGCAGTGGCTCATGTAAACCGCCAAGGCGGCACAAGGAGCAGGGTGGCGATGGCAGAAGCCACCAGAATTCTTCGATGGGCGGAGAATCACGTACGGGCACTGTCAGCAGTGTTCATTCCGGGAGTGGACAACTGGGAAGCAGACTTCCTCAGCAGACACGACCTTCACCCGGGAGAGTGGGGACTTCATCAAGAAGTCTTCACGCAGATTGCAAGGCGATGGGAACTGCCACAGGTGGACATGATGGCATCCCGCCTCAACAAAAAGCTACAGAGGTATTGTGCCAGGTCAAGAGACCCTCAGGCGATAGCTGTAGACGCACTAGTGACACCGTGGGTGTTCCAGTCGGTTTATGTGTTTCCTCCTCTTCCTCTCATACCCAAGGTGCTGAGAATCATAAGGAAAAGAGGAGTGAGAACAATACTCATTATTCCGGATTGGCCAAGAAGGACTTGGTATCCAGAGCTACAAGAAATGCTCACAGAGGACCCATGGCCTGTACCTCTAAGACAGGATCTGTTACAACAGGGGCCCTGTCTGTTCCAAGACTTACCGCGGCCGCGTTTGACGGCATGGCGGTTGAACGCCGGATCCTAGCAGAAAAAGGCATTCCGCATGAGGTTATTCCTACGCTTATAAAGGCTAGGAAGGACGTGACGGCTAAACATTATCACCGTATATGGCGAAAATATGTTGCTTGGTGTGAGGCCAGGAATGCCGCTACAGAGGAATTCCAGCTGGGCCGTTTCCTTCACTTCCTACAGTCGGGAGTGACTTTGGGCCTAAAATTGGGGTCCATTAAGGTCCAGATTTCGGCCCTATCCATTTTCTTTCAAAAAGAACTGGCTTCTCTTCCTGAAGTTCAGACGTTTGTAAAGGGAGTGCTGCATTTTCAGCCCCCGTTTGTGCCTCCAGTGGCACCTTGGGATCTTAACGTGGTGTTGAGTTTCCTGAAATCACACTGGTTTGAGCCACTTAAAACCGTGGAGTTAAAATATCTCACATGGAAGGTGGTCATGCTATTAGCCTTGGCTTCGGCTAGGCGTGTGTCAGAATTGGCGGCTTTGTCACATAAAAGCCCCTATCTGGTTTTCCATATGGACAGGGCAGAATTGCGGACTCGTCCGCAATTTCTGCCAAAAGTGGTGTCATCTTTTCATATGAACCAACCTATTGTGGTGCCTGTGGCTACTCGTGACTTGGAGGATTCCGAGTTACTGGATGTAGTCAGGGCTTTGAAGATTTATGTAGCCAGAACGGCTAGAGTCAGGAAAACTGAGTCGCTGTATGCATGCAACAAGCTGGGTGCTCCTGCTTCAAAGCAGACTATTGCTCGCTGGATCTGTAACACGATTCAGCAGGATCATTCTGCGGCTGGATTGCCGCTTCCAAAATCAGTAAAAGCCCACTCCACAAGGAAGGTGGGCTCTTCTTGGGCGGCTGCCCGAGGGGTCTCGGCATTACAGCTTTGCCGAGCTTCTACTTGGTCAGGTTCCAACACTTTTGCAAAGTTCTACAAGTTTGATACCCTGGCTGAGGAGGACCTTGTGTTTGCTCATTCGGTGCTGCAGAGTCATCCGCACTCTCCCGCCCGTTTGGGAGCTTTGGTATAATCCCCATGGTCCTTACGGAGTCCCCAGCATCCACTAGGACGTTAGAGAAAATAAGATTTTACTTACCGGTAAATCTATTTCTCGTAGTCCGTAGTGAATGCTGGGCGCCCGTCCCAAGTGCGGACTTCTTCTGCAATACTTGTATATAGTTATTGCTTAAATAAGGGTTATGTTGTGGTTGCATCAGGGTTATCTGATGCTCTGTTGTTGTTCATACTGTTAACTGGGTAAGTTTATCACGAGTTATACGGTGTGATTGGTGTGGCTGGTATGAGTCTTACCCTGGATTCCAAAATCCTTTCCTTGTAATGTCAGCTCTTCCGGGCACAGTTTCCTTAACTGAGGTCTGGAGGAGGGACATAGAGGGAGGAGCCAGTGCACACCAGTATCCTAATTCTTTTTTAAAGTGCCCTGTCTCGTGCGGAGCCCATCTATTCCCCATGGTCCTTACGGAGTCCCCAGCATCCACTACGGACTACGAGAAATAGATTTACCGGTAAGTAAAATCTTATTTTTTCTTTTTTACTTCATGGCAGAAATGTGGTAAATACTTTACAGCATTTAATCAATTGAGTGAAGAAAAAAGTAATGGTCTAGCATACAACAATTGAAATCTCTCCATACCGCATTAAAATAAAAACACAATTTACTATTTCACATATAAAAACACATAGCTACAATGATTATTGTTAGATACAACCTCATCAAGAGTGCAATATCATAAGGAATGTTCTGGCTATAATTTGCAAGAGGTACTATCCTTTATCTTCTGAAGCAAGATAGATCCCCAGGTACTGTATATATAAGAGCAGATGCCTCTCAAATTGGCCAATATATGTATTTCCAGAAAAGTCTGTGTTGTCTCTTTAAGAGCAGAATCCAAATCACATGTTATATAGAATTTGGAATAAATGTATAAGGATACAGCTATTGATGGAATATTATGCTTGTAATTGATAACTTTCCTGTTTTCGTGAGGTTGTCACCAGCAACAACAAACCATTATAGCTGTGTGTTTTCACAAGGAATATATTTAATTGTGTTTGTATTTTAGTATTGACTACTAGGTGAATCATCGCGCCCTACGGGCGCTCGTCACACCGTCGTAAGGGGCTATGCCCCCTTAACCCTTGCACGCCCTTGAATTGTGTGAGTGGTTAAATATTGCAACAAAGGGCATGCGATGGATAAGGGGTCGAAGCCCCTTGCAACGACGTGAACAGCGCACACAGGGCCTGATGAATCACCTAGTAGGTGCTGTGGTTGGGGGACTGACGTGGGTGGGGGTCCAGGAGCCACCGCGGGTGTGGGAGGAGCGGTTGCAGGGGGAAGGGGGGGGCGGGTTGGGTTGGTGCTGCGCGGGTTGGAGAGGGTCCGGAGCCACCGCGGGTGCTGGAGGGGGTGCCGCGGATGGGTTCCGGAGGTACTGCGAGTGAGGAAGGGGCGGGTAATGCATCTCCTCCTGGAAGCAGCTAAGCTGCTGTCCTCCCTTTGGCAGTGGCTCTCCCGGAGACTTGCACAGTAGCCAGTCACTATTGTTAGCGCCGGTGTCCCAATGCGCCGCATTACAGGGAGGAAGATGCACTCAATAAACTACAGCTCCCTGCAGGCCTAAGGGCCGGAATGCTCCTGTGCTAAGGGCTGCTGGGAGCTGTAGTTTATTTAGTGCGTCTACTTCCCTGTAATGCGGCGCATTGGGACACCGGCGCTAACAATAGTGACTGGCTGGCAGAACTGACTGACTGGCTGAATCAATGTAAAAGGTGAGAGTGCTGTGCAGTGTCAGTAACACTGCACTGCACAGCACTGTCACCTTTTACATTGATTCAGCGTCCAGACATTACCCTCCGCGATATCACCCACTCTATCCATTACATTAGCCATCTCGGGGCTTTCAAGCTGGCTGTGTTGCGGAGTCCGGGCCTCTGGGGATCTGGGTGCGGCTGTGGCGGGGAGGCACTTCTGTGACCACGTACAGAGGAGGCTCTGGGGCTCAGAGAGTATGCTGCGCAGGGACGGCTATGTAAGCCTTCCGCTGTGCCGCTTTCAAACACATGTATGCCGGTGGCCGCAGCAGCTTTTGCTCCACGGTTAGGGTGTTGATGCCAGAGGGGGCAGGCGGACTGGCAGCAGGACATAGGATGCTGCAGTAAAAGGATTTCCCCCCCCCCCCCCCCCCCCCCCCTATCTACAGCGCAGAGACTTGGCCGGGAGTTACTCGTCGCTGACCGAGCTGCGGCACGCCCACCTCACGGTCCTGCCACGCCTGCGTTGGCCGGACCGCGCCCACAAAACGGTGGCGTGCCGCCCCCTCCTGCCCAGCGACCGCCTCTGCCTGTCAATCAGGCAGAGGTGATCACTAGGCAACGACAGTCGTCGGCTGTCAGCCTTGTGCCGGCGCATGTGCAGTTCTGACCTGATCGCTGCGCTGCGATGAACTGCAGCGAACGATCAGGTCAGAATGACCCCCATAGGACGCTGCAGTAAAAGGATTGTTTTTCCCCTATCTACAGCACAGAGACTTGCTGCAGATGCAGTAGCATACCCTCCAGCTGCACCTTTTTGGCAGGTGCAGTACCTTTTTTTATGGTCTGTACCGATTTTTGGCTCTCCAAACTTCCATTGAAAGTATAGGAAAAGGGGTGTGGCCATGTCACCGTACCCGTGACCACGCCCCCTTTTCGAATTTGTACCGATTTTTTTGTGTAAATTGTTGGAGGGTATGTTGCTGCAGATGCAGTGGGCCTATTTTGGGGTGTGGAGCAGGAGCTGCAGCTCCATCAGCCCCACTGTTAATCCTGCTCTGGGAACACACAGCAGCCAAAGGGCAGAGCCTCCCATTGGATGTAACCTGTGTGGGATGGCGTTTCTCGCCCAATCAGCTGTGGACTGGGTGTGATAGACCTGCTACTAACCCAATGAGAGGTCCTAGCCACTCCCAGCGTTATCCACACAGTCACAGAGTGACATATCTGGGCAATTATATAGGTAAATAAGAGTATAATCACTCAGTCTGATCCATTAGGTTATGTAGATATAATGTATGTTTTAAAATCAATCTATATTATAAAAGTGTTAATTTGCATTACTATATTCCTTGGACTTGAGATCATAACCACCATATACAGCACATAGCTGATATATAGGTATCAATGCGTTGGTTAATAAATCTACATTTAAATGAAAAGTGACTTATAGTTCTTAATTACAGAGAAATGTGTAAGTTTTCATATAGGAAGGTTTTCCATGACTTGTAGTAATTAAACATTTGCTTACATTAGTTTTAACTTGCACCAAAATGATGCAGTCAAAATGTTAACTTGCTTTTGGTTTGCTGGTGTTTCTATAACATTTGTGCCATTAACTCCATTAATTAGCCAGTTGAGAAACTGAACTTTATATGCTATTGTTTTTCACGTTTCAGAGAGTATACAATATTAAAGGTATCTTTATTTTCTCTTTTTACAGAAGAAGTAGACTACAGCACCTATGGTTCAGCCACATTGAACAGAAAGAAGAAAAATGCATTGGCGGCATTACGTAATGATAGCCTTCGCCACAAGAAACCGCACATCAACATTAGCATGCCCCATGACTTTAGGCCCGTCTCCTCCATCATCGACGTGGATATACTTCCTGAGACACACAGACGAGTGAGACTGTTCAGGCATGGATGTGAAAAGCCTTTAGGATTCTATATTCGTGATGGAATTAGTGTCAGGGTGACCCCTCAGGGTTTGGAAAAAGTGCCAGGAATATTTATCTCCAGGATGGTTCCAGGTGGTTTGGCGGAGAGCACTGGGCTGCTGGCAGTAAATGATGAAGTTTTGGAAGTGAATGGTATTGAGGTAGCTGGGAAGACTCTTGACCAGGTCACAGACATGATGATTGCAAACAGCCACAATCTAATTATTACTGTTAAACCTGCAAACCAAAGAAACAATATTCGAAGTAGCAGAATGTCTGGCAGCTCTGGGCAGTCGACAGACAGCACGGCAAGCCACCACAGCTTGCCATCTGCTCACCTACTACAGAATTTTCACCCAGATGAGGTGGAGAGTGATGATGATGCTGACATTGTTATTGAAGGTAGCCTTGAGCCACGCAACATTCCCAAATCTCACAGTTTGCCATCAGGCAGCCTTTCACGAATCAATGGCACTAGCCTCAGCCACAAGCTAGAAAGAGACTTGGCTATTAACCATTCTGGACGTGAGAGCAATGGAAGTATCCACAAAATACTGAACAGCTTAAAGGCTGACCCAAGGAACAGCTTGGTGTTGCCCAAGGGCGGCATTGAGGAAGATGGCACTGTTATTACACTTTAGGCAATATGTTTAGTATCTCTGGGGCTATCGCTTTTGTAGCAAGGGCTGTCCGGCAGAAATAGCTTGCTCATTCTTGATCGCATCCCAAAGATAGCCTCTGTTACAATAGCATTAATTGAATTTCCCCCATAGTGCTATATTTACTAAGACATTTTGCATGCATAATTTGAAACTGAAATATTATTGAATGCAATGGTTTTCTGTGAAATAATATTGCCATTTTAAATTATGCGGTCAAACAAAACACTTAATAGATATAGCGGTATATATCATAGGTTCCTATTTGCTCGATCTGGCTTGAGTTTGGTAATATAGGTGCTACATTTAAAATGCCAATTTGTTTTATGACAAAATCGACCTGGTTGTGCCTTGAAACAAATTACCGTTTTAAATTTAGTTGTTGTATTGCTGAACTCAATCCAGCGATTTGGAACCTATTACATATAGCCCACAGTCTTGAACATATAGGGTACGTGTCTTGAAAAAATAAATTAAATTGTGAGTTTATATTGAGTGGTCAGAAAGGTACTTATTAACAATAATGTGTAAGTTTATTTTCTAGTTCCATCCCAGTTATAAAAAAAAAGGGGGTTTGCTTGGACTCTGTTTGTACTGTACCTCTGTGACCTTCAGCGGTTGGATGCAGTTTGTACTGTACCTCTGTGACCTCCAGCGCCTAACTGCACAGGGTCCATTACCAAAGCATCTCCTTTCATAGTGAACTCATTACACTTGTACAAACGTAGCTCAGTTTATGTTTTAAAGAACAGCTTTCATTCTAAAACCACTCAGTATTTCTGTGGTACGTTTTTTTTTTCTTCTGTAAATTCCTTACAATGACAAAGTTATATATAATAAGAAAAAAATAAATCTTCTTTTACAGATCCCTGCTGAACTATATTTTTAGCTATATATTTTTGTTTCAATCGAAGATGTCTTAAAATAGGGAGCCAGTACAAGTCGCATATTGTTATTTGGTTCAATAGCGCCACTTGCTGGTCAACCGTGGTAGCCTCTGGGGGAGAAAAAAAAATCCCTTTTGTGTTTGTGGTAAATGGGTATACTACGACTAGTGCCTGAAGGATCATCCACAATGGTTTGGTTTCTGTGAATTGTGTTTCTAAAGTCTCAAGCTGCCTACATCAAAACCTGAGCCCTGTTTAGCAAATCCATTGAAAACTGCTTTGTTGGACTCCTGGTACCTTAAGATGCATAAAATACATAAATCTATACAATACGTGCTATTGTTACACTGTGGGACTTCATGTATTCTAAGAAAGCTGCTCCTAAAGCACAGCCTTGACTTAACAGTATTAAAAAGTTAGAGAATTGTTTATCCACAGTAAGCTGTCATTTTGATTTTCTGATTAATGCTGTGTCTCATTTACAATATATTTTATATTTTTGTGATATTACACAACATATGGAAACTGACTTTGGGGCTGGCCACATTCATTGTAGATAATGGTACCTTTTGGTTTTGGTAACAAAATAATTTTTAAGTGAACGTTAAGTGCATAAATTTGTATGAAAACATTTAGCATACATTTTAATTTGGCTACTCCTGGAACATTTAGCATACATTTAATTTGGCTAATCCTGAAATTTTGTTGGAAGCACCCAAACTGAAAAGACCAGTGATATTAAGGCTGTTACTACTATTATCAAGTCTTACAACCATTACGAATTTCTGTTCTTTTTTGCCCTATATTGTCTTTATCATGTTTATGTGTTTGTTTTAACAGTCTACAATATGCATTTGGGAGATCATCGGTATCACAACTGAAAGATCAATTACTTTAGTTAGTAGCGAACCTTTTAAATACATTCCACTGTCTTTTTTTCTAATTTAATACCTGACATGATAATGATGGACAGGTTCCGTTTTTTTTTAAATATATATTTGTACTTAAAAAAAAAAAAAAAAAATAAGAGAAATAAAGTCAGAACAATCACTTCATGCTTGATTTATGATTTGAGTTTTATATGTATATAACTGTATATGTTATGTATGTGAATTAAAAAGAGCGCGTCATTTAATGCAATGATATAACTTACAGGTTGCTTCTGCAAACCACTACAGGTTACACTGTTTCATATAGAAGACCACTCTAACTGTACAGGGAACTCCATATGGAATAGCTATGCTGTCTGGGCAGTAGCAATCACATTACACATTTTGTCATGTATACAGTCAGAAAAGGACTCGCAGTGCTCACTCTCAATACCGCCCACATACAACAAACGCCAAACCTGATCACATAGTAACATTGGCGGCATTACTGACATGGTGAGCAGTAGACGGAATACATTGTATTACACTCTTCTGCAGAGAATAAACCTACTGGGATTACTTAGAAATGGAGTGCTGTAGCTCCTACTCACTGTACCACCTTACTGTGACTAAACGTTTCATTGGGAACTTAGTCTAGGCCTTTATTTTTTTTTATTTTTTGGGGGAGGGGGGGGGTTTATATTTTCTGTTTTATATTTTTTACATTTTGTATCTCAAATAGTCTTCTGCTTGCATCCATAAAGCCACAAGTAAATTATTTGACTTGGCGCACACATGACCTGTAAGACTATCATGGTACAGTACTTGTTTGAAATGTGTAGTGCTTATATATGTAGGGCAGTGTTCTGTAATTAATGTCACAAAATAAAATGTCATGCCAATGATTTTCTCCCTTTTTTGAGTTGGTATTCTGTTTACATACAGCAGGTTCTGTCTCTACAAGATCTCTGCATAAGGGGGGGGGGGGGGGGTGTTATGTTAAGGATAGCACTTGTGCATTCACACAGTGAGGGTACTATCAGGCAGTTACAAAGTGTTGCCTGGAATATATAAAGGCTTCAGTAGTGAGGGCCACATTGTTGAGTGCTTAAAGTAAGGACTTAAATCTTCAATGTAACGCAATGCCGTTTTGGTCCACTCACAGTTTGGAATACAGTGAGTACCAATTGTCTGCTTCTCATAGTAATCTGTTGATCACTATTCAGAATAACTCTTTGTTGGTCGTTCATAAGGGCCCCCACACAGGCCGATTACACTGAAAGATATGCACGCTCTCGTTCATATCTTTCAGTGTGTAGGCACCAACGATGAATGATGCGCGGCCCCGCGCTCGTTCGTCGTTGGTGCCGGTTCGCTTTTGCCTGCTAGAAACTTCACTCCCCCCTCAGCAGGTGAGTGAATGTGGTTACTGAAGTCATTTAGTTTGGAGTGATGCGGATAAAGGGAGTGCAGTCTTTTCTCTGCAGGAATAATACTGTCTGCATGTAGTTCAGCAATACTGGACAGCTTTATTTTTGCACTTTGATTTAGACTTGAGGTGGGGTACGCCCCTTTCCAACTCTAAATCTGTCTGGATAGTTTACATTTATAACATGCGGTTACTGAGGTGCTAAATTGCAGCTTCAGGGTCTATTAACACCTAACTGTAAATAAGGTCTTTAGTGTGTATGTTCTATATACATGTCTTTTTGACTACAGTATTCTTTAAAGTAGCAACTCATCATAAGTTTCTCATATATACACTGTCTCCACAACAGACATGCATTTTGTGTGTATATATAATCTTACTTTAGATTTACATTTAGTATTAGATTTAAGAGAAATGTACAAATATTCATTAAAATAAATCTTTTGCAATGATTATGCTCAGTGAAAGTGCTTTTACACATGAGAAATGCACAGATTTTTTTAATTTCCTACACTTTTCTATTAGGAACAGGAGAGGTTTCAGGCCTGATCACTGGGACATTTAGCAGTGTGTCTATGGTGAGACAGGAGGGTCATTCCATGTCGGTTCACCCTGGCATGACATCCACCGACTCAGATTTTCATGATACTTTGTACACTTGATATTACCACATACTGTAGCTACTAAACCATGTAAAATGTTTTTGAAATATAAGGGGTCAGAGTTTTGAAAAATTGCTGGGAAATGCCACTCCTGATGCTCCATTTTTTGTGAGGTGTATGTGGAAAAAAATATCCCATCTCCGTGCCTAATCCACATATCACTTTAAAATTTTGACCCTTTGTCAATCAAAATATGGAGATTCCAGAATTTTATTTTATTTTTTTCTCTGACGTCCTAGTGGATGCTGGGAACTCCGTAAGGACCATGGGGAATAGCGGCTCCGCAGGAGACTGGGCACAAAAAGTAAAAGCTTTAGACTAGCTGATGTGCACTGGCTCCTCCCCCTATGACCCTCCTCCAAGCCTCGGTTAGATTTTTGTGCCCGAACGAGAAGGGTGCAAGCTAGGTGGCTCTCCTGAGCTGCTTAGAAGTAAAAGTTTAAATAGGTTTTTTATTTTCAGTGAGTCCTGCTGGCAACAGGCTCACTGCATCGTGGGACTAAGGGGAGAAGAAGCGAACTCACCTGACTGCAGAGTGGATTGGGCTTCTTGGCTACTGGACATTAGCTCCAGAGGGACGATCACAGGTTCAGCCTGGATGGGTCCCGGAGCCGCGCCGCCGGCCCCCTTACAGAGCCAGAAGAGCGAAGAGGTCCGGAGAAAGCGGCGGCAGAAGACGTTCCTGTCTTCAAATAAGGTAGCGCACAGCACTGCAGCTGTGCGCCATTGCTCTCAGCACACTTCACACTCCGGTCACTGAGGGTGCAGGGCGCTGGGGGGGAGCGCCCTGAGACGCAATAAAAATGATATAAAAACCTTATATGGCTAAATAAAATGCATCACATATAGCTCCTGGGCTATATGGTTGCATTTATCCCCTGCCAGTTTCCTGAAAAAAGCGGGAGAAAAGGCCGCCGTGAAGGGGGGCGGAGCCTTTCTCCTCAGCACACAAGCGCCATTTTCTTTCACAGCTCCGCTGGAAGGACGGCTCCCTGACTCTCCCCTGCAGTCCTGCACTACAGAAACAGGGTAAAACAGAGAGGGGGGCACTATTGGCAGCTAATATATAATACAGCAGCTATAACAGGGAGTAACACTTATAATAAGAATTTACTTACCGATAATTCTATTTCTCGTAGTCCGTAGTGGATGCTGGGGACTCCGTCAGGACCATGGGGAATAGCGGCTCCGCAGGAGACAGGGCACAAAAGTAAAAGCTTTAGGATCAGGTGGTGTGCACTGGCTCCTCCCCCTATGACCCTCCTCCAAGCCTCAGTTAGGATACTGTGCCCGGACGAGCGTACACAATAAGGAAGGATTTTGAATCCCGGGTAAGACTCATACCAGCCACACCAATCACACTGTACAACCTGTGATCTGAACCCAGTTAACAGCATGATAACAGCGGAGCCTCTGAAAAGATGGCTCACAACAATAATAACCCGATTTTTGTAACAATAACTATGTACAAGTATTGCAGACAATCCGCACTTGGGATGGGCGCCCAGCATCCACTACGGACTACGAGAAATAGAATTATCGGTAAGTAAATTCTTATTTTCTCTGACGTCCTAAGTGGATGCTGGGGACTCCGTCAGGACCATGGGGATTATACCAAAGCTCTCAAACGGGCGGGAGAGTGCGGATGACTCTGCAGCACCGAATGAGAGAACTCCAGGTCCTCCTCAGCCAGGGTGTGCCCCTGACCAAGTAGCAGCTCGGCAAAGTTGTAAAGCCGAGACCCCTCGGGCAGCCGCCCAAGATGAGCCCACCTTCCTTGTGGAATGGGCATTTACATATTTTGGCTGTGGCAGGCCTGCCACAGAATGTGCAAGCTGAATTGTACTACACATCCAACTAGCAATCGTCTGCTTAGAAGCAAGAGCACCCAGTTTTTTGGGTGCCTACAGGATAACAGCAAGTCAGTTTTCCTGACTCCAGCCGTCCTGGAAACCTATATTTTCAGGGCCCTGACAACATCTAGCAACTTGGAGTCCTCCAAGTCCCTAGTAGCCGCAGGTACCACAATAAGCTGGTGCAGGTGAAACGCTGACACCACCTTAGGGAGAAACTGGGGACGAGTCCGCAGCTCTGCCCTGTCCGAATGGACAATCAGATATGGGCTTTGTGAGACAAAGCCGCCAATTCTGACACTCGCCTGGCCGAGGCCAGGGCCAACAGCATGGTCACTTTTCATGTGAGATATTTCAAATCCACAGATTTGAGCGGTTTAAACCAATGTGATTTGAGGAATCCCAGAACTACGTTGAGATCCCACAGTGCCACTGGAGGCACAAAAGGGGGTTGTATATGCAGTACTCCCTTGACAAACTTCTGGACTTCAGGAACTGAAGCCAATTCTTTCTGGAAGAAAATTGACAGGGCCGAAATTTGAACCTTAATGGACCCCAATTTGAGGCCCATAGACACTCCTGTTTGCAGGAAATGCAGGAATCGACCGAGTTGAAATTTCTTCGTGGGGCCTTCCTGGCCTCACACCACGCAACATATTTTCGCCACATGTGGTGATAATGTTGTGCGGTCACCTCCTTCCTGGCTTTGACCAGGGTAGGAATGACCTCTTCCGGAATGCCTTTTTCCCTTAGGATCCGGCGTTCCACCGCCATGCCGTCAAACGCAGCCGCGGTAAGTCTTGGAACAGACATGGTACTTGCTGAAGCAAGTCCCTTCTTAGCGGCAGAGGCCATGAGTCCTCTGTGAGCATTTCTTGAAGTTCCGGGTACCAAGTCCTTCTTGGCCAATCCGGAGCCACGAGTATAGTTCTTACTCCTCTACGTCTTATAATTCTCAGTACCTTGGGTATGAGAAGCAGAGGAGGGAACACATACACCGACTGGTACACCCACGGTGTTACCAGAACGTCCACAGCTATTGCCTGAGGGTCTCTTGACCTGGCGCAATACCTGTCCAGTTTTTTGTTCAGGCGGGACGCCATCATGTCCACCTTTGGTCTTTCCCAACGGTTCACAATCATGTGGAAGACTTCCCGATGAAGTCCCCACTCTCCCGGGTGGAGGTCGTGCCTGCTGAGGAAGTCTGCTTCCCAGTTGTCCACTCCCGGAATGAACACTGCTGACAGTGCTATCACATGATTTTCCGCCCAGCGAAGAATCCTTGCAGTTTCTGCCATTGCCCTCCTGCTTCTTGTGCCGCCCTGTCTGTTTACGTGGGCGACTGCCGTGATGTTGTCCCACTGGATCAATACCGGCTGACCTTGAAGCAGAGGTCTTGCTAAGCTTAGAGCATTGTAAATTGTCCTTAGCTCCAGTATATTTATGTGGAGAGAAGTCTCCAGACTTGATCACACTCCCTGGAAATTTTTTCCCTGTGTGACTGCTCCCCAGCCTCTCAGGCTGGCATCCGTGGTTACCAGGACCCAGTCCTGAATGCCGAATCTGCGGCCCTTTAGTAGATGAGCACTCTGCAGCCACCGCAGAAGAAACACCCTTGTCCTTGGAGACAGGGTTATCCGCTGATGCATCTGAAGATGCGATCCGGACCATTTTTCCAGCAGATCCCACTGAAAAGTTCTTGCGTGAAATCTGCCGAATGGAATCGCTTCGTAAGAAGCCACCATTTTTCCCAGGACCCTTGTGCAATGATGCACTGACACTTTTCCTGGTTTTAGGAGGTTCCTGACTAGCTCGGATAACTCCCTGGCTTTCTTCTCCGGGAGAAACACCCTTTTCTGGACTGTGTCCAGAATCATCCCTAGGAACAGCAGACGTGTCGTCGGAAACAGCTGCGATATTGGAATATTTAGAATCCACCCGTGCTGTCGTAGAACTACTTGAGATAGTGCTACTCCGACCTCCAACTGTTCTCTGGACCTTGCCTTTATCAGGAGATCGTCCATTTTCTTTGAAGAAGAATCATCATTTCGGCCATTACCTTGGTAAAGACCCGGGGTGCCGTGGACAATCCAAACGGCAGCGTCTGAAACTGATAGTGACAGTTCTATACCACGAACCTGAGGTACCCTTGGTGAGAAGGGCAAATTGGGACATGGAGGTAAGCATCCCTGATGTCCAGGGACACCATATAGTCCCCTTCTTCCTGGTTCGCTATCACTGCTCTGAGTGACTCCATCTTGATTTGAACCTTTGTATGTAAGTGTTCAAATATTTCAGATTTAGAATAGGTCTCACCGAGCCGTCTGGCTTCAGTACCACAATATAGTGTGGAATAATACCCCTTTCCTTGTTGTAGGAGGGGTACTTTGATTATCACCTGCTGGAAATACAGCTTGTGAATTGTTTCCAATACTGCCTCCCTGTCGGAGGGAGACGTTGGTAAAGCAGACTTCAGGAACCTGCGAGGGGGAGACGTCTCGAACTTCCAATCTGTACCCCTGGGATTCTACTTGTAGGATCCAGGGGTCCACTTGCGAGTGAGGCCACTGCGTGCTGAAACTCTTGAGACGACCCCCCACCGCACCTGAGTCCGCTTGTACGGCCCCAGCGTCATGCTGAGAACTTGGCAGAAGCGGTGGAGGGCTTCTGTTCCTGGGAATGGGCTGCCAGCTGCAGTCTTCTTCCCTTTCCTCTATCCCTGGGCAGATATGACTGGCCTTTTGCCCGCTTGCCCTTATGGGGACGAAAGGACTGAGGCTGAAAAGACGGTGTCTTTTTCTGCTGAGATGTGACTTGGGGTAAAAAAGGTGGATTTTCCAGCTGTTGCCGTGGCCACCAGGTCCGATGGACCGACCCCAAATAACTCCTCCCCTTTATACTTCAATACTTCCATGTGCCGTTTGGAATCTGCATCACCTGACCACTGTCGTGTCCATAAACATCTTCTGGCAGATATGGACATCGCACTTACTCTTGATGCCAGAGTGCAAATATCCCTCTGTGCATCTCGCATATATAGAAATGCATCCTTTAAATGCTCTATAGTCAATAAAATACTGTCCCTGTCAAGGGTATCAATATTTTCAGTCAGGGAATCCGACCAAGCCACCCCAGCGCTGCACATCCAGGCTGAGGCGATCGCTGGTTGCAGTATAACACCAGTATGTGTGTATATACTTTTTAGGATATTTTCCAGCCTCCTATCAGTTGGCTCCTTGAGGGCGGCCGTATCTGGAGACGGTAACGCCACTTGATAATCGTGTGAGCGTCTTATCCACCCTAAGGGGTGTTTCCCAACGCGCCCTAACTTCTGGCGGGAAAGGGTATACCGCCAATAATTTTCTATCGGGGGAAACCCACGCATCATCACACACTTCATTTAATTTATCTGATTCAGGAAAAACTACAGGTAGTTTTTTCACACCCCACATAATACCCTTTTTTGTGGTACTTGTAGTATCAGAAATATGTAACACCTCCTTCATTGCCTTAACATGTAACGTGTGGCCCTAAAGGAAAATACGTTTGTTTCTTCACCGTCGACACTGGAGTCAGTGTCCGTGTCTGTGTCTGTGTCGACCGACTGAGGTAAATGGGCGTTTTAAAGCCCCTGACGGTGTTTGAGACGCCTGGACAGGTACTAATTTGTTTGCCGGCCGTCTCATGTCGTCAACCGACCTTGCAGCGTGTTGACATTATCACGTAATTCCCTAAATACGCCATCCATTCCGGTGTCGACTCCCTAGAGAGTGACATCACCATTACAGGCAATTGCTCCGCCTCCTCACCAACATCGTCCTCATACATGTCGACACACACGTACCGACACACAGCACACACACAGGGAATGCTCTGATAGAGGACAGGACCCCACTAGCCCTTTGGGGAGACAGAGGGAGAGTTTGCCAGCACACACCAAAACGCTATAATTATACAGGGACAACCTTTATATAAGTGTTTTCCCTTATAGCATCTTAATATATAAGCATATCGCCAAATAAGTGCCCCCCCCCCCTCTCTGTTTTAACCCTGTTTCTGTAGTGCAGTGCAGGGGAGAGCCTGGGAGCCTTCCCACCAGCAGTTCTGTGAGGGAAAATGGCGCTGTGTGCTGAGGAGAATAGGCCCCGCCCCCTTTTCGGCGGGCTTCTTCTCCCGTTTTTCTGACAACCTGGCAGGGGTTAAATACATCCATATAGCCCCAGAGGCTATATGTGATGTATTTTTAGCCAGTATAGGTACTTTCATTGCTGCCCAGGGCGCCCCCCCCCAGCGCCCTGCACCCTCAGTGACCGTTGGTGTGAAGTGTGCTGAGAGCAATGGCGCACAGCTGCAGTGCTGTGCGCTACCTCATGAAGACTGAGAAGTCTTCAGCCGCCGATTTCTGGACCTCTTCTCTCTTCAGCATCTGCAAGGGGGTCGGCGGCGCGGCTCCGGTGACCCATCCAGGCTGTACCTGTGATCGTCCCTCTGGAGCTAGTGTCCAGTAGCCTAAGAAGCCAATCCATCCTGCACGCAGGTGAGTTCACTTCTTCTCCCCTAAGTCCCTCGTTGCAGTGAGCCTGTTGCCAGCAGGACTCACTGAAAATAAAAAACCTAATAAAACTTTTACTCTAAGCAGCTCTTTAGGAGAGCCACCTAGATAGCACCCTTCTCGGCCGGGCACAAAAACCTAACTGAGGCTTGGAGGAGGGTCATAGGGGGAGGAGCCAGTGCACACCACCTGATCCTAAAGCTTTTACTTTTGTGCCCTGTCTCCTGCGGAGCCGCTATTCCCCATGGTCCTGACGGAGTCCCCAGCATCCACTTAGGACGTCAGAGAAATAAGGTTATCCCTGTATATATATAGCGCTCTGGTGTGTGCTGGCAAACTCTCCCTCTGTCTCCCCAAAGGGCTAGTGGGGTCCTGTCCTCTATCAGAGCATTCCCTGTGTGTGTGCTGGGTGTCGGTACGATTGTGTCGACATGTATGAGGAGGAAAATGATGTGGAAGCAGAGCAATTGCCTGTGTTAGTGATGTCACCCCCTAGGGAGTCGACACCTGACTGGATGGTAGTAATTAAAGAATTACGTGACAATGTCAGCACTTTGCAAAAAACTGTTGACGACATGAGACAGCCGACAAATCAATTAGTGCCTGTTCAGGCGTCTCAGACACCGTCAGGGGCGTTAAAACGCCCGTTACCTCAGATGGTCGACACAGACCCTGACACGGATACTGAATCCAGTGTCGACGGTGACGAGACAAACGTAATGTCCAGTAGGGCCACACGTTACATGATCACGGCAATGAAGGAGGCATTGAACATTTCTGACACTACAAGTACCACAAAAAAGGGTATTATGTGGGGTGTGAAAAAACTACCAGTGGTTTTTCCTGAGTCAGATGAATTAAATGAGGTGTGTGATAAAGCGTGGGTTTCCCCCGATAAAAAACTGCTGATTTCTAATAAATTATTGGCACTATACCCTTTCCCGCCAGAGGTTAGGGCACGTTGGGAAACACCCCCTAGGGTAGATAAGGCGCTCACACGCTTATCAAAACAAGTGGCGTTACCGTCTCCTGATACGGCCGCTCTCAAGGAACCAGCTGATAGAAGGCTGGAAAATATCTTAAAAGGTATATACACACATACCGGTGTTATACTGCGACCAGCGATCGCCTCAGCCTGGATGTGCAGCGCTGGAGTGGCTTGGTCGGATTCCCTGACTGAAAATATTGATACCCTGGATAGGGACAGTATATTATTAACTATAGAGCATTTAAAGGATGCATTACTATATATGCGAGATGCACAGAGGGATATTTGCACCCTGGCATCTAGAGTAAGTGCGATGTCCATTTCTGCCAGAAGAACGTTATGGACGCGACAGTGTTCAGGTGATGCGGATTCCAAACGACATATGGAAGTATTGCCGTATAAAGGGGAGGAGTTATTTGGGGTCGGTCTATCGGACCTGGTGGCCACAGCAACGGCTGGAAAATCCACCTTTTTACCCCAGGTCACCTCTCAGCAAAAAAAGACACCGTCTTTTCAAACCCAGTCCTTTCGTCCCTATAAGGGCAAGAGGGAAAAAGGCCGCTCGTTCCTGCCCCGGGGCAGAGGAAGGGGAAAAAGACTGCACCATGCAGCCTCTTCCCAGGAGCAGAAGCCCTCCCCCGCTTCTGCCAAGTCCTCAGCATGACGCTGGGGCTCTGCAAGCAGACTCTGGCACGGTGGGGGGCCGTCTCAAGAATTTCAGCGCGCAGTGGGCTCACTCGCAAGTGGACCCCTGGATCCTGCAGGTAGTATCACAGGGGTACAAATTGGAATTCGAGACGTCTCCCCCTCGCCGGTTCCTGAAGTCTGCTCTACCAACGTCTCCCTCCGACAGGGAGGCAGTATTGGAAGCTATTCACAAGCTGTATTCCCAGCAGGTGATAATCAAGGTACCCCTCCTACAACAGGGAAAGGGGTATTATTCCACTCTGTTTGTGGTACCAAGATGGAGTCACTCAGAGCAGTGATAGCGAACCTGGAAGAAGGGGACTATATGGTATCTCTAGACATCAAGGATGCTTATCTCCATGTCCCAATCTACCCTTCTCACCAAGGGTACCTCAGATTTGTGATACAAAACTGTCATTATCAGTTTCAGACGCTGCCGTTTGGATTGTCCACGGCACCACGGGTCTTTACCAAGGTAATGGCCGAAATGATGATTCTTCTTCGAAGAAAAGGCGTATTAATTATCCCTTACTTGGACGATCTCCTGATAAGGGCA
This sequence comes from Pseudophryne corroboree, assembly GCF_028390025.1. NCBI lineage: Eukaryota > Metazoa > Chordata > Amphibia > Anura > Myobatrachidae > Pseudophryne > Pseudophryne corroboree. The sequence continues at coordinate 563,793,497 of NC_086448.1, forward strand.
AGGTCCAGGGAACAGTTAGAGGTCGGAGTAGCACTATCTCAGGTAGTGCTACGTCAGCACGGGTGGATTCTAAATATCCCAAAATCACAGCTGATTCCGACAACACGTCTACTGTTCCTAGGGATGATTCTGGACACAGTCCAGAAAAAGGTGTTTCTCCCGGAGGAGAAGGCCAGGGAGTTATCCGAGCTAGTCAGGAACCTCCTAAAACCAGGACAAGTGTCAGTGCATCAGTGCACGAGAGTCCTGGGAAAAATGGTGGCTTCTTACGAAGCGATTCCATTCGGAAGATTCCATGCAAGTACTTTTAAGTGGGATCTGCTGGACAAATGGTCCGGATCGCATCTTCAGATGCATCAGCGGATAACCCTATCTCCAAGGACAAGGGTATCTCTCCTGTGGTGGTTACAGAAGGCTCATCTTCTAGAGGGCCGCAGATTCGGCATTCAGGATTGGATGTTGGTAACCACGGATGCCAGCCTGAGAGGCTGGGGAGCAGTCACACAGGGAAGAAATTTCCAGGGCTTGTGGTCAAGCATGGAAACGTCTCTTCACATAAATATCCTAGAGCTAAGGGCCATTTACAATGCCCTAAGTCAAGCAAGGCCTCTGCTTCAGGGTCAACCGGTATTGATCCAGTCGGACAACATCACGGCTGTCGCCCACGTAAACAGACAGGGCGGCACAAGAAGCAGGAGGGCAATGGCAGAAGCTGCAAGGATTCTCCGCTGGGCGGAAAATCATGTGATAGCACTGTCAGCAGTGTTCATTCCGGGAGTGGACAACTGGGAAGCAGACTTCCTCAGCAGACACGACCTCCACCCGGGGGAGTGGGGACTTCATCCAGAAGTCTTCCAAGTGATTGTAAACCGTTGGGAAAAACCAAAGGTGGACATGATGGCGTCCCGTCTCAACAAGAAACTGGACAGATATTGCGCCAGGTCAAGGGACCCTCAGGCAATAGCGGTGGACGCTCTGGTAACTCCGTGGGTGTTCCAGTCGGTATATGTGTTCCCTCCTCTTCCTCTCATACCAAAAGTACTGAGAATCATAAGAAGGAGAGGAGTAAGAACGATACTCGTGGCTCCGGATTGGCCAAGAAGAACTTGGTACCCGGAGCTGCAAGAGATGCTCACGGAGGACCCGTGGCCTCTACCTCTAAGGAAGGACCTGCTCCAGCAGGGACCTTGTCTGTTCCAAGACTTACCGCGGCTGCGTTGGACGGCATGGCGGTTGAACGCCGGATCCTGAAGGAAAAAGGCATTCCAGATGAAGTCATCCCTACCCTGATCAAGGCCAGGAAGGATGTAACTGCAAAACATTATCATCGCATTTGGCGAAAATATGTTGCGTGGTGTTAGGCCAAGAAGGCCCCTACGGAGGAATTTCAACTGGGTCGTTTCCTACATTTCCTGCAAGCAGGATTGTCTATGGGCCTAAAATTAGGATCCATTCAGGTTCAAATTTCGGCCCTGTCGATCTTCTTCCAGAAAGAACTGGCTTCAGTGCCTGAAGTTCAGACGTTTGTCAAAGGGGTACTGCATATACAGCCTCCTTTTGTGCCTCCAGTGGCACCTTGGGATCTCAATGTAGTTTTAGGGTTCCTAAAATCACATTGGTTTGAACCACTTGCCACAGTGGATTTGAAATATCTCACATGGAAAGTGGTAATGCTGTTGGCCCTGGCTTCAGCCAGGCGCGTATCAGAATTGGCGGCTTTATCCTATAAAAGCCCTTACCTGATATTTCATTCGGATAGGGCGGAATTGAGGACTCGTCCTCAATTTCTCCCTAAGGTGGTTTCAGCGTTTCACATGAATCAACCTATTGTGGTACCTGTGGCTACTAGGGACTTGGAGGACTCCAAGTTGCTGGACGTAGTCAGGGCCCTGAAAATATATGTTTCCAGGACGGCTGGAGTCAGAAAATCTGACTCGCTGTTTATACTGTATGCACCCAACAAGCTGGGTGCTCCTGCTTCTAAGCAGACGATTGCTCGTTGGATTTGTAGTACAATTCAACTTGCACATTCTGTGGCAGGCCTGCCACAGCCAAAATCTGTAAAAGCCCATTCCACAAGGAAGGTGGGCTCATCTTGGGCGGCTGCCCGAGGGGTCTCGGCTTTACAACTTTGCCGAGCAGCTACTTGGTCAGGGGCAAACACGTTTGCTAAATTCTACAAATTTGATACCCTGGCTGAGGAGGACCTGGAGTTCTCTCATTCGGTGCTGCAGAGTCATCCGCACTCTCCCGCCCGTTTGGGAGCTTTGGTATAATCCCCATGGTCCTTACGGAGTTCCCAGCATCCACTAGGACGTCAGAGAAAATAAGAATTTACTTACCGATAATTCTATTTCTCATAGTCCGTAGTGGATGCTGGGCGCCCATCCCAAGTGCGGATTGTCTGCAATACTTGTATATAGTTATTGTTACAAACAAATCGGGTTGTTTATTGTTGGAAGCCATCTTTTCAGAGGCTCCTACGGTTATCATACTGTTAACTGGGTTCAGATCACGAGTTGTACGGTGTGATTGGTGTGGCTGGTATGAGTCTTACCCGGGATTCAAGATCCTTCCTTATTATGTACGCTCGTCCGGGCACAGTATCTTAACTGAGGCTTGGAGGAGGGTCATAGGGGGAGGAGCCAGTGCACACCAGCTAGTCTAAAGCTTTTACTTTTTGTGCCCAGTCTCCTGCGGAGCCGCTATTCCCCATGGTCCTTACGGAGTTCCCAGCATCCACTACGGACTATGAGAAATAGAATTATCGGTAAGTAAATTCTTATTTTTAGCACTCTTGGCTAACTCCTGAGATTTCATTATACATTCCTTTACTTCATACTAAATATTTTTTTGGGTACAAACAAAAGTGGGTTCAATTAGCATTATCAACCTAAGGCAGATGAGTTATGTCCCTTTTTTGTTTAAATTGAACCGTAAATTATAATTATAAAGGTTGTGAAAGAAAAATAATGGGATTTTGTTTGCCTGTATGAGTATCTTAATGTTTAATTAGAATTCTCTCTTTAAAAATGAAAATTACTATTGGGTATAATTTTGCCTGCCAGGGGAGTATTTTCATTTGTATGTTCTATGTATATGTGCAGTTTTCTAATTACACATAGGGGAGTATTCAATTAGCTGCGATAACTTGATTTTTGCACGAAAAACTGCGCTTTTACTGCAAATCATGAAAGACTCCTATTCAATTAGCCACAATAATTTACCATCGATAATATTACCGTGAATTTCACTTCACCTGTTGTGAGCAGGTGCAAAGTTGGGGAAAATCTCAATTTTAAGGTAAAAATGTCAGATTTGGTTCAGAAGCCCTGGGACTCATCCCCACCCACTAATGACTAAGCAGGCACTTTGAAGTTTTTCATTATTTTCATTATGTTTAACATTGACCTCCTATTTCTGCTGCGGGGTACACTGGGCTCCACAAGTCTGGACAATGGGGTGTAGAGTAGGATCTTGATCCGAGGCACCAACAGGCTCAAAGCTTTGACTGTCCCCAGAATGCACAGCGCCGCCTCCTCTATAACCCCGCCTCCCAGCACAGGAGCTCAGTTTGTCAGTTGGTGCTGCAGTAAGCAGGCACTTAACAGAGGGGCTGCTCCAGGCAGCCCTAAGAAAAGCTTTTTATGAGGTAAAAAGTGAAGACTTCAAGGGCAGCAGCAGGGGTAAATGTCTTCTGACATTCTCAGCTGCAGCTCCAGCTCTCCCCAGCGGCGCTGTACACTCCCGAGCCCTGGTTGCCGGGTACCTAGAGCGGAGGCTCCGGTTTACTTCACGTTAGGCACACACGGCTGGGGCTCTCCAGGATCGCGTGGCCGCGCTTCGGGAGGTGGTAAGTCGGTCTTTATCGCGATCCGGCGCGGTCAGTGGGAGGCGGGCCGCGCGTGCTGGCGGTGGATACAGGCGATCCCACTAGATCACCAGGGCATGGGCGCAGGTCAGGTTTTCTCTTAAAACCGATTTTAATATCGCCCACAGTACCCGGTGGTTTTGCCAGCAAGGGGGATAAGGCTTAGACCTGAAGCCCCAGCCCCAGGGCGCCATTTCCAGCAAGTGTTCCCACCCTGGAGCTGCATCGCTGTCTTTCCTCACTCCCTGTCAGTGTCTGCGGCGCCATTACTCCTCAGCTCACTGTTCCTGGGACTGCTTGGGCAAATCCTCCTATGTAAAGCCACCTGGTTGTCAGTGCTGTGACTTTACATGACACTTAAGTGTTCTACCTGCCTTTTTAGTCAGTGTTAGTTAAGAAAGAGTGCATTTAGTCAGGGGTTTATAGTACAATTACCCTGTGATATACATCCAGTTCTTACTGTGTACTGTTATATCTATTGTTATATAGCTGTGTAAGCTAGTCCAGTGCAGTATTATTGTTAGTAATAACCTCTGCATTGTACAAACTGTGACTATTTGTGTGTGCATTGATAGCTGAGTGGTGTCCATCTCGTGTCTTTCACTCAACTTGCTATCCCTATATTCTATAACCTGAGGGGGCTTGGTGCGTCAGGTGTTATGTAATATAGGATTTTCACAAAGATATACTGTATTACGTATTTTTCTCTGTGATTTAGTCTCCATATCTCTCCTTTATCTCTGCTGGTGCTGACTACACTGCGCAGGGGTTTGGGTTTAGGGATATAGTGCTGCTAATAATTGTACTGTGTTACCTCATACTGCAAGTTATATCATGTCTGCTTCTGAGGGTAACGGTTCTGGGGCGGAACACACTGCTGGTGTTGCTGAAGCCACAGGCACATATGGGGAGAATATAGCAGCTGTGGGCTCTGGTTCTGGGGGCTCCTTGCCCCCCCAGTGGGACTGTGGCAACGGAGGCACATACTGACCCTCCGTGGGCTGCTTTTTCCATGCTTTTGCATATGCTAGTTCATAAACTAACACCCCCTATGGGACCCCCAATGCCGGTACAACCGTATGTGGTCCCTGCAGCTAACCCGCCGTGGGCGGACGATTTATCTGCTCAATTAAAGAAGTTGAACCAGTCCCTCACTACTAAAAAGTCTGACCAACGCTCGCCTAAGTCCAAGAAGTCCTCTAAGCGAGCTCTCGTCTCCTCACAATCCACTGCTGTCACTGACACCTCGTCTGATGAAGACAGCACATACACTGACCCCACAGGTTCTGACTCAGATACGGCTGATGGGAAAGGGTAGTTCACATGTGGATGTTCCTGATCTTTTAGAGGCTATTACGTTAATTCTGCAGATTACGGATGATCCCGAGCCATCCGTTCCTCCTAAGAAACCAGATAGGTTCAAGCGTCAGAAGGTGATTAAACAAGTTTTACCTCACTCTGACCACCTAGTGGATATACGTCAGGAACCCTGGCAAAGCCCGGGTACGAAGTTTGTGCCTCAAAAGAAGATGCTGGCTTGCTATCCCCTCGCGCCAGAGCTGTCTAAGAATTGGGAAACGCCTCCTCCAGTAGACTCACATGTGGCTAGGATGGTGGTTTCCTCAGCTCTACCTGTCACTACCGTCACGTCTCTAAAAGAGCCTACGGATAAACGTGTCGAGGGTTGTCTAAAAGCGATTTACACCCTCACGGGTGCTGCACAAAGGCCCACTATTGCAGCTACATGGGCGGCAGAGGCTATTGAAGCATGGGCCTTGGAGTTAAAGGCTGAAATCTCCTCTGACCATGCTAGACAATGCTTGTCATATATTGTCACAGCTTCTCGCTATATTAAAGAGGCGGCTTCTGATGCCGGTATCCTAGCAGCCAAGGCCTCTACTACGTCAGTCCTGGCTCGCAGGATATTGTGGCTGAGATCCTGGTCTGTGGATCTGGACTCTAGAAAAACCCTGGAGGTACTCCCTTTCAAGGGGGATATTCTGTTTGGGGAGGATTTAAATAAGATAGTGGCTGACTTGGCTACTGCCAAAACTGCCTGTCTACCTAATACAGCTCCTTCTGTGTCGAAGGCCAAAGGCACGTCCTTTCGCCCCTTTCGTCCTTCAGGTAAAGCAAAAGGTCAGGCGAACCATAAGCAGGCCCGCACTTCCAAACCTGGTAAGCCGAAGCCCAAAAGAGCCTGGGCTGCCCGTCAGTCAGCAGCCAAGACCGATAAGCCTACCACTTCAGATGCCTGGGTACAGGAAGTCGTCACTCGAGGTTACGCCATAGCCTTCAAAAACCGACCCCCTCATCGATTTTGTCAGACAGATGTCCCGTCGGACCAGACAAAGGCAAACACACTGCATTCGGTGGTACAGACCCTCCTGGATATAGGAGTCGTAGTACAGGTGCCTCTTGCTCAGAGGGGCCGGGGGTACTATTCTCCGCTGTTTCTAGTCTCGAAACCGAATGGGTCCTCCCAGCCCATTCTCAACCTCAAGGCACTGAACAAATTTGTGAAGGTTTCCAAGTTCCGTATGGAAACCCTTCGCTCTATAGTTCTGGCCTTGGAACCTGGGGACTACATGGTCTCCCTGGACATGCAGGATGCTTACCTGCATATTCCTATAGCAGTTTCACATCAACAATACCTGAGGTTCGCTATTGGCAACCTCCATTACCAGTTTCGGGCATTACCTTTTGGTTTAATAACGGCTACGCGAGTCTTCACCAAAGTTATGACGGTGGTACTCCGCCGTCATGGGGTCAGGATACTGCCGTATCTGGACGACTTGTTAATCCTGGCAAATTCCCCAGATCTTCTCCTGCGTCATCTGGATATGACTGTCCGGTTTCTACAAGCCCACGGGTGGCTCATCAACTGGAAGAAATCCTCCCTGGTCCCTGCTCAGAGCATGGTGCATCTGGGAGTGCTGTTGGACACTCACAACCAGAGGTTGTTCTTGTCTCAGGAGAAAGTCTTCAAATTCGGCAATGCAGGTGCTGGGCCTCATGGTGTCAGCATTCGACACGGTGGAGTATGCTCAATTCCATTCTCGACCCCTCCAAAAACTGATTCTAGCCAAGTGGGACGGCCTGCCTCACCGGATCAGGTCTCACATGATCTCTTTGACTCTGGAGGTCCGTCTGTCGCTGCTCTGGTGGCTCCTGGACCGACAGTTGTGCAGAGGCCGTCCCTTCTGGATATCCAACTGGGTCCTGTTGACGACAGATGCCAGTCTAAGAGGTTGGGGCGCGGTGCTTGAGCAGCACTCCTTGCAGGGTCGGTGGACCAAGGAGGAATCTCTCCTCTCGATCCACATTCTGGAATTGCGGGCGGTCTTCAATGCGTTGAACCTAGCCCAGCATTTGATTCAGAACCGTCCTGTTCAAGAACAGTCGAACAACGCCACCACAGTGGCTTACATAAATCATCAAGGTGGCACTCGAAGCCGTTCGGCAATGAAGGAAGCCTCACGGATTCTATGTTGGGCAGAACGCCATCTACCGGCAATATCGGCAATATTCATTCCGGGAGTCCTGAATTGGGAAGCGGACTTTCTCAGTCGTCAGGACGTGCATGCCGAGTGGGGCCTCCATCCAGAAGTGTTTCAACTCCTCGTGGAAAGGTGGGGTCTTCCAGATGAGGATCTGATGGCGTCTCGACACAATCACAAGGTTCCGGTCTTCGGAGCAAGGACAAGGGATCCTCAAGCAGCATTTATGGATGCGCTGGCAGTGCCGTGGAGGTTTCAGCTGCCGTACGTGTTCCCTCCGGTGTCACTCCTGCCCAGGGTAATTCGGAAGTTCAAGCAAGAAAAAGGAAATCTGCTTCTCATAGCAGATGGCACTGGTTCTCAGACCTGCAAGGCCTATCGTCAGAGCGTCCACTTCTACTTCCACAACGCCCAGACCTCCTCGTTCAGGGCCCCTGTGTCTACCAGGACCTAGCCCGGCTGTCTTTGACGGCGTGGCTCTTGAAGCTTCCATCTTAAGAGCTAAGGGTTTTTCTGAAGAGGTCATTAAAACTATGTTGCCTCTGCTCGGATTTAGCATCGGGTCTGGCATTCCTACTTTTTTTTGGTGCGCATCTAACCATTATGACGCTTCCGAGTTTAGTACAGCCAAACTTTTGGCTTTTCTACAGCAGGGCCTAGATTTAGGCCTGCTTCTGGCCTCCCTCAAGGTTAATATTTCTGCCTTGTCTGTGTGGTTTCAGAGAAAAATTGCGACTTTACCTGATGTTCATACTTTCACTCAGGGTGTGTAGCGTATCCAACCTCCCTATGTCCCGCCTGTGGCTCCTTGGGACTTGTCGGTGGTTTTGGAGGCGTTGCAGGAGCCTCCATTTGAACCTCTTGGTTCAAGCTGACCTTAAGTGGCTTTCCCTTAAGGTGGTGTTCTTGCTGGCTATTGCCTCTGCTAGAAGAGTGTCGGGTTTGGGTGCCTTGTCTTGTAGTTCCCCATATCTGATTTTTCACCGTGACTGGGCCCTTCTTAGGACTCGTCCCGGATATTTACCTAAGGTGGTTTCTTCGTTCCACCTTAATCAGGAGATTGTGGTTCCAGCTTTTGTCTCTCCTGATTTGTCTCCCAAAGAGCGGTCTTTGGATGTGGTACGGGCTCTCCGTATCTATGTGAAGAGAACTGCTTCTATCTTCTAAGTCTGATTCTCTCTTTGTTTTGTTTGGATTTCACAAACGTGTCTGGCCTGTTCACAAGCAGACCCTGGCCAGGTGGATTAGAATGGTGATTGCGCATGCTTATGTGAAGGCTGGTTTGTCAGCTCCTGTTCACATTACGGCCCATTCTACTCGGTCTGTTGGACCTTCTTGGGCGGCCCAACGTGGTGCGACCCTTGACCAATTGTGCAAGGCGGCTACGTGGTCCTCCGGGAACACGTTCATAAGGTTCTATGCCTTCGATACTGCCGCTTCCAAGGAACTGCTTTAAGACATCCCCATTGTCCAGACTTGTTGAGCCCAGTGTACCCCGCAGCAGAAAACGAGTTTTATGGTAAGAACTTACCCTTGTTAAAACTCTTTCTGCGAGGTACACTGGGCTTCACAAGGCGCCCACCCTGACGCACTTAGCTTCTTTGGGTTAATATGGCATTAGCCGCTGACACTTCTCTTGTCGTGAGAGTGTGGTGTATGGCTACTAATCGTTGTCGTCTCTCTTCCTGCTACTGCATTGGGCTGGTTAACTAAACTGAGCTCCTGTGCTGGGAGGCGGGGTTATAGAGGAGGCGGCGCTGTGCATTCTGGATACAGTCAAAGCTTTGAGCCTGTTCGTGCCTCGGATCAAGATCCTACTCTACACCCCATTGTCCAGACTTGTGGAGCCCAGTGTACCTCGCAGAAAGAGTTTTAACAAGGGTAAGTTCTTACCATAAAACTCGTTTTCTCAAAAACTGTGAGGCCTACAGAATAAAAATATTTACATGGTGTAGTAGCTATGTGGTAGTAACAAGTGTACAAAGTATCATGAAAATCTTAGTTGGTGGGTGTCATGCCTGGGTGAACTGTCATGGAATGATCCAGGAATCATTGAGCCTTTCCATCTCCACCATACAGACTGTGAACACAAGTTGGGGGGTACTGTTGTTTCATAGGTGTATCTATAATGGGTGCAGTGTGTGTGGTGCACATGGGTCTAGGGGGCCCACACTGCACACCCTGCACCCATGTTGAGTTACTTATCTGTCTGGAATCCAGCACTGGTGCTTCTACTGCCGTATAACTCAACGGAAAATGTGGCGGACATTTTCCCAGTGATTTGTTTATTCACAATAGAAATTTGGGGGTGGGCCCCATGTTTTCTGGAGTCCTGCGCATGTGCAATAGAGATTTGTAGCTGGGAACATGGAGGGTGCCATGTTAACAGGGGGCCTGCGCAGAGACTACTGCATTGCAGAGAGGAGGGGGGCCTGCACGTAGTGTGCACATGGGTTCCCTACAACCACCCCTGGAAAGTTGAAAGTCTCCTCTTTTAAATGATGTAGCCCAGGCATGTCCAAACTGCGGCCCTCCAGCTGTTGTGAAACGACACATCCCAGCATGCCCTGACACAGCTTTAGCATTCTCCGACAGCAAAACTGTGTTAGGGCATGCTGGGATATGTAGTTTCATAACAGCTGGAGGGCCGCAGTTTGGACATGCCTGATGTAGCCCCTTACTAAAACCATAAACACAAAAATAAAATTTTCCACAGTTTAGGGAAGGGTCATCTAAAGCCCAGATCTTCCCCATCTTTGTGTCAAATGAAAAAGGGTCGCCTCATTTAATGCAGGAGGTGTTATAGTTTACAAAAATGGTAGGCTATTATAAGAATTTATATTGAAACGGTGAAAATTAATCCAAAAAATTATATATATGTTTACAAGTGTAGATAGAATCCTACTGTTTGGAATGCTGAATGGACACAGAGGCAAGAGTTTTTCAAGGCTGTATACAGGGACTTTGATGTCCCGAAACACGTCGGCACCTGCTTTCCAGTACTTTCCTGTGCTTCTGGACATCCTTGACTGTGAGAGGGACCACTGGGGAACACGCCTGACGGAGCCACATGCAGGGTATTGTTCCCGGGAAATACCTTGCATTCATAACACCTGCGGCTCCGATTATCATCTTGGTAGGACTCTGTTTCCCATGTTGGGTTCTGTTTTTGTCTCACTTTTAATCATTGTGTAGTATTAAATTTATATTTTATTCACATCAAGCCGGTACATTACATTTTATTGAGAAAATAGAAGTTCCTGCAAAAAGTGTAGCATTGGATTAGCGCCAAAGTGGGAGGAGTCACTTTACCATTTTAAGTGCAAAATGGTATAATTACTATGCGGTAGCCTTTGCAAGCCGCTGCTTCTTTGGGATTCACCTTACCAGGTTTTGCACTTAATATTAGAGCTGCATTAAATTTTGATGGTTACGTAATTGTTGCCACTACATAAATAAGGCCCAAAGGTCACGGGTGCTGGATAAAAAAAAAATTAGTGATATTAATGTTTGTAACAAGCGCAAATGGTGCTTCCTGACGGTGAGCGCTCGCCACAGGTTCTATTATCAGTCTATGGTTGTCGTTGACACCCACGAGTGGGAATAGTCTGTTAGTCGGCATGCCGACTGTTGTGATGTGTGGTGGTCGGGATGCCGGCTACTGTATACTGACCACCGGTAACATAACTACATCCCAGCTACACTTTGTGTGCATAAAGTACAATATAAAAAGAGAATTGAGTTGTCTCATACTGTAACATTGAAAGAATATGTAGCTGAATACATGAACAGAATCCATTCAGTGTATGTGGCTCGAAAGAAATCCCCACTGAAACTATGTGCAGAGGGAGCCAGATAATAATCCTGGATATAAAAAAAACTATGTACAGCAGGGTCATGTATAAAGGTGCATACACAGAGATATTGACTATGCCCAATTTTGACTATGTGATTTCCCTTGAACGGTATCCGTTCAGATGGTCGACAATGTTAAGGTCGACACTCATTAGTCGACATGGACAAATGGTCAACACATGAGTTTTTCACTTTTTTTTTTTCTTTTTTGGAACTTTTTCAGACTTTACGATCCACGTGGACTACGATTGGGAACTGTAACCTGTGCCGAGCACAGCGGTAGCGGAGTAAGGCACCTTGCCCGAAGCATGGCGAGCGAAGCGGTGGACTAATTGGGGTTCTCCGTCACTTCACGCAGAAAATGACACCCAAAAAGTTAAAAAAACTCATGTCAACCTTTTCATGTGTCGACCATTTTCATGTGTCGACCATTTGTCCACGTCGACCAATAGTGGTCGACCTAACGAGTGTCGACCTTAACACTGTCAACCATTCATACCGGAACCCCCTTGAACTCCCCCAGTACCCAGAAGCAACGATATTGTACACTGCTCAAAAAAAATAAGATTTTACTTACCGGTAAATCTATTTCTCGTAGTCCGTAGTGGATGCTGGGGACTCCGTAAGGACCATGGGGAATAGACGGGCTCCGCAGGAGACAGGGCACTTTAAGAAAGAATTTGGATTCTGGTGTGTTCTGGCTCCTCCATGTCCCTCCTCCAGACCTCAGTTAGAGAAACTGTGCCCGGAAGAGCTGACAGTACAAGGAAAGGATTTTGGAATCCAGGGCAAGACTCATACCAATCATACCAATCACACCGTATAACTTGTGATAAACTTACCCAGTTAACAGTATGAACAACAACGGAGCATCAGATCAACCCTGATGCAACCATAACATAACCCTTATTTAAGCAATAACTATATACAAGTATTGCAGAAGAAGTCCGCACTTGGGACGGGCACCCAGCATCCACTACGGACTACGAGAAATAGATTTACCGGTAAGTAAAATCTTATTTTCTCTAACGTCCTAGTGGATGCTGGGGACTCCGTAAGGACCATGGGGATTGTACCAAAGCTCCCAAACGGGCGGGAGAGTGCGGATGACTCTGCAGCACCGAATGAGCAAAGGCAAGGTCCTCCTCAGCCAAGGTATCAAACTTGTAAAACTTTGCAAAAGTGTTCGAACCTGACCAAGTAGCTGCTCGGCAAAGCTGTAATGCCGAGACCCCTCGGGCAGCCGCCCAAGAAGAGCCCACCTTCCTTGTGGAGTGGGCTTTTACTGATTTTGGAAGCGGCAATCCAGCCGCAGAATGAGCCTGCTGAATCGTGTTACAGATCCAGCGAGCAATAGTTTGCTTTGAAGCAGGAGCACCCAGCTTGTTGGATGCATACAGGATAAACAGCGACTCAGTTTTCCTGACTCTAGCCGTTCTGGCTACATACACCTTCAAAGCCCTGACCACATCTAGTAACTCGGAATCTTCCAAATCACGAGTAGCCACAGGCACCACAATAGGTTGGTTCATATGAAAAGATGACACCACTTTTGGCAGAAATTGTGGACGGGTCCACAATTCTGCCCTGTCCATATGGAAAACCAGATAGGGGCTTTTATGTGACAAAGCCTCTAATTCTGACACACGCCTAGCTGACGCCAAGGCTAATAGCATGACCACCTATTTTAACTCCACGGTTTTGAGTGGCTCAAACCAGTGTGATTTCAGGAAACTCAACACCACGTTAAGATCCCAAGGTGCCACTGGAGGCACAAAAGGGGGCTAAATATGCAGCACTCCCTTTACAAACGTCTGGACTTCAGGAAGAGAAGCCAGTTCTTTTTGAAAGAAAATGGATAGAGCCGAAATCTGGACCTTAATGGAACCCAATTTCAGGCCCAAAGTCACTCCCGACTGTAGGAAGTGAAGGAAACGGCCCAGCTGGAATTCCTCCGTAGGGGCATTCCTGGCCTCACACCAAGCAACATATTTTCGCCATATACGGTGATAATGTTTAGCCGTCACGTCCTTCCTAGCCTTAATCAGCGTAGGAATAACCTCATCCGGAATGCCTTTTTCTGCTAGGATCCGGCGTTCAACCGCCATGCCGTCAAACACAGCCGCGGTAAGTCTTGGAACAGACAAGGCCCCTGTTGCAGCAAGTCCTGTCTTAGAGGTAGAGGCCATGGGTCCTCTGTGAGCATTTCTTGCAGATCCGGATACCAAGTCCTTCTTGGCCAATCCGGAACAATGAGTATTGTTCTCACTCCTCTTTTTTTTCTTATGATTCTCAGCACCTTTGGTATGAGAGGAAGAGGAGGAAATACATAAACCGACTGGAACACCCACGGTGTCACTAGTGCGTCTACAGCTATCACCTGAGGGTCTCTTGACCTGGCGCAATATCTCTGTAGCTTTTTGTTGAGGCGGGATGCCATCATATCCACCTGTGGCAGTTCCCACCGCCTTGCAATCTGCGTGAAGACTTCTTGATGAAGTCCCCACTCTCCCGGGTGGAGGTCGTGCCTGCTGAGGAAGTCTGCTTCCCAGTTGTCTACTCCCGGAATGTATAACTGCTGACAGTGCTCTTAAGTGATTCTCCGCCCAGCGAAGAATTCTGGTGGCTTCCGCCATCGCCACCCTGCTCCTTGTGCCGCCTTGGTGGTTTACATGAGCCACTGCGTGATGTTGTCTGACTGAATCAGCACCGATTGGCCGCGAAGCAGGGTCTCCGCTTGACTTAGGGCATTGTACATGGCCCTTAGTTCCAGGATATTGATGTGAAGACAAGTCTCCTGACTTGATCACAGACCTTGGAAAGTTCTTCCCTGTGTGACTGCCCCCCACCCTCGGAGGCTTGCATCCGTGGTCACCAGGACCCAGTCCTGAATGCCGAATCTGCGGCCCTCTAGAAGGTGAGCACTCTGCAGCCACCACAGGAGAGACACCCTGGCCCTGGGGGATAGGGTGATCAGCCAATGCATCTGTAGATGTGATCCGGACCACTTGTCCAACAGATCCCCTTGAAAGGTCCTCACATGGAACCTGCCGAAGGGAATGGCCTCGTATGATGCCACCATCTTTCCCAGGACTCGCGTGCAGTGATGCACCGACACCTGTTTTGGTTCTAATAGGCCTCTGACCAATGTCATGAGCTCCTGAGCCTTCTCCATCGGGAGATAGACCCTCTTCTGGTCTGTGTCCAGAATCATGCCCAGGAAGGGCAGACGAGTCGTAGGAATCAACTGCGACTTTGGGATATTTAGAATCCAGCCGTGCTGTTGTAGCACTTCCCGAGAGCGTGCTACGCTGATCAGCAACTGCTCTCTGGACCTCGCCTTTATGAGGAGATCGTCCAAGTATGGGATAATTGTGACCCCTTGCTTTCGCAGGAGCACCATCATTTCCGCCATTACCTTGGTAAATATTCTCGGTGCCGTGGAGAGACGAAACGGCAATGTCTGGAATTGGTAATGACAATCCTGTACCACAAATCTGAGGTACGCCTGATAAGGTGGATAAATGGGGACATGAAGGTATGCATCCTTTATGTCCAGAGACACCATAAAGTCCCCCCCTTCCAGGCTTGCAATGACCGCTCTTAGCGATTCCATCTTGAACTTGAACCTTTTCAGGTACATGTTCAGGGATTTTAAATTCAAAATGGGTCTGACCGAACCGTCTGGTTTCGGGACTACAACATGGTCGAATCATACCCCCCTCCTTGTTGAAGGAGGGGAACCTTGACCACGACCTGTTGAAGATACAATTTGTGAATTGCAGTTAACACTGTTTCCCTCTCGTGGGGGGAGCCGGCAGGGCCGTCGGTGAGGGGGCATCTTCTCAAAGTCCAGCTTGTATCCCTGAGACACAATATCTATTGCCCAGGGATCTAACAGGGAGTGAACCCACTTGTGGCTGAACTTACGAAGGCGTGCCCCCACCGGGCCTAGCTCCGCCTGTGGAGCCCCAGCGACATGCGGTGGAATTTTGTAGAGGCCGGGGAGGACTTCTGTTCCTGGGAACTAGCTGTGTTGTGCAGCTTCTTCCCTCTGCCCCCGCCTCTGGCAAGAAAGGACGCACCTCGGCATTTCTTGTTTCTTTATTCGAAAGGCTGCATTTGATAATGTCGTGCTTTCCTAGGCTGTGCAGGAATATAAGGCAAAATATCAGAATTACCAGCTATAGCTGTGGAGACCAGGTCCGAGAACCCTTCTCCACACAATCCTCAGCCTTCCATATGCCTCTTAAGTCGGCATCATCTGTCCATTGCATATTCTACAGGACACGTCAAGCAGAAATCGACATAGCTTTGACTCTAGGACCCAGTATACTCATGTCTCTTTGGGCATGTTTTGTATATACATATCTCTTAAGACAGCATCTTTAATATATATATATATATATATATATCTATATGCATACTAGGATCTCAATCTCTGCTGATAAGGTACCTGTCCGCGCTGCCACAGCGCTATAAACCCATGCCGACACAATCGCCGATCTGAGTAGTGTACCAGAATGTGCACGCTATCTGCAGGATCCCTGAGAATAGCTGTTACGTCAGGGCTACCTTTTGGGCAAACGTGACACCCTAGGGGAAGATTCCCATCATATCCTGGCCCTAGTGGGGAAAGGATACTGCCTGAGAATCCTTTGTGGGAAACTGCAGTCTCTTGTCTGGAGATTCCCGCTCTTTTTCCTCATGAGAGGAGGGAAATTTACCTCAGCTTTCTTCCCCTTAAACATGTGTACCCTTGTGTCAGGGACAGATGAGTCATCAGTGATATGCAAATCATCTTTTATTATAATAATCATATATTGAATACTTTTCTGCCATTTTGGCTGTAACTTTGCATTATCGTAGCCGACACTGGAGTCAAACTCCGTTTCGATATCAGTGTCTATTATTTTGGATAGTGAGCCTTGAGAGACTCTAAAGGTCGCTGCGACATAGGGACAGACATGGGTAGATTTCCTGTCTGTTCTCTAAACTTTTGTGCAATAAATTCACCTTAGCACTGAATTACACATATCCAAACAGGTGTCGGCGTTGTCGACGGAGACACCCTCTCACACACATATTTGCTCCATCTCCTCCTTAGGGGAGCCTTTTACCTCAGACATGTCGACACACACGTACCGACACACCACACACTCAGGGAATGCTCATCTGAAGACAATTCCCCCATAAGGCCCTTTGGAGAGACAGAGAGAGAGTATGCCAGCACACACCCCAGCGCTATTAACCCAGGAATAACACAGTAACTTAATGTTAACCCAGTAGCTGCTGTTTATATTGATTTTTGCACCTAATTATGTGCCCCCCCTCTCTTTTTACCCTCTTCTACCGTGTAACTACAGGGGAGAGACTGGGGAGCTTCCTCTCAGCGGTGCTGTGGAGAAAAAACATGGCGCTGGTGAGTGCTGAGGAAGAAGCCCCGCCCCCTCGATGGCGGGCTTCTGTCCCGCTTTTATGTACAATTTTGGCGGGGGGCTCATACATTTATACAGTGCCCAACTGTATATTATGCAAACTTTTGCCAAAGAGGTCTCTAATTGCTGCCCAGGGCGCCCCCCCCTGCACCCTTACAGTGACCGGAGTATGTGAGTTTAGTGTGGGAGCAATGGCGCACAGCTGCAGTGCTGTGCGCTACCTCATATGAAGACTGGAGTCTTCTGCCGCCGATTTTGAAGTCTTCTTGCTTCTGTCACCGGCTTCTGTCTGCCGGCTCTGCGAGGGGGACGGTGGCGCGGCTCCGGGATCGGACGACCAAGGGTGCGATCCTGTCTGTTGCCAGCAGATCTCTCTGAAAATCAAAAACCTAACAAAATACTTTCTTTTTAGCAAGTTCAGGAGAGCTCACTAAGTAGCACCCAGCTCGTCCGGGAACAGATTCAAACTGAGGTCTGGAGGAGGGACATAGAGGGAGGAGCCAGAACACGCCAGAATCCAAATTCTTTCTTAAAGTGCCCTGTCTCCTGCGGAGCCCGTCTATTCCCCATGGTCCTTACGGAGTCCCCAGCATCCACTAGGACGTTAGAGAAATAAAGGGAACACTAAAATAACACATCCTAGATCTGAATGAATGAAATATTCTTATTAAATACTTTGTTCTTTACATAGTTGAATGTGCTGACAACAAAATCACACAAAAATTATCAATGGAAATCAAATTTATTAACCCATGGAGGTCTGGATTTGGAGTCACCCTCAAAATTAAAGTGGGTCCCCACTCCTCCAGGGTACCCCGGCTGTGCCATTATCTATCCAGCTAGTGGAGCCCGGTGCTGGTTCAAAAAAATACGGGGTACCCCTACGCTTTTTGTCCCCTGTATTTTTTGCACCAGGACCGGACGCAGAGCCTGGTGCTGGTTCTAAAAATATGGGGGATCCCCTGTCCATTATTTCCCCGTATTTTTACAACCAGGACCGGCTCAAAGAGCCCGAGGCTGGTTATGATTAGGAGTGGGGACCCCACGCATTTTTTTTCGTGATTTTAACCCATTCCCACCCCTTCCCACTGAAAATCATGCTCTCTCAATTTTAGTCAGTTAAAAAAAAAATATATTATTTAAAAAAATATATATAAATAATAGTTGTAAATCCTAATAGACAAACCAAGTACCTAATCCCTTCTAATATAAATAGATATGCTATTAGCAATAAAAAAAACACACAAAAAAAACATGTTTTAAATTTTTTTATTAGATTCCGCCAGCAAAGTGAGGCGGAATGAAATTGACGAAATTACTGTCGAAAAGCACTGTTGTCGAATCGACATTCTTCAATTGAATATACTTTTGTTGAAAAGCCGCATTTTTACCATTGCAGACATGTCGAATTTGACAACTGTCGAATTTGAAAAGTAATTTTTTTTGTCGAAAAGTACTGTATTGCATTGTCGAATATTTTTTTTGTGTCGAAAATGCCCCATTTTTCGACATTTGCAGCAATTCGACCGCAATTGCATATACCCCATAGTGTAGCAAACAAATAGTGTAACAAACAAATCTCCCTCCTTTCCTGCTCCATCCTGGCTGTGTTCAAATTACAGAGCAGTTTATGGTGGTAAATGACATAAAACTACATGGATGCAGATTACTTTAGTGCAGACATGTCAAACTCAAGGCCCACATGCAGTCCTTAACGCATACTTTTGCGGCCCATGGGTTACTATTGTCAAAAGAATTGAATGCGGCCCGCCACTGGCTGCTGCGAACGGAGCTCAGCATTCATTCCGCACATGTGCAGCAGCTATTCGATGAGGAGATGGGAAAATGTCCATGGGGGGAGCTGCTGTGTTTAGACTCCACAAATCTCTGCCTCCCCGCCACATCCCGCATGTTTGTATGTGCCCGGCAACCCACGATTTGCAGGACCTGGAAGAGGAGCAGAATCTATTCTCATCAGAAGGTAAATTGGAGGGGGCTGGCAGAGGGGTTTGAGGCTGCATACAGTAGACACAGTCGTCACACAGGGCTTGTGGCTGGAGGTGACACAAGGAGCAAGAGGGGACACGGGGGCATGTGGAAGGGACATATTTTCCATGTTTTCCCAGCTCACACATATATGTGGTAGTATTATTATTATTATTATTATATTGAGGAAAAGGAACTATACAGTAATATGAGGGGGGATAACACAGCTCCCAACTCACACTGATATGTGGTGGTGGTATTATTATATTGAGGAGAAGGAACTATACAGTGATATGAGGTGGGATAACACAGCTCCCAGCTCACGCTGATATGTGGTATTATTATATAGAGAAGGAACTATACAGTAATATATAAGGGGGGATAACACAGCTCCCAGCTCACACTGATATATGCAGGGCCGTCTTTTCGTATGGGCTCAATGGGCTCTTGCCCAAGGGCCCCAGGAGTATAAGGGCCCTATGCTGATAGCTGAGGGTCCCCTCTTTCCAGGGGTACAAGATTTTTTTGAAATCGGCCCTGGAGAACCGGAGATATCCGACTTGAAAGCAGTGGTCCCCATCCGAGCCTGTTAATTGCTCTTCCTAGCTAGATATCTCTAGTTCTGTGTAACTTTGATACCCCTTTCACACAGCCATAAATTTCCAGGGTTAAAACACATGAACGCGCATCAACCCGGGATATTTCTTGGTGTGAAAGGGTACAGGGACAAAAACTCGGGATTTTTGTCCCTGCATTTCAACCCTGCAATCGACCAGGGTTGTTCACGGGATGATCCCTGGACAGTGTGAATGGTGCAGGGACATGTCACACCTTCCCGGGTTGCCTCTGCTGATGCTGATTGGCTATTCAGGGCACTTCCTGGTCTTGTGGTTTTTCTGAGACGCCCATTTTCAGAAAATGCAGGGCCATCCCGGGTTCAGTATGAAAGGTGCAGACCCGGGATGTCTTGGCAAAAAATGCTGGTGTGAAAGGTGCCAACCCGGGAATGTCCCTGCATGAGCCCGTGGCAGAATTCCCGGGTTTTGTCCCTGCATTTCTGGTGTGAAAGGAGTATGAGTATTTCTCCAAAAGCTGGGACTCTCCCCTTTCGGTGGACACTGGCAGCTTGTCTCTACTATGCCCAGATCCAGAGATATCCACCTTCCAGAAGCCGGTCCCTTCTCCAGCTCCACACACCTGGTATACAGTTTTATATTTTCGTTGGTGGATTGCTCTGCCTCCTGAACTCTGATCCCCAAGTCTCCAGAACCTCCTGAAAGGTGGGACTCTCTAGTTTTTTTTTATCCCATTCAAAGCTAGAAATATATTTTCAGGAACTTGAGATATCTGCAGTCAAGCAAGCTGCCCCACCGGATAATGATGAATATTAAGCCCACTCCACAATCCGCCCCTTCCCCTACGTATTATACACCCCCCTACCACCCTGGAAGTCCTGTACCGGGGCCCCTTCATTCAGCACAATGCCCCCTTCTGCGGTTTAGCCCCCTTTGTGCAGTAAAGGAGTAATGAGCAGAAATGACAGGTCCTACATGCTGAGCGGAAGATAGAACACCCCCTACCGCCCGCGGGACATCAAAGCTGCTGCTGATAGCACCCCCACCCCCACTGCTGGAGGATGGGTAGGGGCCCCAGTGCATTGCTGTACCCAGGGGCCTACACTGCTGTTAAGACGGCCCTGGATATATGGTATTATTATTATTATATTGATGAGAAGGAACTATACAGTGATATGAGGGGGGATAACACAGCTCCCAGCCCACACTGATATGTGGTATTATTATATAGAGAAGGAACTATACAGAAATATATAAGGGGGATAACACAGCTCCCAGTTCACACTGATATGTGGTATTATTATATAGAGAAGGAACTATACAGAAATATGTAAGGGGGGATAACACAGGTCCCAGTTCACACTGATATGTGGTATTATAATCCTTATTATATAGAGGAGAGGGAACTATACAGTGACATATGAGGGGGGAGAACACAGCTCCCAGCTCACACTGATATGTGGTATTATTATTATTATATAGAGAAGGAGCTATACAGTAATATATAATGGGGGATAACACAGCTCCCAGCTCACACTGATATGTGGTATTATAATCCTTATTATATAGAGGAGAGGGAACTATACAGTGACACGTGAGGGGGTATAACAGCTCCCAGCTCACACTGATATGTGGTATTAATATTATTATTATTATTATATAGAGAAGGAACTATACAGTAATATATAAGGGGGGATAACACAGCTCCCAGCTCACACTGATATGTGGTTCAGTTTTAAAAGTTAACACATCCAATAAGATTTCTCCTGAAACTAGAAACTTGGTGACAGCAAAGAGGGGTCAACTATCGGGAAGAAAACATTAAAGTAAATGAATGTTAAAATGTTAGAACTTTTTTGTTACTTTTTCTAATAAACCTTTCAAAATTGCATATAACAGTGATTCTCCAGGAAGTGAACATAAAGTCCCGTGCATCACACGCTTTTCATTTTTTTTTTCTTTTAAACCGGTCTGTTAAGAAATTGTTGTTATATGAAAACTTAATTGCTTAGTAGCAATGCCTTACCCTAGAACTTAAGACCCACTAAAATCTCTGTAATTTGGAGAAGTATGTCATTTGAATTTGTGTAGCTGTCCCGTGCATCACGGAGAATCGCCCATAAGAATTTTTCTTGCGGCCCACACAATTTTAGACCTTGATTATTCGGTCCATTTGGGATTTTGAGTTTGACAGGTCTGCTTTAATGTAACATTTTTATGTCTACCAAGGATTAGAAATACTATTTAGATAAACAGATGAGTCTATACTTATTGATGTATGTATGTAGACTGTCAACAGCACTTAAGCAGAATGAGTTGACAAAAAGCAACTAGAACTTTTTTTGCAGAAGAACTACAAGTCCCAGCAAGCCTCCCCGCAAGCTGGTACTTGGAGAACCACAAGTACCAGCATGCGGGGGTAAAATGGGCCCGCTGGTACCTGTAGTTCTTCTGCAAAAAAAAATACCCAAATAAAAACAGGACACGCACAACATGAAAGTAAAACTTTATTACATACATGCCGACACACACATACTTACCTATGTTCACACGCCGACTGTGTCCACGTCTCCAAGTAGAATCCACGGGGTACCTGAAAATAAAATTATACTCACCTAAATACAGTGTCCTGTTATTATTTGTAATCCATGTACTTGGCAAAAAAACAAACCGCATACCCGGACCACGGACTGAAAGGGGTCCCATGTTTACACATGGGAACCCTTTCCCCGAATGACTGAAGATAATGGTGCGGCTGTGCGATGCGCTGTCTGCCAGCTCAGACGCGCATAGCCAATCAGGAGAGTGCCACGACGTGGCGCTCCCTGATTGGCTGAAGGGACCCTCTGTGACAGGAGTCACGGGGGGTCTCAGCATTCGGGGAAAGGGGTCCCATGTGTAAACATGGGACCCCTTTCAGTCCGTGGTCCGGGTATGCGGTTTGTTTTTTTGCCAAGTACGTGAATTACAAATAATAACAGGACACTGGATTTAGGTGATTATAATTTTATTTTCAGGTACCCCGGATTCTTGGAGATGTCGACAGATGGAGACGTGGACACAGTCGGCGTGTGAACATAGGTAAGTATGTGTGTGTCGGCATGTATGTAATAAAGTTTTACTTTCAAGGTGTGCGTGTCCTGTTTTTATTTGGGTATTTTTGTTGCAGAAGAACTACAGGTACCAGCGGGCTCGTTTTACCCCCGCATGCTGGTACTTGTGGTTCTCCAAGTACCAGCTTGCGGGGGAGGCTTGCTGGGACTTGTAGTTCTTCTGCAAAAACCAATATTCTTTGATTTTACACAAGGCTATCAGCCCCCCATCCGCAGCCCATGCATGGGGGGGACAGCCTCGGGCTTCACCCCTGGCCCTTTAGTGGATGAAGGGGGGGACACCCCTTGATTTAAGGGGTCCCTACTCCTCCAGGGTACCCTGGCCAGGGGTGACTAGTTGGGTATTTAATGCCACGGCCGCAGGGACCAGTATAAAAGTGTCCCCCGGCTGTGGCATTATCTATCCAGCTAGTGGAGCCCGGTGCTGGTTCAAAAAATACGGGGGATCCCTACGCTTTTTGCCCCCCGTATTTTTTGCACCAGGACCGGATGCAGAGCCCGGTGCTGGTTCTAAAAATACAGGGGATCCCCTGTCCATTTCCCCCCCCCCCCCGTATTTTTACAACCAGGACCGGCTCAAAGAGCCCGAGGCTGGTTATGCTTAGGAGGGGGGACCCCACGCAATTTTTTTCTGTGTTTTTTAACCATTTTTGCGCCGTCTGAAAAGTCGAATCCAGGACGCACTTATCCGTCAATTGGTCCGTTTTTCGACAGCGGGACTGTCGAATCCGTTTTTTATTGAATATGTCGAATTTCGGCACCCGCCGGCCGGAATTCGACGGTCGAATTGTGTCGAATTTAAAAACGGGCGAAAAAAAGCCGCAATTCGCCCGGAATTGCATATACCCCTATGTTTCTACATGCACAGTTGCAAAGAAAAGCATTATGATGAGAGGGCTTGAAGAATATGGAAGTGTTTGTTTGTTGCAGCTCCAAATATATAGCCTGACACATAGCTGTACGCAAATGCATTCACAGCTGCTGTGCAAAAATATGCAAATGTTGCAGATGCCGGAATTTGTATTGAGACGCCTACATGTGGATTTGCAAATCCGCATACAAAGACGCAGATTAGTCCATTATTGAAGTTCTGAGTGTCCCTATGGTCGCGTGGCATGGTCGCAGGATGTAAGACACCGGACACACTGTAACTGTGTACATCACTGCAGTCACTGGCTGAAACTTGGGGCTTGTTTTAGCCTGTAACTGCGATCGCATACACTGTTATAAAGTGTTGCGACACAAGTTTTTGCAGCTACTCTCACTGTACCTCCCCCAGATAGTCCCTGACTGTCAATCACTTTGTGAATAAATCCGCTCTGCGACCATTATCATAAGACCATTATAACACATGCACAGTGCGACTTGGATGTGCAAAATATTTGGGTTTGTGTACATCTCTCTCTGAATCAGGTCCATAGTCACGTGTCTTAGCCTTTGCTACACGGACCTTGAATGTCTAGTTAAACACTTGCAGTAACTAATTCGGACATTTCAGAAAAACATTTAAGAGAAGCCTTGAGAATAGGAAAGGAGGTTGTGAGACAGAAGATGCCTATGTGCTAGGTACTACATTAAGCCAGGCTTTCCTATTGACATACTATATAAGGCATATCCGCTTCCATAGCGATGTATTTTATTTTAGCCTCATTTAAACCAGAATCTGGAAAACTAACCTTCGTCAGATCTGAGGGTATAAATATGGAAACATTCCTTTGTTCTCTGGCTTCAACTGGATTGAGCTGTGAAGATGACATTGGGTCCAGGCAAACAGATTATGGATCCTAGGTATCAGGGAGTAACAAGAGGGAATCCCAGCTTTAGATAACATATATAAATATATGTAACATAAACCAGAGTATGATCTCTTGTCTATTGCATCTTGTTTATCACTCATTTGTACTAAATAACGATTACATTTTTTTTTACATATCTTTGTCTCAAGTTTTTTTTATTGTCTGACACTAAATAATTTTAGCGCCTCACACTACAACAATGGAGACTGAAGAGAATTTGACTTTTTTTAGTTTCTCAAAATACCTGATCGCACAAAAATAACATTAACGTTCATCACAAGTGTAGTTCTGAGATTCCTGTTTTTACTCTTCAAATCTCAATGGCAGCCCTTAGAATGGGTTAGCGCTATTGTAGATAGATAGAGGCAGGTAGTTGAATAACACGGTCCCTGTTGATATATAATGGAGCTCTTCCTCTTTCCCTTAATAATACCACTTTCAGATTGCAATGCTGGGTACCACCCGGGAATTGGAAACGGGTGGGACCCGGCTTTGGACCCTTTCACATTGCTTCCCGACCCAGCATAATACTGGGTCGAGTTGCCATCGCGGGCTGGGGTGGAGGCAGTGCTGGGAGATTACATCATCTCCGCGCCGCCTCTCTCTAAGCTGTGAACGGGTCTCGGGTCGCACCGACCCAGCAACCTGTTCACACTGCACCTGACCCGGTATTCAATCCGCAAATAACCCTTCTTTATTTCCGGGTTGAATTACCGGGTCAGGCAGCCCGGGAATTCGTCACTGACCCCTGCACAGCGACCCACGTTGACCCAGCAATATACTGGGTCGATACTGGGTTGTTTGTGCGGTGTGAAAGCGGGTATAAGGCTGAATAAGAACCAAATCTACTATTCAGAGTTCTGCAATCCTGAGAGACAGTTGCAACAACAATGACGTATGAACCTACAGATGTGTCCTCATACATCTAACCTCAATATGCCATGTGGCGCAAGACCCCTGGGTCGAGTGAGGAGCGCTGAGCAGTGTAACGTCTTTGTCACCCGAATTTGCTTCTTAGTTGCCATATGACAAAACCACTTGACAAAACTCTTTTTTTGTGACTACACTGATTAATGTTATATGCAGCACTTGTATATTTGTGTGCGACTGAAAATCTGCATATGAAGCACAACAGAACTTGGTGTGAAATAAATCTGCGGCTGCTGCATCATAGCACTTACTATACAGATTCAGACTTCCTCGCACACAGATATATAAGTGTCGTAAATTAAGTCACTGCAGCCTCATGGAGTTGTTTTGTTGCATTGCATTGTGACTTATAGGCCCTACACACTGGCCGATATTCCTCAAAGATATGAACGATCTCGTTCATTACTGAACGAGATATCGTTCATATCTTTCAGTGTGGAGGGACAAGCGATGAACGATGCGCGGCCCCGCGCTCGTTCATCGCTGGTGTCCCGTCGGCTGTGCATGCAGGCCAATATGGACGATCTCGTCCATATCTGCCTGCACTTCAATGGAGCCGGTTGACGGGGGGAGTGAAGAAACTTCACTCCCCCCGTCACTGCCCCCCCCCCCCCCGACGCAGGGTCGCCCATCGGCCGTATCCGCCGTCGGGCAGCTCAGCGGCGGATCTTTATATGTGTAGGGCTCATAAGATGCACAATTGAGTGTAAAAGACGCTCTGCGCAAACCAAGTCACAGAGGACTGAGTATTAGTAGCAGTGGTGGCTGCTGTCCCTGGTGGGGTGGTTAGCACATATAAACATATATGTTATGCTGTATGTAATATATGTGCCGATTGGTTATCCCGGGGATCGGGATCAGGGGCTCTGCATTAAGCTTCTCTTCTTCCACTATAAGCCCGTCCTCATACTTCCATTGGCTAGATTCGAAGTAGTCTGGGTACGGGCTTATAGTGGAAGGAGAATCCTAATACTGAATCCCTGGTGCCGCACGGTGCATGTAATACATGTGCCTAAAACCAGCCAACACATATATTACGTACATACAGCATAACATGTTTGTTTATATGTGCTAACAGCCTCCCTACCGCGCTGTGCCCAGGGACAACAGCGGCCAATAGTAAGTAGTATAAGGCATTTATCAGTCAGACAGTTACATAGAAATAGGAAATATTTCTCATTACTGTTGTAGATCCTTTTTTTTGGGGGGGAAAACTGTTTATTGAACAGCAAAAGGCAGAACAATGATATATAACATATGGATCATTCAAAGTAGATAAGTATACAATACACTGTCGTCATCCGGAGTCTTACCTCCGGTTCTGGTCCCTGCGGCCTTCCTGTTAGCTGTCTGGTGTGGCTGCGGCCAATAGGAGCTGCAGCAGCGAGGTCCTAGGTCTGGGCAGGCCGGGGTCCAGGTCCTGGGGAGCAGAGCATGGCAACCGGAGATATCTGTTTCCAAGTGTACTGTTGCTTGAGTGCGGCGTCTGGGAGGTTGAGGCCAGAGGTAGTGGCTGTGTGCTAGTTCCACATGTGTCCTCTGTGCAGGGAGCCGCTATGTTGGAGACCAAGCCAAGCCAATAGGAATCCCAGTTCACGTCCAGCCAATCCGGTGCAGTCTTCCCTTATAAAAAGGGGTTGATGCTTAGCTATGGTGCCAGTGCTTCAAGTTACTTGCTGCTGTAAGGTGCTCAAGCTCTGCGCTCCCAGGTTAACCCCTGGGGGTAAATTTACTAAGATGGGAGTTCTATTTAAGATGGGATGTTGCCCATAGCAACCAATCAGATTCCAGGTATTATCTTCTATCTAGAAGGTGATAGATAAATGAGAAATAGAATCTGATCCCATCTTAAATAGAACTCCCATCTTAGTAAATTTACCCCCTGGTATCCTGGTTCTGTTGTGGCCGCCCGGTGATCAGTTCTGTTATTGCAGTCCTTTGCTCCCAGTCCACCTGCTCTTGCGGTTTAACCGCTGTGTCCTCTATCTGGTAGAGGGTCTCCGTTTGCTGATGGTGCTCACAGTGATCCTCTCTTCAGCATCGTTTACAAATCATAAGTCATCTATTCATTCAGTGTTCTTCAGCATCATTTACAAATCACAAGCCATATAAATTCAGTGTTCTTCAGCATCGTTTATAAATCACAAGCCATCTCTTCATTCAGTGTTCTTCAGCATCATTTACAAATCACAAGTCATCTCTTCATTCAGTGTTCTTCAGCATCATTTACAAATCACAAGTCATCTCTTCATTCAGTGTTCTTCAGCATTGTTTACAAATCACAAGTAATCTCTTCATTCAGTGTTCTTCAGCATCGTTTACAAATCACAAGTCATCTCTTCAGTGTTCTTCAGCATCGTTTACAAATCACAAGTCATCTCCTCATTCAGTGTTCTTCAGCATCATTGACAAATCACAAGTCACTTCTTAATTCAGTATTCTTCAGCATTGTTTACAAGTCACAAACCTTTCGTCTTTCAGAATTCACTCAGACTTATCTCCTAGTCTCCTAGTGTATGATTAAGGCCTCATTAAAACTGAATTAATCCTTCTTCAGTGTATCATTCTCAGTCATTGTCCTCATTGCATACCCCTCTACATCTTCAGGACTAAGTCTTCTATCCATGAGTAGGAACTACATTCAGCCACCTCGTTTCCTTCCTTTGCCGATAGCTGCTCCCTCAGTCAATTATCAGTCGTCAGATCCCCAACTCAAGCCAAGCGTGCCATACATGCCATAACAATCATGTGTAATCCAATAAAACATCTGCTGTAATATTTTCTGATAAACAAATCAAGCAGAGGACAAGGATAAGTAGCATCAATAGACGCCAGGTAGAAAAACAAAAGAATAGAAAGAAAAATATTGAAAAAGAATAAGAAAGAAAACAAAAGGTAAGTAAATCAGTATGTAGGGCCTCCACAGAGAGGTATATAAGGAAATCTTCCTCGATCCCCCCAAAAAGTGAGCATAGATGTAATAATGACCTGCAAACAACAATATCCCAGAAAAAATATCCACACAACACTCAACAATACCCAACAATTAGAAGGGCCACCTATTAAAGGGAGAGAGGGTCAGTAACAAAAACGACTCTTCAAAGTCTGATTAGATTATACACCAGTCAGACAGGGGGGTACTCAGTCAATGATTTGTCTGCGCAGGAACCAGTCAGTGGGGTATATTTACTAAAATTCGTATTTGTACCGATTTGGAGTGAGATTCATCACGAATGACATCGAATGTGTAAATTTGCAACTTTTTGAATTTGTTACGCCTCATTTACTAAGCTGTCGTATTTGTATTTTTCGTGTTTTCCGATGTCGATGTCATTCGTGGTTTTGTGAGGTAGAATGCGGCCGATTTATTGGTTTTGCGGCCGTGTTATGAGGTTTTTTTTACGACTGCGTCACATTTTGGTTACGGCAGTGTTTGTCCGTTCACGGACGCGTTTTTTTCCTAAGTTTCGTTTTTGTCACTCGTCCGTGATTGGTTTGATTCGTGATGGAGGAGTGTCTGTGCACATTACTATAAAAATGCCCCAAACCGTCCGAACCTCGTGGATTTAGCTAGTGGAGAGGTGAGAGGAAGGTGTGTTAGGAGTTGGTGAGTTGTTTGGAGTTTTTGGCGGTTTGGAGGAGGTTCTTTGTGATTGTTGAGTGCTGTACTGTGTGTAAGTAGTCTTGTCATACTTGTTGTGTAGTTATTTAAAAGTCTGTCTAGTTTTTTGTCATTGTTTTTTTTCCCACGTCTATTGTCATTGTTTGTGAGTGAGTGTGTGTGTGTTTGGTGTGTGGTGTGTAGTGGTAGTGGAGGAGTGTGTTTACTGTATTTTTTTCTCAGTGTTGTTTGTCCTGATTATGTCCCAGTCAGAGGTGAGTGAGAGGGAGGAGGTGAGTGAGAGGGAGGAGGTGAGTGAGGTGGAGGAGGTTAGTGACGAGGAGGTTGTTGCTGCGGCCTCCAGTGATAGTGATGGTGTTGTGGCTCCGCAGCCACGCACCACTACAAAGACTGGCCGCAATGTAAAATTCAGTTACGCAGAAAATATGGCTTTGGTGCGGGAGCTGATGAGGCATCATCGGCAGTTGTTTGGCCATGATGCTGCAAAGGTGTCGTCACGCAGGAAGACTGTTCTGTGGGGGAAGGTCGTGGCGGCTGTGAATAGTGAGGGTGTGGTGAGGCGGACCGAGGACACGTGTCGTAAGCGTTTCTACTACATAAAGCGCCGTGTCAAGGCGAAGATGGCCAAGGAGGCTAAATCAGTCCGCCAAACCGGGGGTGGACACCCCTTCAGTGCATCTTACCGTGAGTGGGAGGAGCCTGTGCGTGTACTCATTCCGCCAGAAGTGGTTGGTGCCACTCATGTCCGGGATTCGGATCGGCCAAGGCAGGATGGTGAGTGTTTTTTTATTTTTTTATTTTAACATCTGTGCTTTGTCCTTATTTGTCTGAAATGTCTTCTATCTAATTGTGATTGTCAGTTTGTTCATTCTTCTAACGTGTTGGTGATGTAGTGCAGGCCTGCCCAACCTGTGGCTCTCCAGCTGTTGTTAAACTACAAGTCCCATCATGCCTTGCCACGGTTTTGCTATTAGGGAATGTTAAAACTGTGGCAGGGCATGCTGGGATGTGTAGTTTCACTACATCTGGAGAGCCACAGGTTGGCCAGGCCTGATGTAGTGTTATTCTCAATTATGTATCTTTTTATCCTTTGTCTGGTTTATTTTTTCTGGTTGCCTTGGCCTTTTTCTGGTGTTTTATGTCAAAAGTAAATGTTTGTAGGTGTATTTTAAAGAAGTGTGATGAATATGTTTTTTTCAATGGTTTTTTTTTAGATACATTTCATAGCATTTATGTTTATTGTGTGTTGTTTTGGGTTGTCATTTGTGTGCTTGATGTGTTTTTTTCATGCATATTTGGTTGTGATGTTTCCAAGTTTTAGCAGATATTTGTGGCTAGTGTTTGATTTTTAGCCTCAAAAATTGGGACCTTAGCGTGCAATATTGTGGTCGTGTCAAGCTACGACGTTTTGGTTTTAAGTAGTATAATTGTTTGCATTATGCGCCTTTGTGTATGGATTATTTTGCCATTTTTTTATAAATTTAAAGTATACACACCCAATGAAGTCAGGCAGAAAAGCATAAGCATCGTTTAGTTTACTTCTCATCAGGTACCACATATGTTTACATCACAATAATGAATTTGCATAAACATATCACCAAAATAGTATGTTCATAAGGACATTCTTCATATTTCTACAGTACGCCAGAGAAGCAGCACAGCCAGGGCACATCCAACACTGCCAAGAGATGCAGATGGTGGCAATGCAGGTAAGATTTAACTGTAAACACATATTCTGCAAACACATAGAAACACAAAATGTTAATGATTATCTTATCACATAGGTTCTTCTTCGGCAAATCCCCCTACACTAAGGCGCCCATCACAGGGCTCGGTTACTGTGGCTACGAGGCCACCCAAGAGACGCCGTCTGGAGGCTCAAGCTCCAGCACCAGCATCACCGCCCCAACGGCGCATCTCCGCAGTGTCGGCCGTGCCACCACTAGCTCTTTTGGCCAGCCCCCAAAGTGAGGAGCCACAATCCCCTCAGTTGTCTGGTGAGTAAACATAACAATTACGTGTAAATAAGTAAACAAACAGTGGTGTAGATTTATTAACCTGGAGAAGGCATAAGGAAGTGAAAAAACACTGATATGTGCAAGGTGATAAAGGCAGCAGTACAAAATAAACACAACTGTTAATGTACATATTGGAGCTGTTTGCCTTGTGCCTTTATCACCTTGCAGAAATCACTGGTTTTTCACTTCCTTATGCCTTCTCCAGGTTTATACATCTGCCCCACTGTTAGTACAGAGAATAAAAAATTACACTAATGACCAGTCATCCTTGCAATAATCAACAACAACAAGCAGATGGTGTTAAGGTATTTTTAGATGGTTAATTGTCAGATGTGATGTTGGCCATATCAACACATTTTTGTAACATAATTTTTGGAGTAAAAAACCAACATAAATGTTAAGTCTCATCCAATTGTTTTGCATGGCCAACAACACCACTTCTAAACATAGGGCACCTTAATACTTTTTCACCCATTGTTAATGTGTACATTTTAGACCACTATATTTGTTAACGTTTTGGCCAGACCACTGACTGCCTTGAACAATGTATGAGTGTATTGGTCAACACATTTATTGTATTGTGTGTGTTGTTCCAAAGGAAGCTTTATACCCAATATGTAAATGTGGTACTTTGTATTTTTTAGAGTTCTTCGTGTTTAAACAGTAATTATGGCTCAGAATCCTTCTATTCCCACAAACTTTTACCAACTGAGTAGTGAACGTTAGAAGCCACATATTTTTACAAAAAAGGTGAGCAACATAGTTAAGTTTATGCCACAATCTATTTAGCAATTACAACATTAATATTAAGAAGTAATGCATGTTGACGTAAACCTATAGTAAGACCAATGCTACATATTTACTAAATAGTGGCTGTCTTCAACCCCATACAGACCCAGCCATCATCACCGAGGATGACCAGCAGGAACGTGACCAGGAGACCTTCACACTCCACCTGCAGCCCATCGATCCTACTCAGCCAACCACGCCGCAGGACATACCCCAACCACCCCAAACATCCCACAGCCCC
The DNA here is from genome assembly GCF_028390025.1 of Pseudophryne corroboree. Lineage (NCBI taxonomy): Eukaryota > Metazoa > Chordata > Amphibia > Anura > Myobatrachidae > Pseudophryne > Pseudophryne corroboree. Next base: position 563,825,231 of record NC_086448.1, read on the forward strand.
CAATTGAGCACAACACAAGTCGACACACAAATGGGCACTGAGTTTTGGAGCCGTTGGTCGTCATAACAGGCGCAACACTACGCGTGCCTCACCACCCTCAGCCAATACCTGTCAAGTCTGCCCCATCATTTGCCTAGACTGAGTCGCAACTCAGGCAGACTTATAGTGCAGGTGGGCAGAATCGCTAACTCCATGGAGCAGATGAGGGCAGACAACAGCCAAATGCAAACAAACCTACAATGCATCTTGGATGAACAGCAGCGGCAGCAACAATCACTAATCCAGATCATACAACAGAACTAAATGATCAATGACAACCTATCACGCATAATAGCTAACAACACTGCCGCTAATACGCAGCTCACAGCAAGCTTGAACAATCTCAGTCAAAGCCTTAGTGTATTGGCATCACACCATGCCACATCTAGCTCGGGGACAACGACACCAAGCCACACCCCAGTTCATTCCCCAGTCCGACGCTCAAGTCGAACCCGCACCAACGAGCCAGCACAATCCTCGGCACCCAGCACACAAAAAAACCCACAAATAATAATGCTTGGTCAGAATATGTTGACCATTACAATGTTTTTTCTTTTTGATTTTTCACAAAAATTCGTGTGTTAAAATGAATAAATTGTGAACACGGAATATGTGTATTGTTTAATTAGCTCCACAAACCACATGCACATTAGTGTCTTGGGCCAGATGTGGATTGTTAGAAATATATTGCCTGCCCCTAGGTGTCCTCAGCTCAACGTGTGTCTAATCTATGGCACCCAGCACATTGGCCATGGCCGCAAGATCAGATAAAGCTACCCTGACTGCATGCCACTGCGACTCCTGGGTAGGGAAGCAGAGAGAGGCATCTATGTAGCCATCCAAGACATCCAAAACCTGAGTGGCCATTCAAAAATTAAAGGTGAGTGTCATGATCTGTAATCAATACAATACTGTGTTCTATTACATTACAGAAGCACCACTTAGACATAGACGTGTATGTATGTTTAAACTCACCTGAATTAAATATTTTTAAAAGGTGGCCTGTGAGATACTAATTACATCGCCAGTCACAGGCTGGAAGCTGCCAGTAGCCATAAAGTGCAACACAGGCAGGAGTTTGTGCAGGCCTGAGACAGAGCGAGAGCGTACTGTCTCAGGGTCTAGGTTCAGTTTGACAAGGTCATACAGAGGGAAAATATTATTTACATTTAGTCGGAGCATCTGTATAACATGGTCATCAGCAATTTTGTTATCGTTTAAACGCCCACTAAAAAAACAAGCCATGGCCAGCCTACGCGGAACATGTACAACCTGCTGACCCTGTTGATTTTCCTGGCCTGGGTTTATTGTAGCCTCATGGAGCAGTGTCAGGTATCCCCCAGCAAACAAGACAGCAGTACGACACACAGTAGCAGCCATTTCAGATTGAGAGCGGTGAAAAATGTGTTGGGGCCCCTTTTAAAGGTCCAAAAAGTCAGGTGTGACTAATGTAGAATTGACAACACATGTAAACACGCTTCTCAAAAGCAGGTCTACTTTTTTTTAGGCTTTTTGTACGATTAGTAATTTTTTGCGGCCGCACATGCATTTTCACGGAAGATATTTCAAATACGAATGTTTAGTAAATGAACGAGTTCTATATCTAAACAACCGCGTTTGACCGATGGTGTATTCATTCGTATTTTTACTACACAGCCGTAATAAAAATACGAATGACCTCATCACTGCCGAGATTTGTGCTTAGTAAATTCCCGAGATGACACTTTGAAGAAAAAACAACAAATCGGTCAAAATCGGGAGCTTAGTAAATATACCCCAGTGTGTTCAAAAATCTTTAAAATATTAGTCTGTAGTTGTTCAGATAGGCATTCTATATACTTCTCCCATTTTTTATACAAAGCTATGACTCCTTTCTCCTTTTCACAAAATGTTTAATTACAATTTTATTAATAAAGCAATTTTCAGTTTATGAAAATACTTCAGAACTGTATAAAGATTTGGATAAAATAAGGCTTTACTACATAGAGGATGATAATACTAAAATGGGGTTTAAAGGACTTCATTTACTCCATGTTAGAAGAACTATTCATTAACATTTACAGTCCAGTCAATATCTATTAAGGGACAGATTCAATTATTGCCAATAAGCTTGCAGGCTGCAATTAAAGTGGATTTCTGGTTAAGTCTGAGAGAGGTCCAAACCGAAAGCCACGGTAATTGCCCTTACCGTTGATGCTGAAAATGAGTTAACCCAGTGGTTTCCATACTTTTTTGAATCACGGCGCCCTAGAATATCAGAATTTTTTTCACGGCACCCCTAGGCCAAAAATTTCTTATTGAGAAATTTAGAAAGAAATATTACATTAAGTAGATCGCGTTTATATGTCAGTTGTGTGGTGAGGGACAAGATTTGCTTCTGTTTGGCCACATACTTTATGACTGGCAGCCACCAGCACTGGTTTTGCCTATTATATTGACCATGAATATTTTGAATTGGTCCTGGCCCACCAACCCAGGGCACCCCTGCAAGTGTCCCGAGTCACCCCAGGGAGCCACGGCACACAGTTTGGGAACCTCTGAGTTAACCCATAGCAGCGGGTACTTTTACCACATTAGCAGCAAATTTACCGTAGAAGGAAAAGGGTCTGTAATTGAATAGCCTTGGGCATAAAAGCACAATGCTACCACCCCTTTCCCTGCATGGTAAATTACCACGGCTAACTGGATCCAACCATAAGAACCATAGGAATGTTGCAGAGAGGAAGTAATTGTTATGTAAAACTTCTCTGGATCACCATAATTTTGTTAGGACCAGTTTCCTCTAAAACCAGTAGAGCAGAATTTTTACAATATACAAACATGGACATCATATTGCATCACAGATCAGGAGCTATAGAAATAGAGAGAGCGTAGAATTTAACCAGTATCTAAGAGGAAATGTATTTGTACAGGCCAAAACTCCAACAGTCTTGGCAGAACTAGAAGCTCTGTAAAACAGTTTAACAGAGATAATAGGATTTTAATTACCTACCGGTAAATCCTTTTCTCGTAGTCCGCAGAAGATACAGGGGTTCCATTTAGTTCCATGGGGTATAGATGGGTCCAACTAGGAGCCATGGGCACTTTAAGAATTTGATAGCTGGCTCCTTCCTCTATGCCCCTCCTACCAGACTCAGTCTAGGAAACTGTGCCCGAGGAGACGGACATACTTTGAGAGAAGGATAGATAAGGATAGTGGTGAGATTCCGAACCAGCACACACAAACAAGAGGAAAGCCATGCTAACCAAACTTGAAAACAGGAACAGCAACAGCTGAACCAAACAACAATACTTAACCAATAACAGTGCAGGAAGAACGAAACACCGGGCGGGCACCCAGTATCCTCTACGGACTACGAGAAAAGGATTTACCTGTAGGTAATTAAAATCCTATTTTCTCTTATGTTCTAGAGGATACTGGTGTTCCATTTAGTACCATGGAGAAGTACCAAAGCTCCCAAACCGGGTGGGAGAGTGCTGAGGTTCCTGCAGAACTGATTGACCAAACTGAAGGTTGTTAGAGGACAAAGTATCGAACTTGTAAAACTTAGCAAACGTGTTCGAACCTGACCAAGTAGCTGCTCGACAGAGCTGTAAAGCCGAGACACCCCGGGCAGCCGCCCAAGAAGAACCCACCGACCTAGTCGAGTGGACCTGAACAGATTTCGGAACCGGCAAGCCTGCCGTGGAATAAGCATGCTGGATAGTGAGCCTGATCCAGCGTGAAATGGACTGCTTTGAAGCAGGACACCCAACCTTACTGGGATAATAGACAACAAACAGTGAGTCTGATTTCCTGTGACGAGCTGTCCTCTTTACATACACCTTCAAAGCCCTCACAACATCCAAACACTTTGAAGTAGCAGAGGTGTCCATAACAGCCGGAACCACAATAGGTTGGTTGATGTGAAACGCGGACACCACCTTAGGAATGAATTGATGAGTTCTGAGTTCAGCTCTGTCCTTATGGAAAATTAAGTAGGGGCTCTTGTGAGACAACGCCCCTAGCTCCGACACACGTCTCGCTGAAGCCAAGGCCAACAGTGTGACTGTCTTCCACGTAAGATATTTAATATCTACCTCCTGTAACGGTTCAAACCAGTCCGATTGAAGGAACTGCAGCACCAAATTGAGATCCCAAGGTGCCGTAGGAGGCACAAAGAGAGGTTGGATGTGCAGAACACCTTTCAAAAACGTCTGGACCTCAGGAAGAGAAGCCAATTGTATCTGAAAGAAAATGGACAAGGCCGAAATCTGAACTTTTATTGAGCCCAGACGTAGGCCCACATCTACACCCAACTGCAGAAAAAGCAGTAAACGCCCCAGATGGAATTCCACCGCAGAAAATTTTCTGCTCTCACACCAAGACACGTATTTCTTCCAAAACGGTGGTAATGTTTAGCTGTTACCCCCTTCCTTGCTTGGATCATAGGGGGTCATTCTGACCTGATTGCTTGCTGCAGATCTTCGCAGCAAAGCGATCAGGTCAGAACTGCACATGCGCCGGCGCATGGCTGACAGCCGACAGCTGTCGTTGCCTAGCAATTGCCTCTGCATGATTGACAGGCAGAGGCGGTCGCTGGGCGGGAGGGGGTGGCATTTGCCATTTTGTGGGCGTGGTCTGGCCAACGCAGGCGTGGCTGGACCACGCGGGGTGCAGGTCGCAGCAGCTGTGTGACGTCACGCGCAGCCACTGCGAGCCGGGCAGAGATGAGTAGCTCCCGGCCAGCACGCAAAAGCTGCGCTGGCCGGGAGCTACTCCCGAAGTGCAAAAGCACTTCTGCGACGGGGCAGGGACTGACATGCGGGGCGGGCTAGCTCTGTGCTGGGCGTCCCCGTCCCCCCCTGCATGTCTATGTTCCTGATCGTAGCTGTGCTAAATTTAGCACAGCTACGATCAAGTCGGAATCACCCCATAGTCGAGATGACTATGGCAAGAATCAGCCTTTCAACTTCCATGCCGTCAAATGTAGCCATGGAAAGTCTTGATAGATGAATGGGCCCTGTTGCAGAAGATCCTCGCAAAGAGGTAGAGGCCACAGATCTTCGAGGAGCATCTCCAGGAGGTCCGTGTACCAGGCCCTTCTTGGCCAGTCCAGAGCAATGAGAATTGCTTGAACCTTTTCCCTTTTTTATTCTTTTCAGAATTCTTGGGATCAGAGGAAGTGGAGGAAACACGTACACCATCTGATATACCCATGGAGTCGTTAGAGCATCCACCGCCACTGCCTGTGGGTCTCTCGACCTGGAACAATACCGCTTGAGCTTCTTGTTGAGACGAGAGGCCACCCTGTCGATCTGTGGATATCCCCATCGACTTACCAAGCACCTGAACACCTCCAGGTGAAGGCCCCACTCCCCCAGGTGCAGGTCATGTCTGCTGAGAAAGTCTGCTTCCTAGTTGTCTACTCCCGGAATGAAGACCGCTGACAATGCCGCAGCGTGTTTTTCTGGCCAGAGGTGAATTCTTGACACCTCTGACATTGCTGCTCTGCTTTTCGTTCCGCCCTGTCAGTTTATGTACGTCACTGCGGTCCCATTGTCCGACTGGACCTGAATGGCCGGAACTTGAAAATGCGAGGCCTGCAGAAGGGCGTTGTATATAGCCCTGAGTTCCTTGAAACTGCACCCCCTGGGTCACTGCTCCCCAACCTCTGAGGCTTGTGTCCGTGGTTAGCAGAATCCAATTCTGAATCCCGAACCGTCGGCCCTTGATCAGGTGAGAAGTCTGTAGCCACCTCAGAAGGGAGATCATGGCCTCTGGTGAATGTGAAGATGTGATCCGGACCATTTCTCCAACAGATCGAGCTGGAAGGGTCATGCATGAAACCTTCCGTACTGAAGAGCCTCGTAAGTGGCCACCATTTTTCCCAGAAGGCGAATGCATAGGTGCACCGATATCTGGGTTGGCTTCAGGACATCCCGAACCATCGACTGGATTACCAATGCCTTTTTCAATGGAAGAAACACTTTCTGCGACTGTGTGTCCAGTATAATTCCCAGAAAAGGGAGCCGCCAAATTGGCTCTAAGTGAGATTTCGCTGGAGGAAGAGAAATGCAGATGCACACTCTTAGCACTGCTAAGAGTGTGCATCTGCATTTCTCTTCCTCCAGCATAGAATTAGAAGCCTCAGCATGATAGCACCTCTTGATATCTTTAGTATTAGGATGTGCAATCCAGGTCCCCCCCTTTTTCCACTATGTTTGTGTATATATTGTACACTGGAAGGCAAGGCTTCCTTCCTCTGGTATTGGCACTCCTCCCATTCACCCTCAGGTGTTTTAATTAGCTGGGTTCCTGCATTAAAGATCACACATTGATAAGGCCTTCTTTAGAGGTAAGTCCTGAATAAATTTATAGAATGTGATAGTATTAAGAATGTTAGGGACCCATGTGATGAAGTCACCTGGCCGCGGTACATGGGCCCGCACATTTGCACAAATCTGTGCTAAGAACTTCAATTATACTCCATGTTAATTGTGAAGGTTTATTTAAAATAGGATTTTAATACCTACCGGTAAATCCTTTTCTCTTAGTCCGTAGAGGATGCTGGGGTCACATTAAGAACCATGGGGTATAGACGGGATCCGCAGGAGACATGGGCACTTTAAGACTTTCAAATGGTGTGACCTGGCTCCTCCCTCTATGCCCCTCCTCCAGACCTCAGTTTAAGGAACTGTGCCCAGGGAGACGGACATTTCGAGGAAAGGATTTATTGTTAAACCAAGGTGAGCATCTTACCAGCTCACACCTCTAGCATGCCGCAGAACGTGGCATTCAACAGAACACAAGCCAACGGCATGAACAATTGCAGCAACATGCTGACCAGAACCGTAACACAACCAGTGTGCAAACACAAATTTTAACTGCAGTTACAGTACGCACTGGGATGGGCGCCCAGCATCCTCTACGGACTAAGAGAAAAGGATTTACCGGTAGGTATTAAAATCCTATTTTCTCATACGTCCTAGAGGATGCTGGGGTCACATTAAGAACCATGGGGTTATACCAAAGCTCTAGAATGGGCGGGAGAGTGCGGACGACACTGCAGCACCAAATGACCAGACTTGAGGTCAACATCAGCCAAGGTATCAACTTGTAAAACTTAGCAAAAGTGTTTGCTAAATAGCTGCTCGGCAAGGTTGCAATGTCAAGACCCCCCTGGCAACCGCCCAGGACAAGCCCACCATTCTAGTAGAATGGGCCCCCACCTATTTCGGTAACGGCAATCCTGCCGTGGAATGAGCATGCTGAATCGTACCACAGATCCAGTGCGCAACGGTCTGCTTGGAAGCAGGACACCCAATCATGTTGGGAGCAAACAGGGCCACCAGAGCCTGTTTTCCTAATCTGAGCCGTTTTGGCGACATAAATTTTAAAAACTCTGACCACGCGTAGAGACTTTGACTCAGCAAAGGCTCAGAAGCCACAAGCACCACAATAGGTTGGTTCATGTGGAAGGAAGAAACCACCTTCGGCAAGAATTGTTGACGTGTCCACAAGTCTGCTCTATCTTCATGGAAGATCAAATAAGGGCTCTTGTGAGACAAGGCCGCTAACCCAGGCACCCGCCTTGCAGATGCCAAGGCCAACCGGATGACCACTTTCAAGTAAGGAACTTCAACTCCACCTTCTGCAAGGTTCAAACCAATGTGATCAAAGGAACTGCAACACTACATGAAAATCCCATGGTGCCACTGGAGGCACAAATGTAGGTTGTATGAGCAACACGCCTTTCACGAAAGTCTGAACTTCTGGAAAGGAGGGCAAATGTGTCTGAAAGAAAACCGATAAGGCCAAAAACCGAACCTTAATTGAGCCCAACTTTAGGCCCGCATCCACACCTGCTTGCGGAAAGTTGAGAAAACGTCCTAGCTGAAAGCTCCTCCGTAGCAGCCTTCTTGAATTCAGACCAAGAAACATATTTTCTCCAAATACGGCGGTAATGTTTCAGACGTTACCCCATTTCAAGCCTGAATAAGTGTGGGAATGACTTCACTGGGAATATCCCTACTGGCTAGGATTCTGCGTTCAACCGCCCTGCCGTCAACCAGAGCCGCGGTAAATCTTGATATACGCACGGCCCCTGCTGTAACAGGTCCTCGCACAGAGGAAGAGGCCAGGGATCTCCTATGAGTAATTCCTGAAGATCTGGATACCAAGCCCTCTTTGGGCCATCTGGGACAATGAGAATCGCTCGAATCTTTGTTCTTCGTATGATCTTTAGAATTTTAGGTATGAGAGGAGAGTGGATGGAATACATACACCGACTGAAACACCCACGGTGTCACTAGTGCATCCACTGCTATTGCTTGAGGGTCCCTTGACCTGGAACAATATCTCTGAAGCTTCTTGTTGAGACGAGATGCCGTCATGTCTACTTGAGGAACTCCCCAACGACTTGTCACCTCTGCGAAGACATCTCGGTGGTGGCCCCACTCTCCTGGATGGAGAACGTGTCTGCTGAGGAAGTCTGCTTCCTGTCAGGTCCGGGTGTTTTTGTGAATCCGTTAACCCGGGACCAACCACAGGTGTAGGTGCTGGGGTATGAAGAAAGCAGGGAGGACGAAGAAAGTTCCGTTTCATATATTTATTAAAAATAACAATTCAGTAAAGAGTTAAATGACTAGTTGTTAATCATCATATTATACTGAAGTATTGCAGGAATGGCAGAAATAATATGCAAGATAATTCTCAAAGACAAATAAAAGAAATGTTCATGGTACTGTATATAAAACAAGCTGATGAATAAATGTTGAATTGTCCAAATATAAACAAGCTTTGATGCTGAACTGTAGAATGTGTTTAACTGGGTAATGCAGACATGAAGAAATAACTGTAAGGATTTGTAATGAAGTTTTGAGAGTTAACTGAGAGACTGAAGAATTATCCTTGTTATGGCAACATAGAAAATAAAAGTACTGAATTGGGTTACTTGCGGGTTCCGGAGATCACTGTGAAAACTGTAGCAGATGACAAGGTGATGAACGGGTTAAATGCTGAGTAGAACAAACGAACAGCTGAGGGTAGTGGAATCCTCCAAACTTTGTATGGTAGGCAGACAAGGTAACCTCATGCAGGACTCTGGAAATTCAACTATCTCCAGTAGGTGTGCAATTAACTGACAGCACAGCGGAGAGCCGGTGGATCTTTAGCAGTGAAGGCTGCAGACAGACCTCTGGGAACGGAGGCGATATCTGGACCACGGGAATCACACAGGAATGCACGGAGAGAGCTCAGAGCTAGAGCACAGCGTTGATACAACAAAGCACTGGCCCAGAGTAACATAATCCCAGCCTACTTAAAGGCAGCACACGCACGGGATTGGCTTACACCTGCCCACAGGTGTTTTCACAAGTGCTCTGTATTACCTATTTGGCCTCCAACATGGCCACCTCCTATACAGCAGACACACCGCAGTGCCTTAGGCCATTTGGTCCCCGCACTCCCAGTTCCCAGACTCTGCATTACCTGTGCCACTGATCACGCCGCGTTCCCACACGGGCGCACAGCACCGCGAGCAACCGCACTGGCAACGGATGAACCCCAGAACCCGCAGAGGTGAGAGACCGGTTCGTGACAGTACCCCCTCTTCTAAGGGTGGTCTCCGAACACCTTTGTACCTTATCAGGATTTTTGGAGAAGTATTTCTGTACCAGTCTTGGAGCATGAACATCTTCAGAGAAAACCCAGGATCTCTCCTCCGGACCGTAACCCTTCCAGTCGACCAGAAACTGTAAACGTCCATATGGAGAACGTGAGTCCACAATCTCTTTAACTTCAAATTCCTCATTCTGCAAAGAGTGAACTTTAGGAGATTTGGACTGGGTAGTACGGAACTTATTGAGAATCAAAGGCTTCAGTAAAGATGTATGAAAGGCGTTAGGAATTCTCAAAGATGGTGGCAACTTGACTTTGTATGACACATGGTTGAGTACTTTTACAATGGGAAATGGACCAATAAACTTGGGAGCAAATTTCTTAGAAGGAACTTTGAACCTGAGATTGCGTGTAGAAATCCAAACTTGGTCTCCCACCTTGTAATTCGGTACAGCTTTACGTTTTCTATCTGCAAAAGATTTATAACGAGCGGAAGTTTTGACCAACGACTTACGCACACAACTCCAGATTCTAGATAGACGTTGAAGCTCTTGATCTGCTGCTGGAACCTCTAGGGCTGGCAATGGATGGAACTCCGGCACACGAGGATGAAAGCCGAAGTTAATATAAAAGGGCGTAGATTCTGAAGACGAATGGAAGAGATTATTATGAGCAAATTCTGCCAATGGAAGGTAGTCAACCCAGTCATCCTGTGAGGACGATATATATAGCCGGAGAAATGTTTCAAGGTCTTGGTTTACTCTCTCAGTTTGTCCATCTGTCTGAGGATGATATGCAGAAGAAAAGTTCAACTTGACATTTAAAGATGAACAAAGCGACCTCCAAAACTTGGCCACAAACTGTGTTCCCCGATCAGAGATGATCTCTCGAGGAAGGCCATGCAACTTGAAGATTTCAGAGATGAACAATTTGGCTAGTAAAGGGGCTGATGGTAATCCAGTTAATGGAATGAAATGTGCCATTTTCGAAAATCGATCCACTATCACCCAAATGGTATTTCGCCCTTTTGATGGAGGTAGATCGGTCACGAAATCCATTGAGATATGAGTCCATGGTTGCTTGGGTATGGATAATGGATGTAATAAACCTGGTGGAGAACTTCTTGGACTCTTATGTTGGGCACATTTAGGACATGCTGCTATAAACTCTTGGACATCGGCTTTGAGACGTGGCCACCAATAAGACTGTTGAATAAATTTGAGAGTCTTTAGAACCCCAGGATGACCCATGAAGGAAGAGGAGTGAGCCCAGGTAAGCAGCCGTTTTCGAAGATTTGTGGCGACAAAGGTCTTGCCAGGCGGAGGAACTGGAGAGGTTCGAGTCATTAAAAAGGACGTAGGATTCACAATGGCTTGATTCGTGGTAGCATCATTTGATTCAGAAGAAGCAAAGGACCGAGAAAGGGCATCTGCCTTTTTGTTCTGAGACCCTGGACGATAGGTGAGCTTGAAATTAAATCGTGTGAAGAAAAGCGCCCATCGAGCTTGTCGTGGATTCAAGCACTGAGCTGACTGCAGATATAGAAGATTCTTATGATCAGTATAAACTGTAATGCGATGTTGTGCTCCTTCTAGAAGGTATCTCCACTCCTCAAATGCCAACTTGATGGCAAGTAATTCTTGCTCACCGATTGCATAATTGAGTTCGGCCGGGAGGAACTTATGGGAGAAATATCCGCAGGGATGGACCTTTTTATCTTCAAAGACTTGTGACAACACAGCTCCTACTGCTTCTGTAGATGCATCCACCTATAGTAGAAAGGGACGATTCAAATCAGGCTGTCGAAGAATGGGGGCCGACACAAAGGCTTGCTTTAAATCAGAGAAGGCTTTGATTGCTTCAGAAGACCAGTTCGTAGGATTTGCTCCCTTGCGAGTTAGGGCTGTGATGGGAGCAGCTAACGTAGAATAATTCTTAATGAATCTCCTATAGAAATTAGCAAAGCCAAGAAATCGCTGAATCCCCTTGAGAGTTGTAGGAGTGGACCAATCTCGGATAGCTTGTACCTTACCGGGATCCATACATAGCTCTGATCCAGAAATGACGTAACCAAGGAACGGTATGGAAGATACTTCAAAAGTGCACTTCTCTAACTTACAATAAAGTTGATTTTTCCTCAGACGTGTCAGTACCTCTTTAACTTGGTGACGGTGAGACTTTAGATCCTTAGAGAATATTAGGATATCATCCAGGTACACTACTAGACACTTGTAGAGAAGATCACGAAAAAGTTCATTCACATAGCTTTGAAAAACTGCAGGTGCATTACAAAGACCAAAAGGCATTACAAGGTATTCGTAATGCCCATCCCGGGTATTAAAAGCAGTCTTCCACTCGTCCCCTGCCCGGATGCGGATTAAATTGTAGGCCCCTCGGAGATCCAGTTTTGTAAACACAGTAGCTCCCTTTACCCGGTCAAATAATTCTGGAATTAAGGGTAATGGATACTTGTTTTTCACAGTGATCTCATTGAGTCCACGGTAATCTATGCATGGTCGTAACCCACCATCCTTCTTCTTAACGAAAAAGAATCCGGCTCCTGCAGGTGAAGAAGATGGTCTGATAAAACCTTTGGTTAGATTTTCCTGTATATAATCAGACATAGCTTGCGTCTCTGGGATGGATAGCGGATAAATTCGTCCCCTAGGAGGGGTTTTGCCCGGAACCAGGACGATTGGGCAGTCCCATTCGCGATGAGGAGGTAGAGAGTCTGCTGCTTGTTTACTGAAAACATCCGCAAAGGATTGATACACCGGAGGTAGGTCGGGAAGGCTAATTGACCGGAGAGGTACAATTGAGGCTAAACAGTCCTTGGTACAAGATTTACCCCATGAAAGGACTTGGTTTGCCAATTAAGTTGAGGATTATGTTTCTGCAGCCAAGGTAAACCAAGTATCACATCTTGAGAGGCTTTGGGAATCACGTAGAAGGAGAGGTATTCGGAATGGAGCACACCAACTTTCATCTTGAGACATACGGTTCGATGAGTAATTATACCATCTGGAATTCGACTTCCATCCACTGCTGTAACAGCAACTGCTGCTTCCAGAGGCATGGTTTGAACTTTAGACCGTATGACAAAGGCTGAGGAGATGAAGTTCTCGGCTCCCCCGGAATCTAGGAGAGCTGAAACTTTCACTGTAGAACTTGGAACTTCTAATTGGATAGACAAGGTCGGCTCTTTCCCAGAACGTGATTCTAAAGTAACTCCTAGCTTAACCTCTCTTGAATAAGCTAGGAGCGAGAGTTTCCCGGTCGGAGTTTGCAGAATTTAACTAAGTGTTCGGAGGACCCACAGTACATGCAGAGGTTACCCTGTCGACGACGAAGTCGTTCCTCCTCTGTGAGGCGAGAGCGCCCAATCTGCATAGGTTCTTCTGTCGTTACCGGAGACTGTGATGAAGAATCTTGTCGAGGCCTAGGATGATAACGTGGACTGGATCGCTCTGCCCTGGATTTCTCTAAACATCGCTCCCTGTAGCGTAGGTCAAGTTTGTTACAGAGAGAAATCAATTCATCCAGTTTAATTGGCACATCCCGGATAGTTAAATCATCCTTGATTCTCTCTGAAAGTCCATTCCAAAACGCGGTGATCAGGGCCTCCTCATTCCAGTTTAACTCTGAAGACAACGTGCGAAACTGAATAATATATTGACTGACAGGACGTAAACCTTGACGTAGACGGAGAATCTCCAAAGATGCTGAGGTGGTCCTGCCTGGTTCGTCAAAGATTCTCCGGAAGGATGATACGAACTCTTTGTAATTAGAGAGGATAGGATCACCTCTTTCCCATAATGGTGATGCCCACTCCAGAGCCTGACCGGAGAGGAGGGCAATAATATAATATAATATATGCAACCTTAGAACGAGCTGATGGGAAACTGGCGGACAACAGTTCGAACTGGATCTCGCATTGATTCAGGAATCCTCGGCAAAGTTTTGGAGTTCCGTCAAACTTACTCGGAGAGGGTAACTGCAAGCGGGACGTAGGCAGCGTCACAGGTGAAGCTGTAGTGGTAACTGGGACAACCGGAGTTGGAATCTGGACTTGAGACGTTTTAATAGCCGTATGAAGAGTCTCTAAACGGTCTGCCATAGTTTGCATAAACTGCACTATTTGTGTCTGTATAGACTCCTGATTTTCCAGACGGGAAAGGATATCTGACGTAGCACCGCCTCCTGCGAATTGGTCACTTGACGGATCCATGGGGCCAGTGCTTACTGTCAGGTCCGGGTGTTTTTGTGAATCCGTTAACCCGGGACCAACCACAGGTGTAGGTGCTGGGGTATGAAGAAAGCAGGGAGGATGAAGAAAGTTCCGTTTCATATATTTATTAAAAATAACAATTCAGTAAAGAGTTAAATGACTAGTTGTTAATCATCATATTATACTGAAGTATTGCAGGAATGGCAGAAATAATATGCAAGATAATTCTCAAAGACAAATAAAAGAAATGTTCATGGTACTGTATATAAAACAAGCTGATGAATAAATGTTGAATTGTCCAAATATAAACAAGCTTTGATGCTGAACTGTAGAATGTGTTTAACTGGGTAATGCAGACATGAAGAAATAACTGTAAGGATTTGTAATGAAGTTTTGAGAGTTAACTGAGAGACTGAAGAATTATCCTTGTTATGGCAACATAGAAAATAAAAGTACTGAATTGGGTTACTTGCGGGTTCCGGAGATCACTGTGAAAACTGTAGCAGATGACAAGGTGATGAACGGGTTAAATGCTGAGTAGAACAAACGAACAGCTGAGGGTAGTGGAATCCTCCAAACTTTGTATGGTAGGCAGACAAGGTAACCTCATGCAGGACTCTGGGAATCCAACTATCTCCAGTAGGTGTGCAATTAACTGACAGCACAGCGGAGAGCCGGTGGATCTTTAGCAGTGAAGGCTGCAGACGGACCTCTGGGAACGGAGGCGATATCTGGACCACGGGAATCACACAGGAATGCACGGAGAGAGCTCAGAGCTAGAGCACAGCGTTGATACAACAAAGCACTGGCCCAGAGTAACATAATCCCAGCCTACTTAAAGGCAGCACACGCACGGGATTGGCTTACACCTGCCCACAGGTGTTTTCACAAGTGCTCTGTATTACCTATTTGGTCTCCAACATGGCCACCTCCTATACAGCAGAGACACCGCAGTGCCTTAGGCCATTTGGTCCCCGCACTCCCAGTTCCCAGACTCTGCATTACCTGTGCCACTGATCACGCCACGTCCCCACACGGGCGCACAGCACCGCGAGCAACCGCACTGGCAACGGATGAACCCCAGAACCCGCAGAGGTGAGAGACCGGTTCGTGACACTTCCCAGTTGTCCACTCCTGGAATGAAGATCGCTGACAGAGCGCTTGTATGCTTTTCCGCCTAGCGGAGAATTTCGTACCGCCCTGACAGTTTATGTACGCTACTGCTGGTACACTGTCCTACTGGAACAGTACGGGCAGATCTCGAAGAAGACGTTTCGCTTGTAGAATGCCGTTGTAAATGGCCCTTAACTCCAGAATGTTTTTGTGGAGACAAGTTCCCTGACTTCACCATCTTCCTTGGAAGTTTTCCCCTCTGTGTGACTGCTCCCCAGCCTCGTAGGCTTGCATCCGTGTTCACTAGGATCCAGTCCTGGATCCTGAACCTGCGCCCCTCTAAAAAGTGAGAGTTGCGCAGCTACCACAGGAGCGCGATTCTGGTCTTGGAAGACAGGATTATCTTCCGGTGCCTGTGTAGGTGGGATCCGGACCACTTGTCCAACAGGTCCCACTGGAACCCTCTGGCATGGAACTACCAACTGAATGGCCTTGTAGGCTGCAACCAACTTCCCCAGCAACCGAATGCATTGATGTATTGACACTCTTGCTGGTTTCAGAACTTCTAAACAAATCCCCTCTTGCGCTATAAATAATATGGTATGGCTCAAAAGTTCAAAATAAAAACAAATTGATAATTTCATATAATCTATATTTTTTATTTAGTGAAAAATAGACATATGTATATATATATATACTCTCAAATAAACTATTAGACCGGTCAATAAAATCACTAACAATATCTTTGCATATCTAAAGGAGGTGGATCTAGGTAAACTCTGTGCACAGAGAATAAAAATTTTTATAAAAAAATGTATAAAACTCAGTCCATATATTGAAATAAAAAACAAATTGCCAGCTGTGATTTGCACCCTTGTTGTGTATTGAATTTCCTCTATAAGCTGCCACTCGTTATAAGGAAATATTAATGTGCAGAAATGATCGCTCCACACTGGAGCCTTACGTTGTTGTACCACGGGAGAATCCAATGACAGACGAGGCGGTCTCGGGCTGCGGGAATGGCGCTGCACTGGCGCCTGCTGTGTTGAGTGTTTTACCCGACTTCCAAGCTCTATGAGTCCACACCTCTATGTGCCGTATGCAGACACCACAGTCGCGGTTGTGATCTCCCAGGAGATCACAACCGCGACTGTATAGGGGGGATAGAGCAAAAGTACTGGCACAAAAAGAAGCCAGATGGATCTTTGTTCTAAAATCATTAACTCCACACGGTCTCAATGAGCAAATGCCATGGAATGTTTTTTTATGAATAATATTTTACTGATCTTTTAGTGGACCTTGATAGATATGTTTAGATATATTTTCTTCATCTTATATACATACTGTGATTTTTCCATCCACAATATATCTTGTGAATATTCTAGCCTTGGTGTCTGTTTGTACCTCTGATGGTGATGGTGTCTGGTTTTATTATCTTTTATGGTGATGGGGACTAATATCTTTTAAGGTCTTCTAATGGTTCTTATAGTGTCTATCTCATTGCTGCATGCCTAATATACATTCTCCTGTGTCTCTTGATTTTAATGGTTTTAATTGGTTCTTAACACTTATGCACTTTTCTAATCAATGAGAGTGTAATTGTCTTCTCCCTCTGTTTAGCTTCCTGGAGCGGCGGTGGTAGTACGCATCGCGTCTGGTTGCTTGGCAACGGAATGACGTCATTGACGGGCGCCGCTGGCCCAGCCCCGGAGCGCGGATGCGGCTCGCCGCTGGCGTCCGGAAGCTGGACGAGGGGAGATCATACACGGGTGCCTATTTAGGTGAGTACACTTGTGGGTCTTGTTGTTTGTTGTTTTTCTTTATTTTGTTTGCACTGTGCACCTTGAAAAAAACGCCTGTGAGGCGTTGAAACGTCGGTTTGTTTTGCACTATGTATTGAACTTTTTGCTGAATTTATAAAAGCTATTTTTCAAAAATCCGTGGAGTGCCGCCTGGTCCCTGGAGGGTGATTGGATGTACATAGCTACACCCAGGGGACTATATCAACGTTATATATATATATATATATATATATATACATACATACACACACACATATACACATACAGACCCCTTTTGCAGGAACAGCAGGGTCGTCAGCAGTAGCGGCTCTTGCCATGGGCAAGCAGAACTTTTGCCCGGGGCGCTGCCACCGTGGCAAGAGCTGCTACTAACTTGGATGGCGGCGGCGGTGTAGGTTTTGAAAAGATCCTCTCCGTGAAGGGAATCTAGATGCGCAGTGAGGTAACGTCTAGTTTCCCTTCGCGGAGAGGACCTTTCTGTGCAGCGCTATGGGAGAGACGTCATGACGTTTTGGGCGCCAAAGGATACTTTTGCCCTGGGCGCCACAAGGTCTAGAACCGGCCCTGGTCCTCAGTGACGTTAATACGTCCTTAATATTTATAATCATGTACTGAATGCTCTCTGCTAATATTGGATCTAATTAGGAAACATTATGGTCGACATAGGAATCGGTATCCGTGTCGGTATCAGTGTGTAATAACCGGGCAAATAACATTTTTGCGACCCCGAGGGCCCTGAGGAAAAGGAAGTATAGTCATGAACATCCCATCCTCCATAGATTTTCTCTATGTCTGAGTCTGGGACACAGAGTTATCCAACCTTACTTTGATATGAATCACAATATTATTCAAATTTTCACCCAGTCAGTTATTGGTGGTGCCGACAGGCTCAGCCCATCACATGTCTGCGTCCCTAATATAGTTTCCTCTTGGAAAAAATACTCAGCCACCTATATGATAACACACATGTACCAATTACCCCCAGACACCCGGCCTATGGGGGACAGACCCACAGTAAATCTGTTATAGGAACACAGAGGATATGTCAGCTCACAACCCAGCACCAAAAATACACAGTCACAGAATAAACTTTATAGTGACAGACTTATAGCGCTTTATATATACAAATAATAAGCACCCATAGACTTCCGGTTCCGGCTTCCCGATGTGAGGCAGCTGAAGCAGTGAGCTCCGCTGCTGAACGCGCCCAGCCAGCTATTTCACGGCATTAATAGCCTCCCGCACAGCGCTGACACCGCCACCTACTCACCCTGCACTGTCCGCTGTATGGACAGATACCTCCTCCCGATGCCCAGCAATAAGAACCGCTCGCAGAAGGAGAAGGAGCGGCGCCGGACAGAAACAAAGATGGCGCCGGACGCCAGATCCAGCACTCCAGCCGCTTCTCAGATGCTCCCACCGCAAGACACACTGACTCCAGGATCGGAGGTAGGCAACGCACATAACGGGGATAGCGTGACTGAGTCCCCACTGCCCACAGAACTACCCCTGCCACCTCCTGACACCCCAGTCACCTACGGGGAAATGATCGGAGCCATACGCCTGGCAATGGGCCCACTCCTTAAAGCACAAACAGCAGATATAAATAAACAACTTTCTTTACTCACACAACATGTTTTACACACTGAACATAGACTGGGTGAGGTTTTTGCAGATGTCGCTGATTTGAAACAATCTGCTACACGCCATGATAAAGAAATTTATCAACTGCACAATAAGATGCAAGATCTTGAAAATCGATCTAGGAGACACAATCTCAGAATTATTGGGCTCCCTGAGACACTGAAGGGCCAAGAACTATTCGACTTTATTAAACTCACATTACCCAACTTGCTACATATACAGGATCAATGTGGGGATATTATTATCGAACGAGCACACAGGATAGGCCCAGTCAGATCACAGGAAGGAGCACGCCCTCGGGCAGTAATATTCAAAACCCTCAATTATTTACATAAAGAGCTGATCTGGTCTGCCTCCCGAAGACAGAGAAATATATCTTGGGAGGGTCACAAGATATTGATTTTCCAGGACTACTCCGCAGAGCTGACCAAAATGAGGAAGGATTTTGCCCCGATATGTTCTCGTTTAATACAAGAAAATCGCAAATTTGCCTTGCTCTATCCTGCCAGGCTACGTCTTTATAACGGTTCCACCTTTAAAGACTTCCTAACAGTGTCAGATGCAGAAGCCTTCCTATCTGAAGAACCTGAACCTCAGGACCCACTCTGTAGAATGTCAGATTGTGATTAATGAGAACACTTGTACTACGGGCTTACCTACTACATTATTGCTAGATGGGGCACATGTTAATAGAGTTGATACCTTTTGCACACTGCCTCCCCAGTATATATGGGACACGCCCCGAAAACATATGACCACAGAGTTCTTGGGACTAATGAACATATATTTGCCGAGCCTAAACACTCCATCATATTTTGGGAGTTAAAAGTGGTATCACCAGGAAGTAGGCTAAGCTGTGGAAAATACGCTGTTTAAGGGCTAGGCGCGTTTGCCTAGGAGCAAGATATGCTCATAGTTATTATAATCCCTATGTTTTGCAATAACCTTCAAGTCGCCGGAAGTTATTATCTGTTTGTGATGTTTTTGTTTGTTTTGTTCTTTCAATTGTATGTCTATTCCAGGAATCGTCTATTCGCCCTCCGGAGGGGCAATAAGGGCTATTATTTTTTGTCTCTCGCTATCTCATGCCATAATATCTATAAACAGTACAATAAATGTCTTGGGAAAGGTCCCAGACCTGGGACTGAAATCCACCCGTCTGAAACACATTATAAGGTACTGTACCCAGCTTTATTCTATCAATGTCTATCAAGATAGGAAGTTGGAACGTGGGGGGAATTAATTCCCCAGCGAAACGAAAACGTATATTGATGTACCTGAACAAGCTCACATCGATTTGATGTTTCTCCATGAAACACACTTGATCCCCACTGAAGTCCTGAAACTTAATATGCTTAAATGGACAGTCCTCGCTGCTTCCTCATATAACTCCAAATCAAGGGACGTTGTTATATTAGGCACAAAACACCTCAGAATAGAAGTATCGGATCTTACCTCAGACCCCCTAGGCCACTATGTGTTATGCCAAATACAATGTGACCAACAGAAATTTATTTGTCTAAACATATATGCTCCCACTGTTTATTCTAACTCCTTCTTTCAAACCATCGTATCCTTGCTTACCCCCTTCTTGGACATGCCAATTCTCCTTTGTGGGGACTTTAATATTATCTCCCTTCCTCAGCTAGACAGACAACTCCCCAAATTAGCTAGACGTAGACTCCCAAAGTTTGGAGTACCTGAGCTGGCACGACAACTACTATTGTTAGATATATGGAGAGTTAAGCATCCTACAGAAAGGGAATTTTCCTGCTTGTCTGCAGCTAAGGGGACAATGTCTAGGATTGACTATATGTTACTTTCCAGTACCCTACTACCCAAGGTCGAGAGAGCTGAAATGGAATCAATATCCCTATCTGACCACGCTGTTCTCTGGACAGACTTATTTTTAGGGAAGGAACAAACTGATTTCATTAACTGGAGATGCCCAGCATCCCTGTCTGTGTCCGTTCCTTTACAGCACGCAGTATCCACAGCATGGGATCACTATGAACAAGAGAATGTGGACACACTTCAGGCCAACCCCGAGTTGTTCTGGCAGGCAGCTAAGGCCACTTTGAGAGGGGTTATCATCTCACATTCGGTATCAGGTAAACGAGCACTCAATAGAGAGTACCTTACAACACAGCAAACCCTCACCATGGCATTTCAAGCATATAAAGCAAACCCTTGCATAACCACGAAAAAAGCATACTCGACAGCCGCACAGAAGTTTGATAACATATTTACGCGTTTAGAATCCTCATACACATTCAAAGGTAGATGTAAGTTCCACAGGTTTGGGAATAAGTCTAGCAAATTGCTGTCGAACCTACTAATGGGCCAACGGGCGCCTCCCACCATACATCCTCTTAGACAACAAGATGACACTTTGACCTCATCCAACACACAAATAGCAGATGTTTTACAACGTTTCTATGAAAATTTATATTCCCTACCCCCCATTCGGGGGTACCATTCCGGGAAGGTTTACCTCTCCCAAGATTACCAAATTCCTACCACACGCACCTGACGGCAGATATCACAGTTGCGGAGGTGATGGCAACGTTATCAGCAATGAAGCGTGGCAAGGCTCCGAGCCCCGATGGCTATACCTCAGAGTTCTACAAATTATTATCCCCCAAAATAGCTCCCATCCTAGTACTGGTTTATAACAATATCCTGGCGTCGGGAGTCCTCCCAAGCAATTTTAATGAAGCTACCCTGCGGTTGCTTCCGAAACCGGGCAGGGACCTGTCTGATCCCGGCTCATACCGCCCGATATCACTTCTAAATTTGGATTACAAGATCTTGACCAAAATATTGGCAGAACGTTTGAAAATGGTTATGCCTCTGGTGATTCACCAGGACCAGACGGGCTTCATTATGGGAAGGAACTCGGTGAATAATATCCGGCGGGTGCTGGCCGCGGTGCAGGGCTCCCAGTGCACCATGTCTGGGATACCACAAGCGATTTTATCCTTAGATGCCGAAAAAGCCTTTGACATGGTGCACTGGGATCACTTGTTTGACTCTTTGACCAGATTTGATTTTCCTGCTGAATTTATTAAATTCCTCAAAACTTTGTACAATTACCCCACCTCTAGAATTATATGCAATGGGCTAATGTCGGCAAGTTTTAAAATAGAGCGGGGGACCAGACAGGGATGCCCACTATCTCCCTTATTATTCGCCCTTGCGCTCGAACCTCTGGCCATCTCCCTTAGACACACCCCCCTATACCAAGGCATTATGTTGGGAAATACAGACCTCCGCTTATCATTGTTCGCAGACGACATGTTGCTCTTCCTATCTTACCCCACCCATTCTATCCCGACAGCGCTTAATATTATCAAACAATTTGGGACATTCTCAGGCTACAAAATTAATGTTAATAAATCGGAACTTCTTGTACTGAGCGGGCCCAGACCTACACTCCCAGCAGCTGACAAACTGAGCACTATTAAGATTATGGAATTCAAACTCAAATACCTAGGAATAAACATTCCAAATAAAATGGAATCCTTATACAAACTGAATTATCCACCAGTACTAACACTGATGGAACAATCTTTGCTACGATGGCATAACCTACCTTTATCCTTACTGGGTAGAATTAAAGTCATTAAGACGGTGATATTCCCCAAGCTGACTTATATAATGCAAATGTTGCCTATCAAACTGACAGGGAAGGACACGAGACGTATAATGTCCGCATGCAGTAAATTTCTATGGAAATCCAAGAAACCTAGGATCTCTATGGTTAAACTGCAAATACCCAAAAAGGATGGGGGACTAGGTCTTCCTAATCTTACTAACTACTCCCGTGCACTTCTGCTGAGATATGCCTTTGACTGGTTGACAGAGCAAAATATATACACAGACGTGTCACTGGATAGTGCTGTCCTAGCTCCATTTTCCCCAGGAGCCCTTCTGCACACCCCTAAATCTCATATCCCTTCACACATATATGATAGACTGATTTTTAGAGATACTTATGAGGCCTGGTGGTATGTAAACGAGAAACTACAACGCAACCCCCGCAACTCCCCTTGGTTACCTATATGGGGAAACCCGATGTTCACTCCAGGCTTGGAGAACCCAGTTTTCCAACGCCTTCGGCAGAAAGGCCTTAAAGCAATCGCCCAGGTATTTGACCCGGGAGGCACATTAATGTCCTTCCAAGACCTTCAGATTTTGTATGGTCTTCCTGAATCCTACCAGTACTCTATCCTACAATTATTTCATTATATACACTCATTACCCCCGATGACCTCCCCCTCTTTATTAGTTGACACTCTGTTTCCTATCCTCTCTAAGTTTCTTAAGAAACAATATAAACCTAGAGATATATATTTAAAACTTATGGAACCCTCCCACACTCAAATATGGCAAAAGATGACTGACACTTGGAGTAAAGATATCCCTTTATTACAGAATAGTCACACAATATTCAAATACTATACACAAACACTTCGTGTTGTTCAGTCTTCAACCCTTCAGGAAGTACATATAAAGACACTATATAGGGCATACGTGTCCCAGAGTCAGAGAAGTCATTTTGTCCAAGAAGAATCGTGAAAATGTCCGAAATGTGGGTATTTTTCGGCCACCTTTTATCACAATATCTGGTCCTGCGGACACATAAAAAGGTTTTGGAATAAAATAGTGGGTTACATTAATACATACTTCTCACTCAATGCTACACTAGACCCTATAGCATTAATATTCGCCAACTTTGAGGTTTGGAATATCCCCACACCACAGAAAAAAATAATACCTTTCCTGATGACCCTGGTCACGGTGGCTAAAAAGGTAATTCTTAATGCTTGGATATCACGACACACACCAAGACTACTGGAGGTAGAAAATCTATTGTCTAAATATATGTCCTATGACAAATATACTCTTGCCACGAATTCAGTTACTGAGACTGCGCGGTTTTATAGGAAATGGGAACCATTTATTTGTAGCACATCCCTAACCTTGTAATACCTCCCCTCCCCCCTCCCGCCCCGAAACACACCTTAACAAAGATGCGATATGAGGATGGAAGACACGTTTGAGCAACCTTTCTACCCAAAATAGCCTGATCATATTTACATTTACATTGACTGGATATCTGGCGGTAATGTTATCTTGTTGTAACAGATGTACCGACACTCCTATGCCCTGCTGAGATATGAGACTTGAAATATTCGTAATTATTGACAGAGACGATTGATTGACATCACCTGCACCCCCTCCCCCTTTTTTCCCGGTTTATCTTCCCCCCCCCCCCCACCTCCCCTCCCCCATATCTCTTCCCAGTTGCTCTCTATTATCTTTTCTATCACCCAGAGTACTTTCACGAAGTCTGAGATGCTCTGGTCATTACCTTGGAGAATGTGTAAGGTATATGTTTTCAATGATACACAATATGCTGATTTGGACATGGTTACCCACTATTAAAGTATTACAAATACCTACAATTAATTTGTTAACCATTGTAGATTGACCAACGCCCTCCAGGTCAATACATGTGTTAGATAATGCATATGAGACATGTTGTTATTCACTTACTTATACGCTTGTACCACTGATTTTTGAATTAAACTTGAATCACTGCATTTTGTGACCAATATATTTTCTTTTCCCATTATACATTCTCTATGTACTATTGTAAAGTGTTAATTGTTTCAAAAATGATAAAAATCCAATAAATATATTTTGGGAAAAGAAAAAAAAATAAGCACCCATAACGCTGCGCCCCCCCCCCCTGTTTTGCACCCTGATCCTGTCAGCAGTGAAGGAGGGACCAGCGTCTCTCTGAGGAGATAATATGGCGCCAAGCAGTGTGCTGGTGAGGTGAGGAAGAAGCCCTGCCCGCGCTTCAGTCCCGCCTGGAAATAATGAATTACGCTGGCGGGGTAAGGGACAGTGCCCAGGAACTCATGTCCGCTTTTGCCAGCCTTTTGTGAGGATAGTATGCTGCCCAGGGTGCCCCCCCTCCCCCCCCCCCGCGCCCTGCAGTGCCTGTGTTTGTATGGGAGCATGGCGCGCAGTGTTCCACTTGCTACGCGGCACCTCAGAAAGCCGTCACCGGAGAAGAAGTCCTCTGTTCTTCTGCTACTCACCTGTCTTCTGACTTCTGGCTCTGTAAGGGGGTGACGGCAGGCTGCGGGAGTGAGCATCTAGGCGTACCCAGCGATCAGCACCCTCAGGAGCTAATGGTGTCCTGTAGCCAGAAGCAGAGCCTTTGAACTCACTAGAAGTAGGTCATACCTCTCTCCCCCCTTAATCCCACGAAGCAGGGAGACTGTTGCCAGCAGCCTACCTGAAAATAAA
This sequence comes from Pseudophryne corroboree, assembly GCF_028390025.1. Taxonomy (NCBI): domain Eukaryota; kingdom Metazoa; phylum Chordata; class Amphibia; order Anura; family Myobatrachidae; genus Pseudophryne; species Pseudophryne corroboree. The sequence continues at coordinate 563,849,985 of NC_086448.1, forward strand.
AAACCTAACATAAGTCTTTTCAGAGAAACTCAGTAGAGCTCCCCTGTAGTGCATCCAGTCTCACTGGGTACATTTCTAAACTGAGGTCTGGAGGAGGGGCATAGAGGGAGGAGCCAGGTCACACCATTTGAAAGTCTTAAAGTGCCCATGTCTCCTACGGATCCCGTCTATACCCCATGGTTCTTAATGTGACCCCAGCATCCTCTAGGACATATGAGAAATTATTTTTACTATCAGTGTTCTTAGTGCTAAGAGTGTGCATCTGCATTTCTCTTCCTCCAGCATAGTATTAGAAGCCTCAGCATGATAGCACCTCTTGATATCTTTAGTATTAGGACGTGCAATCCAGGTCACCCCCCTTTTTCCACTATATTTGTGTATATATTGTACACTGGAAGGCAAGGGTTCCTTCCTCTGGTATTGGCACCCCTCCCATTTACCCTGAGGTGTTTTAATTAGCTGGGTTCCTGCATTTCAGATCACACATTGATAAGGACATCTTTAGAGGTAAGTCCTGAATAAATTTATAGAATGTGATAGTATTAGGAATGTTAGGGACCCATGTGATGAAGTCACCTGGCCGCGGTACATAGGCCCGCATATTTGCGCAAATGTGTGCTAAGAACTTCAATTATACTCCATGTTAATTGCGAGGGTTTATTTAAATAATTTTTACTCTCAGTGTTCTTAGGCTAAGAGTGTGCATCTGCATTTCTCTACCTCCAGCATAGTATTGGAAGCCTCAGCATGATAGCACCTCTTGATATCTTTAGTATTAGGATGTGCAATCCAGGTCCCCCCCTTTTTCCTCTAAGTGAGATTTCAGAAGATTCAGAATCCAGCCCTGATCCAGGAATAGTTGGGTTGTGAGGCCAATGCTGTTCAACAACCTCTCCCTGGACAGAGCCTTTATCAGAAGATCGTCCAGGTACGGAATTATGTTCACTCCCTACTTGCGAAGGAGAAACATCATCTCTGCCATCACCTTGGTGAACACCCTCGGTGCCGTGGAGAGACGAAAAGGTAGGGCCTGGAACTGGTAGTGACAGTCCTGCAGTGCAAACCTTAGATAAGCCTGGTGAGGCGGCCAGATCGGAATGTGAAGGTACGCATCCTTGATATCCAGAGACACTAAGAATTCCCCATCCTCCAAACCTCAGATCACCGCTCTCAGAGACTCCATCTTGAACTTGAACACTCTTAAGTACGGGTTCAATGATTTTAGATTCAGAATCGGCCTTACCGAACCGTCCAGTTTCGGTACCACAAACAAGTTGGAATAATACCCCTTGTTTTGGAGATGAGGTGGAACTGGAACAATGACCTGCGTTTGTACCAGTTTTTGAATGGCATCCTGTAAGGTTATACTCGCCTCCTGTGAAACTGGTAAGCCTGATTTGAGAATCTGTGAGGTGGGAGTTCCTGAAACTCCAGTCTGTAGCCCTGGGAAATAAGATCTATGACCCAGAGATCCTGGCATGATGTTGTCCAGATATGACTGAATTTTTTTTAGTCGGGCTCCCACCTGCCAGTCATCCAGGCATCGCGGTCCACCGTCATACTGAAGGCTTTGCGGAAGCAGAACTGGCGCTCTGTTCCTGAGAACCGGCAGTTGTTGGTTTGCGTGGTTTACCTCTAGCGCCTCTGTTGGCTGTAGAAGATCCTTTGGCTTTGCCCTTAAACTTAGCAGTCCGAAAGGACTGTAGAGTAGGTCCTGAGTAGGTCTTCCTAGTTGGGGGAGCTGCAGAAGGAAGATATGTAGACTTACCCGCAGTAGCTTTGGAGATCCATTTGTCTAGTTCGTCTCCAAATAAGGCCTCTCCTGTGAAGGGTAAGCCTCCCACGCCTTTCCTGGAATCCGCGTCCGCAGTCCACTGGCGTAACCATAAGCCCCTGCGTGCTGACACTGTCATAGCCGTGGTGCGTGCATTAAGCAAACCCACTTCTTTTATGGCTTCCACCATAAAGTTTGCAGAGTCCTGTATATGTTGCAGGAGTATTACAATCTTCTCCCTAGATAAGGAATCCAATTAGGTTACCTGACCATCTAGCAATGGCACTAGTAATCCACGCACATACTATAGTGGGTCTCTGGGCCACCCCACCAGCCGTGTACAAGGATTTGAGTGTAGTCTCAATTTTGCGATCGTCTGTATCTTTCAGGGAGGCTGCACCAGGGACCTCACACTCCTCTGTCACTTTATCATGAATTTGCAGACCGTCTCTGATAGCTTCTATAAGAGCATCTATTCCCTGTGACAGAGCAGCGTCCCCCCCACCCCCTTCTGAATCCACCTCCTCCATGTCTGACCCCTCAGCATCAGAATCAGACTGCAGGATATGGGCCAGTGGTCGCTTTTGTGGACAAATGGCAAGGGACTGAGACGCTTGTTTGGGGACTGAGTCTCTATTCATAATCTCATCCACAGACTGTCTTAAGTATTGTGTTTTTTTTCTCATGGCGGGACAATTTATTTGACATATTGGAAAGCATTCCTTTAATGGAATCCAGCCACGCTGGTTCAGCCCCGCTAGCCTGAGAAGGTGCACTACACTGAGTACATAGTAGTGAGCTCTCTGGGGAAGAGGAACACTCTGCCGTACATGAAACACACTCTTTGCCTGACATATTGTAAATGTGACAGCACACACGCACACAGGAAAGGTTAAAAGCACAATTAACCCACAAAGAGCCCTTCCAGGGAGACACAGAGATAATTTGGAGCCAGCACACAGCGCCCTTATTGCTAATGCCAACCTTAGCTGGGTCGCAGACTAAGTACCCAGATTGGGGATTTAGTACACTAATAATCTCTCCCCCCATGCTATGACCCCCTGGTACCGATGAGGTAATCTGGAGTCACATCGGAGGAGCTGCGCGTCCCTGTCAGTCAGCATCTGTGTCCACTGCTGAGGGAAAATGGCACTGGTGAGCTGCTGGATCCTCTCATAGTGAAACCCCGCCCCTTCAATGGCGCATGCTCTTCCCTCTTTTTTTATACTGGCTGAGGTAGTTTTGTGCTTAAAATGGAGGCAGATCCGTTTTAAGGCTTTGTTTGCCAGTGTGGAACTGTGTACAGTGTACTGAGATGCAGTTGTGTACTGAGTCTGGAGACGCAATCCGCCCTGGTGAGAGCCGTGCGTCTCCGTACCCTCATGCCGCCATAGTGGCCGGCGACCCACTAACCGGGGCGCCGGCTTAGTACTCACCACTCTTCTTTCTTCTAGCTCTGTTAGGGGAGGCGGCGTGCTGCGGGAATGTACGCTCGCCGTGGTGGGGCTTGCAAATAGTTCCCTCAGGAGTTAGTGTCCTGTTAGCAGGGAATGGGACCATCCCCCGTCCCCCCCCCTCCCCCAAGTCCCACAAAGCAGGCAGGCTGGTGCCATTCAGACCTGCCTGAAAATAACAAACACAAAAATAAATGCAGAAAACTCTTCAGGGGCTTCCATAAGCGTGACCGGCTCCACCGGCCACATTTTCTAAACTGAGTCTGGTAAGAAGGGCATAGAGGGAGGAGCCAGCCCACACTATCAAATTCTTAAAGTGCCCATGGCTCCTAGTGGACCCGTCTATACCCCATGATACTAAATGGAACCCCAGTATCCTCTAGTAGTAAGAGGAAAAAGGGATTATTCGCACCCCATGATCTTTATGATGCTTACTTTCATATTCTGGTGGCTGTTTTAACACAGAAAATGTTTGAGGTTCTGTATCCTGAATTAACACTATCAGTTTACTTGTATGCCATTGGGTCTGGCAACATCTCTAATACCCTTTTCAGACATCCTCCAAAATCCTGGGTTTTGCTTGAGACCCCCTGTCACATTATACCTGAGACCTGGTAAATTCCCGGGTCGACCCCTTTCAGACATAAGCCTGTTCTGCCTGGCATTCTACAAGCCAGGGCAGACCAGGCTACTCTCATGTTACATGTCATATACACACACACAAGTCATACTCATACATGTCTTACACACACACACACGTCTTACACATACACGTCACACTCAAATGCACACATACATGTCATATACACACACACACGTCACACACCAGCCACCATACCTCACCACAACAGGCTGCCTCTCTGTTGCTTCCTGCGACTGCTGCTTCTACTACTCACTGCAGCACGGACTACAGCAGCCAGAGCATACTCCCTCTATGCACCCCTGCCCGGCTTCCAGGCAGTCCAAATGCCAATCAGAGGCATCTAGGTGCGACCCGGGAGTAAATACAACCTAAGCCGGGTTGTCTACCTGGGACGTAAGTCCTGGGAAAGACCCTGGTCAATTACAGGGTCGGCGACTCGGGAACATGTTGGTGCCTTTAAGACATACCAAAATCCTGGGTTAATGCACGTTCATGTACAAAAACCCCGGGATTTTTCAGAGGTGAAAAACCCAGGTCTGAGCAGGGAAATTCCCGGCTTGTATGTCTGAAAGTGGTATAAGAACTTTCACCTCTAAGAGCTTTCACAAAGGTGTTGGTGACATTAATAGTGAAATAAAGCAGTCTAATGTCAATTTTTGTAGCATACAGTATATGGATGACCTATTTGGGACAGACGGTAATATTCAGTCAAATAGCTGGATTGTGAATCAATGAATAAGTCAACTAGAGACTTCACAAAAGAGAAGAAAAAAAAGAAATAATAAAGAACAAGGTAACCTTGTTAACTGAAAGAGGTTTCTAGATTCAGCTCTTCGCACATCTAATATCGACTTCTCAGTGGATAGCAATAAGGAAAGGCCTCAAACTGTTGGGAATATTTTCTTCTACCATAGCAATTCTTCCCTGGGAAAGATGTCACTTGCACAATCTCCGGCTAGAACTCCTACAGACAAGCCAATTGTTTTTTGTTTTTTTGTACACTGACAAATAATGGGTGCCCAAAGGTGCTATTCATTTTTTTGGGGATTCCATTAGTTATCGTGCAGTATGGGTGCCCAAAACCCAATTTTTTGCACACATCACCTCAGGAGGGGTATGGGTCATTAGGTCGACCACTATTGGTCAACATGGTCAATAGGTTGACATGGAAAAAGGTCGACATGATTTTTTTGACTGTTTTTGATGTCGTTTTCTTTGTAAAGTGACGGGGAACCCCAATTAGTGCACAGTGTCCCCTCACATGGATCGCTTTGTTTGCCATGCTTTGGGCAAGGTGCCGAGTGCAGATTACCATTCCAAATTGCAGTCCACGTGGATCGTAAAGTATGAAAAAGTTCAAAAAAATGAAAAAAAAATGAAAAACTCATGTAGACCTTTTTCCATGTCGACCTACTAGATGTCCACCTATTGACCATTGTCAAAGTCAGAAAAATATCACGCTACACATTGCCATATTTGCACCTCATGCGTGTCCCCGCTGCGAGTGCATGGGCTCTCCCGTGCGTGCGCATACTCGCTGTTGCGTGCACCCGCAGGCGCATGGTATGCGCATTTACGGTAAAGTTTATGTGCGTCTAGCGGGCGACTCAATCGTTACATATTTTAACCATATAATGTATTTTGAAGATTATGGTCCCTTTGATAGAATCTGAAAGTTTAGTTAATGTAGCATGTTCATAGACAAAGAGATCCCTCTTTGTTTGATACGAAGGGTCAGACAGGGGTTATACAGTGGTGTTTAGTATCCATCGGAAGAGTATTTAATTAGCAATATTCCGGTGTTGGTTTGAAGCGGATTAATCGCTCGTGCGAATAGTTATGGACATAAGAAGTTTATGGACATTTACTATTATTTGCACTTTATTATCCATGCGGCGGGAAACCTAGTTTCCCACCCACCTGAGCAGTTGGAAATAGTCACAGCCCACCTGTATGAATCAACCTATGACCTTTTGTTATAATGCGAAGACGAATTCCTGTGTCCAATGAACAATAAGAATATAGGGACCATAGTACTGTATTGTGTGTAGGGTATAAAAGGACAAGCCGATCTGATTCAGCTCTCTATTCTCTTCAACGGTTCTCATTGCTGATAATCGGGAGCTGGATATCCAGAAGGCGCATGCAATTGTTTCCCTTTGTGCGTAAGTTTCTCTGCAACCATATTGCCTTTATTGTTATAAGCCATTCTCTCTCTCTCTCTCTCTTCTCCTCTTTCTCTCTCTTTCTCTTAAGTGTTATTGTACTGCTATTGTATTTCATGTGTAGTTATCTGGTTAGGTAGTCAATGTTATTTTGGTAGTGTATGACTTGTATTGTATTATTCTTTTGCAAATAGAACGTTCATATAAGGTGTTAGAACCTAATACCGGTATCTGTGTATTTATTATATTTCTAAGTATTCTCAGAGCGTCGGAGACGCTCGTACAGCTTTCAAGTTAACAAGGTTACACTGTGTTGCATTTACATCTTATCACTGCACAAGGGTTTACAGTATAAGTACATTGTTTTATGGTATAGTTATAAAGGTTTAACACTGTGAGCGTCAGCGCCGCTTGTGATCTCCTCGTGGTCCCAAGCATACGCTACGCTGATAGCATATCATTACGTTAGTCGGCAGTCTATAGCGTGCTTGCCTGTGCTCTCTTAGCCGTGAGCGAACGTGACGCTCGTGCGTCTCGACCACGGCTAAGCGATTGTTACGCAACGTGCGTACACTTACGGTATTCCTTATGCCAATAGCGTACTGTGTTCTTTTACCTTTTAAAGGGTTTTACGTAAGATAAATATTTGGCTTTATCAATTGGCGGCTCGTCCGTTCTTCACATATCTGCACTAGGTAATTTCAGCAGACATTATCCATCAGCAAAGGGCGGGAGGTAATATTCGTCGTCGTGCTGACCGGATAAGCGTCTGCTTCGCTTAGTAAAGGGTGCTGAAGGAATCCGGAACCGGAGGTAAGAACAACACGCTAGTGTCTTTTAAAACTGTTTATTTCTGTCTTGCGTACGCACGCACGCATACATCTGCATTTCTTTTCATTCGTGTATTTTCATATATCACTCTCCTGTTTGCCATTTCACAATTGATAACGTGCTAAGAAAGATTTGTTGCTATTAGTAGTTAAAGAGTAAAAGTAATACATTTAAGGGGTAATTTGTAAAGCACGCACACAGCTTTGCCTAAGATACAAGGAGAGACTTGTGTGGTGCTCAGTAGATGAATACAATTAAAGATCATCTACATTGATAAACGTGTTAACTGTATTTCTGTGGACATATCTGGCTGGCATACACGTGTCTCTAACAAAAGGGTGAGACAAGCGTACGCAACACAAAGGCCGACGCACGCAGCGTATATTACGCAACGGAGCGTCCAGGTACGCCCACATAATTCAAAACACACGATAGTATTATTTTTAACAGGCGAAAAGGTGGCAACGCGATAAATAGCGCAAGTCAATTTTAGTGTCCGAAATTTAAACTAATAGATCCTTCTCTAAATTTACGACTCATCTGGTCTAAAGGAAAGAAATTTCTGCGCAGAAATAGAAACAAAAGTAAAGTGTACATGTGGTGAGTGAGTGTTTGTATATATATGTTTTTACAATTTTTGGGTTGAACCACAAGAAGTCGAGTTCTCGTGAGGTACATACATGTAAGTGACGTGCATGGTGGCTGGGGAGGCTTCCCTTGTTAAACATAAAATTGAGCATTAGAGTATAGCAGACCAGGAGGTCTACTGTAGCACAGACCAGGAGGTCCGGAACAGACCAGGAGGTCTAGGTACAGCAGACTAAGAAGTCCGCTATAGAGAAAAGTAGCACAACACCAAGAAGGGTTGGTGCGGAACCCATATAGGCCATTGAAGCTCAGGCTGAAGGAATTCGCAGCCGCAATTTTCGATTCCACTGGTCGCTCCGCACATAAGATTAGTTGCTTATGTGCCGAACGATTGTACCGCACGTAATTGTGTGCATTAGTTAGTAACCTGACCGGTACCATTTGCGTACGAAAGGGGTCATAAACGCTATTTGTACACTCTAACGTGATTTGTGTAATTTTTTTTATTTTAAGGGAGGTTCGCTGGTCACTCGGGAACTATCCAACAACCGATACTTGCTGGGGACTGGTAGGTCCAACACGCCCCAGTAAGTAAAAGGTTCATAGGGGCCCTAGGTTGGGTACAACAGCTCTGGATACAGTGATTGCAGTACTGGCCAACGTGGGCGAGGAGTGAGTGGAGTACTCGGTAAACTTCGCCGCCGGCCTGCCCCGGACATCTTGGTTTTTGTAAGGGTTCGCTGAAGACCCTGATTTGAAGGTCAGAGGTAGTGAAAGCAACACCTGCAAGTTATGGGGGCCAGTTGTTCAGGTAGGGGCGATCAACCTCGGTTCGGGTTGACTCAGTAAACCGGCCAATCGGGTCGGCAAGGTATGTAATGTGTGAAAAATACGGTTCACACACAGAGGTTTTATGTGATGAATGGGAAAGAATGACTGTGCATGACGGGGAGAAGTTTCCCCGGGTAGGTAGCTTTAGCCCAGATGTGTTACAAAATCTTAGGAGAAGGATATGTCTCATTAAATCAACAAAGAGATGGATCAAACATTATGACTACTTACAGTTATGGCAACAGGAGGGTGAAATTCAGAGAGGATTGGCTCAGGCGGCTGGATCTAACCCTATCAGGAAACTGATAGCTACGGCACCACCGCCACCTTACATAACGGGAGAGAAGTTGGTTGCAGAGAATGACGCACTAATGTGTAATAAACAGGCACTTAGTAACTGTATAAATGTTAAGGATAATATGAATAAGATGAGTAATGCAAATATTAACCCGTGCAAGTTGTACCCTGTTTTAAACTTTCCCCAGGAGTGTGATAAAGAGGACGAGTCAACAACACTATCGGCACTCTCTCTAGCAGCCACCATATCAGAAACAGCAGTGGGCACGACCCAACCCGTAAGATTAGTATCCAAGGCCCCTAGCGGAGGGACAGGTGAGGTCGTATCAACGGGTAAGTACGGCACCATACACTATGCTGAAACCATTTCACCACAAGCTGTAGAATCTATTCAGAATGATGTTAGTAGACTTAATCCCGTTAGGGTAATAGCAGTGCCAAATGGGAAAACGGACACTTCAGGAGTCACACCTGTCAGAAACATTGCCATGCACTGTCCATTCTCTCGAATGGAATTAAGAGCAATAGTGTCTGAATTCCCTGATCCTAGGAAGGATCTAGTTGCTAGCCAGAAATACATTAGAGATCTAGGGAATACTGTAGAGCCCAATAACAAAGACTGGCAGATATTGCTGAGGGCATGTTTACCCTCCAATGTCGACTCAGCACAATTCTTAGCTGACTGTAAATTAGATGAGGATGTACCCCTTACGGATGTGTACAACCAAGACAATGTAAAGAGGATAAATTTACAGTTAAAAGAGTATTTTCCAGCTGTAGTTAAATGGAACAAAATTTTCTCCATTAAGCAAAAAGAGTCAGAAACAGCTGCTGAGTATTTTCATAGGGCACTACTGGAAATGGCTAAATACACAGGCATAGAAGACATTAAAACAAATGCCAATCATAGAGAGGTAGCAGTATCTGTGTTAATGGATGGTTTAAAGGAGGTATTGAAGACAAGGGTACAGACCACGCAACCATGTTGGCGAGGTCTGTCGGTGGCTACTTTGAGAGAGGCTGCTATTGATCACGATCGAAATATCACCAGACACAAGGAGTCACAAAGTGATAAGTTAATGGCCGTAAGTATACAGGCCCTGACCACAAGGCCACCTTTGTATAAATCTCCAAACCCTGTGGGTAAGTCAAATGTGGTAACCTGTTATTACTGTCATAAAGAGGGACATTTTGCACGAGACTGTAGATCGAAAAACACACAAAAATCATATCAACCCCCTAGACAACGACATGACACACGAAATTGGGATCAGGGACCGCAGAGACGGAGTCATGAGCCACATGCAGGGGAAACAAAAAGGTATCCCCCAAAAAGAGACTGGCAAGTCTCTGGTAGTTCCCATTTACCCCCTTCTCAAGTAGTTGCTGCCAGCGCGATTCAGGGAGGTCACCATACCCAAAAGGGGTGTGGCCATACCTGTAATCTGCAGCCAGTGAAATTGATTGCAAGCCTTGGAAGTGAACCCGAGGTCACAATCGATGTAGCTGGTAAATCATTAAACTTCCTTGTAGATACGGGGGCGGCCAAATCAGTGATAAATTCGACAGTGGGCATGAGAACCACTGGTAAGACAATTCCAGCCATGGGAGTAACGGGAGTAGTCCAGCACTACCCTGTTAGCAAACCAGCAGAGATTACAATAGGGCCTTTGCATACCAAGCATTCCTTTTTGCTGGCGGCATCGGCACCGACTAATCTCCTGGGAAGAGATTTATTGTGTAAAATGGGGTGCGTCATTTATTGTACTCCTGAAGGTGTATTCTTAGACATACCTGAGAATCACGCTCAGGAAGTGCGAGACATGCTAGACTCCCCATCAAAATTAATGTCACATACTGTTATGATAAATAGGAATCCATCCCAGGTAGAAGAAATGACATCCCAAATACCAGAGTCACTGTGGACTAAAGATGGATAAGACACTGGATTAATGGCAAACGTAGCTCCAGTAGTTGTGCAAGTAAAAGATGGTAGGATAGCTCCAAAAATCCCACAATACCCTCTGAGGCCAGAGGTGGAATTAGGAGTATACCCCGTAATAGAGCGCTTGCTACAACAGGGCATTCTAGTAAGAACATCCAGCACTGCCAATAGTCCCATCTTCCCTGTTAAAAAGAGTGGGGGGAGGGGTTACAGGCTAGTACAGGATCTAAGGGGGATTATCAAAATAGTTGAGAGTCAGTTCCCCGTAGTGCCAAATCCAGCTGTCATCCTTATGCAGATCCTTCCCACTGCGAAATTTTTCACTGTTATTGACCTCTGCTCCGCCTTCTTTTCGGTACCCCTGCATCCTGACAGCCAATATTTGTTTGCATTTACATACAGAGGAGTCCAATACACATGGACTCGATTACCACAAGGTTTCATAGACAGTCCAAGTATATTTTCACAAGCTTTGCATGATTGTTTACAATCTTTCCAACCAGAGAGTGGATCAATATTGATACAGTATGTGGACGATTTACTACTGTGTTCAGATTCACTGGAAGCGTCCCTGAAGGATACGAAACAGCTCCTGTTTCATCTTTCAGACACAGGACACAAGGTTTCCAAAGACAAGTTGCAATTATGCCAGCCTAAAGTAAAATATCTGGGACACTGTCTAACACAAGGACTGAGACACCTGACCGCTGATAGAATTCAAGCCATTAGAGACATGACTCTGCCACAAACCCAGCAACAGATCAGAACGTTTTTAGGAATGTGTGGGTATTGCCGTAACTGGATCCCAGGGTTTTCCATTCTAGCATTACCTTTGCAGGAGATGGTTTCATCAAACAAACCTGATCGGATTTCACATACAGACGAATCCGAGATGGCATTTGAGAGACTCAAACAGTGCCTAACGCAGGCACCAGCATTAGGTATGCCAGACTATGGGAAACCCTTTGAGCTGTACGGAACAGAAAGTGCTGGTTGCGCGGCAGGCGTCCTAACCCAAAAGCACGGTGATACCAGCAGGCCGGTAGCATACTACAGCGCTCAGCTAGATACGGTAGCGCGATCCCTCCCTACATGCTTGCGAAGTGTCGCTGCAATAGCATTGCTAGTCACAAAAAGCGAAGATGTAGTGCTAGGACACAACCTCACAATTCATACACCACATGCAGTGTCAGCCTTGCTGAATTCTGCCCAAACCAGGCACGTCTCATCAGCGCGGTTTACAAGATGGGAATTGGCATTAATGGCCCCCGTAAACATCACCATAAGGAGATGCAGTGCATTAAATCCTGCAACATATCTCCCAGGTGTGCCTGGACAGGCACAAAGGGTGGAGGATGAGAGTGATGGGGAAGGAGGATTTAATACAAGGGATGACACACATGATTGTATGGAATATTTGACCCAAAATTTCACGGCAAGACCTGACATCAGTGACAACCCACTGGAAGATGTAGATTTTACTTTCTACACTGACGGTAGTTGTCACAGGCAGACGGACTCGGGAGACTTGTGTACTGGATACGCAGTCGTAGATGACCAAGGCACCATAGAAGCAGAACCGCTAGGCCCACCTCACTCAGCCCAGGTTGCTGAACTGGTTGCCCTAACCAGAGCATGTGAATTGGCTAAGGGAAAGTCAGCCAATATCTACACCGATTCTAGATACGCCTTCAGGGTAGTCCATGATTTCGGAGCCCTATGGCGCCTCAGAAATTTCATGACGGCAGCTGGTACACCGATAGCGCATGCAGCTCACATCAAAAGACTTCTAACAGCGATACAGGAACCTGACAGAGTGGCTGTTATCAAGTGTAAAGCACATACATATAGCCAAGACCCAGTATCACTTGGTAACAGCCGAGCAGACGAAGCTGCTAAGTTAGCAGCTGGTACCCCCAGACAGACAGACACCACACAATTGATGGTATTCAATACCATCAACACACAGAAGTTGTGTGAAATGCAAAATTTGTGTTCCACACAGGAAAAGGCAGTTTGGAGGTCAAAAGGATATGGCCAGGAGTCCTCAGGACTCTGGACAGATGGACAGGGTAAACCAGTGGCACCCAGAGCATACCTTCCATGTTTAGCTGAAGCAGCACATGGGCTGACTCATCTGGGCAAGGAGGGAATGTGCAAGTTGGTAAGAGCATATTGGTGCGCCCCAAAATTCTCATCCCATGCAGGTAAGAGAGCAATGTCATGCCTTACCTGCTTGAGGAAGAACATCGGAAAGGCAATACCAACAGAACCATCCCATATCCCACCTACAGGCGGCCCTTTTCAGGTAACACAGATTGATTTTATACAATTACCCCCTTGTCGAAATTTGAAATATGTACTTGTTTGTATAGATGTGTTTTCAAATTGGGTCGAAGCATTTCCTGCGGCCACAAATACCGCTATGTTTACTGCTAAGAAAATTGTGCAGGAATTTGTGTGTAGATACGGTATCCCTAGAATAATTGAAAGTGATAGGGGTACCCATTTTACAGGTGATGTCTTTCAAGGAATGTGTAAGTTGATGGGAATTGATAGTAAGCTGCACACTCCGTACCGCCTCCAGGCGAGTGCGAAGGTAGAAAGAGTGAACAGCACTATTAAAAATAAATTGAGCAAAGTTATGGCAGAAACAGGATTAACATGGCCAGAAGCTTTACCCATTGTATTATACAGCATCAGAACCACTCCCAGGTCCCCTCTTAATCTGTCCCCCTTTGAAATTCTGTTTGGTCGACAACCGCATGTTATGATTAACCCTCAGGATGATTTGAAGTGTAACAATGAAGTGACTGTAAAATACCTGGGTAACATGAGTAAACAGCTAAGGAATCAGAATGACAGTCTGAAGTTAGTGATTCCTGATTTGCCAGATAGTAATTGTCATGACATTGAACCTGGGGATTATGTAATGATACGGAATTTTCTACGCTCAGGTTGCCTTATTGACAGATGGGAGGGACCATACCAAGTCTTATTGATTAGCACGACAGCATTGAAGGTTGCCGAGAGAGAGACTTGGGTTCATTCGTCCCATTGTAAGAAGGTTGCTGATCCAGAGAGGTCCCGTGATAAAGAACAGACAGTAGAGGAAGTTGTATCACTGGAGTGTCTGTTTCAGGAGAACTGAGCATTGAGAATAATAAGATCGGAGGCAGTTGTCGATTCCCTGTTCCCTTTTATTGTTTTTCTCCACTTCCCATCCCATCTCCCTCAATTGTTTCTTTCCCCATTCTCATTCTTCTCCATTTCCACCTATAAGATGGACTTGCCCCAAGAGACTGTGATCTGGATTTTTCTGTTGACCATGATGTTGACCAGAGCAGTCTGTTCCGGCGAGAGAACCATGGAGGTCGAGAGGGGTTCTGGAATGGGTTCTGATGACAGAGATGGAGGCGTAGTTTTCCAAGAACAACATAATCAACAAGCAAAGGCGAGTATCAGAAAACGATCCGATAGCATTGACAATAGAAGAAATTGTGAAGGATTGTTAGCTGAAGAGAACTGTATCTGTAGGCTCTGTGACAGTGTAGTTGAGGACGGGTGTATCAAGAAATGCCAATCTAGTTTTAATATCCACATGGACCGGCATCCATTGAGTGACTATCACTCCTTAGTGGGTAAAGTGTTAAATCAGACAGATTGTTGGGTATGCTCTCAAGTACCTCAAGGCCATAGCAAATCAGGATTAGTGCCCTTCCCTTTAACTATAGGGGAGGTACTTGAGCTAAGTGGTGGGAGGCCGGTGGACAGGAGGTTTAATATCTCCAGTCCTCCTAGTTTGAAGCTCCACCAATATCATGAGGATAGATCCCTAGTATGTTTTAACATTTCCAATCCCCGAAAGCCGGGAAATTGGGAAGTGTCATGGAATAACCAAACCATGACCTTTTCATACAGAGCCGATAGAATGCCAACAGATACAGAACTTATACGCCACATAGCCGGTAGTGGAAAATATTTCCGATATAGCTATACCCTAGGAAGTAGGACCATGAGAGTTGGAGAGGTATCACCAGGATACTGTGCACACATCGTACAAACCGATACGTGTACTAAACAGATGGGAGAATTAGGGCTAGGAAATTTCATATGGAAAATGTGTAATATGGTTATGTCCTACTCCGTCCCATATGTTCTCCCCGAGGATGCATATTTCATATGCGGGAGGAAGGCGTATAAGTGGCTTGCCCCAAATTCAGAAGGGTTATGTTATATTGGAAAGGTATTGCCTGAAGTAATGACTGTATCTCACACTAAAATGAAAGATATTCACCGCAGTGCCCAAGCCCCTTATACTCACACTCATTAGGAGCACATCGTTAAAAGGCACCTGATAGAGAGAACAGAGCATCCGGCCTCTGACCTGATCAGTGAATCCACCGGGATTCAATTCCTAATCGCGTTAGATATCACTCGTACCGCCAGAGGAGTGATAAATTATAAATATATATCTGCGCTTGCAAATTTATTAGACAACATCACTGAAATGTATGATGACACATTTAGGTATACTGGAAGGGAGCTCCAAGCTTATAAAACAGAACTGGTTCAGCATAGGATGATTCTCAATTATCTCACAGCTGTGACGGGTGGGTATTGTGTCACCCTAGCAACTCAGTATGGAATCAAGTGCTGCACGTATATCACAAACAGCACCGAGGACCCGGTCGAGGTCATAGACCAAAAGATGGACGACATTCTCCAATTAAAATGGGAGTTCCGAAGGAAACACAATCTCACCCTTGCCGCTGTGGGTAATGAGCTGACCAGTTGGGTGTCATGGTTGAACCCGCGAAATTGGTTCTCCGGTTTAGGAGAATGGACCCAAGGTATTATCATGGATGTAGGGAAATTCCTTTTGTGTGTTCTGGGTGTCATCATATTGGTCGGTCTGATATTTAGATGCGTTCGGGTTTTAACAAAGTGTAAACGTAGCGCCCGAGTGATGAGTTTAAGGAGTGAAGATACTGTAATAACAACGACTGATGTGATTTATGACCCAACGATAGAGACAATGTTGTGATGAAAATGTGATTCCATGGTCCGTTTCTTTCACCCGTTTCTCCTTTGTTTTTCTCCAAGGTAAAAAGGCCCGCTTGGAAGAGGAATTTGACGACCTTGTATGCAGACAACAGATGGATTAAAGAAGAAGTTTGACTACCTTTTACACAGACAACTGATGGACTATGCCATAGACCCCCCATGTCCCTAGTACTTTTAATTTTACGCTAGCCCAACACTTTTTGTAAGTCTATGGACATTGATAAAGCTTTGCTTGCGTTTATTGGCAAAAGCACAAAGAGACTACAGTCAACATGTGCATCGAGACAAGACAAGACAAGACACAAGACAAGACCTCAATCGGCAAATGTATATTAAACTCACATAGTTTATCACTGCATTTACCATAATTGTTCTCTATCTTCATCTCTACAACCCTCAGGTAATAACACACATAGTCGATAGGGAATACAGGCACAGATATCAGCATTCACACCAGTTCTTGGTGACTGCCAAAGTCAGAAAAATATCACGCTACACATTGCCATATTTGCACCTCATGCGTGTCCCCGCTGCGAGTGCATGGGCTCTCCCGTGCGTGCGCATACTCGCTGTTGCGTGCACCCGCAGGCGCACGGTATGCGCATTTACGGTAAAGTTTATGTGCGTCTAGCGGGCGACTCAATCGTTACATATTTTAACCATATAATGTATTTTGAAGATTATGGTCCCTTTGATAGAATCTGAAAGTTTAGTTAATGTAGCATGTTCATAGACAAAGAGATCCCTCTTTGTTTTATACGAAGGGTCAGACAGGGGTTATACAGTGGTGTTTAGTATCCATCGGAAGAGTATTTAATTAGCAATATTCCGGTGTTGGTTTGAAGCGGATTAATCGCTCGTGCGAATAGTTATGGACATAAGAAGTTTATGGACATTTACTATTATTTGCACTTTATTATCCATGCGGCGGGAAACCTAGTTTCCCACCCACCTGAGCAGTTGGAAATAGTCACAGCCCACCTGTATGAATCAACCTATGACCTTTTGTTATAATATGAAGACGAATTCCTGTGTCCAATGAATAATAAGAATATAGGGACCATAGTACTGTATTGTGTGTAGGGTATAAAAGGACAAGCCGATCTGATCCAGCTCTCTATTCTCTTCAACGGTTCTCATTGCTGATAATCGGGAGCTGGATATCCAGAAGGCGCATGCGATTGTTTCCCTTTGTGCGTAAGTTTCTCTGCAACCATATTGCCTTTATTGTTATAAGCCATTCTCTCTCTCTCTCTCTTCTCCTCTTTCTCTCTCTTTCTCTTAAGTGTTATTGTACTGCTATTGTATTTCATGTGTAGTTATCTGGTTAGGTAGTCAATGTTATTTTGGTAGTGTATGACTTGTATTGTATTATTCTTTTGCAAATAGAACGTTCATATAAGGTGTTAGAACCTAATACCGGTATCTGTGTATTTATTATATTTCTAAGTATTCTCAGAGCGTCGGAGACGCTCGTACAGCTTTCAAGTTAACAAGGTTACACTGTGTTGCATTTACATCTTATCACTGCACAAGGGTTTACAGTATAAGTACATTGTTTTATGGTATAGTTATAAAGGTTTAACACTGTGAGCGTCAGCGCCGCTTGTGATCTCCTCGTGGTCCCAAGCATACGCTACGCTGATAGCATATCATTACGTTAGTCGGCAGCCTATAGCGTGCTTGCCTGTGCTCTCTTAGCCGTCTCGACCACGGCTAAGCGATTGTTACGCAACGTGCGTACACTTACGGTATTCCTTATGCCAATAGCGTACTGTGTTCTTTTACCTTTTAAAGGGTTTTACGTAAGATAAATATTTGGCTTTATCACCATGTTGGCCTAATGCATGTCGACCTAATGACCGTACACCCTCAGGAGGGTGCAATCAGAAGTGATGCAAATTACTTTGCAATGTGCAAAAACCAATTAAATGGCCCCTAATGCAGTGTGATCACAGCCAGAGATAAGGGATATTTATATCCAAGAGAATTATACAATTATATCAGTGATTCAGCATAATGGTAATTTGGCTTTTGATGTTTAATACTTATTTGGCAAATATAAGTCTTATCCTATAATCAACTGTATAATATAGTATTCTATATCTTGGCTGTGCTAAAGATCCTTGTTAATAGTGATTGCACAGTGGGACAGACTGTAAACAGAGGACTGATTCAGGACAGACAAGTTCTTTATACTCAGTACCAGTCAGTGGGTATCAGTGGCGACTCCTACCTCGGCGGCGGGGGGCTGCCGCTGGCCTTGCTGCCAGGTTCTTGCTCCCTTGTCCCCATCACTGGCCGGGTCCCAGCATCTGTACAATGTAGCTCACAGACGCCGGGACCGTCATATGCGCAGTAATGGCGACGGTATTGCGCATGCGCAAAACCCCCAGCTTCTATGGACTGCATCAGTTGCAGCCCAAATAAGCCGGCTACGGCTGCCCAAAAGGCAGAGAGTGTTTTCCTACAGGAAGCCAGCTCCCTGCTTATCGCAGCCTGGTCTGACAGTCCCAGAGGGAGGAAACACCTCCCAATGGGACTGCCCATAGAGTCTGTAACTGACGGGGTAGGACTTCCAATAGTAAATCTATGCCAGTGAATCCAGTGCAGTCTCTCGGACTGCACCTGAATTTCTGAATTCATTGACTATGAGCTGAGGTGTCGAATTTTACTGGGTGGTGGGGTTTCTGCAGTCCTGAAACCCATAGGTAAAATCAGCTGCTGGTGGGTATAGAAAACTACTTATTGTCTGGGTTCTATCTTCATAATTTACTGTTCCTGATCAGTTTTACACTTACAACCCTGAGTTAAAAAGTCCACAAATGTAATAGAAACATACTGTATAAAGATGTGTGTGTCAAAAGTGATCATGTGAGACCTGGTCCGATGAGGTAGGCCGTCCCACTTGGAAAAGGATTAACCTCTACAGAGGGCGAGAATAAAATTGAGTGTACTCTACCATGTCGAATGCCGATAACACCAGGCCAAGTACTTGCATCGCCGAGTATATCGACACACTGGGACAATAAAGGAAGCATCTTATCCTGTCTTGCCGTCTCAGGATTTTTTCTGGAGACAGAAACAGTCGTTGACTGTGTGTGTCCAGGAGTGCCCCAGGTGCACCATGCTCTGAGCTGGGACCAGCGAGATTTCTTCCAATTGATGAGCCACCTGTGGGCTTGTAGGAATCGTATCATCAGTTGTAGATGACTAAGGAGGACATCATGGGAGTTTGCCAGAATCGGCAAGTTGTCCACATACGGCAGGATCCTGACTCCATGGTGATGGAGATGGGCCGTCATTACGGCCATGACCTTGGTGAAGAACCGAAGCCGGAGCCAGTCCAAATGGCAGAGCCTGGAACTGATAGTGGAGGTTGTCAACAGCAAACTGCAGATACGACATGGCAACAGGTATCTGCAGGTATGCATCCTGTATATCCAGGGATACCATATAGTCTCCGGGTTCCATAGCCAGTATAATTGAGCGTAGTGTTTACATACGGAACATGGACACTCTCACAAACTTGTTCAGTGATTTGAGGTTGAGTATAGGCCGGAAAGACCCATTGGGTTTTGGAACTAGAAACAGGGTCGAGTAGTAGCCTCTGCCTCTCTGGGCCAGAGGATCTACCAGCACTACAACTCCAGTATTCAGGAGAGAACTCACAACCTTTTGCAAAGCTTGCGCCTTCAACGGATCCGAAGGGGTAACCGTGGTGCAAAACTGGTGAGGGGGACATCTCTTGAAGGAGACTGCGTACCCGTGAGAGACAACTTCTCACACCCATGCGTCTGAAGTGGTCATTAACCAGACCTCGGTGAACAGCAGAAGTCTACCTCCCACCCTGGGGTTCCCCAGGGGGAGGCCCGCACTGTCATGCGGCAGGCTTGTCTTATTTTTAGGAGCAGGCTGACGAGCCGCCCAGGACTGCTTTGCCTTGGGCATAGTGGTTTTGGGAGCACAAGATTGTCTCGGGTATGCCTGACCTTTTGCTTTCCCTTGAGGCCGAAAGGAACGAAAAGTGGTACCTTTAGCTTTCTGTGCAGAAAGATTAGCATTTAGGAGAAAGGCAGTCTTAGCAGCCGACAATTCAGACACAATTTTATTTAGGTTTTCCCCACAAAAAATGTCCTTCTTAAAGGGGAGTACCTCCAAGGTCTTTTTAAAGTCTAGGTCAACCTTCCATGACCTCAACCACAGAATATGGCGAGCCAGGACAGACATAGTCGACGCCTTGGCTGCCAACACACCCGCCTCAGAGGACACCTCCTGAATGTAATAAGTGGTGGTGGTAATGTGAGACAGGTATTGTCTGGCATTGTCAGATATATCCTCGGGCAGCTCTTCCTCTAATGCCTGAATCCATGCTTCAATTCCTTTTGCAGCCAAAGAGGCCGCAATAGTGGGTCTATGTACAGCACCTGTAAGGGAGTAAATAGGATTTTGGTTACCTACCGTTAAATCCTTTTCTTGTAGTCCGTAGAGGATGCTGGGGTCCATATTAGTACCATGGGGTATAGACGGGTCCACCAGGAGCCATTGGCACTTTAAGAGTTTAATAGTGTGGGCTGGCTCCTCCCTCTATGCCCCTCCTACCAGACTCCGTCTAGAAACTGTGCCTGAGGAGACAACATACTTCGAGAGAAGGAATTACACAGATAGTGGCGAGATTCATACCAGCTCACACAAATATGAAAATCCGGCCAACATGCCGGAACAACTCAGCAACAGCTGAAACAGTAAATAACGCAGAACTTACCTAGGAATCGGGGAACTATAAAACCAATGCAGGAAACGAAGCGCTGGGCGGGCGCCCAGCATCCTCTACGGACTACGAGAAAAGGATTTACCGGTAGGTAACCAAAATCCTACTTTCTCTAACGTCCTAGAGGATGCTGGGGTCCATATTAGTACCATGGGGATGTACCAAAGCTCCAAGTACGGGAGGGAGAGCGCGAAGGCTCCTGTAACACTGCCTAACCAAACTTGAGGTCATCAGAGGCCAAAGTGTCGAACTTGTAAAACTTGGCAAACGTGTTCGACCCAGACCAAGTAGCTGCTCGGCAGAGTTGTATCACCGAGACACCCCGGGCAGCTGCCCAGGAAGAACCCACTTTACGAGTAGAATGGGCCTTTACGGATTTCGGACACGGCAATCCTGCCATGGAATAAGCATACTGGATAGTGGATCTGATCCAGCGCGAAATCGACTGCTTAGAAGCAGGACATCCAAGTTTCTTTGGATCATAGAGTACAAACAGAGTCAGTTTTCCTATGACGAGCCATCCTCTTCACGTAAATCTTCAAAGACCTCACTACATCCAAGGCCTTTGAAGTAATTGAGGACTCAGTAGCCACTGGCACCACAATAGGCTGGTTGATGTGAAAAGCCGACACAACCTTAGGCAGGAACTGTGGACGAGTCCTAAGTTCTGCCCTGTCTTCATGGAAGATCAGATAGGGGCTTTTACAAGATAAAGCGCCCAATTCCGACACGCGTCGCGCAGAAGCCAAGGCCAACAAGGTGACCGCCTTCCACGCGAGAAACTTGAGATCAGCCTCCTGTAGAGGCTCAAACCAAGCAGATTGTAGGAACTGCAACACCACATCCAGATCCCATGGAGCCGTAGGCGCCACAAAGGGAGGCTGAATGTGCAGAACCCCTTTCAAAAAGGTCTGAACCTCAGGAAGAACAGCCAATTGTTTTTGGAAGAAGATGGACAAAGCAGAGATCTGGACCTTGATGGAGCCCAGTCTCAGCCCCATATCCGCCCCTGCCTGCAGAAAAAGGAGAAAACGACCAAGTTGAAACTCCCCCGCCGGAAACTTCTTTGCACCAAGAAACATATTTCTTCCAAATGCGATGGTAATGCTTAGACGTTAACCCCTTCCTGGCCTGTATCAGGGTAGGAATGACCTCATTCGGGATACCCTTCCGAGCTAAGATCTGGCGTTACACCGCCATGCTGTCAAACGAAGCCGCGGTAAGTCTTGATAAGCGAACGGCCCCTGCAGAAGCAGATCATCCCGAAGAGGTAATGGCTGTGGATCTTCTAGCAGAAGATCCAGCAGGTCCGCGTACCAAGCCCTCCTTGGCCAGTCCGGAGCAATGAGGATTGCCAGAACCTTCGTTCTTCTCACGAGTTGAAGAACCCTTGGTATCAGAGGAAGTGGAGGGAACACATACACTGACTTGAACACCCAAGGTGTTACCAGTGCGTCCACTGCCAGTGGGTCTCTTGACCTGGAACAGTACCTCCGTAGCTTCTTGTTGAGGTGGGAGGTCATCATGTCTAAGTGAGGAACCCCCCACAAACCGGTTACCTCCTCGAACACCTCTGGATGGAGGCCCCACTCCCCTGGATGGAGATCGTGTCTGCTGAGGAAATCTGCTTCCCAGTTGTCTACGCCCGGAATGAAGATTGCCGACATCGCCACCACGTGCCTTTCTGCCCAGATGGGGATCTTTGACACCTCTGCCATGGCAGCTCTGCTCTTCGTTCCGCCTTGTCGGTTTATGTAGGCCACTGTGGTCACGTTGTCCGACTGCACCTGAACAGCCCGATCCTGTAGAAGGTGTGCTGCTTGTAGAAGGGCGTTGTAAACGGCCCTGAGTTCCAGGATGTTTATTGGGAGAAGTGACTCTTGATCCGACCATCGTCCTTGAAAGGATTCCCCCAGAGCGACTGCTCCCCAACCTCTTAGACTTGCATCTCTGGTCAAAAGGATCCAGTCTTGAATTCCGAACCTTCGCCCTTCCAGAAGGTGTGGAAGTTGCAGCCACCAGAGGAGTGAAATCCTGGCTTTCGGCGACAGGCGTATCCTCTTGTGCATGTGTAGGTGAGAGCCCAACCACTGGTCCAAGAGGTCCAGTTAAAAAGGTCGAGCATGAAACCTGCCATACTGCAGAGTCTCGTAGGCGGCAACCATCTTCCCCAGAAGGCGTATGCATTGATGAACCGATACCCGGGTAGGCCGTAGGACATCTCAGACCATTGTTTGAATCACCAACGCTTTCTCCACCGGGAGAAATACCCTCTGCACTTCCGTGTCGAGGATCATTCCCAGGAAAGAAGCTGCCTTGTCGGCTCCAGATGAGACATTGGAAGATTCAGGATCCAACCGTGCTTCCTGAGCAGCTGTGTCGTGAGTGCGATGGACCGCAACCTCTCCCTGGATGACGCCTTGATCAGGAGATCGTCCAGATATGGAATTATGTTCACCCCCTGTTTGCGGAGAAGAACCATCATCTCCGCCATCACCTTCGTGAAGATCCTTGGTGCTGTTGAGAGGCCAAACAGCAGCACCTGGAACTGATAGTGATCGTCCATCAGCGTAAACCTGAGATAAGCTTGATGCGGCGCCCAAATTGGAATGTGGAGGTAAGCATCCTTGATGTCCAGGGACACCAGGAACTCCCCCTCCGACAGCCCTGAAATGACAGCTCTCAGAGATTCCATCTTGAATTTGAACTCCTTGAGATAAGGGTTCAAAGATTTTAAATTTAGAATAGGCCGTACCGAACCATCCGGTTTCGGTACCACAAAAAGGTTTGAATAATAACCCTTGTTCCGTTGCTGAAGAGGGACCTGAACAATGACCTCTGACACCACCAATTTCCTGATGGCCTCCAGAAGAATCGTCCTGTCCGCCAGCAAAGCTGGTAAGCCTGACTTGAAGAAACGGTGAGGCGGGGGCTCTTGAAACTCCAGTCTGTACCCCCTGGACACTATATCCAGAACCCAGGGGTCCAGACCTGACGACACCCAGACGTGGCTGAACAGCCTGAGTCTCGCCCCCACCTGACCTTCCTCCAGGCCTAGCTGTCCACCGTCATGCGGAGGACTTAGGGGTATCAGAAGCGGGCTTCTGGGTCTGGGAACCTGCGGGAGCGGTTTTTTTTCCTTTGGCACGACCACCTCTGAAGAAGGTGTTCGAAGGCTTATTCTTTCTAGGCCTCGCGGCCCGAAAGGACTGTGACGTGTTAGATGAAAAGGGCTTCTTCGTAGCCGGTGCAGCTGAGGGGAGAAAAGGAGACTTACCCGTGGTAGCCGTGGCAATCCACGCATCCAGCGCCTCCCCATATAGAGCGTGACCTTTGTACAGAAGTCCTTCCACACACTTCCTGGATTCCACGTCCGCAGACCAGTTGCGCAGCCAGAGACCTCTGCGAGCCAGGACTGACTTGGAGAAGATCTCCGCAGCCATGGAACCCAGGTCCTTCATGGAATCCACCAGGAACCCTGCAGAATCCTGAATATTACGCAACTACAAATCAACGCCACCTTTGTCCAGCGTAGACAATTCCTCCTGCAGAGTGATCGACCACCTGGCAATAGCTTTAGCAATCCAATCACAGGCTATAGTAGGCCGCAATATAGCTCCCGAAGCCGTGTAAATGGATTTCAATGTAGCATCCACCTTGCGATCCGCCGGGTCCTTTAACGCGGTAGATCCCGGGACCGGTAAAACTACCTGTTTGGGCATCCTGGATACAGAGGCGTCGACTATCGACGGGGACTCCCACCTCGTCCTATCTTCCTCTGGGAAGGGAAAAGCCACCAACACCCTCTTGGGAATCTGGAATTTCTTTTCCGGAGTTTCCCATGCCTTTTCAAAGATAGCATTCAATTCTTTGGATGGTGGTAAGGTGAGGGGGGGCTTCTTATTATCTGTGAAGAAGGCCTCCTCCACCTGTTCCGGAGCTGTGTCTGAAATGTGTAAAACATCCCTAACAGCCTCAATCATCAACTGCACCCCCTTGGCAAGTGATGCCGTCCCCCGCAACACATCCCCATCACCGTCTGCAGCGTCAGAGTCGGTGACTGTGTCATCCTGCATAATTGCAAGCGCACGTTTATGAGAATGTACCGCCGGGAACCCCGAGGAGGCAGAATCAGACCATACCACCATAGAGGACTGGAGGACCTGAGTGGCGTGCTCAGTCCTAGCAACTCTATCAGAAATCTGGGAAATAGTCCCCCTCAGAGAGACTAACCATTCTGTCTCTCTAGCTGGGAACTGCGCTAAAACTGTGCAATCCTGATTACATGGTATGGAGTCCTCATGGGAGGACAAATCCTCTGCAGCATATGACACATTGTCCCTAGACATGTTACCACACACACACACACCCCACAAACACATAGGGTATTATGCAGGCAGAGTTTCCCCCTCAAGAAAGGCAGAGAGACACAGAGATTGGAGCCAACCCACACACAGCGCTTTGTAGGCAAAGTGAGTCCCTTCCCAGCGCTGACTGTGTCCCTTAATAGGTGACACAGCCTATTATGCAGCCTCCCCTCCCTTCTACAGCCCCCTGGTACCGTACAGACTGCTGGAGAAAGCTCTGGAGGGACCTGGATCCAGTGGATAGCGACTGCAGGCAGAGAAAATGGCGCTGAACGCTGGGTCCGCTCTGAGGAGAAGCTCCGCCCCCTTCAATGGCGCCGGCTTCCCGCTCTCAAGATTATACTGGCCTGGAGGATTTGGCTGACCTGGATCCGCAGATCCCGACATGTAGGAAACGACCAGTGCAGGGTCCGGCGCTGGCCCAGGGTGCTCCCCCCAGCGCCGCATCAAGGTACTGCTGAGCCTTCCAGGAGCGCAGTTAAGACCGTGCTCCTAACCCTCTAGCCGCCCACTTCACACTGTCCCCCCGCTTGCAGTGACTCACTCGCCATCTTCAGCTCCTGAGGGGGTGGTGGCTGGCTGCTGGGGCGAGCGTTCCCCTGCGGCGGGGCGCGATCGGACCCCTATGGAGCTAGTGCTCAGTCAGCGGGAGCAGTAGCTCAAGACCCCGCGGGGTGGACACTGCTCCCCCCTCCTTAGTCCCACGCTGCAGGGAGGCTGTCACCAACAGCATCCCTGTAAAATAAAAAAACTGAAAAGGAAGAAATAAACTCTTTTACTAAGAGAACTCTGTAGAGCTCCCCTAGCTGTGACCGGCTCCTCTGGGCACATTTTCTAAACTGCGTCTGGTAGGAGGGGCATAGGGTGAGGAGCCAGCCCACACTATTAAACTCTTAAAAGTGCCAATGGCTCCTGGTGGACCCGTCTACCCCATGGTACTAATATGGACCCCAGCATCCTCTAGGACGTTAGAGAAAATAGATTTCAGGCATCCCTCCACATGCTTATCTGTCGGTTCCTTCAATGAAGTGACAGTGGTGACAGGCAGAGTGGACGACACCACTAGGCGGGTGACATGAGAATCCACCGGCGGTGAATCTTCCCACTTGTTACATAACTCTGCAGGGACAGGATAGTGAGCCAAGGCCCATTTAGACAGAGGGAATTTCTTCCCTGGATTAGACCAGTGCTCCTGCCTGATGGCCACTAAATGGTCAGAATGGGGTAACATATTTTTAACTACCTTCTGCCGTTTAAACATATCAGTTTTCTTAGCCACAGTAGTGGAATCCTCATCATCAGTGATTTGTAGGATCTGCTTAATAGCAACCACAAGGGCAAGGACAATTTGCAAAGGAGAATCCTCGTCAGAAACACCTGATTCAGTGTCTGACATGACAGTATGTTCCCCCTCCTCTTCAGATGAAACATCTGAGAGATTGTGGATTGTGAGGAGGAAGCAGCTCGCTTAGATGACCAAGAGACACTAGAGTGACCTGGAGTAGATTTTTGTCTGACTAAGGAATGATTTAATTGCTGCAACTGGTTAGACAAATTTTCCGCCCAAGGCGGATTAACCATGGGGACAATGTGTGGCTGTAATGGCACAGGTGGTCCTATAGGGGCGTAAGGCGTTCCACCAGAGTACCCAGTAGGTTTGTTAACACAGCCCAGGGTGGCTCCTGATTGGTTACAGGAGCTGCGGACTGACTGAGAGATGTATGATACATAGTACACAGACCATCATACACAGCTTCCCCTTATGGTAAATCTTTGTCGCATGCTCTACATGATGTAAGAGCGTTCACAGACTTACTGCCCTTCCTGTTAGACATTGTACACAAATGCAACAACAGAGCGTATTAGTACGATAAAGCCAGACAGAGTACAATACCTGCAAATAAATCCGTTAGTATGTGACTGATAAATACGTTAGTATGTGACTGTAGACAAAGTACACAACACCAGCGAATAAATCTGGTATTATGTGACTGATTACACAGTAGAATACATGTAATAGGTAAATACTGTGACGCGCTATGTATATGACCCTGACGCACCTAGTCCCCTGGGGTACAGAATATAGTGATAGATATATCTGGGAAACACTGAAAGTGAAACCACACAGCAGATACAGGCAAACACAGTCACAGGCAATGCAGATAATTATTATGACAATAAAACTGCACTGGACTAGTATATGTACAGGTATATATATAAAACACAGCACGGTCCTAGACCCGAGGTATATATCAGAATACTCGTACAATATATCCTGTAAAAGGTACACTTTTTCTTAACCAACGCTGTCTGTATAAAAACATGTAGAATACTCTAGTGCAGTGTTTTTCAACAGGTGTGCCGTGGCACACTAGTGTGCCGCGGGGGATTGCCAGGTGTGCAGCCATCGCCCGCCCGTGATGCCCGCCGCCGCCCACCAGAGACCCGCCGCTGCCGCCAGCCAGAGGTGCCCTCCGCCGCCATTAGAGACCCGCCGCTGCCGCCGGCAAGAGGTGCCCTCCCGGCCGCTGCCGCCAGCCAGGGTTGCCCTCCAAAGCCATTAGAGACCTGCCGCTGCCGCCGGCCCCAGATGACTTCCGCCGCCCTTACTATCCAGAGCACGGGTAGCACAGCGCTACACTTCCATGAGAGCAGGCCTGTTTTCACGGAAGTACAGCGCTATGCTACCCAGGCCGTTCCATTCATGTCTGCCCGCCCACTGCTGCTCCTCGCTCTGTGCTGCCTGCTTTCACTTCTCCCCACTGAGAGGGAAATATTTCAGGTTCCCTTTGCACAGGTACTGTGTAACTGTATATCAAAATATATATATTAATCTGTGCAATTACAGTGGGTGGGGGCAGGCAGGCAATGTGTGGAATTACGGGGGGGGGGGAGGGCAGGTGTGTTGCATTACTATAGGGGGCAGGTGTGTGGTGTGTGGCATTACTGGGGGGCAGGTGTGTGTCATTATTATGGGGGCAGGTGTGTATAAGTACTATGGGGCAGGCGTGTATAACTACTATGGGGGCAGGTGTGTATAATTACTATGGGGGCAGGTGTGTGGCATTACTATAAATCTGTTTTATTACAGTGGGAGCTAATGTGTGGTATTACTGTGGGGGCAAATGTGTGGCACTACTGCGGGGGGGGGGGCAATGTGTTCAATTACTGCGGGGACCAATGTGTGTGTTTTATCCCCGTGTGGGCCAATGTGTGGGGGTTTTTTTGTGGTTTTTTTTTGTGGGGGGGAGTGTTACTGTGGTGTGCCTTGGCAATTTTAAGATCTTGGCTGGTGTGCCGCAATTTGAAAAAGGTTGAAAATCACTGCTCTAGTGTTTATAAAGTCACAGTGCTGTATACAGGCGGCTTTACAAGGAAGACCTTGCCCTGCAGTCCCAGAGACTAGCCGCAACTATGCTTATAAGATGGCGCCCAGCATCTCATTCAGGGTGTGAGGGAGAGTGTGAGGTAGCTCCAGGGCAGGAAAATCTACAGTCGCCCTGGGCCGGGGAGAGGCTACAGGTCAAGCGCCAGCTCCCCTATGCTGGACTTCTACCCCAGGTACTAGCGAGCCTTATTAAATGGGGCTTTAGTACACCCGATCTGTGCTCTATTGCCCTGGTGGTCTAGTGGGGTCCCTGCTCGGTGACAGTGTCCACGCTAGCGCCGCAAAACATCTCCCTAGATCGCGGACGGAACGCGATTTAATGGCGGGTCCCGCCTGGGGGACCCTCTTATCTGTTCCCGTAGCAGCCACGCGAACCAGGAGAGCGACTGGGACCGTGTGCCTAAAGCCGGAGCATCTCCGCCACAAGTACCCGGGAACAGGCCGCAGGAGGTATGTGACGCTGCTTCTGAGGTGATGGAGCTGCAGCGCTGAAGTATCACCATGAAATACAGCTCTGACAGCCCAGTTTTGAAGAAATTTTCTATCAGGAAAAGCTTTTTCAGGGCTGCCCAGTACAACTCACCTGTTAAGTGACCTGCTGCTGCAGACACCAACTGAAACTGAGCTCACAGTGCCTGGAGGCGTGGTTATAGAGGAGGCCCCAATGCATCCTGGGACAGCCTAAAGCTTTAGCCTGTTGGTGCCTCTTGATCAAGATCCACTCTACACCCCAGTGTTTCCCTGTGGAAACCAATGTAACCTGCTGCAGAAATATGGGGTCTTATACATTCCAGTCTTTCCCTTATCACCAACATGAGGTTAACGAGTATTTATCCCTACCTGGGTGTCAGGTTGTCAACCAACCCTTTTCCTTTGCTTCTTGTGTCACCCCTCCCCACTTTAGTGGTAGGATACTGCCAAAAATAATTTTCTGTTGACAAGTAGAATCTTAGCTCATTTGCTTTGACACAGGAAGCAAAGGAAAAGGGTTGGGTGACAACCTGACACCCAGATAGGGATAAATTCCATATCCCGCATTCAGAAATTTGTACAATTCTTTGGAGCCAATCTGGCATTAGTAATTGCTCCATCATCTTGTGTCTCACCGCAAACAGATTAATATTAATTAACAGTTATTCTTTTTTGTTTATAATGAAATTATTTGCTTAAGCCTATCTTTGCATGTCATTCTTATTAATTATTTTTGTATGGACTTTAAGCATTATGAGTATCTCATTTCTGTACTGTCCATGAAGCCACGCCTCCAGGGATAATCCAGTCTCATCTTGAGTTTTGCAGATGTGACTCACCGGAACTTGATGTTCTTGGCTGCAGTGCAAACCATGCATTAAATATATGCAACACTGTACTTTGCAGAAAGCCCGGCACTGTGTGTAAATCACGGGTATGGGTCGACTCAACTTAGGTCGATAGTCATTAGGTCGACCACTGAAAGTCGACATGGGCATTATGTCGACATGGGAATTAGGTCAACATGTACTAGGTCGACAGGTGAAAAGGTCTACATGAGTTTTTGGACTGTTTTTGGTGTCGTTTTCTTTGTAAAGTGACCGAGAACCCCAATTAGTGCAGCAAACTTCGGGCAAGGTGCCTCGCTCCACTACCGCTTCGCTCGACACAGGTTACCGTTCCAATCGTAGTCCACGTGGATCGTCAAGTATGGAAAAATCCAAGAAAATGAAAAAAAATTTTTTTTAAACTCATGTTGACCCTTTGACCTGTCGACCTAGTACATGTCGACCTTCAGTGGTCGACCTAATGACTGTCGACCTCAGCTGTGTCGACCTAACGACTGTATCCCGTAAATCACAATGCACTACAACCACAGGCCTGATGATCTAGCATTTTATACACAATTGAAGGAATTTATTAAATACATTATAAGACTTGCCGAGTGTCACCCCTCCTGCCTATTTAAACATATTCCGTTCCCACTCCATTACCCTGCTATTTACACTTCACCTTTACACACTGCACCAGGGGTTTAATATTTTAAGTCCACTTGGAGGTGCGACCACAACATGTGGGTCACCAGGGCACCATGTCCCAATAATTTGGATTTTGGTCTCACAGTCCTTTGGGGTTACCAGAAGTTCTCTGAAGTCCATCTACATTGCAGAGGGCATTATGTTTAATTCTGAAGGTTTCACAGTAAGAGTCTGCAATTATCTCTTGAGGTGTGTAGCTACTTTATAGGGTAGTGTTTAGTCACCACAGTAAAATACTGGTCATGCTAATAAGGCTGGAAGGTCTTCACAGCCCAAACAGTTGCCAAACTTACTGGCACAGTGCTGCTCTGTACTGACACGTCAGTTGTATAACCAATTTTTTTTATCAGAATTTGGTCATGATCAGTACTAGAGTTTCTACCACAGTTGGTTTCAGCACCTGAAATGTCAACTCACAAGCAGGTGTCCAGTCAACTGTCTCTGGAAGTTTCTTCTAAAGGTGCATACACAGGTGAGATTTTGACTATCTTTGATTTTGACTTTGCGATTTCCCCAGAACTCCCCAGAGCCCTGACCCACCGCTATTGACTATCTTTACTTGAGATTTTGACTAAGTGCCAATTTTGACTATACGATCTACTAGATTGTACACTATATAGTCAAGACTGACTTTCCTGCACAGTCTATCTTTCCTTGTGATACCGAACCTGCGGGAGTGCACACTGGTATCGCAGCTAGCTAAACACAGTCCGATTTGCACAAACTTTCCTTGCGATTTTGACTATATCGGCAAAATCAAAAGGATAAATCTCACGGTGTGTACACAGATTTTGATCTATCAGAGGTTTCGCCACAGAACTAGTCAGGTTACAAAGCATCTGTAGTAATCTGCAATCCCTTCGACGGCCTGGACTTTTCTCTGGCTTGCGGGCGTAGGCCAGTCTTGAATTGCCTCCTTTACCATTGCTGGTTTGGGCTTAACCTGCCTGTCCCCACACAATGCCCAAGTACTGTACCTCTGAAATACCATTTGGCACTTGTCTGCACTGATGATTAGACATGTTTGCCAATTCCTTTTTAACCTAATACCACATATCTCAGCTTCAACTAAAGATGGTGAAGTCATCCAAGTAGGCCTAACCAAAATCTCTGAAACCCTTAAGCAGTACATTGACTATACTCTAGAAGGTGGCTTACTATTGTTCATCTCAAATGGTGTGTTCTTAAACTCGAACAGGCCAAATAGGATGACATTTCCTTACCCTCAATGGTCATTGGTATTTGCCAATACTCCTTTGCTTAAGTTAAAAGTAGAGATGCACTTTGCCCCTGCCGACTCATCTAACAGTGCAGCAATGTGAGCTAGGAGATAAAGGCGTCTATTTACTAAGCCTTGGATGGAGATAAAGTCGCTGGAGATAAAGAGGGGCAGATGTATTAACCTGGAGAAGGCATAAGGAAGTGATAAACCAGTGATAAGTGCAAGGTGATAAACGCACCAGCCAATCAGCTCCTAACTGTTAATTTACATATTGGCGCTTATTGGCTAGTGTGTATATCACCTTGTACTTATCACTGGTTTATCACTTACTTATGCCTTCTCCGGGTTAATACATCTGCCCCAAAGTACCAGCCAATCGGACCTGCTATGCCACAGGCTGTGTTTGAAAAATGACGTTAGGAGCCGACTGGCTGGTATTTTATCTCCAGCGACTTTATCTCCATCCAAGGCTTAGTAAATAGACCCCTTTGTGCATCAATGTGGGGCATCAGTTTGGAAAGCAGTTATGCAGTCAACAATAATGCTGTCCAGTCAATATGTCGTCAGTTTATCCAGACAGGACAATGCAGGCGCAGCAGTAGTGGTATTTAAAGCTTTTTTAACCATATCGGCATTATTACTTTAAACACAATTTTTTAAAGTGATGTTTAAGGTTATAATCCAAACACGCTTAAAATGCTCTGAATAGCATTACAACCATGTTGGCATTCTCCCGTGGGCATCCCATTGGTATTCTCGATCACACTTATGCATCTGTTTGGATTTGACATTACAGCCAGTTTGCTGCTTACTGATGGAGGAATTGGAAAGTCAACCAATTCCTGATCTGGCAAATGCCAGAGGTGAGGGTGGTGTAGAGGAAGTGAGCTGAAGTGATGAACTAGGTGGACTGATTTCCATGCGCAAATCAGTCGCAAATGGCCGCGGCGGACATTTTCCAAGTGATTTCTGTCCATAGTGCAGAGCCGTTGCCGCAGGACTCCGGAGGGGTAAGTATAATATATCAGTGCAGTGGGTGTGTGGGCCCCCCTTGACCCAAGGGCCCATGTGCACCTTACCAAATGAACCTATTATAGAAACGCCTATGGGTATATAGTAAAATAAGAATTTACTTACCGATAATTCTATTTCTCGGAGTCCGTAGTGGATGCTGGGGTTCCTGAAAGGACCATGGGGAATAGCGGCTCCGCAGGAGACAGGGCACAAAAAAGTAAAGCTTTACTAGGTCAGGTGGTGTGCACTGGCTCCTCCCCCTATGACCCTCCTCCAGACTCCAGTTAGGTACTGTGCCCGGACGAGCATACACAATAAGGGAGGCATTTTGAATCCCGGGTAAGACTCATACCAGCCACACCAATCACACCGTACAACTTGTGATCTAAACCCAGTTAACAGTATGACAACAGAAAGGGCCTCTTAAAGATGGCTCCTTAACAATAACCCGAATTAGTTAACAATAACTATGTACAAGTATTGCAGATAATCCGCACTTGGGATGGGCGCCCAGCATCCACTACGGACTCCGAGAAATAGAATTATCGGTAAGTAAATTCTTATTTTCTCTATCGTCCTAAGTGGATGCTGGGGTTCCTGAAAGGACCATGGGGATTATACCAAAGCTCCCAAACGGGCGGGAGAGTGCGGATGACTCTGCAGCACCGAATGAGAGAACTCCAGGTCCTCCTTTGCCAGGGTATCAAATTTGTAAAATTTTACAAACGTGTTCTCCCCCGACCACGTAGCTGCTCGGCAGAGTTGTAATGCCGAGACCCCTCGGGCAGCCGCCCAAGATGAGCCCACCTTCCTTGTGGAGTGGGCTTTTACAGTTTTAGGCTGTGGCAGGCCTGCCACAGAATGTGCAAGTTGAATTGTGTTACAAATCCAACGAGCAATCGACTGCTTAGAAGCAGGTGCGCCCAACTTGTTGGGTGCATACAATATAAACAGCGAGTCAGATTTTCTGACTCCAGCCGTCCTTGCAATGTATATTTTTAAGGCTCTGACAACGTCCAACAACTTGGAGTCCTCCAAGTCGCTAGTGGCCGCAGGCACCACAATAGGTTGGTTCAGATGAAATGCTGATACCACTTTAGGGAGAAAATGCGGACGAGTCCGCAGTTCTGCCCTATCCGAATGGAAGATTAGATAAGGACTTTTATAAGATAAAGCCGCCAATTCAGATACTCTCCTGGCAGAGGCCAGGGCTAGTAACATAGTCACTTTCAATGTGAGATATTTCAAATCCACCTTTTTCAATGGTTCAAACCAATGGGATTTGAGGAAATCTAAAACTACATTTAGATCCCACGGTGCCACCGGAGGCACCACAGGAGGCTGTATATGCAGTACTCCCTTGACAAAAGTCTGGACCTCAGGGACAGAGGCCAATTCTTTTTGGAAGAATATTGACAGGGCCGAAATTTGAACCTTAATGGATCCCAATTTGAGACCCATAGATAATCCTGATTGCAGGAAATGTAGGAAACGACCCAGTTGGAATTCCTCCGTCGGAACCCTCCGATCCTCGCACCACGCTACATATTTTCGCCAAATGCGGTGATAATGTTTCACGGTGACTTCCTTCCGTGCCTTAATCAAGGTAGGAATGACTTCTTCTGGAATGCCTTTCCCTTTTAGGATCTGGCGTTCAACCGCCATGCCGTCAAACGCAGCCGCGGTAGGTCTTGAAAAAGACAGGGACCCTGCTGTAGCAGGTCCCTTCTCAGAGGTAGAGGCCACGGTTCGTCCGTGAGCATCTCTTGAAGTTCCGGATACCAAGTCCTTCTCGGCCAATCCGGAACCACTAGTATTGTTCTTACTCTTCTTTGCCGTATGATCTTCAATACCTTTGGTATGAGCGGCAGAGGAGGAAACACATACACTGACTGGTACACCCAAGGAGTTACCAGTGCGTCCACAGCTATTGCCTGTGGATCTCTTGACCTGGCGCAATAATTGTCCAGTTTCTTGTTGAGGCGAGACGCCATCATGTCTACAATTGGTCTTTCCCAACGGTCTATTAACATGTTGAAGACTTCTGGATGTAGACCCCACTCTCCCGGATGAAGATCGTGTCTGCTGAGGAAGTCTGCTTCCCAGTTGTCCACGCCCGGGATGAACACTGCTGACAGTGCTATCACGTGATTCTCCGCCCAGCGAAGAATCTTGGCAGCTTCTGCCATTGCACTCCTGCTTCTTGTGCCGCCCTGCCTGTTTACATGGGCGACCGCCGTGATGTTGTCCGACTGAATCAACACCGGCTTTCCTTGCAGGAGAAGTTCCGCCTGGCTTAGAGCATTGTAGATTGCTCTTAGTTCCAGAATGTTTATGTGAAGAGACTTTTCCAGACTCGTCCATACTCCCTGGAAGTTTCTTCCTTGTGTGACTGCTCCCCAGCCTCTCAGGCTGGCGTCCGTGGTCACCAGGATCCAATCCTGAATGCCGAATCTGCGGCCTTCTAATAGGTGAGCCTTCTGCAACCACCACAGAAGTGACACCCTTGTCTTTGGTGACAGGGTTATTCGCAGGTGCATCTGCAGATGCGACCCTGACCATTTGTCCAACAGATCCCTTTGGAATATTCTTGCATGGAATCTGCCGAATGGAATTGCTTCGTAAGAAGCCACCATTTTTCCCAGGACTCTTGTGCATTGATGTACTGACACTTTTCCTGGTTTTAGGAGGTTCCTGACCAGATCGGATAACTCCTTGGCTTTTTCCTCTGGAAGGAAAACCTTTTTCTGAACCGTGTCCAGAATCATTCCTAGGAACAGCAGACGAGTTGTCGGGATTAAATGGGATTTTGGAATATTCAGAATCCACCCGTGTTGTCTTAGCACCTCTTGAGATAGTGCTAAAGCTGTCTCCAGCTGTTCTCTGGACCTTGCCCTTATTAGGAGATCGTCCAAGTATGGGATAACTAATACGCCTTTTCTTCGAAGAAGAATCATCATCTCGGCCATTACCTTGGTAAAGACCCGAGGCGCCGTGGACAATCCGAACGGCAGCGTCTGAAACTGATAGTGACAGTTTTGAACAATGAACCTGAGGTACCCCTGGTGTGCGGGGTAAATCGGAACGTGTAGATACGCATCCTTGATGTCCAAGGATACCATAAAGTCCCCTTCTTCCAGGTTCGCTATCACTGCTCTGAGTGACTCCATCTTGAACTTGAACTTTTTTATGTAGAGGTTCAAGGACTTCAGATTTAGAATAGGCCTTACCGAGCCATCCGGCTTCGGTACCACAATAGAGTGGAATAATACCCCTTTCCTTGTTGTAATAGGGGTACTTTGACTATCACCTGCTGAGCGTACAGCTTGTGAATGGCTTCCAACACCCTCTCCCTTTCGGAAGAGACGGTTGGTAAGGCAGACTTCAGGAAACGATGAGGAGGATCCGTCTCTAATTCCAACCTGTACCCCTGAGATATTATCTGCAGGATCCAGGGGTCTACCTGCGAGTGAGCCCACTGCGCGCTGTAATTTTTGAGACGGCCCCCCACTGTCCCCGAGTCCGCTTGAGAGGCCCCAGCGTCATGCTGAGGTTTTTGCAGGAGCCGGGGAGGGCTTCTGTTCCTGGGAAGGAGCTGCCTGTTGGTGTCTCTTCCCTCTTCCTCTGCCTCGTGGCAGGTACGACAAGCCCTTTGCTCTCTTATTTTTGTAGGAGCGAAAAGGCTGCGGTTGAAAGGTCGGTGCCTTTCTCTGTTGGGGAGTGACTTGAGGTAAAAAAGTGGATTTCCCGGCAGTAGCCGTGGCCACCAAGTCTGACAGACCAACTCCAAATAACTCCTCCCCTTTATACGGCAAAACCTCCATGTGACGTTTTGAATCCGCATCGCCTGTCCACTGTCGTGTCCATAAGGCTCTTCTGGCTGAAATGGACATAGCACTCACCCGAGATGCCAGTGTGCAAATATCCCTCTGTGCATCACGCATATAGATAAATGCATCCTTTATTTGTTCTAACGACAGTAAAACATTGTCCCTATCTAGGGTATCAATATTTTCAATCAGGGATTCTGACCAAACTACTCCAGCACTGCACATCCAGGCAGTTGCTATAGCTGGTCGTAGTATAACACCTGCATGTGTGTATATATTCTTTTGAATAACTTCCATCTTTCTATCTGATGGATCCTTAAGTGCGGCCGTCTCAGGAGAGGGTAACGCCACTTGTTTGGATAAGCGTGTGAGCGCCTTGTCCACCTTAGGGGGTGTTTCCCAGCGCGCCCTAACCTCTGGCGGGAAAGGGTATAATGCCAATAACTTTTTTGAAATTATCAACTTTTTATCAGGAGCAACCCACGCTTCATCACACACGTCATTTAATTCTTCTGATTCAGGAAAAACTGTTTGTAGTTTTTTCACACCATACATAATACCCTGTTTTACGGTATCTGTAGTATCAGCTAAATGTAACGTCTCCTTCATTGCCAAAATCATATAACGTGTGGCCCTACTGGAAAATACGTTTGAATTTCTACCGTCGTCACTGGAATCAGTGCCCGTGTCTGGGTCTGTGTCGACCGACTGAGGCAAAGGGCGTTTTACAGCCCCTGACGGTGTTTGAGGCGCCTGGACAGGCATTAATTGATTGTCCGGCCGCCTCATGTCCTCAACTGACTGTTTAAGGGAAGATAAACCATCACGTAATTCCACAAATAAAGGCATCCATTCTGGTGTCGACCCCCTGGGGGGTGACATCTGCATATTTGGCAATTGCTCCGCCTCCACACCAATATCGTCCTCATACATGTCGACACCACGTACCGACACACACCGCAAACTCACAGGGAATGCTCTAATGAAGACAGGACCCACTAGCCCTTTTGGGGAGACAGAGGGAGAGTCTGCCAGCACACACCACAAAGCGCTATATATACAAGGGATATCCTTATATTAAGTGCTCCCTTATAGCTGCTTTAATATATATATATATAGCCATTAATGTGCCCCCCCTCTCTGTTTTACCCTGTTTCTGTAGTGCAGTGCAGGGGAGAGACCTGGGAGCCGTTCTGACCAGCGGAGCTGTGACAGAAAATGGCGCCGTGTGCTGAGGAGATAGGCCCCGCCCCTTTTTCGGCGGGTTCTTCTCCCGCTATTTTTCCAGTCAGGCAGGGGTTAAATATCTCCATATAGCCCCTATGGGCTATATGTGAGGTATTTTTAGCCTTGTATAAGGTTTATATTTGCCTCTCAGAGCGCCCCCCCCCAGCGCTCTGCACCCTCAGTGACTGCCCAGTGAAGTGTGCTGAGAGGAAAATGGCGCACAGCTGCAGTGCTGTGCGCTACCTTATGAAGACTGAGGAGTCTTCAGCCGCCGGTTTCCGGACCTCTTCACGCTTCAGCATCTGCAAGGGGGTCGGCGGCGCGGCTCCGGGACCGGACTCCACGGCTGGGCCTGTGTTCGATCCCTCTGGAGCTAATGGTGTCCAGTAGCCAAGCAGCAAATCCACTCTGCATGCAGGTGAGTTTACTACTTTCCCCCTAAGTCCCACGTTGCAGTGATCCTGTTGCCAGCAGGACTCACTGTAAAGAAAAAAACCTAAACTAAACTTTCTCTAAGCAGCTCTTTAGGAGAGCCACCTAGATTGCACCCTTCTCGTTCGGGCACAAAATCTAACTGGAGTCTGGAGGAGGGTCATAGGGGGAGGAGCCAGTGCACACCACCTGACCTAGTAAAGCTTTACTTTTTTGTGCCCTGTCTCCTGCGGAGCCGCTATTCCCCATGGTCCTTTCAGGAACCCCAGCATCCACTTAGGACGATAGAGAAATCTGCTCCTATTATACTCCACTGGCATTCCATTTAAGCAGACCAGAGCTGGCATAACGTTTAGTATCTCCCATAATAATCTATGTAGGCCTAGTATAGATTTATCTTCTACATTTTTCAACTGTCTCATTGTTTTATTAAATGTCATAGGTGCTCTGGTGAAGGACTAGCATACTGTACCTAAACTGCCTGAGAACACTGTCCATGCGCACATCTGCTGGGAATAGTAACCTGTGGCGGCAGCGTGGCGAGCGGTGCCAGCCGGCGAATGGGACACGTTATGTTTCACTGTCCAAACAAGTTTAATGATGCCTGAAACAGCTTAGTTATGCTAACCCAGGGGGTCCCATGTCCTGAACTTGAACCAAATTATTAATAAAACGAAATACAACGAGTCTTTGTTCTTAGGAGATAAAAGCTATTGTATGACTAGCATTTGGAACTACTTGGAAAATATTAACGTGCCGAATGCATTCATCCCCGGAAAGCTAAACAATGGGCAGATGCAGGGATGTAGCTGGTACTGCACACATTGCCTGTCAGCCATACGTCGTGTACCAACGCAATGAGATTCAGGGGCACAATTTACTAAACGCCTTCTTATTAACTTTGGCGTCACTCGGAGCCCGTTGGCTGCGCTCTCTATAATATCACGTGTTGCGGGGCAGCCTCAGTCCTCGGGTCGCATGGAGTTAGCTGCGGCAGGAGTGGGGCAGTGGGAGCCGCTGGAAGAAGCCGAGTGTCGGGGAAGCCCCGGGGATAGCGGCCACGTCTCACAGAGTCACAGCGTCTGCAGTAGTGCCTCCGTGGGTCTCCTGAACGATGAGGAAGTGGTCGGCGCGGAGTCATGTGACTGTATACTCAGGACAACAGCGGCTCAGCTGTCCGGCTACCTCCTCCCAGCAGAGCAGGCGGCAGAGGTGAGGGCGTGGCTCATTGCGTCGCCGCGCAGCTGCCCAGGAGGGGGCGCCCCTCTTCTAGTTCCATATGACGGCAATCATGGGTAGTGAGAGCACCCATATAGCTGGCTCCTGTGTATGTGCGCTCCCTGCGACTCAAGTCACAGCACATACATCATGTATTGGCACAGGAAAATGGCACTTTAGGTTGAAGCGCCACGGGGCTGCAGCTGTGTCACTACTTTGGCTGCATTACCACTAATTTTATTCCCCGTAGCCAGAGCTCTGCTTGGCTAGTGTTTTGCGATCTGTATACTGTATGTATATAAAATAAAGAAATAAGGCACAGAAGTGCTCTTGGTGACGCTAAAAATTAAATATAAGTCCTTTAAAAAACACATTACATATATGGATTAAAATGTTTGAACAAATAAAGTGTAACAAGTGCATAACATTGTATAACAAATAACAATTGTGACTTCTCTTTTGGTAAAGTGATACGGGTAAATTTACTAAGCTCCCGCGTGTCCAGGCTCGGACTGGCCCACAGGGGTACAGGGGAAACCACCGGTAGGCCCCACTGCCTGGGGACTGGGGGGCCTTCCTCCTCTAGGGATCAGGTTTTAGACTGCACTTGAATTATATACAGTGGCGTCACAAGGGGGGTGCGGGGGGTGCGGCCCCTCTCCCGGGTGTCACCCGCCGAGGGGTGACACCAAAATGCCGGCTTCTGCAAAGTGACAGAAGCCGAGTGCTGCACTGTTATATTATGTGCAGCACGCCACTCGGCTCCTGTCACTGTGTAGGAGCCAGCACTGCAGGGACAGCACCTCCCGGGAGTCAGCCCTCACCTCCCACACCCCCTAGTGATAAAAAAAAACGGGTGTCGGGATGCGAAGCCCTGCCCCTCCGCAAAGCCCCGCCCCCTTTGCGTGCCTGCAATTGTCTAAAAATGGGTCCCGTCCGCGAAGCCCCGCCCCTCTATTTAAGCCACGCCCATTCCAGTGAAGCCCCACCCCCTTTATCCTCGCTGCCGCACCGGGTGTCACAGAGGCGAGTGACGCCTCTGATTATATATTATACATATGTTACCGTATACTGCACAGGATTATGATGTATTCACTACAGTACATTGCTGTCATTAATCTCACACATTATCATGCATGCACTAGCATTAATTACTATATAAATTATCAATGAGTCCAGACCAGGTAATGTAATGGTTAGCCAAACCTCTGTGGTGGCTGGCCACACCTCTAATCATGGGCCCCTACCACTGCATACCCCCTGTGGGCCCTTCATGCTCCAGTCCGACTCTGCGCGTGTCTGCCACATCCAACCAAGGGGTATATTTACTAAGCTCCCAATTGTGACCGATTATTTTTTTTTATTTTTTTTTCAAAGTGTCATCTCGGGAATTTACTAAACAGAAATCTCGGCAGTGATGAGGGCATTCATATTTGTTTTGACGGCAGAGAACACAAATACGAATGAATACACCATCGGTCAAACATGCCTGTTTAGGTATACAACTCGGTAATTTACTGAGAATTCGTATTCACAATCACTGCCGGCAATAGACAAACACTGCCAGGAAATGTTAGAATTCGTAAAAAAAAAAAAAGCAGTTTTCACATAGACCTGCTTTTTTTTTAATCCGTATTCTGATAGGCATGCACGGATCAGTGAGATCCGTGCATGCTTATCAGTGGGAAGGGGTGTGAATGTGTTTAAAATAAAAATTTGTGAGGTTCCCCCTCCTAAGCATAACCAGCCTCGGGCTCTTTGACCCTTATGGGTGGCTGGAGGGGGGGGGGGGGGCCCTTGATTTGAAGGGGTCCCCACTCCTCCATGGTACCCCGGCCAGGGGTGACTAGTTGATGGGGTAATGCCACGGCCGCAGGGACCAGTATAAAAGTGTCCCCCGGCTGTGGCATTATCTCTCTGGCTAGTGGAGCCCGGTGCTGGTTTAAAAAATACGGGGGACCCCTACGTCTTTTGTCCCCCGTATTTTTTGAACCAGGACCGGACGCAGAGCCCGGTGCTGGTTGTTTAAATATGGGGGGACCCCAGTAATTTTTTCACCTGTATTTTTTCAACCAGGACCGGCTCAAAGAGCCCGAGGCTGGTTATGCTTAGGAGGGAGAACCCACGCAATTTTTTTTTCGATTTTTAACACTTTACAGACTTCATATAATGT
Organism: Pseudophryne corroboree; assembly: GCF_028390025.1. Classification (NCBI taxonomy): domain Eukaryota; kingdom Metazoa; phylum Chordata; class Amphibia; order Anura; family Myobatrachidae; genus Pseudophryne; species Pseudophryne corroboree. The sequence continues at coordinate 563,891,231 of NC_086448.1, forward strand.
ACACAATGAAGCCCTGCATGGATCTCACTGATCCGGCCGAGATTTATTGTGTTAAATCCGGCAGTGTTTTACTATTCACTCCCGTAAAACACTGCTCGACAATACGAATCACATAGACATCGGAAAATACAAAAGAAGACAACTCGGCAGCTTAGTAAATTACATGCGCTTTATTCAAAAAGTTGAAAAAAAACACGAACGATGTAATTCGAGTTTAATCTCTCACCAAATAACTACAAATACGAACCTTAGTAAATATACCAAGATCAATCTCTGCTGACATCAGCCGTTTTCATGTCTATTTTTCAGCAAACAGACACGATAATTTACTAAACTCTCGTGTTTCTCTAATTCGTGTTTTCCGATGTCGATGTCTTCATAACCCAGAGCAGTGTTTTATGGGGGAGTTTTGTAAAACACTGCCGAACAAGAAGGCATGAAGCCCGGCCGGATCAATGAGATCTGTGCAGGGCTTCATTGTGTTAAGTAATGAAACAGTTAAAAATCAGAAAAAAAACCCAGCTTGAGGTCCCCCCTCCTAAATATAACCAGCCCGGGCTCTTTGAGCCGGTCCTAATTCTTAAAATACAGGGGGAAAATTGAGTAGGGATCCCCCAGTATTTTAAGAACCAGCACTGGGCTCTTGGACGGTCCTGATTCCAAAAATATAGGGGGGGAAAGGACATAGGGGTCCCCTGTATTTTTTAAACCAGCACTGGGCTCCACTAGTCAAGAAGATAATGCCACAGCCGGGGAACACATTTATACAGGTCCTTGGGGCAGTGGCATTACCTCCCCCCACAACTAAACAGCCCTGGCTGGGGTTCCATGGGGGAGTGGGGACCCCCTAATGAACGGCCACCCCCCTCCACGCACCCAAGGACCAGGGCTGAAGCCCGAGGCTGTCCCCAGCATCCGTGGACTGTGGGTGCCGGGGCTGATAGCCACTGTGTTAAAATCAGAAAAAATATTGTCTTTAACGTCCTAAGTGGATGCTGGGGACTCCGTAAGGACCATGGGGATTAGCGGCTCCCCAGGAGACTGGGCACAACTATAAAGAAAGCTTTTAGACTACTGGTGTGCACTGGCTCCTCCCACTAAGACCCTCCTCCAGACTTCAGTTAGATTCTTGTGCCCGGCTGAGCTGGATGCACACTAGGGGCTCTCCTGAGCACCTAGAAAGAAAGTATATTTAGGTTTTTTATTTTACAGTGAGATCTGCTGGCAACAGACTCACTGCAGCGAGGGACTAAGGGGAGAAGAAGCGAACCTACCTAACAGGTGGTAGTTTGGGCTTCTTAGGCTACTAGACACCATTAGCTCCAGAGGGATCGACCGCAGGACCCGATCTTGGTGTTCGTTCCCGGAGCCGCGCCTCCGTCCCCCTTACAGAGCCAGAAGCAACGAAGAGGTCCGGAAAATCAGCGGCAGAAGACTTCGGTCTTCACCAAGGTAGCGCACAGCACTGCAGCTGTGCGCCATTGCTCCTCATGTACACCTCACACTCCGGTCACTGATGGGTGCAGGGCGCTGGGGGGGGGCGCCCTGAGGGCAATATATGACACCTTGGCTGGCAAATATACATCATATATAGTCCTAGAGGCTATATAGATGTAAAATTACCGCTGCCAGTATTCCAGAAAAAGCGGGAGAAAGTCCGCCGAAAAGGGGCGGGGCTTCTCCCTCAGCACACTGGCGCCATTTTTCCCTCACAGTTCCGCTGGAAGGAAGCTCCCTGGCTCTCCCCTGCAGTCTGAATGCTACAGAAGGGTAAAAAAGAGAGGGGGGGGCACTAAATTTAGGCGCAGTATAGATAATATATATATATAAGATATATATAAAAAAGCAGCTATAAGGGAAAACACTCATTGATAGTGGGATCCCAGTGTTATATAGCGCTCTGGTGTGTGCTGGCATACTCTCTCTCTGTCTCCCCAAAGGGCTTTGTGGGGTCCTGTCCTCTGTCAGAGCATTCCCTGTGTGTTTGCGGTGTGTCGGTACGGCTGTGTCGACATGTTTGATGAGGAGGCTTATGTGGATGCGGAGCAGATGCCTGTAAATGTGATGTCACCCCCTGCGGGGTCGACACCTGAGTGGATGGTGCTGTGGAAGGAATTACGCGATAGTGTCGACTCCTTACATAAAAGGTTTGACGACATACCAAATGTGGGACAGCCGGCTTCTCAGCCTGTGCCTGCCCAGGCGTCTCAAAAGCCATCAGGGGCTCTAAAACGCCCGCTACCTCAGATGGCTGACACAGATGTCGACACGGATACTGACTCCAGTGTCGACGACGATGAGACTAATGTAACTTCCAGTAGGGCCACACGTTACATGATTGAGGCAATGAAAAATGTGTTGCACATTTCTGATGTTACCCCCGGTACCACAAAAAAGGGTATAATGTTTGGAGAGAAAAAACTACCAGTAGCTTTTCCTCCATCTGAAGAGTTAAATGAAGTGTGTGAAGAAGCGTGGGCTTCCCCTGATAAAAAGCTGGTAATTTCTAAGAGGTTACTAATGGCGTACCCTTTCCCGCCAGAGGATAGGTCACGCTGGGAAACATCCCCTAGGGTGGATAAAGCGCTCACACGCTTGTCAAAGACGGTGGCACTACCGTCTCCGGATACGGCCGCCCTGCAGGAATCTGCTGATAGAAAGCAGGAGGCTATCCTGAAATCTATATATACACACACAGGTGTTATACTGAGACCGGCTATAACTTCAGCATGGAGGTGCAGTGCTGCTGCTGCGTGGTCAGATTCCCTGTCAGAAAATATAGATACCCTAGACAGGGACACTATATTGCTAAACGTAGAGCATATAAAAGACGCACTTTTATACATGAGGGATGCACAGAGGGATATTTGCCGGCTGGCATCCAAAATTAGTGCAATGTCCATTTCTGCCAGGAGAGGGTTATGGACTCGGCAGTGGACAGGAGATGCAGATTCCAAACGACACATGGAAGTTCTGCCTTATAAGGGTGAGGAATTGTTCGGGGATGGTCTCTCGGACCTCGTTTCCACAGCAACAGCTGGGAAGTCTACATTTTTACCCCATGTTCCCTCACAACCAAAGAAAGCACCGTACTATCAGGTACAGTCCTTTCGGCCCAATAGGGGCAAGCGGGTTAAAGGCGCGTCCTTTCTGCCTAGAGGCAGAGGTAGGGGAAAGAAGCTGCAGCATACAGCCAGTTCCCAGGAGCAAAAATCCTCCCCCGCTTCCTCTAAGTCCACAGCATGACGCTGGGGCTTCACAGGCGGAGCCAGGTACGGTGGGGGCTTGTCTCAAAAACTTCAGCAATCAGTGGGCTCGCTCACGGGTGGATCCCTGGATCCTTCAAGTAGTATCTCAGGGGTACAAACTGGAATTCGAGACGTCTCCCCCCCGCCGTTTCCTCAAATCTGCCTTGCCAACCACTCCCTCAGGCAGGGAGGCAGTGTTACAGGCAATTCACAAGCTGTATTCACAACAAGTGATAGTAAAGGTGCCCCTACTTCAACAAGGAAGGGGTTACTATTCCACAATGTTTGTGGTACCGAAACCGGACGGTTCGGTGAGACCCATTTTAAATTTGAAATCCTTGAACACATATATAAAAAAATTCAAGTTCAAGATGGAATTGCTCAGGGCGGTTATTGCAAGCCTGGACGAGGGGGATTACATGGATGTCACTGGACATCAAGGATGCTTACCTACATGTCCCCATTTACCATCCTCACCAGAAGTACCTCAGATTTGTGGTACAAGATTGTCATTACCAATTCCAGACGTTGCCGTTCGGTCTATCCACGGCTCCGAGGGTCTTTACCAAGGTAATGGCCGAAATGATGATACTCCTTCGAAAGAAGGGAGTTTTAATTATCCCGTACTTGGACGATCTCCTGATAAAGGCGAGGTCCAGAGAGCAGTTGTTGGTAGGGGTAGCACTATCTCGGGAAGTGCTACAACAGCACGGCTGGATTCTAAACATTCCAAAGTCACAGCTGGTCCCTACGACACGCCTGCTGTTCCTAGGGATGGTTCTGGACACAGAACAGAGAAAAGTGTTTCTCCCGGAGGAGAAGGCCAAGGAGCTGTCATCTCTAGTCCGAGGCCTCCTAAAGCCAAAACAGGTGTCGGTGCATCACTGCACGCGGATCCTGGGAAAAATGGTAGCTTCCTACGAAGCGATACCATTCGGCAGGTTTCATGCTAGAACCTTTCAGTGGGACCTGTTGGACAAGTGGTCCGGATCGCATCTTCAGATGCATCGTCTGATAACCCTGTCTCCGAGGACAAGGGTATCTCTGCTGTGGTGGCTGCAGAGTGCTCATCTTCAAGAAGGCCGCAGATTCGGCATACAGGACTGGGTCCTGGTGACCACGGATGCCAGCCTTCGAGGCTGGGGAGCAGTCACAGGGAAGAAACTTCCAAGGACTATGGTCAAGTCAGGAGACTTCCCTGCACATAAATATTCTGGAACTGAGGGCCATTTACAATGCCCTAAGTCAGGCAAAACCCCTGCTTCAAAACCAGCCGGTACTGATCCAGTCAGACAACATCACGGCGGTCGCCCATGTAAATCGACAGGGCGGCACGAGAAGCAGGACGGCGATGGCAGAAGCCACAAGGATTCTCTGATGGGCGGAAAATCACGTGTTAGCACTGTCAGCAGTGTTCATTCCGGGAATGGACAACTGGGAAGCAGACTTCCTCAGCAGGCACGACCTCCACCCGGGAGAGTGGGGACTTCATCCAGAAGTCTTTCAAATGATTGTAAACCGGTGGGAAAAGCCACAGGTGGACATGATGGCGTCCCGCCTAAACAAAAAGCTCGAAAAATATTGCGCCAGGTCGAGAGACCCGCAGGCGATAGCTGTGGACGCTCTAGTAACACCGTGGGTGTACCGATCGGTTTATGTGTTCCCTCCTCTTCCTCTCATACCAAAGGTACGGAGGATAATAAGGAGAAGAGGAGTAAGAACTATACTCATTGTTCCGGATTGGCCAAGAAGAGCGTGGTACCCGGAACTTCAAGAAATGATGTCAGAGGACCAATGGCCTCTACCGCTCAGACAAGACCTTCTGCAGCAGGGGCCCTGTCTGTTCCAAGACTTACCGCGGCTGCGTTTGACGGCATGGCGGTTGAACACCGGATCCTGAAGGAAAAGGGCATTCCGGAGGAAGTCATTCCTACGCTGATTAAAGCTAGGAAAGAAGTAACCGCAAACCATTATCACAGCATATGGCGAAAATATGTTGCGTGGTGTGAGGCCAGGAAGGCCCCAACGGAAGAATTTCAGCTGGGCCGTTTCCTGCACTTCCTACAGTCAGGGGTGACTATGGGCCTTAAATTGGGTTCCATTAAGGTCCAGATTTCGGCTCTATCGATTTTCTTCCAGAGAGAACTGGCTTCACTACCTGAAGTTCAGACTTTTGTTAAGGGAGTGCTGCATATTCAGCCCCCTTTTGTGCCTCCAGTGGCACCTTGGGATCTCAACGTGGTGTTGGATTTCCTAAGTCACATTGGTTTGAGCCACTGAAAACCGTGGATTTGAAATATCTCACGTGGAAAGTGGTCATGTTGTTGGCCTTGGCTTCGGCCAGGCGTGTATCAGCATTGGCGGCTTTGTCATGTAAAAGCCCTTATCTGATTTTCCATATGGATAGGGCAGAATTGAGGACTCGTCCCCAGTTTCTCCCCAAAGTGGTATCCGCTTTTCATCTGAACCAACCTATCGTGGTGCCTGCGGCTACAAATGACTTGGAGGCTTCCAAGTTGTTGGATGTAGTCAGGGCCCTAAAAATCTATGTTTCCAGGACAGCTGGAGTCAGAAAGACTGACTCGCTCTTTATCCTGTATGCGCCCAACAAGTTGGGTGTACCTGCTTCAAAGCAGACTATTGCTCGCTGGATCTGTAGTACGATTCAGCTTGCACATTCTGCGGCTGGACTGCCGCATCCTAAATCAGTAAAAGCCCATTCCACGAGGAAGGTGGGCTCTTCTTGGGCGGCTGCCCGAGGGGTCTCGGCTCTTCAACTTTGCCGAGCAGCTACTTGGTCGGGGTCAAACACGTTTGCTAAATTCTACAAGTTTGACACCCTGGCTGAGGAGGACCTTGAGTTTGCTCATTCGGTGCTGCAGAGTCATCCGCACTCTCCCGCCCGTTTGGGAGCTTTGGTATAATCCCCATGGTCCTTACGGAGTCCCCAGCATCCACTTAGGACGTTAGAGAAAATAAGAATTTACTCACCGGTAATTCTATTTCTCATAGTCCGTAGTGGATGCTGGGCGCCCATCCCAAGTGCGGATTGTCTGCAATACTTGTATATAGTTATTGCTTAACTAAAGGGTTATTGTTGAGCCATCTGTTGAGAGGCTCAGTTGTTATCATTCTGTTAACTGGGTATTGTATCACGAGTTATACGGTGTGATTGGTGTGGCTGGTATGAGTCTTACCCGGGATTCAAAATCCTTCCTTATTGTGTCAGCTCTTCCGGGCACAGTATCCTAACTGAAGTCTGGAGGAGGGTCTTAGTGGGAGGAGCCAGTGCACACCAGTAGTCTAAAAGCTTTCTTTATAGTTGTGCCCAGTCTCCTGCGGAGCCGCTAATCCCCATGGTCCTTACGGAGTCCCCAGCATCCACTACGGACTATGAGAAATAGAATTACCGGTGAGTAAATTCTTATTTTTACAGTGGAACTATAGGTTCCAGCAAGCCCCCCCCAACCCCCCCCTGCATGCTGGTACTTGAAGAATCACATTTACGGGCCTGCTGGTACCTGTAGTTCTACAGTAAAATAAATATTGAAATAAACACAGGACACACACCTTACACAGTATATCTTGAAAATAAAGCATGCTCAGAGCCGGCCCTAGGCATAGGCAAACTAGGCAAATGCCTAGGGTATTTGGTATGCCTAGGGGCACAAGCAGATTCTGCTGATTAAAATGATATGCGTCATGACTGTGTGTGACTGTATCTGCATATGAAATGCTACATTACAGCGTATTCCTGGAAATCACTGTAACGTAGCATTTCGTATGCAGATACAGCCACAGTGGCACACAGAATATAGGCATGCTACATATCATTTTAATCAGTAGAAGCTGCTTGTACGTTCTAGTCACATAGCAAAGAAAATTAGATTAATTTTTTATGCATAAAAAGGCGCCCAAGGTTATCAGAGCTGGACGGGAGCTGCATGACATATTGAGGCAAGATGTATAAGGACAAATCTGTATCCAAGCAGAGGAAGAGGTCATAGTGTTAGCAGTCATGTGAGTGCTGTGTGTGGGTAGGTTCGTTGTGCAATAATGTTCGGCGTATGTGTAAGAGGCATTATGTGTGTCATGTGTATAAATGCATTAATAAAGGTTGGCATAATGTGTAAGGCGTATTATGTTTATAAGGACATTAATAATGTGTGTCATATGTGTAAGGGGCATTACTGTGTGCTATTATGTGTAGAAAGGCATTACTAATGTGTGGCATTATGTGTATAAGGTGCTCTACTGTATGGCGTAATGTATAGAAAAGGCACTACTGTGTGGTCTAATGTGAATAAAGAGCAATATGGTGTGGCGTAATTTGAATTGGGGGCACTATTGTGTGACCATGCCCCTTCCCAAAAGAACACGCCCCTTTTTGGGCTGCACGCTTAATGTGCGCACTGTTCCTAATTAAAATATAGGGGGTAGGAGCACCAAAATGAGGACTGCTATGACTGAGGGGTGATGGGAAAGGGGTGCAGGGTCAGAGGCGGAACTAGCAGCGGTGCTAGGAGGCACCTGTCAAAATCTTGCCTAGGGCATCATATTGATTAGGGCCAGCTCTGAGCATACTTACACACTCACACTTACATATACTGTAATTACCTACATCCCACGTGGGTGGTCTTCAGTATGCCGAATGTCGGGATCCCGGCGCACAGTATACCGGCGCCGGAATCCCGACACCCGGCATACTGACAGCTGTTCTCCCTCGTGGGGGTCCATGGCCCCCCTGGAGGGAGAATAAAATAGTGTGGCGCGCGCAGCGCGACACCGTGCCCGCAGCGTGGCGAGTGCAGTGAGCCCTCAAGGGGCTCCTTTGCGCTCGCCACGCTGTCGGTATGCCGGCGGTCGGGCTCCCGGCGCCGGTATGCTGGTTGCCGGGAGCCCGAGCGCCGGCATACTGTACTACACCCTCCCACGTAGCCATTCACGTCCATTTGTCCACAATACAAATTCATAGAGTAAAAAAAAAAAATTATACTCCCCTAATCCAGTATAGATTAGTCCTCTTCGTTCCATGTAGGCATCCCTGGGTTTAAAAAAAAATAACCCGAGCCAAGTGTATGTACATGTACATGTACACTTCTACTACACAAATAACGGCCTCCACATGACTGTCACTAGAGGGACCCAGCAGCCAATCAGGAGCTGCTGCCATAGCAACAGCTTCCTGATAGGCAGACCCCAGGTAGACCAAAGCCAATCACAGTTTGCCCATAAGAAAGAATGGAGACACTCTGATCCATTCACATCTATGGTGTTGCATTAGAAAAAAACCAAAAATAAAATATTTTTGGTATTAAAACAGTGTTAGATTAAGTGTTGCAGTTTGATGCCCAAAGCGGCCAGGCCACACCAACCTGGGTATGGGTCATTAGGTCGACCACTATTGGTCGACATGGTCATTATGTCGACATGAACAAGGTCAACATGGTTTTTTTTTGTGTCGTTTTCTTCGTAAAGTGACAGGGACCCCCAATTAGTGCACCGTGTCCCCTCGCATGGCTCGCTTCGCTCGCGATGCCTCAGGCAAGGTGCCTCTCTGCGCTCGGCACAGGTTACCGTTCCCAATTGTAGCCTACATGGATCGTAAAGTATGAAAAAGTAAAAAAAATGGAAACATTTTTTGGAAAAACTTACGTCGACATTTTTTCATGTCGACCAATAGTGGTCGACCTAATGACTGTCGACCTAATGACCACAAGCCCTAAAACTGACAAATTGTAAAAATGTATTCAGGACTTCGGGCCTGATTCAGGTTGGATTGCAAATTCTGCTAAGTAGCAGAATTTAATGCACAAATATTGGAAAGCTGCTCAATCAGATGTAATATCAGTCAGGTGCTAAAAGGGAGGGGTAATTCTGTGTAAAAAAAAACAATTTGTGTTCCCTAATGCACACTGAGTGAGTAATAATACTACATAATAATAGATAATACGGAGATCTTAGTTGCGTATATCTGCAGATATAGGGTTAAGCCCCCAGGCCGATCGACAAGGCTTCTCCGTCACTGGGGGTCCCTAATACTAGGTATGGGTCCGGGGTGCAGGACCCCATCATGCCGGCACAGGTCGGCTACCCCAGGTCAGCACACAGGTGAAAATTAATAAGGGTTAATAAGAAGCACAGAAGTGCTATATAAGTGAAGTGTGATTAAAAAACCAAAAATATATACAAAGTGATAGGGAAAATCATGAGTGTTAATAAAGTGTTAGGGTGTGCCGACCTGAAGCCGCCCAACCATACCGACACAGGGGCCACCGCACCCCACACCCACCCCATAAATAATTACATATATGTCTGGGTCTAAATGCCCAGTGTAAGGCCACATGATAATGGCTCCTACAGCATCTGAGAGCCAGCTTACCTGGAGACACCCCTGGCTTCTCCAATGGCACTCTGGAGTCAGCAATCCCTCCTAATGCTGACCCATCCATGCCTCTCTAAATACAATGCACAAATATTGGAAAGCTGCTCAATCAGATGTAATATCAGTCAGGTGCTAAAAGGGAGGGGTAATTCTGTGTAAGAAAAAAAAATTTGTGTTCCCTAATGCCTGGGGGCTTAACCCTATATCTGCAGATATACGCAACTAAGATCTCCGTATTATCTGATTATTATGTAGTATTATTACTCACTCAGTGTGCATTAGGGAACACAAATTGTTTTTTCTTACACAGAATTACCCCTCCCTTTTAGCACCAAAGTGCGCCAAAGAAAACATGTCTAAAGCAGATTGCCCAAGACCTTCATCCATTGCACTTCCATATTGATGATGCCAGGCAAGCCGCACTAAACCGATCCCAGTGGTGTACATTTATTAGAGATTCCCTGCCTTTGGCTGGCACAGTGTGGGCAAGCTTACCATACCAGCATTAACAAATTAAATCTAAGGGTAAGAGAACATTACACACGAGAGGTCTTGTTACCTTACTTATTGAACTACCCTAGTAGACTCCATGTGACTGGCTGCACGTTGTGACCCAACGCCCTAATAAATAACTGGGATTTCTATTTTTTTTTTTCTTGCTTTGTCCACTCTATATCTGCGTTACTGAAATAATGTAATTTCTAAATATAATTTTAGTTTTCTTTGCATTTAAAAAAATAATTTCAGTATTTCTTTATGAGAAATATCCTTTTCTAACATGAAACTTATTGGATTTATAATTTCTGCAAAGCAGGTTGATCTTTATAAACCTTACTATTCAATGTATATGTTTTTGTTTTTTTCAGATTGAGAATTTGGACAAGAGTTTAGAAGATCTTCTTGTCAGAGTTGACGAGTTTGTTGGGATGTTGGATATGGTAAGTACCATGCTTACACTGAGAGCATTAATATGGGACTTTTAGACTTCATCTATTTTAATACTAATCACAATTATTATCAAACAATGACATAAGTGTAGTGAATATTTTTATTATCTCTTTTGTAAAGATAATGCTGAATGAGATAAGGGGAAGTAACAGAATGACAAATGTAGAAAGTCAATTATTTAAGGCATGAGGAGAAGGATTCTGTGATTAATCAAATGAGTTCTAAAATCTGCTGATAGGGGAAAACATGGCACTGTACAGGGTAAGATGCTGAAAAGGTACCAATAAATGAATAGCTAACCGAAACCATCAACTACATTTCAAAATTTTACTTTGTAAAAACAGAAAAAGAGGAATTGATCTCACAGCTCCAAATTCACATTGTCTAATACCGCACCTTATCTTGTATTGTGCCATCAATTCATCCATCGCCTGATTTTACAAATATAAATATATATATTTATTTGTTCTCTTAGATTATTTGACATAGAGTATTTTGTGTTTATTTGACGTAAATCTGAGCAAATTATTTTTTTCCAAGATGCAATGCAATTAAATGAAAAAAATGGAAAAAAAGCAGCTTGAATACTTTTCTATTTATTTTTTTACAAAAATATATTCTTTCATGAACAGAGCAAGTATTCAAAAAACAAGTAATCAAACATTGTAGATCATACAAGATTAGTAGGGGATAGTGGAGGAAGAGAGGGAGGCAGCCAATTTGAGGGGGGATACAATCAGTACAGTAAATGAGTCACATAATAGAGGGATAACCCTTTGGTGACCTGCACTCTGTGTGGCAGCAGTGGCCGCACCGCCCTAGATATGGCCCTGGGTATTCTAAAAACTGGTGGTACCTCTAGTTGAATTGTTCATGTTCTTCTAGTATTCGTGGATTTCAGCTCAGGTCCACCATATATTCCACGGGGTGCCCCTTTGACTGCAGGAGTGCCACACATAAGTCAGACAATGTAGAAACATTGGAGAAGGGATGAGTAGGTACCAGAGACCATCTCAAACAGTTTGATTGCATTTGATAGCTAATAACGAATGTTGCATTTTTCTTGGTGATATATTTCTTTGTTGATTTTAACTTTTTTTTTTTTTTTTTTTTCCCCTCCCCTAAGATTCGGAATGACACCTCTCAAGTGGTTAATGAAAAAGTACCTCAAATTTACACTAAAGCAGCAGAAATGAGAAAACTGTATCAGAAAATTGACTTGCTTGAGGTAGGAAAGTGTATGCAGCAAGTACAAGCATGTTATGAAATTGCATACGTTCAGTCACTCTCACCGCCAATTTCTCCTTGCATAGATGAGCTTTAGAAGCCCGGTGTTGCAGAAGCAGCAGCAATCGGCAAGATTGACATCTTTCGTCTCTGCAACGTGTATTTATCTCCACTTTATCTCCACCAGAGGCTTAGTAAATAGACCCATAAGTGAGGATACTAAGGGGCATTGCAGGAGGTATGATGTAGCGTGTGGGGTCTCGGCAGTTAAAGAACAAGTGGCGATGTCTGATGGCATGTAATGTCCATTGTGGGAGGTCTCATGACATGTAGGAGGTATTATGAGGGGATGCGGTCAACATCCCGCCGGACGGAATCCCGGCGGTCGAAATACCGACACCGGAATCCCGACCGGCACAATCCCGACATATTCTCCCTCCGTGGGTGTCCACGACACCCATAGAGGGAGAATATAATAGTGTGCCAAGCGTAGCGAGGCACCGCACCCGCAGCGTGGAGAGCAAAGCGAGCCCGCAAGGGGCTGCGTTCCACTCGCCACCCTTGTCAGGATTGTGTGGTCGGGATTCCGGCGTCGGTATTTCGACCGCCGGGATCCCATCCAGCCGGATTACGTACTGATCCCATTATGAGATGTCTGATGTCATATAGGGGGGGACTCTGATGGGCATGTGGGAAGAATAACTTGAGTGTATTAAAGATGGGCATGTGAGGATCTCTGATGGCATTTGGGTGCTTGTCTGGTTGCATTGAAGGGGCCAGTGAGGAGGCCCAATGGGCCTATGGTGTATCATTTGGGCATGTGAGGGAACTTATTACGTGTGTGTGTGTGTGTGTGTGTGTGTGTGTGTGTGTGTGTGTGATCTTATAGTGAGTGCTTAAATGTGAGAGGATTGTGGCCATTTAAAAAAAAAAATTCCCTGCAGCTCGTGTGTATTTCTCTGACGTCCTAGTGGATGCTGAGAACTCCGTAAGGACCATGGGGAATAGTGGCTCCGCAGGAGACTGGGCACAAAAGTAAAAGCTTTAGGACTACCTGGTGTGCACTGGCTCCTCCCCCTATGACCCTCCTCCAAGCCTCAGTTAGATTTTTGTGCCCGGCCGAGAAGGGTGCACACTAGGGGGTCTCCTGAGCTTCTTAGTGAAAGTTTTAGTTTTAGGTTTTTTATTTTCAGTGAGACCTGCTGGCAACAGGCTCACTGCATCGAGGGACTAAGGGGAGAAGAAGCGAACTCACCTGCGTGCAGAGTGGATTGGGCTTCTTAGGCTACTGGACACCATTAGCTCCAGAGGGACCGAACACAGGCCCAGCCTCGGAGCTCGGTCCCAGAGCCGCGCCGCCGGCCCCCTTACAGAGCCAGAAACAAGAAGAGGTCCGGAAAAATCGGCGGCAGAAGACATCAGTCTTCAACAAGGTAGCGCACAGCACTGCAGCTGTGCGCCATTGTTACTCAGGCACACTTCACACTCCGGTCACTGAGGGTGCAGGGCGCTAGGGGGGGGGCGCCCTGAGCAGCAATGTAAAACACCTTGGCTGGCATAAATACACCACATATAACCCCCAGGGCTATATGGATGTATTTTAACCCCTGCCAGAACTTACAAAAAAGCGGGAGAAAAGGCCGCCGAGAAGGGGGCGGAGCCTATCGCCTCAGCACACAGGCGCCATTTTCCATCACAGCTCCGCTGGAAGGACGTCTCCCTGACTCTCCCCTGCAGTCCTGCACTACAGAAAAGGGTAAAAAAGAGAGGGGGGGCACTAATTTGGCGCAGTTTTGATACTAACAGCAGCTATAAAGGGAAAAGCACATTTTATAGTGGTATTCCTGTTTATATATAGCGCTCTGGTGTGTGCTGGCATACTCTCCCTCTGTCTCCCCAAAGGGCTAGTGGGGTCCTGTCCTCTATCAGAGCATTCCCTGTGTGTGTGCGGTGGGTCGGTACGATTGTGTCGACATGTTTGAGGAGGAAAATGAGATGCAGGCGGAGCAATTGCCTATTATACAGTTGTCACCCCCTAGGGAGTCGACACCTGAGTGGATGAGATTATGGAAGGAATTGCGTGACAGTGTCAGCTCTTTACGACAGACAGTTGACGACATGAGACAGCCGGCTACTCAGCTTGTGCCTGTCCAGGGGTCTCAAACGCCATCAGGGGCTTTAAAACGCCCGTTACCTCAAATGGCAGACACAGACACGGATACTTACTCCAGTGTCGATGATGAGGAGACAAACGTGACTTCCACTAGGGCCACACGTTACATGATTGAAGCAATTAAAAATGTATTGCATATCTCTGATAATACAAGTACCACTAAAAAGGGTATTATGTTTGGTGAGAAAAAACTGCCTGTAGTTTTTCCTGTATCCGAGGAATTAAATGAAGTGTGTGATGAGGCGTGGGTTTCCCCCGATAAAAAACTGATAATTCCTAAAAGGTTATTGGCATCGTACCCTTTCCCGCCAGAGGATAGGGCACGTTGGGAAACACCCCCTAGGGTGGATAAAGCGCTCACACGTTTGTCAAAACAGGTAGCACTACCCTCTCCTGATACGGCCGCCCTAAAGGAACCTGCCGATAGAAAGCTGGAGAATATCCTAAAATGTATATACTCTCACACGGGTGTTATACTGCGACCAGCAATCGCCTCAGCCTGGATGTGCAGTGCGGGCCTGGCGTGGTCGGATTCCCTGACTGAAAATATTGATACCCTAGATAGGGACAGTATATTACTGACTATAGAGCATTTGAAGGATGCATTTCTATATATGCGTGATGCACAGAGGGATATTTGCCGACTGGCATCAAGAGTTAGCGCGCTGTCCATTTCTGCTAGAAGAGGTTTATGGACGCGGCAGTGGTCAGGTGATGCGGATTCTAAAAGGCACATGGAAGTATTGCCTTATAAGGGGGAGGAGTTATTTGGGGTAGGTCTATCAGACCTGGTAGCCACGGCAACTGCTGGAAAATCCACATTTTTACCCCAGGTAGCTTCTCAACCTAAGAAGACGCCGTATTATCAGGCGCAGTCCTTTCGGCCCCATAAGGGCAAGCGGGCAAAAGGCGCCTCATTTCTGCCCCGTGGCAGAGGGAGAGGAAAAAGGCTGCAACAAACAGCCAGTTCCCAGGAACAAAAGCCCTCTCCCGCCTCCGCAAAGTCCTCAGCATGACGCTGGGGCTTTACAAGCAGACACGGTGGGGGCCCGTCTCAAGAAGTTCAGTGCGCAGTGGGCCCACTCGCAAGTGGACCCCTGGATCCTTCAAGTGGTATCTCAGGGGTACAAATTGGAATTCGAGACGTCTCCCCCTCGCCGTTTTCTAAAGTCTGCTTTACCGACGTCTCCCTCAGACAGGGAGGCAGTATTGGAAGCCATTCACAAGCTGTATTCCCAGCAGGTGATAATCAAGGTACCCCTCCTACAACAGGGAAAGGGGTACTATTCCACACTATTTGTGGTACCGAAGCCGGACGGCTCGGTGAGACCAATTTTAAACCTAAAATCCTTGAACACTTACATACAAAGGTTCAAATTCAAGATGGAGTCACTCAGAGCAGTGATTGCAAACCTGGAAGACGGGGACTATATGGTGTCTCTGGACATCAAAGATGCTTACCTACATGTCCCAATTTACCCTTCTCACCAAGGGTACCTCAGGTTTGTGGTACAGAACTGTCACTATCAGTTTCAGACGCTGCCGTTTGGATTGTCCACGGCACCCCGGGTCTTTACCAAGGTAATGGCCGAGATGATGATACTCCTTCGAAGGAAGGGAGTTTTAGTTATCCCTTACTTGGACGATCTCCTGATAAGGGCAAGATCCAGGGAACAGTTGGAAGTCGGGGTAGCACTATCTCAGATAGTGCTGCGCCAGCACGGTTGGATTCTCAATATTCCAAAATCTCAGCTGATCCCGACTACCCGACTTCTATTCTTAGGGATGATCCTGGACACAGTCCAGAAAAAGGTGTTTCTCCCGGAGGAGAAAGCCAGGGAGTTATCCGAACTAGTCAGAAATCTCCTAAAACCAGGCCAAGTCTCAGTGCATCAATGCACAAGGGTCCTGGGAAAGATGGTGGCTTCTTACGAAGCAATCCCATTCGGCAGATTCCACGCAAGAACCTTCCAGTGGGATCTGCTAGACAAATGGTCCGGGTCGCATCTTCAGATGCATTAGCGGATAATCTTGTCACCAAGGACAAGGGTGTCTCTCCTGTGGTGGTTGCAGAGTGCTCATCTTCTAGAGGGCCGCAGATTCGGCATTCAGGACTGGGTCCTGGTGACCACAGATGCCAGCCTGAGAGGCTGGGGAGCAGTCACACAGGGACGAAATTTCCAGGGCTTGTGGTCAAGCCTGGAGACATCACTTCACATAAATATCCTGGAGCTAAGGGCCATCTACAATGCTCTAAGCCTAGCAAGACCTCTGCTTCAAGGTCAGCCGGTGCTGATCCAGTCAGACAACATCACTGCAGTCGCCCACGTAAACAGACAGGGCTGCACAAGAAGCAGGAGGGCAATGACAGAAGTTGCAAGGATTCTTCGCTGGGCGGAAAATCATGTGATAGCACTGTCAGTAGTGTTCATTCCGGGAGTGGACAACTGGGAAGCAGACTTCCTCAGCAGACACGACCTCCATCCGGGGGAGTGGGGACTTCACCCAGAAGTCTTCCACATGATTGTGAACCGTTGGGAAAAACCAAAGGTGGACATGACGGCGTCCCGCCTCAACAAAAAACTGGACAGGTATTGCGCCAGGTCAAGGGACCCTCAGGCAATAGCTGTGGACGCTCTGGTAACACCGTGGGTGTACCAGTCAGTGTATGTGTTCCCTCCTCTGCCTCTCATACCCAAGGTACTAAGGATCATAAGAAGGAGAGGAGTAAGGACTATACTCGTGGCTCCGGATTGGCCAAGAAGGACTTGGTACCCGGAACTTCAAGAGATGCTCACAGAGGACCCGTGGCCTCTACCTCTAAGAAAGGACCTGCTTCAGCAGGGACCCTGTCTGTTCCAAGACTTACCGCGGCTGCGTTTGACGGCATGGCGGTTGAACGCCGGATCCTGAAGGAAAAAGGCATTCCGGATGAAGTCATCCCTACCCTGATCAAAGCCAGGAAGGATGTAACCGTGCAGCATTATCACCGTATTTGGCATAAATATGTTGCGTGGTGCGAGGCCAGGAAGGCCCCTACAGAGGAATTTCAACTGGGTCGTTTCCTGCATTTCCTGCAAACAGGACTGTCTATGGGCATAAAATTAGGGTCCATTAAGGTTCAAATTTCGGCCCTGTCGATTTTTCTTCCAGAAAGAACTGGCTTCAGTTCCTGAAGTTCAGACGTTTGTCAAGGGGGTACTGCATATACAGCCTCCTTTTGTGCCTCCAGTGGCACCTTGGGATCTCAATGTAGTTTTGGGGTTCCTAAAATCACATTGGTTTGAACCACTCTCCACTGTGGACTTAAAATATCTCACTTGGAAAGTGGTAATGCTGTTAGCCCTGGCTTCAGCCAGGCGTGTCTCAGAATTGGCGGCTTTATCCTATAAAAGCCCTTACCTAATTTTTCATACGGACAGGGCAGAATTGAGGACTCGTCCTCAATTTCTCCCTAAGGTGGTTTCAGCATTTCACTTGAACCAGCCTATTGTGGTACCTGCGGCTACTAGGGACTTGGAGGACTCCAAGTTGCTGGACGTAGTCAGGGCCCTGAAAATATATGTTTCCAGGACGGCTGGAGTCAGGAAATCTGACTCGCTGTTTATCCTGTATGCACCCAACAAGCTGGGTGCTCCTGCTTCTAAGCAGACTATTGCTCGTTGGATTTGTAGTACAATTCAGCTTGCACATTCTGTGGCAGGCCTGCCACAGCCAAAATCTGTAAAAGCCCATTCCACAAGGAAGGTGGGCTCATCTTGGGCAGCTGCCCGAGGGGTCTCGGCTTTACAACTTTGCCGAGCAGCTACTTGGTCAGGGGCAAACACGTTTGCTAAATTCTACAAATTTGATACCCTGGCTGAGGAGGACCTTGAGTTCTCTCATTCGGTGCTGCAGAGTCATCCGCACTCTCCCGCCCGTTTGGGAGCTTTGGTATAATCCCCATGGTCCTTACGGAGTTCCCAGCATCCACTAGGACGTCAGAGAAAATAAGAATTTACTTACCGATAATTCTATTTCTCATAGTCCGTAGTGGATGCTGGGCGCCCATCCCAAGTGCGGATTGTCTGCAATACTTGTACATAGTTATTGTTACAAAAATCGGGTTATTATTGTTGTGAGCCATCTTTTCAGAGGCTCCTCTGTTATCATGCTGTTAACTGGGTTCAGATCACAGGTTGTACGGTGTGATTGGTGTGGCTGGTATGAGTCTTACCCGGGATTCAAAATCCTTCCTTATTGTGTACGCTCGTCCGGGCACAGTATCCTAACTGAGGCTTGGAGGAGGGTCATAGGGGGAGGAGCCAGTGCACACCAGGTAGTCCTAAAGCTTTTACTTTTGTGCCCAGTCTCCTGCGGAGCCGCTATTCCCCATGGTCCTTACGGAGTTCCCAGCATCCACTACGGACTATGAGAAATAGAATTATCGGTAAGTAAATTCTTATTTTCGTGTCCAAAACAATATTTTGCCTAGAGTCCGACGGCGCCTTAGGGGGATATCCTATTAGCCCCAGTAAAACATTGGGTGCGAAAAAAGTATGTTTTTCGCTATTTTTCCCAATGTTTCACCAGTATTATTTTTTTACAGGCTATCCAGATTGATCGCCTGTAAAAAAAAAAAAAAAAAAGCCCTTTCTCCCGAAAACACACAGGTTCAGTGAAACGTGTGTTTTCGGTAGAAACAGCGGAACATGGCTCTTTCTGGGGATTCAGTTTCGCCTGCCTGAATCAAGGCGAATCAAAATCCCAGATGACGCCGGACAACCTGTAGCGTCCCATGCCCGCTGCAGCAGCAGGCTGGGACTGCAGGCATGGCGCCGCTGCCCGGAAGCTGCCACTCGGTATGGTGGCCCCCGGCAGGGAAGCCGGAGCAGCGCCGTGACCACATTGCCCCACCCCCGGCAGTGGTTACATGACGGGGGAGTGTCCATGTGACCGGGGGGAGCCGGAGGAGCAGCGCTGCAACGGGAGCTGTCAGGCTTATCGGGGGAAATAGTATAGGCCCTTTGTGATCCAGGGGTCTCACTATCAGTTTTGAGCTCTTCCATTCGGGCTATCATCAGCGCCCAGGGTCCTTACAAAGGTAATGGCAGTTATGATTGCTCATCTGTGCTCTCGGGGTGATCATAATAGCTTACCTGGACGATCTCCTACTCAAGTCCCCTTCATAGGAAAAGTTGTTGGCGGATGTAGCCCTATCACATCACTTTTTTTCTCCAGCATGGATGGATCATCAACTTCCTAAAGTCCAGCCTGGTGCCGTCTCAATGTCTCCAGTTCCTAGGGATGATTCTGGACACATCATTGCAGAGGGTGTTCCTTCCTGCGGAAAAAGCTTAGGCAATCCAGGACATGGTCTGTTTGGTGCTCATGTCGAAAAAGGTGTTTGTTCATCTTTGCATTCGCCTTCTCAGCAAGATGATGGCTACATTTGAAGCCATAGAATTAGTCTGGATCCATTCCAGACCATGCTAGCTGGACCTCCTGTCTCAGTGGACGGGTTCACAGGCATCGGCTGGTACGTCAGGCATCCAGGACCCACATTTCTCTCCTTTGGTGGTTCCAGATCAACGATCTGTTGGCAGTTCGTCGCTTCGGCATTCGGGACTGGGTTCCCCTGACGACAGACAGTCTCCGGGGCTGGAGTGCGGTGGTGTTGGACCCATTTCAGGGTCGCTGGTCTCAACACGAGGGTTTCCTGCCAATCAATGTTCTCGAGCTCAGATCTGTTTACAATGCCTTCCTCATGGTGTTTCCCCTACTGAACAGACTGCCCATTCAGGTACACACTATGCCACTGGTATGGCTTACATCAACCGATAAGGCGGAACTCGAAGTCGCATGTCCAGGCGCAAATTCAGTCGCATCCTGCAGTAGGTAGAAAGACATGCCATGGCGGTCTTTGCTGTGTTCATACCCAGCGTGGAGAATTAGGACTACCTCAGTCGCCAGGACCTTCATTCCGGGGAATGGGCTCTTCATCTGTAGTAGAACATACGCAACCTCAAAAAACAAACAAAAAAAAACAAAACTTGAGATTAATATTATTTACCCACATGCAAAAAAGTTAGTGTGTGTTTTAATAATTAGGTATTTTTGCTAGTAGATTTATATGCACATTAGCAAGAATTTTATGTTTTTGAAAATGCTTTTTTGGTGCATTTCAAATGCTTTTTTTTTTTTTACTTCTTGGATGATTGGGGAGTTTGACTGGAGCGGTACACCTGTAAAACCGTAACACAGATATCCTTAGGCGAGCTCAGGAAGAACAGTAGCCTCCCGTGGAGCAAAAGGGTAAAAGCTTGTCTCGAGGGATGACTATCAATAAAATGTCGATCGGCCCGTGGTTATATAGAATCTCCTGATGATTGTTTTATTGTTTGGTGTTAGTCAAAACCTTTTTTCTATATATCTTCTAAACAGGCCTTTGTTAAAAAGGTTGGAAGTGATGTCGCTCTGATGGAAGAGCAGGTTACGCAGGCGGAAACAAACCTGGGAAATTTCCATAATCCTCTCAAGAAAATCTTCCAAAATATCAGTGCCTCTCCTCTCTTTTCACCAGCTGTGAGTATCTGTGTGGGTCTCCCATACTGTTCTTGGTGCTGTAATTACAGTACATTGCTATATAGGGGGTGCTAACGTAAGTGTGGCCCAGAAAAATGCCCTGTTCCATATGATAGTTATTTGCATTACTCTATAAAAGTATGGATCAGAATGCTTAGAATTGCTGCTAAATAATGTCCCCAGACATTGGGCCTAATTCGGCATGGATCGTAGATGTGCGCAAACACGCAAACACATCGCACAACGGCGATGCTCTTGCATGTTTAGAATTGCCCTCTGTCTACGCAGCCTAGCTGCTAGGGCAGATGGCAACCCGACATATTTTGGGTCGCAACGGTTGCGTGCAAACGGTCCAAACACTCCTGCATTGTCTGGACCGCCCCCCCCCCCCCCCCCCCAATACCGCAACGCTGCCCACGAAACGCCAACACGA
Source organism: Pseudophryne corroboree (assembly GCF_028390025.1). Classification (NCBI taxonomy): domain Eukaryota; kingdom Metazoa; phylum Chordata; class Amphibia; order Anura; family Myobatrachidae; genus Pseudophryne; species Pseudophryne corroboree. The sequence continues at coordinate 563,912,209 of NC_086448.1, forward strand.
CGCCCCCTCTCGCCCCGCGAATGCCTCTGCCTGTACTGTCAGGCAGGGGTATTTGCACATGTGAGCTGCCGACGCATCTCGCTGTGTGCGGTTTCTGGGCATGCGCACACTGCACAGGGCATCATCATGCATTATCCCTGCTGAATTAGGCCCATAATGAAGTACCTCCTACTATAGGAACTGGGAGGAATGGAAAACCAAGGTTAGTGTGTGGAAAGAAATGGTTCATTTTTTAAATTTGTGTATTTCAGGTTTGGTGCCCCAGCATTTAAAAATAACCCTAACCTGTAATAATGCATCAGGAGTTTTGAAAAGCATTGCTTATTTAAAGCATAGAGATAGACCCTTATACTTTGTCCTTGCTGCTTTCAATAATGTGTGTCTAGGGCACCTTGCAGCATAGTGCTCTGAGAGTTAACGCATATGAACATGGCATGCAGTGTTGAAATTGACACAGTGTGTAATAGACTTTAAGGGCGATATTCAAATCTTTTCACCCCCTTCCACACCCATTCTGTTTCTGCTAACGGGCGTGGTATAATAATTTCAGCTCGCTACCGTTCCAAATATGTTAACTATTTATTTGAACTGTAGTTGTATGGGTGGTCTCTTTTAAGGGGAAGCATCATCCAAACAGGAACTTTAAATGCAGATTTGCTGATAATCGTAGTAATTCAGTTGTTTTACCAGGCGCACAAATTACTAGGTGCTCATCAGACCAATTCAATTGTTGCTCTGATCTAGCGCCAATTACTTTACGTGCGACCAAAAGCATCCGGTGTAGCCGCATATAGTGGCTAAAGCCATCTAAAGTGCTGGTTAGGGCGCCCACACCACTGACTCTTCGCACATTTCTTCTCGCCACCTCAGAAAGCAGCTAAAAGAAATGCATCTCCCAGGGTTAATGGGCTCCCGATTGGAGCAAAAATTGAATTCCTCCATTAGGTTCCCATTAGTTAAGATGACCGGTAAAACAATTGCATTCCCCCATTAGAGTGATATTGTAAATTTCTGCTGCGAGGTACACTGGGCTCCACAAGGAATGCATACCTCCCAACTGTCCCGATTTTCGCGGGACAGTCCCGTTTTTTGGGGGCTGTCCCACCCGCGGGCCGCAGTGTCCCGCGGTGGGGGGGGCAGTTGGGAGGCTCCTGCACGCGCTGCTCTGCTTAGCAGAGCAGCGATGAATAGACGCTGTGCGCATGCGCACAGCGTCTATTCAGTGCAGACAGAGGGAGAGAGGGCATGCCAGCAGCTCACGGAGCGCTGGGCATGCCCCCTCAATGACGAAATCGGGGGCGTGGCTCGCGATCGCGGGTCCTCCCGTGAGGCCACGCCCCTTTCCCATAGGCCACACCCCTTTTTCGGGGGGGCGCGCGACTTCGCCGCGCGTGTGTCCCTCTTTACAAGCGGCTAAAGTTGGGAGGTATGAGGAATGGACAATGGGGGTGTAGAGTAGGATCTTGATCCGAGGCACCAACAGGCTCAAAGCTTTGACTGTTCCCAGAATGCATAGCACCGCCTCCTATATCACCCCGCCTCCCTGCACAGGATCTCAGTTTTGTAGTTGGTGCTGTAGTAGCAGGCACTTAACAGAGGGGCTGCTCCAGGCAGCCCTAAGAAGAGCTTTTTTTCTGAGGAAAAAAGTGAAGACTTCAAGGGCAGCAGCAGTGTTACATGTCAGTGGACATTCACGGCTGCAGCTCCAGCTCTCCCCAGCGGCGCTGTACACTCCTGAGCCCTGGTTGGCGGGTAACTACAGCAGGAGGTTCCGGTTTTCTTCTTGTCAGGCACACACGACGGGGGCTCTCCGGGATCGCGTGGCCGTGCTTCTGGAGGTGGTAAGTGGGTCCCGCTTGCGGGACCCGGTCTTTATCGCGATCCTGCGCGGTCAGTGGGAGGCGGGCCACGCGCGCTGGTGGTGGACACTGTGGCAGTACAGGGCATGGGACAGGTTAGGTTTTCTCTATAAACCGTTTTATTAGAGCCCGCAGTACCTAGTGGTTTTGCCAGCAGGGGGATAGAGCTTGGACCTGAAGCCCCTCCCCCAGCCCCAGGGCACCATTTTATGCAAATGTTCCTGCCCTGGAGCTGCATATCTGTCTCTCCCTCACTCCCTGGCAGTGTCTGCGGCGCCATTATCCCTCAGCTCACTGTTCCTGGGAATGCTTGGGCAAATCCTCCTATGTAAAGCCGCCTGGTTGTCAGTGCTGTGACTTTACAAGACACTTAAGTATTCTACCTGCCTTTTTTAGTCAGTGTTAGTTAAGAAAGAGTGCACTTAGTCAGGGTTTCCTAGTACAATTACCCTGTGATATACATCCAGTTCTTACTGTGTACTGTTATATCTATTGTTATATAGCTGTGTAAGCTAGTCCAGTGCAGTATTATTGTTAGTAATAACCTCTGCATTGTACAGACTGTGACTATTTGTGTGTGCATTTGATATCTGAGTGGTGTCCATTTCGTGTCTTTCACTCAACCTGCTATCCCTATATTCTATAACCTTGGTGCGTCAGGTTTTATCTAATATAGGATTTTCACAAAGATATACTGTTACGTATTTTTCTCTGTGATTTAGTCACCATATCTCTCCTTTATCTCTGCTGGTGCTGACTACACTGCGCAGGGGTTTGGGCTAGAGGTATTGTGCTGCTGACAAATTGTACTGTGTTACCTGATACTGCAAGTTATATCATGTCTGCTTCTGAGGGTAACGGTTCTGTGGCTGAACACACTGCCGGTGTTGCTGAAGCCGCAGATACCTATGAGGAGAATATAGCAGCTTTGGGCTCTGGTTCTGAAGGCTCCTTGCCCCCCAGTGGGACGGTGGCAACGGAGGCAAATAATGATCCGCCGTGGGCCGCTTTTTCCACGCTTCTGCATACGCTAGTTCATAAACTGACACCCCCTATGGGACCCCCAATGCCGATGCAACCGTTTGTGGTCCCTGCAGCTATCCCGCCATGGGCGGACGATTTATCTGCTCAAATAAAGAAGTTGAACCAGTCCCTGACTACTAAAAAGTCTGACCGTCGCTCGCCTACGTCCAAGGGGACGCTCGCCTACGTCCGAGCGCTTGTTTCCTCACAATCCACTGCTGTCACTGACACCTCGTCGGATGAAGACGGCACTTACACTGACCCCACAGGTTCTGACTCCGATACGGCTGATGGGGAGGTTGGTTCACATGTGGATGTTCCTGATCTTTTGGAGGCTATTAAGTTAATTTTACAGATTACGGATGATCCCGAGCCATCCGTTCCTCCTAAGAAACCAGATAGGTTCAAGCGTCAGAAGGTGATTAAACAAGTTTTACCTCACTCTGACCACCTAATTGATATACGTCAGGAACCCTGGGAACACCCGGGTACGAAGTTTGTGCCTCAAAAGAAGATGCTGGCTCGCTATCCCCTCGCGCCGGAGCTGTCTAAGAATTGGGAAACGCCTCCTCCAGTGGACTCGCATGTGGCTAGGATGGTGGTTTCCTCAGCTCTACCGGTCACCACTGTCACGTCTCTAAAAGAGCCTACGGATAAACGTGTGGAGGGTTGTCTGAAAGCGATTTACACCCTCACGGGTGCTGCACAAAGGCCCACTATTGCAGCTACTTGGGCTGCAGAGGCCATTGAAGCATGGGCATTGGAGTTAGAGGCTGAAATCTCCTCTGACCATGCTAGACAATGCTTGTCTTATATTGTCACAGCTTCTCGTTATATTAAATAGGCGGCTTCTGATGCCGGTATCCTGGCAGCCAAGGCCTCTACTACGTCAGTCCTGGCTCGCCGGATATTGTGGCTGAGATCCTGGTCTGTGGATCTGGACTCTAGAAAAACCCTGAAGGTACTCCCTTTTAAGGGAGATATTTTGTTTGGGGAGGATTTAAATAAGATTGTGGATGACTTGGCTACTGCCAAAACTGCCTGTCTGCCAAGTACTGCTCCTTCTGTGTCTAAGGCTAAAGGTACTTCCTTTCGCCCCTTTCGTCCTTCAGGTAAAGCAAAAGGTCAGGCGTGCAACAAGCAGGCCCGCACTTCCAAACCTGGTAAGCCTAAGCCCAAAAGAGCCTGGGCGGCCCGTCAGCCAGCTTCCAAGACAGATAAGCCTGCCGCATGACGGGGCGGGCCTCCCTCTGGGGAATCCCAGGATGGGGGGCCGGCTTCTAGGGTATACCTAGATGCCTGGGTACGGGAAGTCGTCACTCGAGGTTACGCCATAGCCTTCAAAAACCGACCCTCTCATCGATTTTGCCAGACAGATGTCCCGTTGGACAAGACAAAGGCAAACACTCTACAATCGGTGGTACAGACCCTCCTGGATACAGGAGTCGTAGTACAGGTGCCTCTTGCGCAGAGGGGCCGGGGGTACTATTGTCCGCTGTTTCTAGTCCCGAAACCGAATGGGTCCTTCCGGCCCATTCTCAACCTCAAGGCATTGAACAGGTTTGTGAAGGTTTCCAAGTTCCAAATGGAAACCCTTCACTCTATAGTTCTGGCCTTGGAACCTGGGGACTTTATGGTCTCCCTGAATATACAGGATGCTTACCTGCATATTCCTATAGCAGTGTCTCATCAGCAATACCCGAGATTTGCGATTGGCAACTGCCATTACCAGTTTCGGGCGTTACCTTTTGGTTTAACAACGGCTCCGCGAGTCTTTACAAAAGTCATGGCGGTGATGACGGTGGTACTCCGCCGTCAAGGGGTCAGGATACTGCCATATTTGGACGACTTGTTAATCCTGGCAAATTCCCCAGAACTTCTTCTGCGTCATCTAGATGTGACGGTCCGGTTTCTGCAAGCCCACGGGTGGCTCATCAACTGGAAGAAGTCATCCCTGCTCAGAGCATGGTGCATCTGGGAGCACTATTGGACACTCACAACCAACGGTTGTTCCTGTCTCAGGAGAAAGTCCTGAAACTTCAGGACAGGATTCGTTGCTTCCTATCTCGTCCGCAAGTGTCGATATATTCGGCGATGCAGGTGCTGGGCCTCATGGTGTCAGCATTCGACATGGTGGAGTACGCTCAATTTCACTCTCTCCCTCTCCAGAGGCTGATTCTAGCCAAATGGGACGGCCTGCCTCACCGGATCAGGTCTCGAATGATCTCATTGACTCCGGAGGTCCGTCTGTCGCTGTTCTTGTGGCTCCCGCACCAACAACTGTGCATGGGCCATCCGTTCTGGATATCCGACTGGGTCCTGTTGATGACAGATGCCAGTCTAAGAGGTTGGGGCGCGGTGTTGGAGCAACACTCCCTTCAGGGGCGGTGGACCAAGGAGGAGTCCCTCCTCTCGATCAATATTCTGGAGTTGCTGGCGGTCTTCAATGCCTTGAACCTAGCCCAGCATTTAATTCAGAACCATCCTGTTCAAGTACAGTCGGAGAACGCCACCACAGTGGCTTACATAAATCATCAAGGCGGCACTCGAAGCCGCCTAGCAATGAAGGAAGTCTCACGGATTCTACAGTGGGCAGAACGCCATCTACCGGCCATATCGGCAATATTCATTCCGGGAGTCCTGAATTGAGAAGCAGACTTTCTCAGTCGTCAGGACGTGCATGCCGACGAGTGGGGCCTCCATCCAGAAGTGTTTCAACTCCTAGTGGAAAGGTGGGGCCTTCCAGACGTAGATCTGATGGCGTCTCGACACAATCACAAGGTTCCGGTCTTCGGAGCAAGAACAAGGGATCCTCAAGCAGCATTCGTGGATGCGCTGGCGGTACAGTGGAGGTTTCGGCTGCCGTACGTGTTCCCTCCGGTGTCACTCCTGCCCAGGGTAATTCGGAAGTTCAAGCAAAAAAAAGGAATTCTGCTTCTCATAGCTCCAGCGTGGCCCAGATGGCACTGGTTCTCAGACCTGCAAGGCCTATCGTCAGAGCGTCCAATTCTACTTCCACAACGCCCAGACCTCCTCGTTCAGGGCCCCTGTGTCTACCAGGACCTAGCCAGGCTGTCTTTGACGGCGTGGCTCTTGAAGCTTCCGTCTTAAGGGCTAAAGGGTTTTCTGAGGCGGTCATTCAAACTATGTTGCGGGCCGGATTTACTATAGGGTCTGGCATTCTTACTTTGTTTGGTGCGCATCTAACGACTATGACGCTTCCAAGTTTAGTATAGCCAAGTTATTGGCTTTTCTTCAGCAGGGCTTGGACTTAGGCCTGCGTCTGGACTCCCTCAAGGTTCAAATATCTGCCTTGTCGGTGTGGTTTCAGAGAAAAATTGCGACCTTACCTGATGTGCATACCTTTACTCAGGGCGTGTTGCGTATCCAACCTCCCTATGTCCCGCCTGTGGCTCCTTGGGACTTGTCGGTGGTTTTGGAGGCGTTACAAGAGTCTCCGTTTGAACCTCTTGGTTCAGCTGACCTTAAGTGGCTTTCCCTTAAGGTGGTGTTTCTGCTGGCTATTGCTTCAGCTAGAAGAGTGTCTGATTTGGGTTCCTTGTCCTGTAGTTCCCCATATCTGATATTACACCGTGACCGGGCGGTTCTTAGGACTCGTCCCGGCTATCTACCTAAGGTTTCTTCGTTTCACCTTAATCAGGAGATTGTAGTTCCGGCACTTGTTTCTCCTGATCTGTCTCCCAAAGAGCGGTCTTTGGATGTGGTACGGGCTCTCCGTATCTATGTGAAGAGAACTGCTCCTATTAGGAAATCTGATTCTCTTTTTGTTGTGTTTGGGTTTCACAAACGGGGCTGGCCTGCTCACAAGCAAACTCTGGCCAGATGGATTAGAATGGTGATTGCACATGCTTATGTGAGGGCTGGTCTATTAGCTCCTGATCACATTAAGGCCCATTCTACTCGGTCTGTTGGACCTTCTTGGGCGGCTCAACGTGGTGCGACCCTTGAACAATTGTGCAAGGCGGCTACGTGGTCCTCTGTGAACATGTTCATAAGGTTCTATGCCTTCAATACTGCCGCTTCCCAGGATGCTTCTTTTGGATGCCGGGTTCTTGTGCCCGCTACAGTGCGTCCCCTCCCATAAGGAATGCTTTAGGACATCCCCATTGTCCATTCATTGTGGAGCCCAGTGTACCCCGCAGCAGAAAACAAGTTTTATGGTAAGAACTTACCTTTGTTAAAACTTTTTCTGCGAGGTACACTGGGCTCCACAAGGTGCCCACCCTGACACACTTAGCTTCTTTGGGTTGGTATGGCATTAGCCGCTGACATGTCTCCTGTCGTGAGAATGCGGTGTTGTGGCTACTAACCGTTGTCGTCTCTTTTCCTGCTACTGCATTGGACTGGTTAACTGAAAACTGAGATCCTGTGCAGGGAGGCGGGGTTATAGAGGAGGTGTCGCCGTGCATTCTGGGAACAGTCAAAGCTTTGAGCCTTTTGGTGCCTCGGATCAAGATCCTACTCTACACCCCCATTGTCCATTCCTTGTGGAGCCCAGTGTACCTCGCAGAAAGAGTTTTAACAAAGGTAAGTTCTTACCATAAAACTTGTTTTATGCTCGGTAGAGTTTTTATTTTTTGTTTTGTTTTTCTTCTATTCGTTTTTAGTAAAGACTATCACATTGCAAGGTTGGATCATATATTTTCTCACATTATGGATATCATTAAGACTATAATTTAGTTGTTGTTTTTTTTTGTTTTTTTTTTAGAAAGCTGCAAATTTTCAAAGACCACAGCCAACACGATACGAGCCTCCAGCAGTGTTCAAGACTGAGGACTTCTTCCCCCCCAATAGTGGCAGCTGATGAGCAGTGCTTCAGTACTGTACTATTGGGATATGGACAATTGGACAATACCACACTTCTTATCGCATAGGCTGCTTCCTGCTAGACACTAATCAATATAAATGTTCTTTGACTTATGCTTATGTCAAAGAGCTCTTTACTTATATAAAATGAAATTATTTCTATTTATAAAAAAAATGCAAAAAAACACGGAAAACTGTGAGTTAACATTGCTTTCAGGTTTACTCTGATATATGCAAACTCTGTAATCTATTCTTGTTAAATGGACTTCCATTACCAATATTTCTGAAAGTTCTTGTTACTATTATTTGTATTAAATAAATTGTTTAAAAAATATGTTGTCAACATACACATGGTTAATAAAATCTAAGGCTTTACCATATTATTCCCATGGCCACAGGGCAGGAGATAGAAGCGATCAGTCTCTCGCCTCTGTCACCAGTGTATTTCTTACTGGGCTAGACTGGAGGTGCCTCTCTCAGAAGTCATACTGTATTTGGCAGCCCTATGCCTTTTGCTGCAGATGACGTTTAGGTGCTATCAGGCGGTAACAGTTACAGCGACACTCAGCTGCAGGCACTGTATACCGGCCTCACTTCTATATCTCACTAGGTGGTAAGCAGCCATCTTTCCAGACAGACATCATCTCTGCTGTTCCTTCAAGATTATAGCTTCTTTGTTGTCCTCAAAATAACAAATAGTCACAAAGTTCAAAAGCAAATGGATGCAGTATTCTAAAGAGGTATGGTATGCCGGCAGCCGGGCTCCCGGCGACCAGCATACCGGCGCCGGAAGCCCGACCGCCGGCTTACCAACAGCATGGCGAGCGCAAATGAGCCCCTTGCGGGCTCGGTGGCGCGCGTTCTCCCTCCAGGGGGGTCGTGGACCCCCACGAGGGAGAAAAACTGTCGGTTTGCCGGCTGTCGGGATTCCGGCGCCGGTATACCTTGCGCTGGGATCCCGACAGTTGGCAACCTGAAGACCACCCTTCTAAAGTCACTGGGGGCTCCCATTGTGTCTGTCACAGGTAAGACTGATTTGAAATCTAACTGGTCCAGGTAAGAGTGGTAATGATGCTGGCCAGTCTATTTATTCTAACTAGGCTGTTCCCATTTCTCTTTCTGGTATGGTGTGTAAAGATTAAATGAACCTCTCTAGAGGTCAAGTGCCACCACAAATCAAATGATTTATTGAAAAAAATCCATTCTTGTAGTGAGTCTAAATGAGCATACACACTGTGCGATATGAACTACCTATGGACTATATAGTCCATATCGGTAGAAAATATAGTACATATCACACAGTGTGTAAACCACTTGCGATGCCGATGTGTGATCCCACGGGGTCGGTATCGCAGGAAAAAATAGTGTGCAGGTCAATTTTGACTAGAAAGTGTAAAATCTACAATAAGCTATTTCTAGAATAGTCAAAATCGTACAGTGTGTATAGTCAATATCGGTGGTTCTGGGCTCCAGATCGAGCATAGTCAGAATCGCACCATGTGTATGTGCTTTAACATTAATGACAAAACTCCTGTTGTATTTCACATATGGATTTTCTTTTTTTAATATAGCTTATTAACCACCAGTAAAGTGTAGTTCTCTGTGGGTACTGTGCCTATGATCCCCACACCTCATCAAATTTGGATAAACAACCTCTGTAGATATAAGGCAGTTCCGCAAACACTACTCTGGGAAGTGTGGGGAGAGGATTTGTAGGAATGGAGCTTTCTCACAAGCTTTGTTCCTGCATGTGACATTTATATTCAAGTATTGCATTGCGCATTTGAGAGATTTTATGACATCCCATCCACAGATTGTAACAATTTAGGGGGTAATTCAGAGTTGATCGCAGCAGCAAAGTTGTTAGCAGTTGGGCAAAACCATGTGCATTGCAGATGGGGGAGATAGAACATTTGCAGAGAGAGTTAGATTTGGGTGGGTTATATTGTTTCTGTGCAGGGTAAATACTACCTGCTTTATTTTTACACTGCAATTTAGATTTCAGTCTGAACACACCCCACCCAAATCTAACTCTCTCTACACATGTTACATCTGCCCCCCCCCCCCCCCTGCAGTGCACAGGGGGGTCATTCCGAGTTGATCGCTCGCTGCCGTTTTTTGCAGTGCAGCGATCAGGACTCTACTGCGTATGCACTGCAATGCGCATGTGCGTCGTACGGGTACACAGCGGATCGTTGTTGAGCTATGGATTTAACGAAGAATCCATTCGCACGGTGATCGCAAGGAGATTGACAGGAAGAGGGCGTTTGTGGGTGGCAACTGACCGTTTTCTGGGAGTGTTTGGAAATACGCAGGCGTTTGCAGGGCGGGTGTCTGACGTCAATTCCGGCACCAAAAAGACTGAAGTGATCGCAGCAGCTGAGTAAGTCCAGACCTACCCAGAAACTGCACAAAATGTTTTTGCACTGCCTGGCTGCACAGGCGCTCGCACACTTGCTAAGCAAAAATACACGGACAGTATCAGAAATGTTGTGGAAAAGTGATGAGCGTTCCAGGACGGTGGCTGGGAAGTGGCTAGGGATACTTGCAAAAATGGTCCAATAAGTGGGCGTGTTATGGGAGTATCATGGGTGGGTCAGTGAAAGTGGCTGGATATACAGACGCACAGATACAGGCATAGGAGGCCATAGTCATAGGGCTGGTGTAATTAAGGGTGGCACCTAAGAACGCAACAATCTGTATTACTGCGTGTACAGATGCTGAAAGTTGATGTCTCAGTCTTTGCACATTCAGCCGCATAGATCGATGCAAGGGAAGGAGTTTGTAGCATCATTTGCATAAAGTTGCAGACAGGCTAATAGATGCTGCTGCGGGCGCTTCTGCGTACGACTCCGAATCAGGCACTTTGAGAGAGAACTAATCTGTGGAGAAAGTGTGGAACAGTGCATATCTTAGCACAAACCAAGCATGAAGTCAAAGGAATTATCTGTAGACCTCCGAGACAGTATTGTCGCGAGGCACAAATCTGGGGAAGGGTACAGAAAAATATCTGCTGCTTTGAAGGTCCCAATGAGCACAGTGGCCTCCATCATCTGTAAATGGAAGATCGGAACCACCAGGACTCTTCCTAGAGCTCGCCGGCAGTCTAAACTGAGCGATCGGGGGAGAAGGACCTTAGTCAGGGAGGTGACCAGTCACCCTGTCAGAGCTACAGCATTCCTCTGTGGACAGAGGAGAACCTTCCAGAAGGACAACCATCTCTGCAGCAATCCACCAATCAGGCCTGTATGGTAGAGTGGCCAGGCGGAAGACACTCCTTAGTAAAAAGCACATGGCAGCCCACCTGGAGTTTGCCAAAATGCACCTGAAGGACTCTCAGACCATGAGAAACAAAATTATCTGGTCTGATGAGACAAAGATTAAACTCTTTGGTGTGAATGCCAGGCATCATGTTTGGAGGAAACCAGGCACCACTCATCACCATGTTAATACCATCCTTAGAGTGAAGCATGGTGGTGGTGGCAGCATCATGCTGTGGGGATGTTTTTCAGTGGCAGGAACTGGGAGACTAGTCAGGATAGAGGGAAAGATGAATGCAACAATGTACAGAGACATCCTGGATGAAAACCATTCAGCAGGACAACGACCCTGAGCACACAGCCAAAATATCAAAGAAATGGCTTCAGGACAACTCTGTGAATGTCCTTGAGTGGCCCAGCCAGAGCCCAGACTTGTATCTGATTGAACATATATAGAGAGATCTGAAAAACACTAAATAATGAAGGCGCACAACAGGGCCGTAACTAGGTGTGTGCCGGCGTTGCCTGGCACACAGCGCATATGCACTGTGGGCGCAGTACCGCCGGCAACACCTGTATTTCTGTAACGTAATCTGTGATGTGTCCGCTGTAGTGTTTGTTGTCAGTGCAGCCGCGGGCAGCAATGCCTGATCCCACCCCCCCACCCCTCTGCCGCCAGAGCTTACAGTGCAGCTCAGACACGGGCATTTTCCACGGAGGTTACACTAACTCAGCATCCTCCCCGCCCCAACAACAGGCGCTTACAGTGCAGCCCGTGCAGTGACCACCTCCGCCCCCAGTGAGCCACGGACAATGTTGCCTGATGCCCCCGCACTGCTGCAGTCTGAATGTCCTCTTCCCGGCCATGGAGGTTAGTGAGCCAAGGGCAATACTGCCCGAGCTCCCCCTTCCGCAGCCGCCGCCGCCGCTGGAGTTTACTGTGAGCTGCGGGCTGTAATGCCTGACCCCCCCTTCCCATCTCCCTGCCGCCACTGCAGTTTAAAGTCTTGCTTACAGTGACCCGCTGTAACGCTGACATCCCAGCTGTCGCCAGCGTTCACTTTACTATGAACCGCAGGCTGTAATGCCCGCCCCCCCCTCCCTGCCGCCTCTGGCGCAGCAGCTTAATGTCCTCTCTACCAAAGCTAAAAATGACCCATGGGCTGAAATGCCGGACCCCCCTCTCCCTGCCACGGCCATAGCTTACAGTAAGCCGCATCTGTAACGCCTGATCCCCCCCCCCCCCTCAGAGTAACAGTGCAGGCCCACAAACCTTCCCCCCCCCGCGGATACACAAAGCCGCGGGTATTCTTGTTCTCACCCCCCCTCCCCGCAGAAGTCAAAGTGCTGTAATGCCCGATTCCCCCCCCCCCTGTAAGACTTTTACAGTGCAGCCTGACAATCCCCCCAAAGGATACACTGAACGTGGGGGCAGTCATGTCCTAACCCTTCCTCCCCTCCCCACGGAGGTCACAGTGCTCAGGAGACTACCTGCCGTAATGTGTTAAAGGGGACTCTGCCTGCCGTAATGTGTTAAAGGGGGCTCTACCTGCCGTACTGTGTTAAAGGGGGCTCTGCCTGCTGCACTGTGTTAAAGGGGACTCTGCCTGCTGCACTGGGTAAAAAGGGACTCTGCCTGCCGTAATGTGTTACAGGGGACTCCGCCTGCCGTAATGTGTTACAGGGGACTCTGCCTGCCGTACTGTGTTACAGGGGACTCTGCCTGCCGTACTGTGTTAAAGGGGACTCTGCCTGCTGTAATGTGTAAAAGGGAACTCTGCCTGCTGTAATGTGTGACAGGGGTTCTTCCTGGTGTAATGTGTGTAAATGGTGCTCCTGTGCGGTGTAATTTGAATAATGGAGACTACTGTGCAGCATAATATGAATTGGTATTATTTTGTGGTCACGCCCCTTCCCCATGAAGCCACGCCCCCACTTTTTGTCACTGGCCCTATTTTAAATATGGGGGGGCGCCGATGCTGTTTCTTGCACACAGCGCTAAAATGTCTAGTTACGGCATTGGCGCACAATCATATAGGTAAGATGGAACACAATTATTTGTTCTCAATCAAGGCACATATCAGGCTCCTGGTTTGATTCTACACCAATATTTATTGTGTTTAAAAATCGTTATTAAAATTAATTAAATTAAAAAACAAATGATTACATATAGGTGGTCATTCCGAGTTGTTCGCTCGCTAGCAGTTTTTAGCAGCCGTGCAAACGCTATGCCGCCTCCCACTGGGAGTGTATTTTAGCTTAGCAGAAGTGCGAACTAAAGGATCGCAGAGCGGCTACAAAATAATTTTGTGCAGTTTCAGAGTAGCTTCAGACCTACTCAGCGCTTGCGATCACTTCACACTGTTCAGTTCCTGTTTTGACGTCACAAACACGCCCTGCGTTCGCCCATCACGCCTGCGTTTTTCCAGACATGCCTGCGTTTTTTCGAACACTCCATGAAAATGGTCAGCTGACACCCAGAAACGCCCTCTTCCTGTCAATCACTCTGCGGCCAGCAGTGCGACTGAAAAGCTTCGCTAGACCTTGTGTGAAACGACATTGTTCGTTGTAATAGTACGAAGCGCGTGCGCATGCGCAGAAGTGCCGTTTTTTTGCCTGATCGCTGCGCAGCAAATGAAAGCAGCTAGTGAACAACTCGGAATGACCCCCATAAACATAAGCAACAAGTAAGAATTCAATAGCACTATTTGTCCCCACAAAGATATCAATTAGTAATTAACGGATTGCTGGTTTAGTTCAGGCATGTGTTAGTTTAGCATGCACATGCAGCGTATTAATAAGCTTGGTAGAATTAGAAACAGGCACTTGGTATGTTTATACTTCACCCATTCAATATGTATGCCTCCTGCTATGGATGGTATGGCAAACCTCTTATGTTCTCCGTTTTATATATTTGAATGTCCCGGTTATAAAGTTGAAGTCGTGGTTAGTGTGGAGAAAGTGAGGCTGGTTTGCTCCAGGCGCTGTATGTACAGACTGTGCAGCAGCTCCCGAGATGTAGTGGGCTCAAAGCGCTGTATATACAGACTGCAGCAACTCCCGAGAAGTAGTGGGCTCAAAGCGCTGTATGTGGAGGCTGTGCAGCAGCTCCAGAGAACCGGGGGACGCTGGCTACGATTCGCGTTGCAACTTCCGGGTTCGGGGCTTCCAGTTTTGCGTTCCACCTGTGGTTCACTCGTTGCTTACGTCATCTGATGCGTTTTTCCGCCTAATTGGACGGCGGTTTCATCAAAGGATGGGTCTACAGTCACTGTGGTCTCAATTTATCCCCATCAGGGGTGCCTAATTGGTTGAAATGTTTAACCATTTCCTGCCTTTTCAGAAGCCTGGATATCTCTTGCATGTTACAAACCGGCGGTATTTAAAACCAGCAACATATTAGCATTAATTAGAATCCTCCTTCACATGGAAACTTTAACCATATAATACATTTCATAATTTTAATAAAAATAAATATAAAAACACAGTGTCGACATGAGCCTGTGCGGAGTTTGTATATTCTCCACCGTACGTGCGTGGGTTTCCTCCGGGTACTCCGGTTTCCTCCCACAATCCAAAAATATACACGTAGATTAATTGGCTCCCAACATAATTAACCCTAGCGTGAATGTGTCTGTGTGTACATGTAATAGGGAATATAGATTGTAAGCTCCACTGGGGCAGGGACTGATGTGAATGGGCAAATATTCTCTGTAAAGCGCTGTGGAATATGTGTGCGCTATATAAATTGTAATAATAATAATAATATCAAATTAATCAGATCAGGCTCCCAGTGCGTCTTAGTGGCATTGCACTGCAACTGACGGATTTTTGGGGTAAGAGGACTAGAAAAACATTCCAGGCACTAGAAGAGTCACACAGGACCTGGGCCCTCATTCCGAGTTGTTCGCTCGTTAGTGGTTTTCGCAACGGAGTGATTTGTCGCAAACTGCGCATGCGCAATGTTCGCAGTGCGTCTGCGCTAAGTAAATTTGCCAAAAAGTTAGGTATTTTACTCACGGCTTAACAAAGAAATTTCTTCGTTCTGGTGATCGGAGTGTGATTGACAGGAAGTGGGTGTTTCTGAGCGGAAACTGGCCGTTTTATGGGTGTGTGCGGAAAAACGCTGCCGTTTCTGGGAAAAACGCGGGACTGGCTGGAGAAACGGTGGAGTGTCTGGGCGAACGCTGGGTGTGTTTGTGACGTCAAACCAGGAACGAAACTGACTGAACTGATCGCAGTGGCAGAGTAAGTCCTGAGCTACTCAGAAACTGCAAAGAAATTTCTATTCGCAATTATGCGAATCTTTCGTTCGCAATTCTGCAAAGCTAAGATTCACTCCCAGTAGGCGGCGGCTTAGCGTGTGCAAAGCTGCTAAAAGCAGCTAGCGAGCGAACAACTCAGAATGAGGGCCCTGGTGCGCCGAGAGGGGCTGTTTGGCACAACTGCATTAGTAATGTACTGTATAAGGACACATATCTAGGTTGCTCTTTTGATCAGGAAGCTGATCTAAAGAGTAAATGCCAATATTTCTACAGCTAATCTCAGTCAATGATTACACAGGTTGCAATGAACCATGGGGCTAATTCAGACCTGATCGGTGCTTTGCATGTTCACAGATCAGGTCTGAAGTGCGCATGCGCCGACAGCGGTCTTAGCCCTGCGATCGCCTCGGTCGCGGGGCGGGCCGGCGGCGTTTGGCCACTGTTTAGGGGGCGTGGTCCGGGCAACGCAAGCGTACCTGGACCATTGGGGGGGCAGGCCGCGGCAGCTGCATGACCTCACAGGAGCTGCGCTGGCTGGGAGCTACTCCTACAGTACAAAAGCATTGCCGCTGTGCGATGCTTTTGAACTTGTACGACGGGGTAGGGCCTGACATGCGGGGCGGTCTAGCCCTGTGCTGGGCATCACCCGCATGTCAGGGAAGCTGATCATAGATTTGCTAAATTTAGCACATCTACTATCAGGTCTGAATCACCCCCCATATGCTGAGTAATTTTTGAACTAATCCTGAACAGGAGTGTTTTATATTACTATCCATACATTTTAATATATTTCTTGTAAATTCCAGAGGCTCAGTAAAGGCTTCATTTCATGAATGTACTTACTTGATTAGTTTTGAGCAAACACAGTGGGAGCTGCTCAAATCAATCTGGCAGTACTCTTCAGGTGCATGAAAAGGAGGGGTCATACCAAACAGAAAGCACACTAACTAGTACCTGCAACAATTCTTGAAATACTATATGGTAATATATTCAGAGATATTTGTTGCATGCATTTGCAAATTCATGGTGAGCCACCAAGCCACATCACGGCTTCTCACTCTGATACCGGTGATCCTTACACTATATACTAACAGCACCCACTGTGGGCCATATCATTTTAATTTAGTGTGCTGGGGGACACCTGGGGGAACAACCCACTTTTGTGTTTGATTTGTTTTGATTGAATGCACCTATTTCTAGCTAATATTTTTGATTTGCACTTCTGCTATGTATCTAAATCTTTGTTTGAATGTTTATGTCAGCTTTTATTGACAAGTATTCCAGGTATTGATCCATGGTGATACATTCCAAATTGTGTAATTTTGTAAAACATAGAAGGAAATATAAGTAGTAGTTGTATTAGTAGGTAGCAAACATTGTAATCAGTACACTTTACCAAGCTCATTACCCACTTGGTGATTCCATTACCACAGCATGGTGCTTCCATTGTAGATGTTTCCCCAGGATTTTCCCATCTTGCAATAAAATTGTGAAAATCTAGAATTTGGAAGCTGGCATGTCTCAGGAATGGTCATTCTGTCACTGACTTTGAAAGTAGGCTGATTTATCATGGATGACTTACACAAGAGATCTATTAAGATATTTGTATAGTATTTTATATGATATATATTGTGGGCTGTTGGGTTATGATGATTTGTTCACATTACTGGTGACAATTCGAGTTTATCACTGAAAAAAAAGATGATTCAGTTACCTACAGTAGAGGTAGCCAGACTTTTACAGTCGGAGATCTACTCTGAAAACTGGAAACCTTTGCGATCTACTAAGGTTGCACATTTGCATGCCCCCATAAAGGGGGCGCTATGTAACATAAATGGGGCATGGCCTTGCTGCACGGGGTGTGGTTACTGTCTCACACATTGGCCCCCCACAGTAATAAACACAATGCCCCCACAGGGAAATAGAAAAACAAAACACCACGCACACATTGTCCCCACAGAAAAAATCCAACTATACTGTCCCCCCACGGGGAAAATAAAACAAAACATCCATGGAAGCAGAAGCAGCAGCCTGTGATTCCAGAGCAGTGGTGGTCGGGCGAGACGGCAGGCAGTTGCTGCCATGCCCACCAGTCTTTATTGGTAGAGGGTCCCAGAGTCAGCCGCATTGTGCCCACCTAGCCGGACCTGACCGTGTGCCGCTCCCCCCCCTTATTAGATATGGGGCAGATGCTGAGAGAACAGACATCAAGCAAGAGAGCAGACCCAAGATAAGGTAGAAAAGAGTGACAGACAACCTATTGGAAAGACAGGTGAAGGCAGGCATAGGGCAGAGTGTTAGAGAATGACACTGGTGTAAAGTGGAGAGACATAGGGGTATATTTACTAAAGTATGGGTTTATAGAAGTGGAGATGTTGCAAATAGCAATCAATCAGATTCTATTATGTTCTACTCTAGAATGTGCTAGATAAATTATAAGTATAATCTGATTGGTTCCTATGGGCAACATCTCCAATGTTATCAATCTGCCCTTTAGTAAATATACCCCATAGATAGCAAAAAAGGGCCCTACCATGCTGGGAAAGCAAATCATAATGGGAAAGTGGTTTTTGAGTGCCTGATAGGTGAAATCAGTGGAGAGGGAGTTTGTGGAGGTAAGGCAGAGGAGATGTTAGAGGAAGTGAAGGGGAGAATGGGGATGAGTACCTGACTTTAGCCAGTGATAGAGGGTCCAGAATGCTGCACTGCAATATTGTTATTGGGCACACTCCTAGGGGTTTAGTGCTAATCACTGCAGTGTAGACAGTTACCAGGCACTGTGCCGGGCTGTGGGGCCTTGTGGTATAACCCCTCCTGTGCAGCCATACTGTAGCACCAGCTGTAGTCTCTGCGGTTATGGGCAGGGGCGAATTGGGATCGAACACCAGCCCGGGAAATTTATGGAAGCAGCCCTAATGGGGGCGGGGTCTGTTGAGGGGGAGGGGCCTGTCAAGAGGGCAGGTTCACTACTCAGAGGTCCTGATTCTGAGATAGACACAGTTGGGGCCTCCTTTGCTTTACATTATGCTACTGTTTACCTGTGACTGTGGCCCTCATTCTGAGTTGATCGCTCGCTAGCTACTTTTAGCAGCCGTGCAAATGCATTGTCGCCACCCGCGGGCGAGTGTATTTACGCTTTGCAAGTGTGCGATCGCATGTGCAGCCGAGTGACACAAACACATTTTGTGCAAAACAAGACCAGCCCTGTAGTTACTTATCCTGTGCGATGATTCTAGCGACCCCTTTTTTTAACCTTATATGTTTCAAAGTACAGGGAGGAGGAGCACACACTACATACAGCACAGTACAGGGAGGAGGAGTACACACTACATACAGCACAGTACAGGGAGGAGGAGCACACACTACATACAGCACAGTACAGGGAGGGAGCACACACTACATACAGCACAGTACAGGGAGGGAGCACACACTACATACAGAACAGTACAGGGAGGGGGAGCACACAGTACAGGGAGGGAGCACACACTACATACAGCACAGTACAGGGAGGGAGCACACACTACATACAGCACGGTACAGGGAGGGGGAGCACACACTACATACAGCACAGTACAGGGAGGGAGCACACACTACATGCAGCACAGTACAGGGAGGGGGAGTACACACTACATAAAGCACAGTACAGGGAGGGGGAGTACACACTACATACAGCACAGTACAGGGAGGAGGAGCACACACTACATACAGCACAGTACAGGGAGGAGGAGCACACACTACATACAACACAGTACAGGGAGGGGAGCACACACTACATACAGCACAGTACAGGGAAGGACCACACACTACATACAGCACAGTACAGGGAGGGAGTACACACTACATACAGCACAGTACAGGGAGGGAGCACACACTACATACAGCACAGTACAGGGAGGGAGCACACACTACATACAGCACAGTACAGGGAGGGGGAGCACACACTACATACAGCACAGTACAGGGAGGGAGCACACACTACATACAGCACAGTACAGGGAGGGGGAGCACACACTACATACAGCACAGTACAGGGAGGGGGAGCACACACTACATACAGCACAGTACAGGGAGGGGAGCACACACTACATACAGCACAGTACAGGGAGGAGGAGCACACACTACATACAGCACAGTACAGGGAGGAGGAGCACACACTACATACAGCACAGTACAGGGAGGAGGAGCACACACTACATACAGCACAGTACAGGGAGGGAGCACACACTACATACAGCACAGTACAGGGAGGAGGAGCACACACTACATACAGCACAGTACAGGGAGGAGGAGCACACACTACATACAGCACAGTACAGGGAGGAGGAGCACACACTACATACAGCACAGTACAGGGAGGGGGAGCACACACTACATACAGCACAGTACAGGGAGGGGGAGCACACACTACATACAGCACAGTACAGGGAGGGGGAGCACACACTACATACAGCACAGTACAGGGAGGGGGAGCACACACTACATACATACAGCACAGTACAGGGAGGGGGAGCACACACTACATACAGCACAGTACAGGGAGGGAGCACACACTACATACAGCACAGTACAGGGAGGGAGCACACACTACATACAGCACAGTACAGGGAGGAGGAGCACACACTACATACAGCACAGTACAGGGAGGAGGAGCACACACTACATACAGCACAGTACAGGGAGGGGGAGCACACACTACATACAGCACAGTACAGGGAGGGAGCACACACTACATACAGCACAGTACAGGGAGGGAGCACACACTACATACAGCACAGTACAGGGAGGGAGCACACACTACATACAGCACAGTACAGGGAGGGAGCACACACTACATACAGCACAGTACAGGGAGGGAGCACACACTACATACAGCACAGTACAGGGAGGGAGCACACACTACATACAGCACAGTACAGGGAGGAGGAGCACACACTACATACAGCACAGTACAGGGAGGGAGCACACACTACATACAGCACAGTACAGGGAGGGGGAGCACACACTACATACAGCACAGTACAGGGAGGGGGAGCACACACTACATACAGCACAGTACAGGGAGGAGGAGCACACACTACATACAGTACAGGGAGGGAGCACACACTACATACAGCACAGTACAGGGAGGAGGAGCACACACTACATACAGCACAGTACAGGGAGGGAGCACACACTACATACAGCACAGTACAGGGAGGAGGAGCACACACTACATACAGCACAGTACAGGGAGGGAGCACACACTACATACAGCACAGTACAGGGAGGAGGAGCACACACTACATACAGCACAGTACAGGGAGGGGGAGCACACACTACATACAGCACAGTACAGGGAGGGAGCACACACTACATACAGCACAGTACAGGGAGGAGGAGCACACACTACATACAGCACAGTACTGGGAGGGAGCACACACTACATACAGCACAGTACAGGGAGGAGGAGCACACACTACTTACAGCACAGTACAGCGAGAGAGCACACACTACATACAGCACAGTACAGGGAGGGGGAGCACACACTACATACAGCACAGTACAGGGAGGGGGAGCACACACTACATACAGCACAGTACAGGGAGGGAGCACACACTACATACAGCACAGTACAGGGAGGAGGAGCACACACTACATACAGCACAGTACTGGGAGGGAGCACACACTACATACAGCACAGTACAGGGAGGAGGAGCACACACTACATACAGCATAGTACAGGGAGGAGGAGCACACACTACATACAGTACAGGGAGGGAGCACACACTACATACAGCACAGTACAGGGAGGGAGCACACACTACATACAGCACAGTACAGGGAGGGAGCACACACTACATACAGCACAGTACAGGGAGAGGGAGCACACACTACATACAGCACAGTACAGGGAGAGGGAGCACACACTACATACAGCACAGTACAGGGAGGGAGCACACACTACATACAGCACAGTACAGGGAGGGGGAGCACACACTACATACAGCACAGTACAGGGAGGGAGCACACACTACATACAGCACAGTACAGGGAGGGAGCACACATTACATACAGCACAGTACAGGGAGGAGGAGCACACACTACATACAGCACAGTACATGGAGGAGGAGCACACACTACATACAGCACGGTACAGGGAGGGAGCACACACTACATACAGCACAGGGAGGGGGAGCACACACTACATACAGCACAGTACAGGGAGGAGGAGCACACACTACATACAGCACAGTACAGGGAGAGGGAGCACACACTACATACAGCACAGTACAGGGAGGGTGCACACACAAGTAGTGAAACACAGAAACAGGGGACCAGCGCAGCAGAATCTGTCCCAGTGGCCAATCCGCCCCTGATTACATACATAGCCACCATATTACATACATAGCCACCACATTATTACATGAATAGCACCACATTATACAAATAGCACTGCATTACACGTATAGCACCACATTACACGTATAGCACCGCATTACATGTATAGCACTACACGTAAAGCACTGCATTACACAAATAGCACCACATAAAACGAATAGCACAAAATTACAGGTATAGCACCGCACTACACGTATAGCACCACATAATGGGGGTCATTCCGATCCGATCGTCCGCTGCAGTTTATCGCAGCGCATTGATAGGGTTGGAACTGCGCCGGCGCCGCAGTATGCCGGCGCATGCCAGCCATCATTGCCTAGCGATCGCCTCTGAGGCAGAGGTGGTCGCTGGGCAGGAGGGAGATGGACGGCGGCGTTAAGCCACCGTGTAGGGGGCGCGGTCCGGGCAATGCAGGCGTGGCCGGACCGTTGGGGGGGGCGGGCTGCTGCGACTGCATGATGTCACACGCAGCCGCAGCGACCCGGGGCAGCGAAGAGGTTCTCGCGGCCAGCCGCTGGAGCTGCGCTGGCCGGGAGTAACTCCTGAGATGCAAAAGCATCACCACTGTGCGATGCTTTCGCATTTCTTGCGGGGGGGGGGAGGGGGGACTAGCCCTGTGCTGAGCGTTCCCCCGCATGTCTGAGTGCCTAATGGTAGCTGTGCTAATTTTCGTACAGCTACGATCAACTCGGAATGACCCATCATCATGGACAGACATTGGGCAGCTATAGGGCTGAAGGACGTTGCATTAGAGATTGTCCCAGGGCTGGCTGTGAGTGCTGCCTGGTCAGCTGGCATCCTGAGAACAAAGTACATCCTGCTCCTGTCCAGTCCCCAAACCATACACTGTGACCGGGACGCCCTAACCTTTACACTAACATGATAATGCAAATAATGTAATAAAAAAAAACCTCTGCCGGGTCCCCTTCAGTGCTCAGTCGCCGCTCTGGCCAGTTCAGTGAGAGTGCGGGAGCTGGGGTGGCAGCGGGTGTAGTGAACCCGGCTCCGACCATCGCTTTGCTGCTGCTCCTGGGCCGGGCTCATTGAAGAAACCTTTGGACGGGGCCGGGGAGTGATGCTGCTGGGCTGGTTAACTTTCTCAAGGTCCTTCCATTGGTAGAACAGCATCACCACTTTTCACGGCTAGCGGCACCTGGAAGTGCCCGCTAGCCTAACTTCCGGATTACATTCCAATGAACCGCAAGTACAGGAAGCAGTGTGAGCCAGCCCAGCCTGAGTGTGAATCGGCCTGGCTGAGGGGGATATGGAACCGGTCCATCGAAATCTGTCATGGTGTCCTGGTGGGCCAATCCGCCCCTGGTAGCTGCACTCCCTGCACCTATGGTAGCTACACGCAGTGCTGTAACTAGGCATTTTAGCGCTGTGTGCAAGAAACGTCATTGGCGCCCTCCCCCCATGAAAGACAGGCGCAGTGCGCGCCAAATATATAGGGGCGTGGCTTCAGAGGGAAGGGGCTTGGTCACAAAATAATACCAATTCATACTATGGTGCACAGTAGTCTCCATTATTCAAATTATGCTGCACAATAGCGCCACTACACCAGGTAGAGCCCCTTTTACACATTACGGCAGACAGTGTCCCCCTTTTTACACATTACGGCAGACAGCGTCCTCCTTTTTACACATTACGGCAGACAGCGTCCCCCTTTTACACATTACGGCAGACAATGTCTCCCTTTTTACACATTACGACAGACAGCGTACCCCTTTTTACAGATTACGGTAGACAGTCCCCCTTTTTACACATTACAGCAGGCAGCGTCCACCTTTTACACATTACGGCAGACAGCGTCCCCTTTACGGCAGACAGCATCCCCTTTTTACACATTACGGGCAGACAGCGTCCCCCTTTTTACACATTACGGCAGACAGCGTCCACCTTTTTACACATTACCAGCAGTGCCACCCACGCCAGGGGGTAGAATGACATAGTAGTTCTCACTGAGTACATCCCTTAGCAGTGCTCATCCACTGCTGGACTCTCAGAAGCGTATTGCACTCTGACTCTCTCTGTGACTATGGTCACAATGATGGTGAATATACAGTAGCCAGGGGCACTTCCAGGTATGGGGAGGGCCGAGGCACCTCCTCTTCCTCATCCGCTCCCCTTCTCATTGGTCCCACGCGATCTGTCACCAAACACCAGCCACTACAATCAGCACCAGTCAGCAGTGCAGCCTGAGCATACCTGTACATTTTCTGCGGTACCATAGCTGCACTGCATGGTCTATCCTGGCAGTCTGGATCACAGCTTACAAAGAGCTCTGTGTGGAGAGGTATCTAGACCAGTGACTGCCTGTCCAGCTATGTTGAGACTACAAGTCCCAGCACACCTTGTCAGTTGGATTTGCTGGGACATGTAGTGCCACCACACCTAGAGAGGGGTTTTTAACTGTATGTATGTGTGCATATATCCCCTCGGTGCCCCTGTCCACACCCTCCTTGTAATTCCCGATTAGTGTCACTGCCCGCACCATCTCTGTAACTGCCGCCTCAGTGACCCTGCTCATACACTCCTGCAATTCACTCTCAGTGTCCCTGCCTGCACCCTTCCCATAATTCCCATAATTCCCCTCAGTATCCCTGCTTACACCCTCCCTGTAATTCCCTCTCAGTGTCCCTACCAGCACCCTAACCGTAATTCCCCCTCAGTGTCCCTGCCTGCACACTCCTCGTAATTCCCCCTCAGTCTCCCTGCCTGCATACTCCTCGTAATTCCCCCTCAGTCTCCCTGTCTGCACCCTCCCCGTAATTCCATCTCAGTGTCCCTGCCCGCACCCTCCTCATAATTCCTCCTCAGTGTCTTTGCTGGCACCCTCCCCGAAATTCCATCTCAGTGTCCCTGCCCGCATCCTCCTCGTAATTCCTCCTCAGCAGGGTCACAACTAGGTGTGTGCCAGCGGTGCCTGGCACACAGCGCACATGCACTATGGGCGCAGTACCGCTGGTAACACCCGTAGTTCCGCAATGCAATGTGAGCCTGTGGTAGTTAAAGCCCTGCCCCCACCCTCGGAAACATGAGCTTACAGTACAGCCAGACCACTCGCCCCCCCTCCACCAGAGGTTATAATGAGCCGCGGCAATATGAGCTGCGGGTTGCTGTAGTGCCCGATCCTCCCCTCACTTCGTACCTGCTCCTGCCAGAGTTACAATGCAGTGCATACAACGGCAACCCGGCATGCATGTCCTCCCCCTCCTGCACTGAGGCCAGAGAACTGCATGTAATGTTTAAAAGGGAACTCTGCCTGCTATAACGTGTAAAAGGGAGCTCTGTCTGCTGTAATGTGTAAAAGGAAGCTCTGTCTGCAGTAACATGTAAAAGGGAGCTCTGCCTGCCGTAATGTGTAATAGGGGCTCTACCTGGAGTAATGTGTAAAATGGTGCTCTACCTGGCGTAATGTGTGTAAGTGGCATCATTTGATTAATGGAGGAAACTATGCAGCGTAATATGAATTGGTATTATTTTGTTGCCACGCCCCTAACACATAAAGCCACACCCCTGTAGTTTTGGCGCACACCTACAGCGCGCACTGGCCCTATTTTAAATATGGGGGTCTAGTTACGGCACTGCTCCTCAGTGTCCCTGCCTGCACCTTTCCCATAATTCCATCTCAGTGTCCTTGCCTGCACCCTCCTCGTAATTCCTCCACAGTGTCCCTTCCCGCACCCTCTCTGTAATTGCCCCTCAGTGTCCCTGACCTCAGCCTCCCTGTAGCCCCCCCTCTCATTTTCCCTATCCAAACCCACCCTGTAATTCCCCTAGTGTCCCTGACCTCCGTCTTCCTGTGACTCCCCGCTCAGTGTCCCTGCCCACACCCTCTTGTAATTCCACCTCAGTGTCCCTGCCTGTACCCTCCCCATAAATCCCCCTCAGTGTCCCTGTCCGCACACTCCTGTAATTCCCCCTCAGTGTCCCTGCCCACACCCTCCCTGTAATTTCTACTCAGTGTCCCTGACCTCAGCCTCCCTGTAAGCCCTCCCCCTCTGTGTACCTAGGTGGGGGAGGGGGGGGGGGCGCCAGTCCCTTACTTTGCCAGGGGCGCTCAGACCCCTAGATACACCCCTGGCTACACCCTGTATATAACACATGTAACTGTGACAGGGAAGGTGGCCCCTCTCAGCTCTGGGCACCTGTAATCCAGACAGGTGTGTGGGCGGAGACTCTGCAGAAGTGAGCTGTGTGTGCAAGGAGCAGGTTGTGAGGAGGTGAGCTCAAGCTGCATAGAGTTTTACATAGGGAGTTTCCCTGCTGACTTTCCCGGGTGGGATGGATCTCCCCGGGGGAGAGAGCTCCCTGAATATGGACTGCGTCCAGAGCACTGAAAGTGCTACAACAGTACACTCTGGAGCCATAGCAATAGGCAGCCAGCCAGTGGCAGAAGTGGCCAGTGGTTCCATTAATGCATCCTCCCCCAAACTGCAGGAGGGTGCTCCTCTGAGTGAAGGTGTAACTCAGGGTGGAGTTGCAGCAGCTGTTGCCAGCCTGACTGTTAGTGAAGCGGGGGGGGTCCCGGCCTTTGGACGCTGGGGAGAATGTGCCGGCATCCCCGGGAGATACAGAGGATGAGGAGGAGATGGAGATGTATGAAAGTTACACTATTAAAGAACTGCAGAGAGAAAGCTTGTCTCTGAACAATAAAATTGCAAGTAAAAAGAAGAAACGGAACTCATGCTATAAATGGGAGCGGCCAATTTTGAAAGAAGAGCTTCTTGTGCTAACATCTGCCCTTGTAAGGGTTAAAGCTCAACTGGCAGTGAAGTGGTTACAGGAGAAAAGCAAAGCAAAAAGTGACTTACCCGTTGTTTCCTGTGAGTTTGTGGTGAAAGATAATCAAGAAATGGAGGTCTGTCAATCGGACAAAGTTCTGTTGTGGAGGTACCTGTGGCTGAGGAGATTGGGGCTGGGGAGGCGTCTCTCCAAGATTCAGCAGTAATGCAGGCAGGAAAGGGTGCACAGGATGCTGAGGTGGCAGGTGCAGCAGTAATTGCTGCTGAACTTGCTGGGCCGACGCCCATGCTGTGTAAACCTTCTACTGCTGGTGCAGCAGCTGAAAGTGAAGGTCTGGAAGTGGAGCGTTCTGACTTCCAGCTAAGGATGGATATTATTGGCGCAGAAATCTTGTTGGCGGCAAGGGCGGAAAAGAGCACTGAGGCAGGCACCTCTGGGGCGACTATGGGTGCAGGTAGGTGTTCGGCACCGAATGGCAAACCAGGGGTTAATGCCCAAGAAGTGCAGTCTCTTTCTTCCACAGGTACAGAACAGCAGCACCAGCGAACAGTACAAGGAATGCCAATTTTGCATAAGAATAAACTGTCATCTGTGAACAACAGATCATTGAGACTGTATATGGACAAATGCTGGTTCCAGAAAGAGCGCAAGTGGCAGCTCAGTTATTGCATAAGGAGCAAGTAAGATTGAATAAGGGGTCTGCGGAAGGTAATGCAATGTCTGTGCCATTGGATGATGTGAATAAGCAGCCAGTCCCAGGTACTATTTCCTATGCTAACATGGTTAATGCTAAGCCAGGTATAAGCTCTAATATTTTCAAAACAAATGTGGGATCAGGTCAGGTGGGGAAGAGGATAAATTTAATTCAATTTAAATGGCTGGGAAAAGGTGAATCACCTTCCAAAGAAGTTTTTCTGCAAATGATCTTTAGTTTGGGATTCCATGCAACTGACCTATACGCCTGTATCCATCCAGTAAAGACTGCAGATTTTGATCTGAGTTTTATTTCATATCAGGGACTTCGGATAAAGTGGCAGGCGTATAGGTCATCTAAGCCATATGATGCATATAAGGCAGAGCTGGTTACAAAACAGGATAAGGTAAAGGTAAATATTTTGGTGAGGAATGAATCCACTCCTGTGCAAGATATAAAATACTGGTTAACAAGGTTTTGTGATGTGGAATCAGATTTGATAAAGGTTGGTTTTACCATGGGAGTGTGGGGAGGAGCGTGGGTTGCAATGGTCACATTAAGGAATACAGACAGGGGATTTGCACATATTCCTTCTGCTGCCTATATTGGTAGAGATCGTATACAATGTTTTTACCAGGGG
The DNA here is from genome assembly GCF_028390025.1 of Pseudophryne corroboree. Lineage (NCBI taxonomy): Eukaryota > Metazoa > Chordata > Amphibia > Anura > Myobatrachidae > Pseudophryne > Pseudophryne corroboree. The sequence goes on from NC_086448.1 coordinate 563,939,904, forward strand.
CAACCAAAAACATGTTTCCATTGTGGGGACTTCCGCCATTTAAGTAGCGATTGTACTGTGACTAAATGTACTTTATGTGGTAAACTGGAACATACTTCGAAGGAATGTAATAATTATACGTGTAATCTGTGCGGGGAGGAGGGTCACTCCTACAGCAGATGCCCCTGGGCAGAACACAATATGGAGGAGGATGTGCCAAATGGGGGAAAGAAAGATGGTCAGAAGCAGGCATTTCAGTGGGTAGCAGGTAAGGAAGCAGCAGGTCAGGAGGGAAATCAGAAGACTGTGAATAAGGAGGTAACATCTGTTGTGGTAGTGGAAAATCATACAGTAGTGGATAAAAATGATTCCTTTCAACAAGTAAAGAAAAGTAGTAAGAAAAAGAGAAAGGGGGAGGAAGCACAAGTGAGTTTAAGTAACCGGTTTGATGTTTTAACTTCAGATGAGGAGAATGAAGGGGAAATTGTTAGAAATGGGGGAGAGCCCATTTTAGTTCCCAAGGTGAACAGACGCAGAGCAAGGTAAGTAGTAGTAAGCCCTAAGGTAGGGGTGGTGCAGGGCAAAAAGAGTAAGGAAAAGAAAAAGAATATTAGAAAGAGACAGGCAGCGGAAATAGAATCTAATGTGGAAATCCAGGACAGTCTGGAATGGGACCCAGTTGGCACAGAGCTGGTTAAAGAAAGTGTGGAAAGTATGGGGGAAGAAAGTGACCTAAGTGATGTGGAATTAAGTGGTGGTAGGAACAATTTAGAATCATCTGGTTCAGTAATAGGTCCAAGTATTCCACTGGAAGATAAGGTACTGGGTGATCAGTGCCTTAAAATTAAGTCTGCTTGTGAACCACCAGACCCAGGACCCCCTCCTAGTGAGGACTCTGGGAAAATGGTGGTTAAGAAGGGTAGAGTCACTTCCAAGAAGGTGACTAGTCAGAATGCTGGATCCTCTAGGAGGGTCTCAACAAGGTTTGTAAAGGAAAAGTGAGCAGGGTCCTGCTTCTATAACCCAAAGAAACATTGATCCCCCAACCCATACGATGTGCCACCATTAATGTGGCTTCCGTAGTTTCTGAGCGAGCTCGTTATATGGCCTTTGACTTTTTCAATACAGTTGAGATTGATTTTTTGTTTTTGCAAGAGACCAGAATTAGTAGGTTGGACATCCTCCACAAAGCGAAAAGGGAGTGGAGGCGTGGGCCTTCCTACTGGCCGTACAGTGGGGTGGCGGTGCTTTTTACTGGTATGGTAACCGTGCACAGGGTTATAGAACTACAGGCAGGTAGATGTATGATTTTAGATGTCAACCTAAGGGGACATGACCTGAGGCTCATTAATATATATGGGCCACAGTCAAAGTGGGACAGAAAATGTCTCTTCAGGGAGATAAAACCGTTCCTTTTTATGGCTCAGCAGATTGTCTTTGGTGGTGATTTCAACACCATTATTAGGCCAAAAGACAGGGGAGGTTCAAAGACAGGCCTGGGCTATGACTCTAATTTTTTTTAGTTAGTATGATTAGACAGGCAGGTTTGGTGGATGTGCATGTTCGCCATTCTCCAGATCTCACAGGTTACACTTTCTTTAGTGGTAGTGGTAGTCATAGATCTAGGATAGATAGGTTTTTTTGTTAAAGAGACCTCAAAAACTTTGCCTCCAGAGGTAAAGCAAGTAGAGTTCTCTGATCACGTTTTTCTCTCTGTCATTTTGAATGCTTCAGTAGCTGCTCAGAAGGGGCGGGGCCTATGGCGACTGAATTCTGAGCTCCTAAAGGATGAAAAGATTAGACAATCCCTTAGAGACTTCTTTCAATCTCAGGAAACACTTTTGGAGGCTGGATGGAGTAGATCTGAGTGGTGGGAAGAAATTAAAAAGAGAATTCGGAGATTCTTCAAGAGGTTGGTAGCAAAAAAGAACTTGATAAAGCAAAATATCTACCAGAGTTTGAAAAGGAAATTAGATTTCCTGATTTCTGGGTGTGGAGATAGTGGGGAAATCTCCCGAGTGAAGGCTCAGATGAAGGAATATCAGTATAACCGGCTGGATTCTTTGATTTTGGAAAGGGATTTTGGCAAATACCACTCGCCTGATCCTTACCAGAATTGTGGAAGATCAGTTGAGATGAAGGAGGTGAGGGGTCTTTATGACAAACGGGGAGTTCTTCGTGAGGATAAGGAAGGCATCTTGGGAGTCATTAGATCTTATTACTCCGATCTTTTGTCTGAGCAGCCACTTATTAGAGACAGGATGGAAACATTTCTGTGGGAGACGCCTGGACTTTCTAATCCAGATGCCTCGATTGAAACCTTGGGTAGGAATGTGACGGCAGAGGAAGTTAAGATGGCAATTGATAAATTAAACTGTAAGAAATCCCCAGGCCCAGATGGCTTAACATCTGAGTTTTATAAAGTATTTGCAGACCTCTTAATTCCTCGCCTAGTAGAAGTATATAATGAGTGCATGGGTGAGGGAACCCTCCCTCCTTCTATGAGGATATCTGCCCTTATATTACTGTCCAAGGGGAAAGATCCATCTCGTATTGAGAACTGGCGCCCCATTGCCCTTTTCAATACAGATAGGAAGATTTTGGCAAAGGTACTTTTCAACAGGTTGTCAGAATTTTCAGAACAACTGCTTTCCCCTTCTCAGCATTGTACGGTGAAGGGCCGAAGCACATTTAGTGCTGTCCTTGGTGTCCGGGAAGCCATAGAGCGGTGCCGTGCTGAGAAATGGGGAAAATACTTGCTGGCATTGGATGAGTCTAAGGCGTTTGACTGAGTAAATTATGAGTACCTATGGGCTCTACTTGAAAGGTATGGTTTTCCAGTCAGGGTGGTGAATTGGCTCAGAATAATATACAGTCAGGCCGAGAGCTTCCCGCTTGTTAATGGTTGGGTGGGTCCTACTTTTGAGGTGAGCTCTGGAGTCGGTCAGGGTTGTCCCCTGAGCCCCCTCCTGTATGTATTCGCAATTGACCCCTTCATAAGAAGGGTAGAGAACGGTACGGTGGGAGGGGTGCAGCTGAGCCCAGAGTTCCCTTTTAAGGTGGTGGCTTATGCAGATGATGTCACAGTGGTTCTGTCATCAGTGGCAGAGGCACATGACATTGAAGAGCTCATCTGTGAATACTCTGTAGCCTCGTGCTCTAGGGTAAACCAAGAGAAGTGTGAAGCTTTCTGGATGGGGGAAGAAGGGAAAGAATTTTCCCTTCCAGACAGCCTCCTCCGGGCCAGTCCTCAGATAAAGATTCTAGGTATTTGTTTTGACCATGGTGATTATGCCACTCTAAATTGGGTGAGGTGTCTGGAGAATGCTGCCAAGAAAGTGGAGTGCTGGAAGAGATGTAAATTCTCTTTCAGGGAAAGGGTGGACTTGTGCAAAACTTACCTGATCCCATTATTTTTATATGTCAGCTATGTGTGCTTTTTGCCTCAGTCTTTATGGGTCAGATTGAACTCCTTGTTTTTCCTTTTATTTTGGGGAAACAGGATGAATCTAATCAAGAGAGGTATTACTTACAAGTAGAGGAAAGACGGAGGGGCTGGCATGATCAACCCTGTAGTCTTTTTTGTTACAACCTTT